>NC_045427.1:161630959-162830959 GCF_902635505.1 Sarcophilus harrisii
TGCCAAATCTTTCCATTCCTCCTCAAATCTCTCATGGCTCCCAGCTCCTATCAGAAGAACTCTGTCTCATATATAACAAGAAAAATTGTGGTCATTTTCTATGAATTCCCTTTTCTCTCTCCTCATCTCCTATCATTTAGATACTTTCTATCACTTTCCTCCATCACCCATTTCACATGATGAAATGGCATTACTTTTTACATTACAATTACACTAGTAATTTTTATAGAATTACACACAAATTCTTCTAATTATTGAAATGATCCCATGTCCTCCAACACATTGTCCCCCTCTGTCATTCCTTCTCTTTCAGTCTCCATCTCTCTTGGCTCATTTCCTACTGTCTACATGTCCATGCATCCTCTATCCTGAAAAAAAACCTTCATTTGATCCTTCTATTCCTCCTATTGTCCTATTACTCTACTATCCTTTCCAATTAAACTCAAATAGGCCTTCCACAAGTGTCTCCACATTCTCTCCTCTCTTTTTTAACCCCTTACATTTTGGCTTCTGATCATATCATTCCACCATTCCACCAATATTGCTCTTTCCCAAACTATCAGCAATCCTTAATTACCAAATTCAATACCTTTTTCTCAATTTTTATTCTCTTTTGCTTCTCTGCAGCCAATAACATTATTGATCAATCTCTTTTCCTTGATACTGTCTTCTCTCTAAATTTTTGGAACACAGTAATGCTCTTTAAGATTTCTTCCAGTGTAACTGCTCCTTCTCAGTCTCCTTAGTTGGATCTTCTTAGAGATCACTCCCTCTAACTAAAGATATTCTTCAAGATTCTGTCCAACGATAATCAAATCTAGCTAAGCTGCCCCAAATTCTCTGCTAACTTCCAATATTGCATTTCCAACTGCCTTTCAGACATCTACATCTGAATGTCCAATAGACATCTTAAATTCAACATGTCCAAAATGAAACTCATCTTATTCTCCAAAATCCCCCTCCCTCTTCTATTTTCTATTACTATAGAGATCCCCATTCCCTCAGGCTTATAACTCCTATCTTTCACCCCTCCTGCCCACTAAGATGCTGCCAAGGCTAATTTCACCTTTGCAACTTCTTTCAAATATTTCCCCTTCTCTCCTCTGACAATGATCTATAATTATAAATTATATAATTGTATGTGTGTTCAAATGCATGTAAATCCAATTGGTCATATTATTTCAGCATTATAAGTTATTCTCAATAAGAAAACTCCCTCCACCAATGCACATCACTCAGCAAGTTATATTCTTAAGAGAATAGCCTTGACAAATGAGAGAATAAGTGGCTTGACTGGGATCACAAAGTCAGTATATGTCAAAGACAGAATTTGAAACAATATTTTCTTGACTTTATGCACTACAACAACGGCTTCTAGCACATATGTTTTACATAAAATGAATATTACCCATAAAGATCACATAGGACAATTCTTTAACTACCATACCAGCAACTGTCGCAAAGAATCATAAAATCTACTACATTACTTTCTTAGAATTATCCTTGAAATAATTATGAAAATGAAGTTTTATTTTTTGGAAAGAAAATTTTTCTGCCCAAAAGAATGACAGGCTTTAGCTTTTTACAAAGAAAAATTGGCATCAAAATATATTGTTTACTTGCTAAGAATTAAATGCTTAAATGAAGTTACTCAATTTATAAAATATAAATCCCTTCCATTTTTTTTATTATCTTTGACCTCTGAGAATTAAAATATATAAGCTTTTAATTATTTAATGTCAGTAGAAGTGGATTTCCCCATTCTTACCAGCTAGTCATGGTCCAAAAGCAAAGAGCTATCCACATACCAAAAGAGCCAAACTGAAATTCTAGCTATATACCACACTGCTTTCTCTCTTTTTTAAAGCACAAATTACTGGAAATGTCACATAAGTCTACTGTTGATAGGCCAAAAGTAATTTTCAAACTACTTATTATTTTCAAAAACTATTTTCTAGATAATAATAATTTACTAGACATAATTCAAAACACAGAATTTAACAGACTATTTATCATGATAGAAAAAAAATCAGACCAATCACTAAGAAAACTTTAACCTTTTGAATAACTCAACATTCTCAAGACATACTACATAACGGCATGCTTTAGTTACATTAGAATTAAACAGAAATATCACCTGATGGACTTCCAGGAGAAGAGCCAAGATGATGGAGTACAGAAACACTCAGCCCATGTTCTTCCAACATTGCCTTCAAAACAATTTTAAAATAATGCCTCACCTCGAAGTTTGGAGTAGCAAAGTCAACAAAAGGACATAATGAGAAATTCTTCCAGCACAAGACAACATAGAAGTTTGAAAAGAGAGATCTTCCCAGGGGAGAAGGCTGGCCTCCAGAGTCCATGTGACTAAACATCAGTAGTGGGACTAAGTGGTGAACAGAGACAGCAGTAGCTTCTGGAGCTCTCAGGCCAGGCAAAGTAAGGAGACTTGGCAACTGGTCAGAAAGAGATTATAGAATATCCCTTGTTAGAAATGGAAGCAGGACCAAATGCTGTGGAGTAGCTCCATTACCTTTACCCATTTTTTGATCTTTACTCAAGAGCAGAGAGGGATTCTTTCATTTGAGAGGGAGTAGAAAGAGCAGGATCAATTCCAATCCCAAGGGAGGAGGGACCCTCAGAAGCAGTATGGATTATAATCCCAAGAGATCAAGGGTACTTCCAGGGTAAGGACCAGAGTGCAGACTAAGAACACAAATCATAGCAACTCCAGAACCACCTCACTTCAAACAAAGCCTGTTCCAAGCCATCAGGCTTGGATAATTATTAATTAGATATCAAGATAACATTCCAAATCAAGGATTAGGTGGAAAAACAAGCAACACCCCCCCCCCCCCCCCCCCCACACACACACACAAACAAGAGGACTTGATCATAAAAAAGTACTATGGTGATAGGGAAGGTCAAGACACAAAAAGAAAAAAAACGAAGATAAAATAGCTTCAAATAAAGCATTAAAGTAATGTGAATCAGAAACAAGTCTAACAGGAATTCCTGGAAGAGATTAAGAAATTATTTTGAAAAAATAAGAGGGGTAAAGGGAAAATTAAATAAAGACATGAAAGCAAAGGAAGAAAATTATAAAAAGACAATGCTTTGGTAAAAGAAGCAAAAAAAATTAAAGAAAATAATACCATTAAAAAACAAAACTGGAAAACAGGCACAAAAATTCACTAATGAAAATAACTCCTTAAGTATTATTGTTCTATAAGAAATGATGAGCAGGCTGATTTTGGAAAAGCCTGGAAAGGCTTACATGAACTAATGCTGAATGAAGTGAGCAGTACCAGGAAAACATTTTATGCAGCAAAAGCAAAACTGTGTGATGATCAACCATGACAGACTTAGCTCTTCTCAGCAATTTAGTGATAATAAACTTTAGATGGAAAATGCCATGCAGAGAGAGAACTATGGAGACTTAACACGGATCAAAGCATATTGTTTTTACCTTTTCTTTTTCATCTGTTTTTTTTTTCCTTGTGGTTTTCTCCTTTTGTTCTATTTTTTCTCCCAATATAACTTATATGGAAATATGTAAAAAAAATAAATGCACATGTATAACCAAAAAAATAAAATTTAAAAAATCAGACTGCCACTTTTAACTTTTTGGCAGTAAATTTACTGGAAATAGTGGATCCCATAATATGAAATGGTTGAAATAAATAACTTTTGTAAAAATGTAATATTAAATAACTGAAATTATTAAAAAAAAAAAAGAACACCTTAAAAACAGAATTGGCAAAATGGAAAAAAAGTATAAAAGATCAATGAAGAAAATAATTCCTTAAAAATTAGTAGATTAAAATTCTAAGAATAAACAGATAAATAAAATTTAAATAAAAATAGCAGTGGGTTTATGAAAAAATGGATAAAATGCTCAAATCATTGCTTAATTTGTTTTTTAAATGGAAATCAAATCACCAATATCAAAAATGAAAAGAATGAATGTATCAATAAAAAATGAAATTAAATCAATGATCATAATTGGATCATTTTATCCAATTATGTGCCAATAAAACTAACAATCTAAGTGGGAAATAGATCAATATTTACAAAAATTAACAGAAAAGGAAATAGACTACTTATCCTATCTCAGAACAAGAAATTAAATTTGCTCCTCAAGAAAATTGAGCTCCTCAAGAAAAAAACCCCAAGAAGCAGAGGGATAAACAAGTACAATCTAACAGTTCAGGAACAATTGGTCATAAACTATATAAACTATTTAAAAATTTAAAATGTAAAACTATTTTAAAATATTTAAAAATATAATAAAATATAAACTAAAAAAATTAAAATTGCCTCTGTTTTCTCATCTGCAAATTGAGCTAGGAAAGGAAAGGGCAAACAAATCCAGTATCTTTGAAAAGAAAATATCAAATAAGATTATGAAGAGCTGGTTACAACTGAAATAAATAACAAATAAAAGACGACAGAAAATATTTGGGAGTTTACCAGTCAAGACAAACCCATGGAATATAAGAATACAATTGAAAAACAATTTTCACACAAATAAATACACACCTAAAGAATTGAATAAAGCACTAACAGACTTTTACTGCCAAAAATTGGATTGATTTTGATTTTCATTTTCATTTCCTAAGGTGGAAAAAATGACTGGTTTGTCCAAGGTCAGAAAGACAAAGTAAACTTAAGTAAATTTGTTCATGTGTAGGCTAAACCAATATAATAAAAATAACAATTCAATGGAAGTTAATTTACTTATTCAGTGTCATATCAATAAAAACTAACACAGAATTATTTCATAGAGCTGGGAAAAATAGTAACAAAATTCATCTACAAGAATAAAAGATTTTTTAAAGAATATCTAGTGAATTAATGAAAAAAAATTATGGAGAAAGGTAGCCTAATAGTTTTAAATTTCCATATTACAAAGTAGTATTCATCAAAACAGTCTGGAACTGGATAGTATTAGATTAGTGGAATAGATTAAGTAATACACAGCAATAAACAACCATAGTAATCTAATATTTGATCAACCCAAAGATCCAAATTTTAAAGACAAAAACTCAACATTTGACAAATATTTCTGGGGAAATTAGAAAGCAGTTTGGCAGAAAAATACCTGTGAGATCAATGGAAAAGGGAAGAAGAGTTTATAATCAAACAAGAAAGAGATTACAGGAAGTAAAACAGATAATTTTGATTACACAAAATTTAAAAAAACACTTTTGCACAAACAAAACTAATATAGTCAAAATTAGAAGGAAAACAGGAAATTAGAGAAAATTTTGCAACAGGTTCTTCTGAAATATATTTCTCATTTCTCAAATATATAGAAAACTGAGTCAAATTTATATTAAATTTCATTCTCCAATTCATAAATCATCAAAGGACAGGAATAGGCAGTTTTTAGAGGAAGTAATCAAAATTACTGTCACATGAAAAAAATGTTCTAAATCATTAGAGATCATTTCTTTTCTGAGCTTTGAGATACTATATAACACCTATCCGATTGACAAACATGACACAAAAGGCAAATAAAAAATACTAGAGGAGATGTAGAAAATTTGGAATACTAATGCGGAACTGTTGGGAGTTGTAAACTGGTCCAATGATTCTGCAGAACAATATGGAACTATGCCCAAAGGGCTATAAATTGGGCAAATCTTTTGACACAGAAATACTACTACTAGGTCTGAGAGATTAAAGAATAGGGAAAAACAACTATTTGCACAAATACTTTTACAATATCTGAGAGATTAAAGGCTTCTTTGCACAAAAATACTTACGGTAGCTCTTTTTATGGTGACAAAGAATTTAAAATCAAGGAGATGACCATCAATTGGGAAATGTCTGAACAAGCTGTGGTATATGACTATGATGGAATAATATTATGTTATAAGAAATGACAAGCAGGAAAGATGGTTTCAGAAAAAATTGGGCAAACTTCTGTGAACTGATACAAAGTAAAGTGGGCAGAACCAGAATAGTGTACAGAGTAATGGTAGCATTTTCTTTATTTGCTTTGCTTTTTTTGGTGACAGGTCCAATTTTTTTCTCCCATTTTATTTTATTAAGAATATGTAAAATATTTAATATTCTTTTTTGTTTTTTAAAAAATTTATATATATACATATTTTAAGTGATTTAATATTTTCCCCAATTACATGAAAAACAATTTGTAACATTTATCTTTTGAAATTTTTGAGTTCCAAATCATCTCCCTTCCTTCCCTCTCCCCTTTAAGAAGGCAAGTAATTTGATGTAGATTATATATATGCAGTTATGAAAAACCCATTTCTATGTTAATCATGTTGTGAAAGACAACAGACCAAAAAAAAAAAAAACAAGAAAAACTGAAAAAATAAAGAAAAAATATGCTTTGATTTGCATTCAATTCTTTCTCTGGAAATGGATAGCATTTTTCATCCTAAATCCTTCAGAATTATCTTGATCTATTTCCTGAGAACAGCTACATCAATTCAGTTGATCATCATACTGTTACTATATATACAATGTTCTTCTGGTTCTACTCATTGAACTTTGTATCAGTTCATGTAATTCTTCTCAGGTTTTTCTAAGAACATACTACAGGGAGTTTCCATAAACACACTGGTATTACATCACAATCATATACAATTATTTATTCAGCCATTCCTCAATTAATGGGGATCCCCTCAATTTCCAATTCTTTGTTAACATTAAAGAATAAGCTATAAGTATTTTTATATATGTAGGCCTTTTCCTTTTTTATCTTGGTGAGATACAGATTTAGGAGTGGTATTCAAAGGATATGCAAGGTTTGGACACAGCTCCAAACTATTCAACAATTATAGCTGTATCAGTATACCACTTCTCCAACAGTGCATTAATGTCTCAATTTTCCTACATCCTGCCAAAAATTTGTCATTTTTTTTCTGTTATATTAGCCAATCTGATAAGTGTGAGGTGGCATCTCATAGTTATTTTAATTTGCATCTCTCCTGCAATCCTAAATTCTGGTATCTTAGTGCCACAAATTGTTCTGGGACTGTGATCCAGAATCAAACATGGGCAGTCAGAGTCTTGTTCTAAGTGTCAGCAAAAGGACTCCTGTAGTCTCCTTCTAACCAGTTGTCTGACCCCCTTTTTGTCTGTGGGCTGGGAGATCTAGCAACTGCCATTACCACTGCTACCATTGATTCAGTAGCTCCTAATACCTCCTGATGGCTTGCTGGGGCATAACCTGTGCTGGACTATCAGTCTCACTCAGTGCAACAGAGCTTTCCTGCTAACCTTCTAAACTGCCTTGGTCTGGAAAATTATTTCATCCCATCCTACTCCATTCCAGAATTTGTTTTGATGCATTATTTAAAGTTTTTTTGGAAGGGTTTTGGGGAGAGCTCAGGTGTAATTATATGAAAAAAAACAACAACATTATCTAACACTTTTTAAAATTTTAGTTCCATACTTTCTCCTTCCTTTTTTTTCAGTTTTTTTAATTCCTTGCCCAATTCACGTGATCTGTTCCCTCTTCTACTGATGTAAACATTTAGATATAAATTTTCCCCCTAAGTACTACATTAGCTGCATCCCATAAATTTTATTATGTTTTCTCATCATTTTTATTCTCTTTAAAGAAATTGTTGAGATAATTGGTGGGGGGGGGGGGGGGGGAAGTGTTTCTTTGAGAGAATTCAGGCTCAGAGACACTCCAACTCAAGCAAAGGCATTTTAATGAGATTTATGCACTCAGTGGGCAGGCCAAGCTCCTTGAAGGAGTGAGCAGCCTAGCAAAGCAAAATAAAAACTTGTATGGAATAAATGGTGTTGATTACATCACAAGATATGTAAATTCTGAGTTTATAGAGGAATTTGCTAACATGAGGAGGTCCTAAAGCCTTGATGGAACTGCAATGTGGTTACCCATAATGCATAAAGAAAAGACTACTGGGAGAGGGTATATAATTAATGTATGGTAATGATATTATAACTAAGCTTAAGTTTACTAAAATATCATATTAGGTAAACTCTCATCTGTGGTTTACAATCCAAAATCTTGCTCTACATCCTGTTGGTGCTACTTTCTTAATGGCTGATTTCTGTAATATGTTTACACCAATCTGTATGATTACAGAACATGTTAACCTGTTTGTCAGCAAGTGATCATGGATTGGGGAGGGGAGTGGTTTGGGATGGGGACAATGATCAGAATCCCCTCATTCCCACATCAAAGAGCTAGAATTCAAATTCATTTGGAATAGGAACAAAGATGAGGTTCATGATTAAAGATTTCTGTGGAGTTTAGGTAGGGGCAACAATTAGGACTCCATCAAAATTATTTATTGTTTCTATGATCTTCTTTAACCCACTCATTATTTAGATTAATTAATTTCCAGTTAATTTTTAATGTTTACATGGTTGTTTACTTATTTTTTTTCTTATAACCTAAAAAGGATATATTTAATATTTGTTTTTCTGCATTTGATTGTGAGGTTTTTCTGTACTAATACAGTCAATTTTTTTAATTTTTAAAATAATAGCTTTTTATTTTCAAAATATATGCAAAAAAATCTTCAACATTTACCCTTGAAAAATTTTATATTTCAAAATTTTTCTCTCGCCCTTCGCCTACTTCCTCCCTTGGACAGCAAATAATCTAATATATATTAAACAGGTGCAGTTCTTCTATACATATTTCCACAATTATCATACTGCACAGGAAAAATCAGATCAAAAAAAGGGAAAAAAATGAGAAACAAAAAGCAAGCAAATAACAAAAAAAGTGAAAATGCTGTGTTCTGATCCTCATTCAGGCCTCACAGATCTCTCTGAATGCAAATGGTTCTCTCCATCACAAGTCTATTGGAACTAGTCTAAATCACTTCATTATTGAATAGAGCCACATCCATCAGAATTGAACATTGTATATCTTGTTGTCACAATTTTGATAAATATGTCATATATTATTGAGAAAAAAAGGTATACTCCTTTCTATTACCATTCAATTTTCTCCAGAGATCTATCATATCTAACTTTTCTAAATTTCTACTTTTCTCTTTAACTTCTTTCTTATTTTATTGTCAGATTTACCTAGTTCTGAGAGAAAAGTTGAGCATCTCTACTACTGTAGTTTTACTGTATTTCTTTCTAAGATTCATTTAACTTTTTCTTTTAAGAATTTGGATGCTATGCCATTTGGTACATACATGGTTAGTATTCATATTACTTCATTATCTATCGTCTCTTTTAGCAAAGTGCTTCTCTCTTTTAATTAGATCTGTTTTTGCTTTGGTGTTGTCTGAGATCATGATTGCTACCCTGTTTTTTAAACCTGTTAAAGCAGAATAGATTCTGCTTCAGATTCATTTTTATTCTGTGCCTCTCTGTTTCAATTATGTTTCTTGTAAATAGTATATTGTTTTTTATTTATTTTTTTCAAATATTTATTTTTATTTACAAAACATATGCATGGGTAATTTTTCAACACTGACCCTTGAAAAATCTTCTATTCCAAAATTTCCCCTCCTTACTCCCACCTGCTTCCCTAGATGGCAGGAATTCCAATACATGTTAAAATATATGTTAAATCCAATATATGTATACATATCCATATAGTTATCTTGCTACATAAGAAAAATCAGATCTAGAAAGGAAAAAAAAATTGAGAAGGAAAACAAAAATGCAAGCAAACAACAAGAGAAAGAGTGAAAATGCTACGTTATGGCCCACACTCAGTTCCAATAGTCCTTTCTCTGGGTGTAGATGGCTCTCTTCATTACTGAACAATTGGAACTGGTTTGAATCATCTCATTGTTAAAGAGAGCCATGTCCATCAGAATTGATCATTGTCTTCTTGTTGCCATATGCAATGATCTCCTGGGTTTTGTTCATTTCACTTAGCATTAGTGCATATCAGTCTCTCCAGGCCTTACTGAAAACATCCTGGTGGTTTTTTCTTACAGAACAATAATATTCCAAAGCATTCATATACCACGATTTATTCAGTCATTCTCTAACTGGGGAACATCCATTCACTTTCCAGTTTCTTGCCACCACAAAGAGGATTGCCACAAACATTTTTGCACATGTGGTTCCCTTTCCCTTTAAGATCTCTTTGGGACATAATCCCAGTAGTAACACTGTTGGATCAAAGGATATTCACAGTTTGATAACTTTTTGAGTATTGTTCCAAATTGCTCTCCAGAATGGTTGGATCCGTTCACAACTCCACCAACAACGTATAAGTGTCCCAGTTCTTCCACATCTCCTCCAACATCTATCATTATCTTTTTCTGTCATCTTAGCCAATCTGAGAGATGTGTAGTGTGCATCTCAGAGTTATCTTAATTTGCATTTCTCTGATCAATAGTGATTTGGAGCACCTTTTCATATGATTACAAATAGTTTCAGTTTCCTCATCTGAAAACTGTCTGTTCATATCCTTTGACCACTTATCAAATGGAGAATGGCTTGATTTCTTATAAATTTGAATCAATTCTCTACATATTTTGGAAATGGGGCCTTTATCAGAATCTTTGACTGTAAAAAAGATTTTTTTCCAGTTTATTGCTTTTCTTCTAATCTTGTCTGCATTCGTTTTGTTTATACATAACTTTTTAACTTAATATAATCAAAATTATCTATTTTGTGATAAATAATGATCTCTAGTTCATCTTTGGTCACAAATTCCTTCCTTTTCCACAAATCTGAGAGGTAAACTATCCTATGTTCTTCTAAGGAAGTTTCATTAAACACTGGTCTTTTAATTAGGAATATTTAAAAGTCCTCCATTTCACAAAATATCCATTTTTTTCCTGTTGATTATAGTCAATTTTCTTGGGTAGGTTATATTTAGTATTAGTCCTGGATCCTTTGCCTTCATTTATTCTAAGTCTGCTGACCCTTTTAAGTAGAAGCTGCT
The DNA here is from genome assembly GCF_902635505.1 of Sarcophilus harrisii. Classification (NCBI taxonomy): domain Eukaryota; kingdom Metazoa; phylum Chordata; class Mammalia; order Dasyuromorphia; family Dasyuridae; genus Sarcophilus; species Sarcophilus harrisii. The sequence continues at coordinate 161,641,845 of NC_045427.1, forward strand.
AAATCTTGGGTGATCCTGGCTATGGCTCCATAATATCTGAATTTTTTCTTTCTGGATTTTTGTAATAATTTGTTTCCTTAACCTGTGAGCTCTGGAATTTGGCAATAATATATCTAGGAGTTTTTATCTGGGGCTCTCTATTCTATTTTATCTTCTGGTTCTAAGATATCAGTGTAATTTTTATCAATAATTTCTTGAAAGATGATTGTCTAGGCTCTTTTTTTGATCATGACTTTCAGGTGCTTCAATAATTCTTAAATCATCTCTCCCTGGATATTTTTTCAATCTAAATTATTCTTCCAATGAGATATTTAACATTTTCTTCTATTTTTTCATTCATTTGACTTTGTTTTATTGTTCTAGATGTCTCATAGAGTCATTAGTTTATATTTGCGCAATTCTAATTTTTCAGGAATTATTTTCTTCAGTTACCATTTGTACCTTTTTTCATTTTAACAATTCTATTTTTAAAGAGTCTGTTCTTCACTATATTTTGTATTTGATGGATTCTTCATTTTTGAGGAGTTCTCTTCAGTAGATTTTTGTGTCTCTTTTGCCATTTGGCCAATTCCTTTTTTTTTTTTTAAGATATTATTTTTGTCAGTATTTTTGTACCTCTTTTACCAAGCTGTTGATTCTTTTTTCATAATTTTCTTGCAATAAGTCTCATTTTGCCCCCCACCTCGTTTTTCCACTACTCTTATTATATTTTGAAAAGTCTTTTTAAATTTTTCCAGGAATTCCTGTCAAATTTAGATCCAATTGATATTTTTCTTTAAGGCTTTGCTTGTAAAGTATTTTGACATCATTACCTTTTTTTGAAAATATGCTTTCTTCATCTTCCCTGCCACCACAGTAACTTTTAAAAGGTTAGTTCTTTTTGTTGGCTTGTTTATTTTTCTAGCTTTTTTTTTTTTAACTTTTAACTTTATGGTAACATTGAGTTCTTTCCTAGTAGTGGGGAGGGCACAGTCCCAAGCTTCAGGGTTTTTTGTGTGTTTTCAGAGCTACTTCTGGGGGGGGTCTGTAAGTTTTCAGCATTAGGAGAACAGTAGTAACTGTTCCCTTGACCTATGCACTGGTCTTTAGCTAGAATGAAACCTTGTTCCTATGTAGGTACAAGTGTAGCACCCTTGTCTTGGCCCTTGAACTATGACTAAGTTTCCTGCTCTCCTGCAGTCATAAGGGTTAACACTTCTTGGAACTGAGACCAGTGCATCTGCTCCCTTGTGAGCAACCATAAGCACTCTTCTCTGCCCTAGAACCCTGACCAGCACTCCTCTTGTGCCATTCCTCTTCACCCTTAAACAACCACCTAGAGCTACAACTGAGCAGTGCAAGAGAATATAGAACCTAGTGCCAGTTAAGTGCCTTTCTGACAAGTTCTAATAGATCTATTGACCCATCCCTACCAGTCTTTACAGTCTGTGGTTGGACAGTTCCCAAGACTAGGACAGCCACTGTTGTAGCCTCCTCCAAGGCCTACTGTTGGCATTGCCATAGGCAGGCCCAAGTACCATCCTGGTGAGACCGCTCTTTCCATGTCTTTCCTAAGTTGCTGAGGGCTGAACAGACCGTAATCTCAACACAACATTTTTCGACCCTGCTGGCGAAGGAGACCCGATTCTATATCAACATTTATTCTGATTCTTCGGTCACACTGAAGTATATATTCTAATTCTACCAGGATTTGGGATTATTTCTCATATTGTCACATACTACGCAGGTAAACCTTTCAGCTACATAGGAATAGTTTGAGCAATAATATCCATTGGCTTCCTAGTTTGTCCCCTTTTGTTGGTTCTATAACTCCAGAATTCTATTTGAGGCATTATTTTTAATTTTTTTGGAAGAGAATTAAAAAAAAACACTTTAGGTGAGTTTCTACTCTCCCTGGCTCCACTTTTCAGTAACAGCAATATCGTAAAGATGATTGACTATGAAAAACTTAATCTAATACAATTATGTAGGACACATGACAAGAAATGCTATCCATTTCTAGAGAGAAACTCAGAATGCTGCTTGAAGCATGCTTTTCTTTTTACTTTTTTTAAATTTTATTTGTTTTCTTTTGCAACATAGCTAAACTGGAAATATATTTTGCATGACTTCAAATGTATGATCAAAATCAAAATGCTTGCCTTTTCAAGGAGCAGGAAGGAGAGACAATTTGGAATTCAAAAATTTTAAAAGGGTATTAAAAATTCTTGTACTTATAATTGGGAAATATTCACATTTTAAAAATCACCTGAATGCCCATCTATTGTCAAGCTTAGAAAATGACCATGTCAAATAAAGGATACAATTATTTTATATCATAATGTTTAAATCTTTACTATACCATATTTGATTAAGTATTTGTTCTAATAGTGTAAAGCTTTATGTTTTCTGCACACATATAAGCTGATATTTATAAACAATTATAGCCGACCCTATTTTCTTTTCTCCACTATCTCAAATCTATCTTCACAATAAATTATAGAAATCTGCTCATGGAACTTTTGATTTTCAAGTTCACTTAATTCAAAACCTTCATTTTACAAATAAAGAATATAAGGGTCAGTAATGCTAAGTGATTTGTCCAGAACTGCACAAGTAATTGAAAATGGGGATATAAGGAAATTAATCTTTCAATTAGTAACTCCCCAATTCTTAAATTCTATAACATCCAATTTCTATAATTCATCTCCTGAGGCTTCCAATCCCTTCTCCATTCATTCCACCTTTTCTACCCATCCTTCAAAAACAAATTCATATCCTTTCCCCATAAAAACTTCCTAGACTGTCTTCTTCCTCTTTTGAACTCCAGTAACACTTGTCTACAGCAATCATCTGACAATTAATCATGCACTGTTAAGAACATTTCTTACATTACTGTATTCAACTGTTTTTATCTCACACATTGTTCTCTAACTTTTTACATATTTTAAAATTCAATATATCATAAGCCTGTCATGGAAATATGAAATAGTGATGAAGAACTTCAATTACCCACATTGATGTGAGGGTTTTTTCTCATTGCTAATAACACAGGCAGCTAAGCATTTCATGATTTCACTAAATAAGAATAACATCCTTCAAAACGTGGAGAAATCTGATTCTCATTAATAAGGGAGAACTTTGTTAGAATGGAAAAAAAACATTAGAGCAAAATGAGCACTTTCATCTTAAACTTTATAACAGAGGCAAGGAAAGCTAAGCATACAAAGGTATACACTCTAGATCTGGGGAGTAGGATCCCATCCCCAAAATTCTATAGGATAATCAGTTCAAGAATGATGAAAAGCCTCAAGAATGAAAATTGGAAGACAGAAAGAACAAGAATTCCAGTAGAATAGTTGTCAAAGGAGGCAGGTTTCTATATTATAGATTATAGAGAACTAAGTCCTTAACTTTGACTTTACTATTTGCTCTGAAAAGGAGAATATTTTGAGTAGATGAAATAAAAGAAAAAATGTCTAAGAGAATTTATACCTGAGACAAATAAGGAGATTGATTGTAGGAATATAGTAGTTGCTTTTAATAATTGGTGCCATAGTGAATAATCTATCAATCTAGTAATTCTGTCACAAAGTAAGTATGGTTATCTGTTAATACCCATTCTTGATGAAGCTATGCTGGTTCTCTTTAATCATCATTTGCTGTTCTAGATGTAACCATCTCTTTACTATCACTCTGTCAGGAATTGGAACTCAATTTTGCTGGCCTTTTGAACCGAAAGACATTTGCTCTTTTTTAATGTTATTTTTGACAAATATATGGAGATCACTGAAAGAAGTTCACTGCTTCCATTTGTCTATTCTTTCAGTACCGTGGTATGGTAGTTCACTGGATCTTGGCAACTTGAATTTATAGAGAGCAGCCACTGCTTTCTCTAGCTGTCTTTATTATTCTGAAATACCAAATAAAAGAGCCATGTACAAAGTAGAACAGAAAAAGAGAAATGTACATAGAAATGCAAATCTAGTACATTTAACTTATTTTTCCTTTACATATCTAATGAATTTAACTTGTAACTTTTAACCTGTAACTTTCAAACTTGTACTGCTCATTGCCATTTCTTTCTAGTCCTCCTTCTGAGCTCTTCTCAGGGTACACACATGTACATGAACACAAACACCTAAGTAGCATAATAGAGTACAGGGCCTTAAGTCTGGAAGACCTAAGTCTCAGACCTTTTTTGTGGCCTTGGGGTAAAGTCATTTATCCATTATCTGCTTCAATTTCCTCAACGACAAAATGGCATCATGGCTACTTCACAGTGTTGTTGTGAGGATCAAGATATAATAAATTGCAAAGTTGTATAAAACAGTACCTGGCAAAGAATAAGTGCTTATTCCCTTCCCCTTTAGTAAATGCTTATTGAGCTATAGTATTTACTCAATTACACTATACTTTGAAGGAAAAACCAAATCAGAAAGCATCTGTCTAACTTCCGTAATATACCATCAATATTATTTGGATATCTTAGTATCAATTTAAATGAAGTATTAGTTATAGTAAATGTTCAGTAGAATATGTAATGTGTTTATATAATGATTATGGGGTTTCTATTTATATGTTTCAGGGGAATGCTACCTCATATTGAAGAATATTATACTGAAAAGCAATATATATGCACTTTGAACATTGCTATTAGAAATGTGTATACATTACAACAAAAAAAGTGGCCAGCAGGCTATTTTGCAAAGATACTTAGTGTGTCATAATGCTATTGTGAATGAAACATATTAAAGAGAACCTTTTTCACTATTCTTCTTTGATCAGAATATGACAAAGAAATTAAAGGTATTCTGTATAAATAAGACAATGATGCCCCCTACTGAAATTGTTAAACTATTGCCAAAACAGAAAGAAGCTAACTACTTTTATGTTCTTACAAAGCAGTAAAATGCCTTTAGGAATTTTATACTGTTACTTAGTAACTGGGATCACGACAATACATTAAGAAGCAGTCACTGAGCTTCCAATCAGAAAGCACTGGGTTCAAGACCTGCTTCTTTCCTACGTAGTGATTCAAGGAAAGTCACTTAACCTTCTGCTTCCTCAGTCAAAACCTTAAGTCCTTAAGTTGTAGAAAGAGTACCAATTTGTGTTGGTAAAGGGAATTTCTCAGCAATTAATTTACTACACTGATTATGATAACCCATTGAACCAGCACAGATCATATTCATCGATGTATACGGATTCTTATCCAATATGATTCTTGGAATTATTACTTATCTTTCAAGGAGAATGTTTTATGTGCTGAATGACTTATAAGTCTTTTAATATCTCATGATTACCAGTACATCTTTTTAGGTGAATATCAATTATTCCTTGCTCCTACTAAATAATTAGTCCATTTTTGATTCCTATAATAATAACATTTTCTTCCTTTTTGATCTGATTTTTCTTGTGCAGCATGATAATTGTGAAAATATGTATAGAAGAACTGCACATGTTTAACATATACTGAATTACTTGCTGTCTAGGGGAGGGGGAGGGGAAGAGAGGTAGAAAAAGGTTGGTATGCAAAGTTTTGCAAGGGTGAGTACTGAAAACTATCTGCATACATTTTGAAAATACAAAGCTATTATTTAAAAAAAAACAAAAGAAAATGCAATGTTTCACAAAACATTAGAAAAGTTTAGAGTTAAAATTGTGGTTTTTGGTGATAGAAAGCACCATGAAGTTGCTTAAAAGCAATATTCAATGTCCCAAATATAATCTTTAACAACTTCTCCTATAGAATTCATGGGCCAATTCATTTTTTGCTTCAGTGCCTGCTCCAAGTTTATACATTCACACTAATTCAAAGTACCAGACTTCTAATTGCATTACCATAGTTTTCTAAGTCATAAAAATTTTTCATCCATTTAGTTTTTCCACAACGAATTATGTGACAATCTCTTATATAATCACGGATCTCAGTGAGGATGCAAAGTAATATTCTGTTATTTCATTTGTCAAACAAAAAATACTAGAATCAAGTGCAAATTCTTAAGTATGGAATTTAAAGCCCTTCAAAACATGGCTCCTATTTATTTATCTAGCTTTATTACAGTTAGTCAATTAGCATTTATTAAAGCAATAAATTAAAGCATTATTTCCCAAGTATTGTGTTACGTAAAGATGGGAAAGAAAAACAGTCCCTCCTCTTAAAGAGCTCATAGTCTAGGGCAGGCAATATATAAAGAATAATCTATAAATACAATTTTACATATATATATATATATATATATATATATATATGGATATGTAAAAATGGAGGTTGTCTCAGAGGGAAGGCAAAAAGATTAAGAACTAAGAAAGATTTCTTACAGAAAGTAGAATATGAAGAGAAATATTCTTTTGACTCCATGATCTAGCCAAACTGTTCTCTACTTACACAACCCACACCCACACCCATATACAGCCCCCCATCATCTCTGGTTGTTCCTGGAGTGCCTTCTTGTTCAACTGTCTTTTAGAATCCCTATTTTTCTTCACAACTCAGCTTAAGTGCCACCTTCTACATGAGGCCTTTCTCTTTGTCCCCAGTTGCTGATGCCTCCAGCCCACCAAATTACCTTATATTTATTTGTATATACTTATATAAAATGTGTCTCCTCTGATAGACATTCTTGAGCAGAGGCTCACTTTTTTGTTTGTATCCTAGTATCAAGCACAATGCCTGGGTCACAGTACTCAGTAAATTCCTACACTCCAAAAACAAGTAAGCAGAAGACATTACTATCTATAGGAATTGAAACAGGAAATATCTTTGTAACCTATAAAGAAATAAAAAACTTTGTATGAGTTTAAAGATGATGAACAGGAGTGAATAGAATATGGCTTTACCACTTGAGAAGGATGGTGAATATAATAAATATGTGAAATTATGTTTAGGAATAATAAATAAGGTCTCACTGTATACTGGGAAGAAAGAGGGAATAATCAACGTGGGCAAGTTTGATATACATGGAGAGTAACACTAACTAGCAAAGCCAAGAAGTATCATTTTAGAAAAATTTTCAAAGATGAATTTCCCTTTTGATGTATCAAGTTTGATTTTCAAAGGAACATAAAAGTAAAGATGTCCTGTATGGAGAAAAGTGAGATTGTGGAAATGATGGGTCAAAGTTGGAGTTACACATTTAGTAATCACACACATGCAAAGTACGGGGAGGGAGTGAGGAGAGGGAAGGGAGAGTTTTCCACAGAAAGGAATAGTATGACCAAGTAAGTTTGTTTCTAATGTAAAGGCATATGAAGAAAAAAGGAAAACTGAAACATGGATTCTTCCACAGAAAATAAGGTGGTAGGCTACTACTAAGCAACAGAAGTTCTAATTCAAGGAGAACACAGAATTTCCAGCATCAGGAAGTTGAATGCCATGCAAAGTAGACAGCTATTAAAATACCTTAAGGTAACATCCCATTTCTAGTTTGATAAAATTCCTCAATTTATAATAAGCCCTACTTCTGCATACCTTCTTCAAACCATGATTGTTTCTTATTGATCAATCAATCAATCATTTATTAATGTCTTATACTAGACACTTGGGTTACACAGATTAAAAAAAAAGAAAAAATGAAACAATTTGGAGTAAATGTAGAAAAAAGAAGGCCCTAGGAGGTCAAGAAATCAAAGGATAGTGCCACTCACAGATCACATGTATTAGTGATTAAAAAAAAACAACCCAGCAGATTGCACAGACAAATAGGATATTCCTTTAATTTGTTTATTATTCTACTGGTACTGTGCAGTTCAATATAACAAGACATTTCTTAATTGTAATCTACTACTATAATTAGTATTTCTAATTAAATGACAATATTACTATAATAATAATCACTTTATAGAAAATCTTGATATTCCAAGATTTTCTGTGAATTTTATAAATGTTAATTTATTAATTCTTAGATTAGTTTCGCTAAGCAAGAAATTCAATATGGTGCTCTACAGTACAAATAAACAAAAATCTAACAAAGTCAATTTAAATAACTGATGAAAATGAAAAATGACTATCTCAGAATAAAGAGTTAAGAATGATCCCTAACACTGATGCATTGTTGGTGGAGTTGTGAATGAATCCAACCATTCTGGAGAGTAGTTTGGAACTATGCTCAAAAAGTTATCAAACTGTGCATATCCTTTGATCCAGCAGTGTTACTACTGGGCTTATATCCCAAAGAGATACTAAAGAAGGGAAAGGGACCTGTATGTGCACGAATGTTTGTGGCAGCCCTTTTTGTAGTGGCTAGAAACTGGAAACTGAGTGGATGCCCATCAGTTGGAGAATGGCTGAATAAATTGTGGTATATGAATATTATGGAATATTATTGTTCTGTAAGAAATGACCAACAGGATGATTTCAGAAAGGCCTGGAGAGACTTACACGAACTGATGCTGAGTGAAATGAGCAGGACCAGGAGATCATTATATACTTCAACAACAATACTATATGCTGACCAGTTCTGATGGACCAGGCCATCCTCAGCAACGAGATCAACCAAATCATTTCTAATGGAGCAGTAATGAACTGAACTAGCTATGCCCAGAAAAAGAACTCTGGGAGATGACTAAAAACCATTACATTGAATTCCCAATCCCTATATTTATGCACACCTGCATTTTTGATTTCCTTCACAAGCTAATTGTACAATATTTCAGAGTCTGATTCTTTTTGTACAGCAAAATAACGTTTTGGTCATGTATACTTATTGTGTATCTAAGTTATATTTTAATATATTTAACATCTACTGGTCATCCTGCCATCTGGGGGAGGGGGTGGGGGGTAAGAGGTGAAAAATTGGAACAAAAGGTTTGGGAATTGTTAATGCTGTAAAGTTACCCATGCATATAACCTGTAAATAAAAGGCTATTAAATTAAAAAAAATCCACTTGATTATTAGTTATTTAGGAAATATTATCAAGGCAAAAAATTCTTATTTTATACTCAATAATGAAAAAGCAATCATCTATGGCCAGATCATGCCCTTTTAAATGAATCTTTCAAGTAGGAAAGTTCCTTAAAATGTCTTTTTTAATTACCAAAAAAAAAAAAAAAAGTTTTATTTTTCTACAAGAAATTTTTCTTTTCTTGAATTTTTTCTTTTAATTGTATTCTTTGCTCCTTGTCTTCAAGAAAGGATACATTCACGGGAGAATGGAAAAAGGAAACTAATAAAAAAGTTGAACATAAAAACAACTGGAAAAAAAAAAAGAATGATCCCTAGCTGAATGGATGCCCATCAGTTGGAGAATGGCTGAATAAATATGATATATGAATGCTATGGAATATTATTGTTCTATAAGAAATGATCAGGAGGATGATTTCTGAGAATCCTGGAGAGACTTACATGAACTGATGCTAAGTGAAATGAGCAGAACCAAGAGATCATTATACATGGCAACAACAAGATTATACAATGATCAATTCTGATGGATGTTGCTTTCCTCAGTGATGAGATGATTCAGACCAGTTCCAATGGCTTGTGATGAAAAGTGAAAAGAGGACTAAGAGAACTGAGTATGGATCACAATATAGCATTTTCACTCTTTGTTGTTGGTTGGTTGCATTTTATTTTCTTTATCATTTTTTCTGGTTTGGTTTAATTTTTCTTGTACAGCAAGATAATTGTATAAATATGTATGCATATATTTCTACCATTTTTAACATATATTGGACTACTTGCCATCTACGGGAAGGGGTGGGAGAAGGGGAGAGAAACTGGAACATAAGGTTTTGCAAGGGCTAATGTTGTAGAATTATACATCCATGTATTTTTTTTCCTTCCTTCCTTCCTTTTTTCCTTCCTTCCTTCCTTCTTCCCTCCCTCCCTCCCTCCCTTCCTTTCTTTTCCTTCCTTCCTTTTCTTTCTCTAAGGCAATTGGGGTTAAGTGACTTGCCCCAGGGTCACACAGTTGGAAGTATTAAGTGTCTTGAGACCAGATTTGAACTCAGATCCTCCTGACTTCAGGGCTGGTGTGCTATCCACTGTGCCACCTAGCTGCCCCCATCCATATGTTTTAAAAAAATAAAAAGCTTTAATAAAAAATAATAATTTTCCACAGGATTAAAAAAAGAATGATCCCTTGGTTGAAAACCAGGTTAACTGTAAGGGTAGTGGTGCCTTCAACAGAAATAGCAAATTTAAAAGAGTGGTTTTAGGGGAAAAGATACCCAGTTGTTTTGGATATATGAAGTTTCAGATGCCCTTGGGAATATCCAGGTACAGATATTCAGCAAGCTACTGGAGATGTGGAGCTAGAATTTAGGATGGAGATATGGGCCAGATATAGTATATAGATTTTAGAGTAATATGCAGAGATTATAGCTAAATAGACTGTAGCTAATAGGATCACAGAAAGAGTGTAAAAGAAATGAAGAAGAAACACCAAGACAAACCCCTTGGTATATTGACAAATAAATGACTGAAAATGAAAGATAATCTTTCTAAGGTAACTAAGGAGACAAGCTGGAAGAATAGCATGGCAAAACTATGTCATGGAAACCCAAGGAGGAGAGAGTGGCCAAAAAGGTGGTATTCCAATAGTATCAAGTATGACAGAGAGGCCAAGAAGGATGAAGACTGAGAGCAGGCCACTGAATCTGGCAATAGAGAAATAAGTGGTGACCTCCAAGAGCTGTAATTCTTCACTCTAATCATGTAACCAACTCATTTTCTTCCTGCTTATACATTTCTTTGATAGTATCATTCCACTTCTTCTGTATAATACTTTGTTTACATTGTAGAACAGACCTGGCAATATACAAGCTTTAATAGCTTAAAACTACATTATAATTTTGGGACACTATACTGAGGCTAATTTAACTAGAAATACATAGAGTTATCATTATTAGACTGGGCACTTGTTAACAAATCATCTTGCCTTTAAATACCATTTTTTTTAAAAGCCATAAAAAACAGACTTTAAGTGAATAAATCTAGGGAAGAACATGAAATACTTCCACTGATATAATAATAGTGTAGAGGGAATGAGTGGAAAGAAGCAAAGAATACAAAAAGAAACTAGAACAATTTTAAAGGGAACTAAAATTTCCACAACTTGAATAAAATATAAGACTCTGCTAGGGCAAATATAAAAGACAATAGATTAGTGAGAATGGAAAGATAGAATAAACTAATAGTACTATTAGTTCTCTTCTCCAGTAGAAGAATGCATAGTCAGACCCACATTCCAGAAAAATCTGGCCAGCCAGATTCCTATTTTAAAATATAGGTCAACCTGTCACAAAGTTAGTATCTACATTATTCCTGGGCTTATGTAGCCTGGACAATCAGAACATATTTTAATTAATCAAGCCTTCATAAAATAACTTTTCTTATCCACAATGGGAAGAAGAAAAAAAGAAAACTGTAGCCAAAGGGATTCTAGTCAAAAGAATTAATTTTTAGAATAGATGTTTTCAGCATAGTATTATTTCAATCAACCTGAACTTCAATACCTAATCCAAGAAACAAGGTGCAGCAACCAACCAAAAAGATCTAGAAATAGAGATAATGTTTTATCAGAAATAAAGGTAAATATTTTTAATCCAAAAAGCTAGACCTTTTTAGTAGTTATGAAGAGCAACAGAATCACTGATATATAAATTTCAAATTATCACACTAAAAAGAGATTGTGTACTTATTTATAGATAAGAATCTTCTCTTCAATTATAGATACCCTACAATACCAGCAATCACTCTTTGCACTGAATTTACATTCTTATGCAATGAAATAGAATATGAGTGTGTATGTACCTATAAATATCCATACATATGTATATATAAACCATGATTATAAAGTGAAAAATATAAATTCATACAAAGTATTTGAATATATTGTAGTTTGAATGGGAGAACATTAGGAATTAACAGGAATCAGGAAAAGCTTCATGCAAAAGGTTAAACAGCATCTTAAAAGAACAGAGGGATTTTGTTGTTGTAGGGAGGGTATACAATCCAGATAATATGGCAAGTCTAATGAAAAGGCGTGATAGAGGATAGACTGTCATGTGTGAAGAACAGAAAATAGATCAGTTTAGTTGGCATGTAGAGTAAGGATAATGAAATAATACCAATAAAATTGGAAAGGTAATCTGGAGCCAGGTTGGGAAGTGAGTTCAAAAGAAAAGGAACAGGAAGTCATAGGAGTCGATAGAATAGGGAAGACACATGTTCAGATGTACTCTTAAGGAAAGCTACTCTGGCAATAGTATATAGCATGAGCTATATTAGCATGAGCTGGGGTGGATAAGAGACTTGGGTCAGAAAGATCAATTAGGAAATTGCTGCAATAATTCATACAGAAGAGAATAAGGGCCTTTAATTAAGGTAGTAGCTGTGTGTATGTGAATGTTGAGAGACGAAGTCAGATGTGAGGGAGACTGTGGGGTATAAATAGTAAGATCTGACAAATGACTGGCCATGTGAAATCAGGAAAGAGAAAGTCAGGACCATGTGGAGATTAGGAACTTGAGAAACTAGCAGAGATTGTTTTAAAAAAAATTAAGGAAGTTTGGAAAGGGAGAAGGCTTGGGGAAGAATAATGAGTTCGGTTTTAGACATCTTGAGTTTGAAATGTTTCCAAGACATTCAGTTTAAAATTAAGTCAATGCAGTACAAGAAGCACATTTTCGGACTGATATGAGTATCTGCATATGGCCTTAACCACTTAACAGGGACACAGCTTATATTCTGAATTTCATCTTTTCTTCTTCTTAAGGAATTGGGGAATGAAAACTAGCTTTATAAAACTATTCTGTCATTGCTTTTGTTTCAGCAAGAGGAAAATATGGAATATGCAAAGGAGATCCAGTCTCATTGTTCTAGTACCTCTCCTCAGGGCTGGAGGTCATGAAAAATTTTAAAGAACCCAAAGGAACCATAATTTTTTTTAACTCTTCAGATGTCACAAATAAAGAGACAATAGAAAGAAGAAACTCAAGAGCCAATTAGAAAATAACAGGGAATTTTGTAGTAACCAATCTCATATCAAGTCAAAAGCAAACAAGTTGATCTTTTACCTTAATCAGTTAATTAGCCTCCTCAAAAATCACATAAAATAGGCAACAAAAGTGAAAAGTCTTCAAGTTTTCAAAGTATTCACAGATTTGAAGATCAGAAAGAGTGCATACTTTAATCTTTTAATTGACACAGAATTTGATAACATTAGTGTAACTATCCATCAGATAAAAGATTGTTACTTACCTTAACAAGATTGTTAGACCACATTGATATTGATTCCAACATAATTCAAATCTAAAATACACAAAATATATGGATATTTAATAAATACTTTTTAATATAAAGTACAGGTAGCCTAGAATGTTTTTCAAGTTTATTTTGGCATTATATAGAAAGGAAGAATATTGTTAAACACTAGTAAGTGATTAAAAGTTAATTGCTGACTGTCTCTATGTGAAAATGCTATACTTTAAAGAAAAACTAAAGTAATTGGAATTCAGTAAATGTTAACTAAATCAAATAAAAATATTTATAACTTAAGATACATATAAACTTTAACAGTTCAACTTTAATATTTGGTAAAAAGAAGAAGAGGTTCAGCAAAGATAACTAAATAAGCTAGAATTATATTCTTTTTTGTGAGGGTTGTGAAGAGGCTTTGGGAAGCTTCCCTAATCATTATATAATATCTGTTTCTAGGCTCTGGAATCTAAAAATGTAATAATCTAGCAATGTGAGTATCAACAAAGCAGAATTCTTAGTGGCAACCCGTAACAGAAATACTTGCTTCATACTATGTATGAACTATTTCCTACCAGGAAAATATAAAATGCAATGTCAAGGAAAGCAACTAAAACATATATATTGAAATTCCATCTTTGGTAAAGAGTTTGGGAGGAGTAAATTTTTAAAATTATTCTCTTTTTAAAATATTGTATTTGTTTTAACTAGTCAAGATCAACTCAAGAATAATATGTTATTCTCAGATCTCAAGGTCAGGCTGGATATCTACGAGCTTTCAATGCTCCCAAAATAGTCTGATTTAGGGCAGCCTGTTTGCTAGTCTCCTGTTCTGAGTTGTACAGGTTCCTGACTTAGATCTGGATCTGTTCAAAAATAGACTGCTGCTGGACTTGGCCTCTAATGGTGAACTGAAAATCTATGCTCAAAGTGTCAAAATCGGAGGCTCCTCTTCCATATGGGATCCCTGTCCTATTTATTCCTGTGGAGATGGGGACAGATACTGGGAATAATTGAACTATATCTGAGGCCTGAGCCACGCTACTGCTGAGGTCTGAAATTCCTTCTTTATCCATACTCAGTCCAAGTCTTCTCTACATATTTCACTGCCCTTCCCAGGTTTCTTGCCAATTTGTGCTAGATTGAATCTGAGTAGTAAGGGACCAAGTTGCCAATTCGCATCTGTCTCCTTCTCAGCGCTCCAGGGTAGGTCTGGGAAGTCATCTTGACTTGATCACATAGTCTCTCCCTGGACATTAGAGAGCTTTACATGCAATGTTCTTTTGCCCTGATACAAGGTATATAGATCTCCCTATTTCCCTGTGATAAGCTGGGCTGGCAAATGACTCATTTTGACTTTTTCTAGATTTCTCCAATAAGATTCACTCGGGTGCAAGAATTTATAAAAGGGAGCTCACTCCACTGGTTCCTGGGGCTATGCCATCTTCCAGAGTTAAGATTTTAAACTGAAATGCCTTCTCTTTACCACATCACAAAATACTGAAGTATAGTAGTGGGAAAAGACTTTAATATTCAAACTGACCTGCCCTGACTTCCCATTAGAACTTAGGTCTTGTTTACAAAAAATAAATCTAAAATTTTAGCTCAAAGCTCTTCTTGCTTTTGATATTTTATAGACTAGTTCTGTTTAGTTATAAGAATAATCCAGTTATGATCTCTCTTTCCCAAAATGATTGAAGATAATTTAAAATACAGCTCTAAGATATGTAGTTAAGGATTATTAGGGATATCTTTCCAGGTTGGAGTGAATTTTTGTTATCCTAACTGTATTTAGTCAGTATATCTGGTTCTTCTTTAGCCTAGGGTAAAAGCTTAATTCTAGAGAAAAGAGGTTTATGTTACTCTATGAGAATACACACAGACAGCAACTGGGTGTCTCAATATACAAGGAAAGTTGAGCTAGAATACATGTTTCGTGAAAGGATTTCTAATTCTGTGGTTTAAAGTCAGCAGTACAAATTATATGGGATAAATGGTAATCACTATCTAGATCAGAGAGAAGTTCCCAGGTTTCTTCTGTCAATATCTACACTTGCCAGAGGAGAGAAAATGGATTTCCTAGATTAGCAAAGGGTCATCTATAAATCAATCAAACAAAAATAATTTATTATATATTTGATGTTAGAAAAGATTGATAGGAAAAGGGGACGGCAGAGGATGAGATAAATTGATAATGTCATGGAAACAACAAACATGAATTTAAGACTGATTTTGAGAAATAATGGAGGATCGTAGAGCCTTGTGTGCTATAGTCCATTGGGTCCCATTGGGTCAATCATTCACAACTGAATGATTGAACAACAACAGCAAAACTATGTACTTGGCCCTAAGAATATGAAGACAAAAAAAAGAAACAGTTTTTTGTCTTCCAGAAGCTTATATTTTATTAGACAAATAAGGAAGAGGAAAGGGATATTTATTAGTGGGCTCAAAATGTAAGCAGCCCCTGCCAACAGAGGGAAGTAAAACTGACTTCTTGGGGAACCTGAAACCTGATTGATATATATAATTAAACTTTATAGTAGTGTAGTTTGCCTACTGAAGAATGACGATCCCAGCAAGACAAAACGAACCTTTCAATACACAGTAGTCAAAACATTAACAAGTTGTAGATATTGGTACCAATCTACTGTATAGTTCTTTCAAGAGATTTTGCCAGATTTCAGGGTAAGGACTTGTGCTAAAAGAATTATTTTGGAAATAAGAGTTACAATAGAAAAAAAGTGACTATGTGCTGAGAAAAATATGTAGTATAAGAAAGTGAATTATTAGAAAACAAGATACACAGTATAATTACTCATTTATAGTCCTTCATAGCTTTTCTATGGAAAAAAAACTAATGGAAATTGTAGAATATACTTAACCACTTACTTGAATAAAATGAAGTTATCAATAGTTAGGGAATTTAGTTTAAATACCTTAGAAAAATATATCTCTATGTTCTGAAAAAGGAAATAGCAAACCATATCATTTAAGGTTAAGAAATTTATCCAGGGGCAGCTAGGCAGTGGATAGAGGACCAGCCCTATAACCAGGAAGACCTGAGTTCAAATCTGGCCTCCAATATTTAACACTTCCTAGCTATATGGTCCTGGGCAAGTCACTTAACCCCAATTGCCTCAGCAAAAACAAAAAACAAAAAAAGCAGAAATTTATCCAAAAGATATAAATAAATATGCTACAATTGTTTGGGAACTCAGTTGATTGAAATCCCATTGAAAAATCTATCAACTATAACAAAAGTTAAAGTAAAAAAAAGTTGTTACTCATCAAGTGTACACTTAACATCCATTGTGATAAAAGTGTAGTTTCATGAGGAAGGAAGAATTGAAAGAATATGTCAAAATTTTATGAACTAAATGACAAATCATGTAGAATAAATAACTACAACTAAAGGAGAAGACAATGCACATTAAAAGGTTTTCTTTTTGTTTGATTTGGTTTTGAAACTTGATCTCCCTATCCTGTTCAGGCTAGTGGTACAGTGGACTACTCACAGACTAGTCAATACTGACCATCATGGAAGCTTTAGTCTGTACAATTATTCTGGCATAAAATTGCTCACTCTTTCCTTGGTCAGCCCTGGTGGCCCTTTGTTCCCAAGAGCTCACCATATTATTTTGAGCCAGTGCAGACACCAATTTGGCTTTTATTCTATTGTACCTTTAAGCTCCTTAATACAAGTGATCTACTAATCTCATTCTCCTCCAGTACATATATTCGACAACAAATCCACACGTCCAGCAAAATATTATATTTTTAAAATATCATTTTAAGGGATCATATAAGTATTTTAATTATTTTATTTCTCCCCCTTGTTGCATACCATTCATTACATAATCATATATGATCCTATGAAGGAATAGAATAAATTAGATTTCAATTAAGGTCTTTTTTCCCTTTGGGGTCAAGAGCATAACTAAAGAAATTATTTACTGATAAATCCATTTGAACCTCAACAGCTAATTAAGATTGTGTTTGTTCCGAAGATTTGGATTCTAAGACTATATACTTAAAATAAAGGAATGACAAGCCCCTGATTAAATATTGAGGGTACCCAAATAAAAACTGCTTGAAGGCAGTTAGATGGCTCAGTGGATAGAAATTGGGCCTGAAGTCAGGAAGACCTGAGTTTAAAATCACTTACTAGCTTGTATGACCCTGGATAAGCTTAAATCCATTAGAGGAAAAACATGGTAAAATACTACAGTATCTTTGCCAAGAAAATCTCATGGACAGAATGACCCATGGAGTCATGAAGAGTGAGATACAACTGAATGACTGAACAACAACAGAATTTATAGTAAAAATTTATAGAAAGTATAATAAAAATCTAATTCAAATAACTTTAAACTAAAAAAGAAAGCTTAAAGAATATATTGCTTGCATATATTCATCAACTTAGATACAATGAAGAGTGATTATGGGAAAGAATAACTAGTAATTGAGACACCCAGAAATTCATAGGAAACAAAATCCAAAAAAACAGCTTGGAGTAAAATTTAGGCTTATAGGCAAGATTAGCAAGACACCATAACAAATATTTTACCTCATAATTATGATTTAATTCTATTGGTAACTGGCAAGATGAAAACTATGACCTGAATATGGCTCTGTATGGGTATATCTTATTCAAAACCATAAGTAAAAGGCAGGAAAACAGGAGTGAGGAGAGGCATAGCATTATATGTAAAAGGTACATTTTGTGTAAGGAAATTTAGGAACCAGTGAGAAGGAGCAAATTGCAAAGTATTTAGGTGAAAATAAGTACAGGGAAAACTGATTTATGTTGTCAGATCACTTGTACAAAAAATAAAAACAGGTCAGGAAAAAGGTCTCAAATATGGAATAGAGATGGTTGACTTCAACTATCTAGATCCTGCTAGAACTTTCTCACCAAAAGAAAAATAGCTATCAATTTGTATACTTGCCCTAATAGTAATTTCATTCTTTAACTGGTAGAAGAAACAAACAAAGCAAAATGTTGTGGTTCTGATTCTCAACAAAGAAGAACTGGCTACACGGATCAAAATGATAGGAGCCTTAAGGGATAAGTAATAATTATATTAAAAGTTTATGACAGCAAAGTAAAGTCAGGCATCCTGGATTCTGAGAGAATAAATTTCAAAGGATTCAGAGGGAGGGTAATAGAATCATCTGACTGAGTCAGCTCAGAAGGAAAGAGATACTCTGAAGCATTAAATTCTGACCACACAAAGGGAAACAATTCCAGTGGGAAGCAAAAGAAGGCACTGTCTGAAGACACTGATGTGGTTGCATAAAGAACATGCCAATCATCTTAGATTTTTAAAAGATACATACAAAATACAGAAACAAAGACAAGTAACAAAGGATGCATACAAAATTGTGGTCTGGATACTAAAACTTGCAGAATGGATAGGAGCTGGCAAAAAAGAAAAGCTAAGGAGAACCTTTTAAAAAATTTTTTTTAGCTAGAGAAAAGAGGCTCCAAGGAGTCGGTCAATAAACATTTATTAAGCACCTATGTTCCAAGCATTCAGCTAAAACCTAGAGATAACACTTGTATTAAAAAGAATGCTGGGTACTACTACTGGGCTTATACCCCAAAGAAATACTAAAGAAGGGAAAGGGCCCTGTATGTGCCAAAATGTTTGTGGCAGCCCTGTTTGTAGTGGCTAGAAAATGGAAAATGAATGGATGCCCATCAATTGGAGAATGGTTGGGTATATGAATGTTATGGAATATTATTGTTCGGTAAGAAATGAGCAGCAGGATGAATACAGAGAAGCTTGGAGAGACTTACATGAACTGATGCTAAGTGAAATGAGCAGAACTAAGAGATCATTATATACTTCAACAATGATACTGTATGAGGATGTATTCTGATGGATGTGGATTTCTTTGACAAAGAGAAGATCTAACTCAGTTTCAATTGATCAATGATGGACAGAAGCTGAGTCTTCGCCAGGCTAAATATGTCCTTTTTCTCATGTCATCTCATCATCTCAACCCTTCATTATCATGTTTATCCTTCTTCTTGACACACTTCAGTTTATCAAGGTGCTTTCTAAACTCTGATGCCTCAAATTATAAGTACAGGATCTTAGATATTTTCTGATTGGGCTAGAGTCTAACAAAATGTCCTCAAGGATGTGTTGGTAAATGTTTAACAATTGGTTCATTTAAATTTTAAATGCATTATTGAAAGTTTCTCTACCATATTGTAAAATCAACAACAGTAACTCAAGCCCTGATTTGTATCACTTTGCCATTTTTTGTTGAAGAAAGAACACTGGGAAATGAATGTAAACTGTTTGTATTTTTGTTTTTCTTCCCGGGTTATTTATATCTTCTGAATCCAATTCTCCCTGTGCAACAAGAGAACTGTTTGGTTCTGCACACATATATTGTATCCAAGATCTACTGTAACCTATTTAACATGTATAGGACTGCTTGCCATCTGGGGGAGGGGGTGGAAGGAGGGAGGGGAAAAATCAGAACAGAAGTGAGTGCAAGGGATAATGTTGTAAAAAATTACCCTGGCATGGGTTCTGGCAATAAAAAGTTATTATAAAAAAAAAAAAAAAGAATGCTGGCCTCAAGGAGCTTATGGAGTAAGATAACACAGAAGTAAGCTATAAAGGTGAAGTGAAGGGAAGCTTCCCCACATAGGACCACAACATACCAGTGCATAAGATGGAGGGTCTACGACACGCACCCTCCTTAATGGGAATGCACTCGACCATCCAATCCTAGGGGCCGCAGTGGTGGAGCCTACTGATGAGGTATGAGTGATCTTACATCATGAAGCACTTACTGAGGCAGAGAAATGAAGCCAGCTGAGAAAGGACCACTACTCAAGGTGGATGGAAACCATGAGAATCTTTTCCATCTTTCATCTTTTTGTTTCTTCTTTCCTTTCTCTTTCTTCAATGCCTTCTGAAAGATTTAGGATCACAGAGTTAGAACTGAGTTAAGAGCTAAATTTTTAGTATAAGAAAACTCCAGCCCAGAGAGGTTAAATTCAATTGACACATGGGAGAGCCAGCTCTAACCTGTGTTAGACCTGTGACTCCTCCCAAGTCTTCTGATTCCACATCCTGCATTCCTTCCATTGTACCATGTCAAAGAGTGGTCATTTCTGGTTTAAGAGTTAATCTGATGGGAAGTTTCCAGCAGAGTGTCTCAGAGATTCATGCTCAGCCTCCTGACTTTTTAATCAATGACTTTGATAAAAGAACAAAGAGCTTCACTGTCAAATTTTCAGATACCACAAAGCTAGTGTGACTGGTACACTGGATAATAGACTCAAAATCCAAAAACCTTGACTGGACTAATAAAGTAGTAGAAACATATGTAAAATCTCATGCATAGTTTTAAAAAAATTTACTATAAGTAAAAACATGCATGGGGGAGACATGGTTAGACAGCAGCTTTTATGAAAATGATTTGGGGGAATTTAATGGAATACAAACTAAATCAATCAAGTGTGATATTTTTAGTAACCAAAAAAAGGTAATACAAACCTTGGACTACATTATTAAAAATAAAAATTATAGAATTAAAGAGATGGTAGAAAAGGATGTACTAGCCAGCCAGTTTTATTTCAGAGAGCAGATTGTTAAATTTTTCAGTATGAGCCTTTAAACAACAAAAAATGGCAAAGTGATACAAATCAGGGCTTGAGTTACTGTTGTTGATTTTACAATGTGGTAGAGAAACTTTCAATAATGCATTTAAAATTTAAATGAACCAATTGTTAAACATTTACCAACACATCCTTGAGGACATTTTGTTAGACCCTAGCCCAATCAGAAAATATCTAAGATCCTGTACTTATAATTTGAGGCATCAGAGTTTAGAAAGCACCTTGATAAACTGAAGTGTGTCAAGAAGAAGGATAAACATGATAATAAAGGGTTGAGATGATGAGATGACATGAGAAAAAGGACATATTTAGCCTGGTGAAGACTCAGATATACATGCCACATATATACAGATATAGATGTAAAAGAGAAATCAATTGGGGGAAGAGCCAAGATGGCAGAAAATAAACAAGTCTTTGTCTGAACTCTTCCAGACTTCCCTCAGCTCAAGCTCTGAACAGCTTTTGGAGTGACAGAATCTACAAACATTTGGGGTGTAAAAAATTTCCAGCAGAAGATATTTTGGAAGAACTTCAGGAAAGGTAGTCTCAATCTGGTAGAGGGGAGTGGGCTCAAGGTGGAGAGATTCTGTATGCCAGAACAATCTAATAGAAGGCTTATAGGCAAAATACAGCAGTACTGGCTACTCTGTCTGTCCTATTTCAAAAGCTAGTGGATCAGCAAACAAGTTTGTGAGACCTCCAACACAACTACAGAAAGCAAATAGTGAGCCCCTGAACCCCAAAATAACAAGCAGAACTTGGTGACACCCACTCAGCAGAAGGAAGCCAGTCTTGGCTCCAGGGCAGCATGAAGCTATTGTCATCTGTAGAGGAAGCTTGGGTCAATCTCCCCTGTGTCCTAAGAAAAGACTTTAACCTTTTAAAATGAGTGAAAAAGCAAAAAAAGAGCTCTTACCATAGATAGCTATTATGGAGGTAGGGAAGAATAAACCTCAAATCCTGTAGACCCGAAAGGCAAAATGTCTCCAGATAAAGTCTCAGTGGGTAATATGAGTTGCTCTCCAACTCAAAAAGATCTCTTGAAAGAATTCAAAAAGGACCTTAAAAGAGAGAAGAAAAATGAGCAAAGGAAATGAGAGCTTTGGAAAAGGAAAAACAGAAATTGTCTGAAGAAAACCATTCCTTAAAAAATAGTTTTGACAACATAGAAAACGAAAACAACTCCTTAAAAATCAAAATTTGTGAAATGGAAGAAAAACTCCAATGAACAAAACAACTCACTTAAAAGTTTAACTAGCTAAATATAAAAGGGGATAAAAAATACTAACTGAAGAAAACAATTAATTAAAAATTAGAACTGAACAAATGGAAGTAAATGACAATGAGACATCAAGAATCAGTCAAACAAAAACAAAAACTAAAGAAAGAAGAAGAAAAAAATGTAAAATACCTCATGGGGAAAAAAAAAACTTACTAGGAAAATAGATTCAGAGAAACAATATAAGAATTATTGAACTACCTGAAAACTATAATGAAAAAAAAAAAGAGCCTAGCCAACATTTTTCAAGAAATCATCAAGGAAAACTTGCCCTGATGTCTTACAACCAAAGGGGTAAAACAGCCATAGAAAGAATCCACAGATCACTTCCTGAAATATACCTCCAAATGAAAACTACAAGGAATATTGTAGCTAAATTACACAATTATCATATCAGAGAGAAAATAATGCAAGCAGCCAGAAAGAAACAATTCAAATATTGAGAAGCCACAATCTGGATTACCCAGAATTTGGCAGCTGCCACTTTAAAGGATTGAAGGACCTGGAATATGATATTCTGGAGGGCAAGGAAGCTTGGATTACAGCCAAGAATCAACTCTGCAGCACAATTAAACATTATCTTTCAGGAGGAAAGATGGTTTCTCCGGGGAAAAGATGGTCATTTGATGAAATAGGGTTTTTCATTTTTTTGTGATGAAAAGATCAGAGCTAAACAGAAAATATGATTTTCAAATAAAAAACTCATAAAAAGATAAAAAGGGAAGGAAAAAAAACCTATGTTTTTTAAAGGTTTAAAGGTTTATATCCCTATATGAGAAGATAATAGGTTTAACTATTGAAAACTATATCTTTGTTAGGAGTATACTTAGAGGGTGTAGGTTTAATTTGACTTTATTGTGATAATATAAAAAAGAAACTAGGGGTGGAAAAGGGATTGGACAAAGAGGAAAGGGGAGGTAAAATTGGGTAAAATATATTGCATGATGATGCAAAAAAGACTTACTCCAACTGAAGGAAAGAAGGGAAGGAGATGAGCATTGTGTGAACCTTAATCTCATCAGTTTGGCCCAAAGAGAGAATATCAGACATATTTAGTTTGAAATAGAAATTTGTGTAGGTAAATAGGAGGAGAAAGGGGAAAGGAAAAGGGGGAAACTAATAGAGGGGAGAACAGAAAGAAGCAGAAGAGGAAAGGGATAAGAAAGGGAGGAAGAGCTATAAACAGGGAGGGCAGATTGAGGCAGGCAGTGTTCAGAAGCAAAACACTGGTGAGGAGGGAAAGGGGGAAAGGAAAGAGAAAATTATAACTTGGGGAAAATTAGATGGTGAGAAATATAGAGATAGTAATTTTAACTGTGAATGAATGAGGTGAACTCTCCCATAAAACTGAAACAGAGACAAACTAGATTAAAAACCAGAATCCCACAATATGTTGTTTACAAGAAACACATCTGAAGCAGAATGATACATACAGAGTAAAGGTAAAAGGCTACAATAGAATCTATTAAGCTTCAACTAATATTTAAAAAAAAAAAACAGGGGGTAGAGATCTCAGATCAAGCAAAACAAAAACAGATCTAATTAAAAGAGATAAGGAAAGAAACTATATCTTGCTAAAGAGTCCCTGGATAAGTAATATCAATAGTAAACATATATGCACCAAGTGATATAGCATCCAAATTCCTAAAGAAGTTAAGAGAACTGCAAGAAAAAAACAGACAGTAAAACTAACAGACAGTAAAACTAACCTAGTAGAACTCAACCTTGTTCTATCAGAACTACATAAATCAAACCACAAAATAAACAAACATGAAAGAAGTTAAGGAGATAAGTAAAATTTTAGAAAAATTAAATACGATAGACCTTTTGGAAGAAACTGAATGGGGACAGAAAGGAAATTACTTTTTTGTCAGTAGTACAAGGAATGTAAACAAAAACTGACCATATATTAGGGCATAAAAACTTGAAAATCAAATGCAAAAATGCAGAAATAGTAAATGTATCTTTTTCAGATCATGATGAAATAAAAATTACATATAATAAAGGGAAAATAGACCAAAAATTAATTGAAAATGAAATAGTCTAATCCTAAAGAACAAGTGGGTAAAACAACAAATCACAGTAACTATCGATAATCTCATCCAAGAGAATGACAATATTGAGACAACATACCAAAATTTATGAGATGCAGCCAAAACAGTTCTAAGGGTAAGTTTTATATCTCTAGATGCTTACTTGAATAAAATAGAGAAAAATAAGATCAGTGAATTGGGTATGCAACTAAAAAAGTTAGAAAAAGAACAAATTTAAAAACTCCCAATTAAATGCCAAATTTGAAATTCTGAAAATAAAAGGGAAGATTAATAAAATTGAAAGAAAACTATTGAACTAATAAACAAAATGAAGATTTGGTTTTATGAAAAAGCCAACAAAATAGATAAACCTTTAGATAATTTGATTAGAAAAAGGAAAGAAGAAAATCAAATTGCTAGTATCAAAAATGAAAAAAGGTGAACTTTCCATCAATGAAGAGAAAATTAAAGCAATAATTAGGAACTATTTGCTCATTTTTATGACAATAAATCTGATGATCTAAATGAAATGGATGAATACTTATAAAAATAGAAATTGCAATTTGGAACTATGCCCAAAGGGCTATGAAATTGTACATACTCTTTGATCTAGCAATGTCTCTACTGTGGCTGTATCCCAAAGAGATCATAAAAAAGGCAAAAGGAGCCATATATGCAAAAATGTTTGTAGCAGCCCTTTTTGTAGTGACAAAGAACTAGAAACTATGTGGATGCCCATCAGCTGAGGAATGGTTGAATAAGTTATAATATGTGAATGTTATGCATAGAATATTATTTTCTATAAGAAACGCTCAGAAGGATGACTTCACAGAGGCTTAGAGAGACTTATATGAACTGATTCTAAGGGAAGTGAGTAGAACCAGGAGAACATTGTACACAGCAATAGCAAGATTAAATAAGCTCTGATGAATCTGGCTGTTTTCAACAATGTTTCAGGCCAGTTTCAATAATCTTGTGATGGAGAAAGCCATTTGCATTAAAGGGAAGACTATGGGGATTGAGTGTGGATCTTACAACATAGTATTTTCACCTTTTTTGTTGTTGTTTGCTTTTTTCTTTCTCATTTTTTTCTTTATGATCTTTCTTGTGCAACATCATAAATATGGAAAATATATATATATATATATATATATATATATATATATATATATATGAATTGCACATGTTTTATATACATTGGATTACTTGCTGAGCAGGGGACAGGGGAGGGAAAAATTTGGAACATAAGGTTTTGCAAGAGTGAATATTGAAAATTATCTTTGCATATATTTTGAAAATTTTAAAAAAATCAATTTTGTTCTTTTTACCTGAAATGAAAGTACTAGGAAGAGAGGTTGGAAAGTAAAATGCCAACAGGTACACAGGTGGAAAGGAGATTGTACTGCAAAAAGGAAAAAGTGGAGGCAAAATGAGGGAAATTGCATCTCAGGAAGAGGCAAAGAAAACCTATTATATCTGAGGGAAAGAAGGGAGGAGGATGAACAATGTATAAATCTTACTCTCATCAGATTTGGCTCAAAGAAAAAATATTAGACATATTTGGTTTCACTGAGAAACTTCTCTCACTTTATAGAAAAAAAGAAAGGAAAGGGAAAAGAGAAGGGGTAGGCTAAATAGAAGGGAAAACATAAATCGTAGGGAAAGATATAAGAAAGAAGGGGGTGGTTCTAAAGGAAGAGGACTGCTTGAGGAAAGTAGTGCTCATAAGTAAAATAGTAGGGAGAAGAGAAAGGGGAAAAGGAAAGAGAAAAGTATAATTTGGGGTTTTAATAAGATGGCAAGAAATACAGAATCAGTAGTTTTAATTGTAAATGTGAATGGGGTAAACTCTCCCATAAAGTGTAAATAGATAGCAGACTGAATTAAAAGCCAGAATCCAACAATATGTTGTTTACAAGAAACACATTTAAACTAGAGTGATACATACAGAGTAAAGGTAAAAGGCTGGAGCAGAATCTATTATGTTTCAAGTGAAGTAAAAAAAATAAAATAAAAATCAGGGGTAGCCATCCTGATCTCAGATCAAACAAAAGCAAAAATTGATCTAATTAAAAGAGATAAGGAAGGAAAGTATAGCTTGCTAAAGGGTACCACAGATAAAGAAGCAATATCAATACAAAACATATATACACCAAGTGGTATAGCATGAAAATTCCTAAAGGAGAAGTTAAGAGAGCTTCAAAGAAGGAATAGACAGCAAAACTATAATAGTGGGAGATCTCAACCTTGCTCTCTCAGAATTAATAAATCAGACCACAAAATAAATAAGAAAGAAGTAAATAGAATACTAGAAAAGTTAGGTATGATAGATCTTTGGAGAAAATTGAATGGAGACAGAAAGGAGTACACTTTCTTCTCGGCAGTTCATGGAACTTATACAAAAATTGACCATATATTAGAACATAAAGATCTCAAAATCAAATGTAGAAAGGCTAAGAAATAGTAAATGCATTTTTTTTCAGAACATGATTCAATAAAAATCACATTTAATAAAAAGCCAGGGGAAAATAGACCAAAAAGTAACTGGAAACTAAATAATCTCATCCTTAAAAATGAATGAGTGAAACAGCAAATCATAGACTCAATAATGGCATCCAAGAGAATGACAATAATGAGCCAATATACCAAAATTTGTGGGGTGCAGCCAAAATGGTAATAAGGGAAAATTTTATATCTCTAGATGTTTAGTTGCATAAATAGAAAAAGAGAAGATCAATGAATGGGCTTGCAACCAAAAAAGCTAGAAAAAGAACAAATTTAAAAAAAAACAAAACTCCAATCAAATACCAAACTTGAAATTCTAAAAATAAAAGAGATGAATAAAATTGAAGCTAAAAAAAACTATTTAATTAATACATAAAACTAAGAGTTGGATTTATGAAAAAACCAACAAAATAGAAAAGCCTTTAGTTAATTTGCTTGGAAAAAGGAAAAAGGGAAATCAAATTGTTAGTCTCAAAAATGAAAAGGGAAAATTTTTCACCAATGAAGAGGAAATTAGAGCAATAATTAGGAATTGTTTTGCTCAACTCTATGCCAATATTTGATAACCTAAGTGAATTGAAGGAATACCTACAAAAATATAGATTACCCAAATTAACAGAAGAGGAAATAAATCACTTAAATACTTCTATTTAGAAAAAGAAATTTTAGAAAAAGAAATAGAATAAGCTATTGATCAACTCCCTAAGAAAAAATCCCCAGGAGCAGATGGATTTACATGTAAATTCTACCAAACATTTAAACAACAATTAACTCCAATACTATATCAACTATTTGAAAAAAAATAGGGAATGAAGGACTCCTACCAAATTCCTTTTATGACACAGACATAGTAATGATACCTAAACCAGGTAAGACGAAAACAGAGAAAAAAAATTATACACAATCTTCCTAATGAATATTGATGCAAAAATCTTAAATAAAATATTAGCAAAGAGAATACAGAAAATCATCCCCAGGATAATATACCATGACCAAGTAGGATTTATATCAGGAATGCAGGGCTGGTTCAATATTAAGAAAACTATTAGCACAACTGACTTTATCAATAACCAAATTTTTAAAAAACCATATGGTTATCTCAATAGATGCAGAAAAAGCATTTGATAAACTCCAACACCTATTCCTATTAAAAACACTAGAGATTATAGGAATAAATGGATTTTTCCTTAAAATAGTCAATAGCATCAGTAAGCATCATATGTAATGGACCATTCCCAATGAGATCAGGGGTGAAACAAGATTGTCCACTATCACCATTACTATACAATATTGTATTAGAAATGCTAACTTTGGCAATAAGAGAAGAAAAAGAGATTAAAGGAATTAGAGTAGGTAATGAGGAAACCAATTTATCACTCTTTGCAGAAGATATAATGGTATTTTTAGAGAACCTTAGAGAATCAACTAAAAAACTATTAAAAATAATCCACAACTTTAGCAAAGTTGCAGGATACAAAATAAATCCACATAAATCATCAGCATTTTTATGCATCATTAACAAAATCTAACAATAAGAGATACAAAGAGAAATTGCATTTAAAAGAACTGTCTACCCCAGGACAGTTGCCTTTGGGGCACCAAATTTTAAAAATCCTATTACTATTGCTGTTTGTTCTATAAAGCTTCTATTTCAACTGGACAATTTTTGAAGATTCTACAAGCATCACCAAAAAAGACTGTAATCTTCACCAAGAAACCAAGTCTTTATAACATACAGGAGTAGTTCTGTAAGATAGAGGAACATTAGAAATCCTGAGAATAACTTTCTACCTTTTTGTTAAGCTGCTCTTTCTGATCTTACTTTTTGTGATTTGAAATCTGGCTTACTGATGTTAAAAGGACATTTACTCTAAGATCAGCTTAATAACAATATGGGGAAAATATTAAGTGATTGTGAAACTCTGAAGAAACAAAATTGAAAAATTGAAAGAGAAAAGAACAGGGTTAAAAAGCATCATGTTTTGTTATGCCACTTTAATACAAATTAGAGATAAACTTTAAAAAATAAAAGTCAATGACCTACTAGATTATTCTGTGGGAAAATACAATGTACAGTAAAAAACATAATTTTATCTTTGTTTTTGTGCTACTAGATCTGAACCCTAATGTAAGTTAACTATTTTCCTGAGAGTTAAAAATAAAAGCTAAATATTTGAATCTGGCTAAGTTTAATGTCATAGAAATTCCTAAATGGATATGCTAATGTTTTGTAAAACACTGATAGTTCAAAGCTTGGAATTAAATACATTTTTTTCCTTTCTCTACCTCATTTGACACTGCTGACCAACTCTTTCTACCAGATCCTCTCCTCTCTCCAGCTTTTCATGACAATCCTCTCTCCTGGTTCTTTTAAAGTCTATTTTGCTTAGCTGCCTTTGTTGGACCTGATGATTTCCCTCTGTGAGGATGTCCCACCCTCCATTACCTCACCTCCCTCTCTATGATGAACATTTCTATATTAGACCTCATCTTTCTGCTGACCTCTAATCTTACTTGAGAGCCTGCTGGATATTTTTACCTGGAGAATCCAAAGACATCTCAGGCTTAAAATATCCAAACAACTCATTATTTTTCCCTCATCTCAGGCTTTCTAACTTTAATATTTCTGTTCAGAAACCCACCACTTTTCTGCAATCACACTAGTTCATTAGAATGAGATCTCCAATTCTTCGTTTTCCCTTAGTCTCCCCCTCTATATCCAAGTCCCATTGAGTCTGGCTCTATATCGTTCATATTTAATCACCTTTTCTCCACTTATAGAACTGTAGGACTTATGGCCCTTATCTCCTCAACCCAGATTTATTATTCTGGCTTCCCTCTGGCCCTTCATGCATTTGAGTTTTCCTTTCTTTGCCCAGTACAGGTCTGACTATGTCACTTGGCTATTCAAGAAGCTCCAATTTCTTCCTAATACTCCATGGACAATATTATAGCTTGACTTTTAAAGCCCTTCACAACTGAGCTTTACCTTGTCTTTCCTGAATGATCACACATCATACCCCCTCAGTCACTCTACTTTCTAGCCAAATTGACCTACTTACTCTGCCCTATACATGACTTTTACATTTCACTTCTTACTTCACTATCTTTTCAAGG
Source organism: Sarcophilus harrisii (assembly GCF_902635505.1). Lineage (NCBI taxonomy): Eukaryota > Metazoa > Chordata > Mammalia > Dasyuromorphia > Dasyuridae > Sarcophilus > Sarcophilus harrisii. The sequence goes on from NC_045427.1 coordinate 161,671,611, forward strand.
CAGAAACTCTGGGACATGCTCAGTATTGTAGGAGCCAAAGTAGCCAGACATTAAAAACTTGCCACTCAGCCCTCTTTGTAGTGGCTAGAAACTGGAAACTGAATGGATGCCCATCAGTTAGAGAATGGCTGAATAAATTGTGGTATATGAATATTATGGAATATTATTGTTCTGTAAGAAATGACCAACAGGATGATTTCAGAAAGGCCTGGAGAGACTTACATGAACTGATGCTGAGTGAAATGAACAGGACCAGGAGATCATTATATACGTCAACAACAATAACATATGATGACCAGTTCTGATGGACCTGGCCATCCTCAGCAAGGAGATCAACCAAATCATTTCCAATGGAGCAGTAATGAATTGAACCAGCTACGCCCAGAGAAAGAACTCTGGGTGATGACTAAAAACCATTACATTGAACTCCCAATCCCTATATTTATGCCCACCTGCATTTTTGATTTCCTTCACAAGCTAATTGTACAATATTTCAGAGTCTGATTCTTTTTGTACAGCAAAATAACGGTTTGGTCATGTATACTTATTGTGTATCTAATTTATATTTTAATATATTAAACATCTACTGGTCATCCTGCCATCTAGGGGAGAGGGTGGAGGGGTAAGAGGTGAAAAATTGGAACAAGAGGTTTGGCAATTGTTAATGCTGTAAAGTTACCCATGCATATAACCTGTAAATAAAAGGCTATTAAATAAATTTTTAAAAAATAGAATAAAAAAAAAACTTGCCACTGCCTGGAATAATCCCTCATGGTCTATTCTAATTCTTGAAGGTTTTACAAAGTACTTGAAGCCAAACTGGATGTTCAAACTTGTTCAAGAAAGGACTCAGCTAAGTACAGTTATCCCAAATCTGACTTATTTTTCCTCTGAAATGCCTCCTTTTTCCTAACTTCTCTATTTCTGGTTGTAGGCTGCAATATCTTTCCAATTTTCCCAAATCTCAAGCCATCCTCTATTTATTCTCCCTCACCTCCCCAATAAAACATCCAATCAGTGGGCAAGCCTTATCTATTCTCCCTGCATCTGGCTTTTTCTTTCCATTAACACAACTACCACCCCAATTCAAGATTTCATCTTTTCTTTCCTAGTCCATTGCAATAGCCTCTTACTACAAAAGACAAAAAAGTACCTCCTAATACTAATTGCAACTTAAATCACAGAACTACTGTGAGAATTAATGAGACAATTTAAGCCAACCAATCAATCATTCTTAATAGGCTCAAAATCAAAAGAAATGAATTATATTTGAATGAAAGTGTTAGTTTGCCCAGAAACAGGATACCACAGTATTTCCTGGCTACTTTGGCTATTTACCTGCCTCTGAGGAAACTCAAGACTCTATCCCTGGCATCCTGGAAACTGAGTCAGATTTCATTGTTCTTGTTTAGGGCAAGGTCACTATGCTGCCAAGGGCTCTAGGAGAAACTAGAGCCTAAAATCTTCCTGCTCATTATTTGTCATAGAACATTAGTATTCCATTATATTCAAATACCACAACTTAAACTGTCATTCCCCAATTGGGTATTCACTCAATTTCCAATTCCACTGCCAACCATAAAAAAGATGCTACAAATAATTTTACACATATGGGTTGTTTCCCTATTTTATGATTTTTTTAGAATATAGATCCAGGAGAGAGACTGCTGGATCAAAGGGTATGCACAATTTTATAGCACTTTGAGCATAGTTCCAAATTGCTCTCCAGACATCAATTCACAACTCTACTAATAATACGTTAGTGTAGAGAATAGGAGAAACTATGTATGTAATTGTCTTCCCCCCCATCTAGAGTAGAAACTACTTAAGGACAGGGACTGTCCTATTTGCCTGAACTTGTATCCTCAGGACTTAACAATGCCCAGTACATAATGTGTATTTAATAAAAGCTTTTTCTGTTTTTGCACAAATAAAACCAAAGCAGCCAAAATTAGAAGGGAAGCAGAAAACTAGCGAACAATTTTTATAGTGTTTCTGATAAAGGTCTCATTTCTAAAATACATGGAGAACTGAGTCAAATTTATAATAAATCAAGTCATTCCCAATTGGTAAATGGTCAAAGGATATAAACAATTTTCAGATGATGAAATTAAATCTATATGAAAATTGTCATATGAAAAAAATCCTCTAAATCACTATTGATGAGAGAAATGCAAATTTTAACAACTCTGAGGTACTACCTCACACCTATCAGACTGACTAAGATGACAGGAAAAGATAATGAAAATGTTGGAGGAGGGGTGAGAACACTGGTACAATAACGTATTATTAGTAGAGTTGTGAATTGATGTCTGGAGAGCAATTTGGAACTATGTTCAAAGTGCTGTAAAATTGTGCCCACCCTTTGATCCAGCAGTCTCTCTCCTGGATCTATATTCCAAAAACATCATAAAATAGGGAAACAACCCATATGTGTAAAATTATTTGTAGCATATTTTTTATGGTTGGCAGTGGAATTGGAAATTGAGTGGATACCCAATTGGGGAATGACTGTTTAATTTGTGGTATTTGAATATAATGGAATACTAATGCTCTATGACAAATAATGAGCAGGAAGATTTTAGGAAAGCCTGGAAAAACTTATATGAATTGATAAAATGAGCAGTACCAGGAGAATAGCGCATAAAGTAACAGTAAGTTTGTGTGATGATCAACTATGACAAACTTAGCTCATTTCAGCAATACAGTGATCTAAAATAATTCTAATAGATTTAGGATGGAAAATGCCATCCCCATCCAAAGAAAGAACTATGGAGACTAATATGGATGAAGCTTATTATTTTCATTTTTTTTCTTTCTCATGGTTTCTCATTCTCCCTTTTGTTTTTTCTTTCACAACATGACTAATATGAAAATATGTTAAAATAACTGCACATGTAAAACCTATATCAGATAATTTGCCATTTTGGGAATGGGGGAAAGAATTTGGATTTCAAAATCTTATAAAAGTCAGTGCTGAAAACTATCATTACTTATAATTGAATAAAAAAATACTATTAAGCAAAAAAAAAAAAAAAGATGCTTTTTTTTTCCACTGGTATTCCATGGTAAATGAGACACTGAATCCTAGGAATTTCCTACATAGAATAGCTCTGGCTCATCTCCCTCTTTCTCATTTTCTTCCCTTTTCTCCCACTATCTATAATTCAGAATCTGCCACTGTGACCCCAATCCTTAGACTTGAGCTTTTATATCTTTTCTTGCCTGGCAGGAGAATATTATCTAATTCCAACCCATGATGTTGAGCTGAGTCTGCTCCCATTATAAGAACCGTTTAGGAGTATGGTACTTCCCCATTAGAATGTAAGCTTCTTTAGGGTGGGTCATGTCTTGCTTACTTATACTTTTATTTCTAGCACTTAGCACAGTGCCCAGTATATAGTTTAAATAGCTAATAAATGATTTTCCATTCATTTATTAAATTACCATCTACTACATACCAAGGATTGTGTTGGGAATACAAATATACACAATCAAAATTCTAAAATGATATCTGAACAATTAAATTGGCAAGTTCCTTTTTATTTCCTTTATAATTACCAACTTCTAATTTATGGTAGCATACATTATAAACACTATAGTAACAAAGGTACTCATTTTCTAAAGCTCAAGCTTATACTTTCAAAAAGTATATAAAACAGCATGAAAATCAAATTATTGCCTCTTCCTATTTAAAAAGTAAATGAGGTTTTATTTAATATACCATTGGCTTTACAAGTCTATATTTTACAGACAAATGGTGGTCTTATTGTATATAAATTATTTCATTCCAGCTATTAAAAAAAAAAAAGACATTCCACTAAAAAGATGGATAAAAAGCTCTGGAGATAGGAGGACCAGAGTTCAAATTCGACCTCAGACACTTAATACTTACTAGCTCTATGATCCTGAGCAAGTCACTTAACCCCAAGTGCCTTGCAAAAATAAACAAAAAATCATGTGCTTAACTTGTAAAAGTTAAAGCTATAAAAAATTATAAAATATATATTATAAAACTGAAAATGCCAAATGTGAAATCTAAGCATGAGCAGGTCTTAACATGAATATCTTCTTTCCAGGGTTTCACAATACAGTATATTGGAAGCTCTGGCCACCAAACAATTTTGTTTTGCAACAAGAAATTTTAGGTGCACATGATATACATATTTTAAAAAGCAACATGAAATTAAGTAGTAAAATTAAGATTAAAACTGTATCTTCTCACTCTGTCACATAAGCCTTAAACAATACTCTTTTCTAAGTAAAACCTTTTTAATAATAATAATAATATTTAATTCTGTTTCCCATAGTACTTTCTACAGTTACCTCCAACCTTAATGACCAAAATATGTCACTAACATCAAAACTATAACAAAATATGTTAAAATCCATAAATAACACTTATCATATTTGTAGAACAACTTTAACAATAACAGCTAGTATTTTTATAGCTCTTTTAAGGTCTGAAAAACATTTTGCAAATATTTCATGTTATCCTCTTATCAACCCTAGAAAACAAGGATCATTATCTCAGTTTCACAGATGAGATGAAAAAGCAATTGGTTTTGAACTCAAGATTTCTTGACTTCAGGTCCATTGTTCTATTCAATATGCCTCTCTTTCTTCTTTAAGTACAAGTTTCCTCACTAAGCTTCTCAACACCTTTATGAAATACATAATAAGAATACTCATATTTACTTTCCCAATTAAAAGATGGAAAGGATGGAGAAACAGAAGTTTGTGATTTTTCCTGGCTCACAAATAGTCCAACAGTGACCCGGACCACCCACAAAATTTCCAGTTAAATGATACAATCTCATGAATCCATTTTAAACACATGCTTAAGAAAAATCCTGGGGGGGGGGGGGGGGGGGGAAGGCATCTGAATGGAAAACTCAGAGTCATTTGGCAAGTTTGTAATGTTTCATATTGCTAATTCCCTTTCCAAAGAAGATCATTGTTTACTACAAAAGGAAAACTCCACCCAAAAAGAAGGAAGGTGCTTAAAGGAAGGAAATGTGGTGAATCAGTCTTTTCTTGTGAATTGTTGAACTTCAGTCATCATTATGCTGTTAATCTTTCCCCATATAAAAAGTAAAGATTTGCACACAAACTACTGGGTTAACATGATGGGACATATAAATCAAACAGAATACTGTTTTTCCTCAGTGACTATTAGCAGTGAAACTGGAGAAGAATCAGAATGGAAAGTTAACAGATTGTAATAATTTTTCTTAGGTGTTAAAAGAATTCACATAAAAATATGTCAATATTACTTTTCAAGATTATAATATGTTGATAGTTTGGCAAAAATTTAGCTTGCTGGGAAAAGATGTGTGTTAATGATGAAAGCACAGATAAATACACACTAGCAGCTAATTTCATTTGAAAAATGTAATTAATTTTAAATTATTAATGAACTGAAAATCTAATTAAGTTCTTCAAGGTATACATAATTATATTCGTCCTTAAGTTATATTTTAAATATGTTGAATATTTCTAGTCCTCAAAAAAATGAGGTTTTTGTTTTGTTTTGTTTTGTTTTTTTGGTTTATGGAAGATTAAATTCCCAGTAAGGAAACTCAACCAGGAAATCTTCAACTATTCAGCAATTTAATATCTTGGAGGTACCTGGGGCACTGAAAGATTAGTGAGTCACTCACCCTCAGGTCACACATGAAAAGTTCAAAAAAACCTGGAGCATGTTCTTCATTTTCCACCCTGAGATCTCACGCTGCTACCCAGACCACAGGCTGGAGTCCAATTTAAGTGGTCATCATTTCAATAGCCTTGTGGTCCAGAAACCATATCCAGGTGGTTTGGACCTTTTTATTCCAAAACTCTTGCCCTAGAATAAAGCTTCTTAAACTGTGGGTCATTACCCCATATGGGGTCATGAAACTGAATGTGGGGGTTGTAAAAAAATTGGTAATGGTAAAAGGTATCAAAAAAATTCTAACAAGATTTAATCCTTTATGTAAAAATAAACAAACATATCCATCTCATTAGTACGCAAACTTGCTTTCATCTTTAATAAATGATAAAATTATATGTATACCAAAGAATTGCTTTAAGTAAATTTCTTTAGGATTCATTATCAGTAAATGTTTATAAGCATGCTGATTTTATATTCCCATATGTAGAGGTATGTAAATTATAATTTCAGAACCCCACAGTTACATGACCCTATAGGGGATTGAGAAGCTGGGCCCTAACCTACCCATCATTCTGATTGGCATCTCCCTCTTGACTCACCATTTCAGCAATAGTACTTTCAAGTCATCTTTTGAAGTCCAGCCAAGCAGTCTTATAACCCTGCAGGTGTCATCTTCTTCCTTCCAGTTCTAGAATCACAATCCAAACAGCTCTGCCATTATTTCTGGAAGAGGTGTGTTGATCTGTTCTGAAAACCTGCCTTTTCCTAAACTTCTCTATTTCTGTCCAGACTGACACTGCCCTCCCAGTCCCTGGGCCATTATGCTCAAGGCCCCATTCTGGCTCACTGAGCATCACCTCCTCAGTTACCAGGACTGTCATCTCTACTGCAAGCAACTCCCAGGACAGGTTCTGGGCCCTCAGTGGACATTCTTACCAAGAGCCTGCAACTGGACTGGTCTGCCTCAAGTCTCTGCTCCCATCTGCCCTTCATTCAGCTGTCAGATTGATCTTCCTAAAACACAACTCTGACACCATCACTCTTCTCCTTCAGGAAAGCTCCAGCAACTCCCTATTAGCAGGATCAAATGCAAAATCCTGCATTTTGATTTTCAAACTAACTTGTAATTTGGTTCATTTCTATTTTTCCACTTTTCTTACATCTTACTCCCCTTTACATTACTGTCATTAAATGACACAGACTTTTGCTGCTTCTCAAACAAGATACCACCTCCACCTTCCAACTCTGTGTATTTTCACTGGCTTTACTGCCCCCTCCCACCCTGGAAGGGTCTCCTCATTTCTGCTCTACAGCTTCTCTCAGCTTCCTTCAAGTCTCAGCTAAAATTCTACCATCTGCATGAATCCTCATCTGGTTTATTCCTTTATCTCTGTGCCTTCCCTCTGAGATTACTTCTAATTTTTTGTTGTTGTTCAAGGGCAGCAAGGTGATGCAATGGATGGAGTACCAGGCCCAGAGCTAGGCTCATCTCCCTGAATTCAAATTTGGATTCAGATTCTAACTATGTGATCTTGGGCAAGTCACTTAACCCTGCTTGCCTCAGTTTCCTCATCCGTAAAATAAGCTGGAGAAGGAAACAGGAAACCAGTATTTTTACCAAGAAAACCTCAAACGGGGTCAAAACTGAACATTAAAATTTAAATTTTGTAACAGTACAAATCCTTTAGCATCCAGCACTCAGAACACAGTCAACCCTCTTAATAATTTTTTATTCGTTCATTCACTCATGGAAGTATACTCCTTTAAAAAAACTATTCAGTATCTACCTACTACTCCATGGTGCCTCTCTAACACATTAGCACTAAATCCATAGGCCAAGGTCTCTCTCTATTCAGGGGTATATTTATGCAAAGAGAATCTGCTCCATAAAACAAAGAACAGAATTGCAAGAATTCTTAAGGGTCATTTTGTCCAGTTCCTTAATTTTACACATGAGAAAACTGATGGGGTGTTCCTTTGTTGGTATGGGAAGGTAATAAAGAAAATTTTATTTCAATAAAATTGGATTCTATGATAATCTTATATATTTTATTTTATGTACTTAAATTTTTTTTCTGAGTTTCAAGAAAATCAAGGAAATAATTTAGTCCCCTTTACCGCAAAAAATGGTAGGATTTACCTATATAAACTGTTTAAACTGTTTTTTACAGCACTCCCAAATCAGATAATATTGAGGCAGGGAATATACTTGTATATATTGCCACAGGTAGTCGCACCCATTGGAGAAGTTTTCTGTGCTGGACAGATAGTGGTTCCACAATTTCAGTCAACTCTTCTCATCATTTCCTCCGAAATCTCGACATAGGGCATTAAAAACTTGGAGTAATAAAGATAATAAAATAATAATAATAATAAAGTAATAAAGAGTTCAAGAGCAGCTTCAGGCACTCATTAGCTGTATGACCCAGTTCCAAGTCATTTCACCTATCTGCCTCAGTTTTCAATGGGGGCAATGCTCGCACTTTCCTCCCAAGGATGTTATTAGGCTCGTATTTGATCCAACTGGCCCAATGTCAAATACGATAATATTTCTTTTTTTTTTTTCACGATATATTTCTAAATTATTTCTCACAAGCCCAGTGATACAGTGGATACAGTAAATGCTATTTTGATTCAGAGTACTTTTCTTACTATAGTTGTAAATACATTGCTCTAAATCCAATTTAAACACATATCTTTAATTCAAGTCAAGGTATATAAAGTCAAAATATCTTAGAATTTTGGCCAAATTAGGTGCATTTGAGCAATTTGTAAATTATACTTTAGCTTAATATTAAAGATATAATGAACATATATGCGTACACATATTTACATATATGCGTACACATATTTACATATATGTGTAAATATATGTGTAAATTCGCGCTTTCCCTTCCCTTCTTTTCCCACCGCCTCCAAGAGACCAGCTCTGATTCCCGAATTAGCGGTTCGGGTATTTCGTTGCCAGAAGCTAAATGCGCGCTAGGGCGGGTCTGGGAACGCCCACCTGCAGCCGGGCCGCCGAAGCCCGCGGGCAGCAAGAAGGGGTGACGCACGAAGCAGAAACTTCTTACCTAAGAAACCGTGGAGATGGGGGAGAAGGGGAGGGGCAGAGGAGCTTTAACTTTTTCCCTCTCCCATCATTTAGCCCTTGGCTGTGAAAGCCCAAACTAGAGAAACGCCGGACGCTCGGCCGAGCCTCGGAGGAACTCGGAAGACCCAGCCTCGCCAGCCCGGCTCCCGAGCCGAGTCTGGCCTCGATCTCAGGCGACCTCCGAGAGCTTTGCCAGAACTTAACGCAGCGACGGAAAGTGGGACCTTCCATAGCTGTACAGAGAACTGTGCCCCAAAACAAAATGGGCGCCAAGCACACGCGTAAAGGGCGGGCCTTTACTTTATCCTCCTTGCCCGTACTAAACATGGCAGCCGAAGCCAAACCAAAACAAAGATGGTAATGAGCGCTCTCCCCGGACTTCCGGTGGGAAGCGCCGCCAGCAGTTAGGTCACGTGGCTCTCCGCGGGCCGTCAGCATCTTAAAGGCAATTTTCAACGTCCCGAGGTACTATGAAATCTTCCGGGAGAGAAAACGAGAGTGCGGGAGTTTAAAATATTCTAAGTCACCAACTGCTGGGAAATAAAGGCGGGGGCCTGATAAAGTTACTCAGTATATGGTTGCTGAGGCAAGTGGGGCTAAGTGACTTGCCCAGGGTTACACAGCCAGGAAGTGTTCCTCTTAGGTCCGATTTGAACTCATCGCCTGACTTCCGAGCTGGTGCTCTATCCACTGCACCACCGAGCTGCCCCTACATACCTTTTTTTTTTTTTTTTTTTTTTTTTAAATGGAGCAATGCTAGCCGGGAGAAAAAAATGCTATAAGACTGCCTAGGTGGTAGGGAAAAGAAAACAGCCCCGAAGCCAAAGGCACCAATTTATTAGTTCTTCAGTCCTTCTGTAATGCTGAGAAACTGAGCAAGAAAGAGATTAGAGTGTATTTAATAATTTATTAAATAGAGAGATATACTGGGATCAAATGGATCCATGGTTTAGTTCCAGGGCTGAATGAAATCTCCAAGAATCCAGCCAACAATCAGTTCCCAATGACACAGATACAGGTGGCTCAGAAGCAGAGGGTAGACTGAGGCAGGGGCGGAGTCAGGGTACGGAATGGGACTCTGACAGGGTGGGAGAAGGGATGACGTAAGCAGGGGGAGGCACCCGGACCTGGGGAGAGGCATCTGGATAAGACGGTATCTGATATTCTAATAGCTTGGGATGGGGAGAGGCATTCTGATGTTCTATCAAGGATTCTGTTAAAGACGGAGGGGAGGTTTTGCAGAACTGAGAAGCAGGGAAACCGAGGCAGGACTGAGTCAGGATAATTAGGGAAACTGAGTCAGGACAATAAAAGAGAACTGTGGTCCATGAAACCCCATGTGATAGGAGAAGAAATTTATTCGCTCTGCCTGAAACCAACCCGGTTAATTGGATATACGAAGCCCTTTCTGCCCACACTTTTGAGGGATTTCTACCTCAATTTCCATTGCTCTGGATTTTCGAGGAAACAGAGGGCATTTAAGAGTAGCTCCAGGATTTCTGAACCATTGATTGGAAATACATATGTTTGTGTGATATATGTTTGAAGAAGATATGCATATTTTTTTATAAGTGAAGAATATATATGTATTTGCAGAAGGTGCATAAACACATATGTATATATGGCTTCAAAATGGTTCAGAAAAATTAGCAACAGGAGTTGTAAAAAAAGTTCTACTAGTAAGGTCAATTTTAAAGCAAACAATTTCCTTCTAAGATGTTCCCACTTGACTTCATGAAAGTAGACATTCTTTCGCTGGTCTCTACACACAAACACAATTCACTTTTTTTTTTCTCTTCAGTTTTTTCACTTTGTGACTCCATTGGGGGTTTTCTTGGCAGAGAAATGGAATAGTTTGCTAAGCCCTCCAGCTCATTTTACAGATTAGAAAACTGAGGCAGTCACACAGCGTCTGAGGTGAGATTTGAACTCATGAAGATGATTTCCTAGCTACCCACAATCCGCATATATGTATATGTGAATATAGATATTATATATCTATATATCATAAGTCTTACCTTCTTCTGCAAAACGCCTTGTATCTTCCCTTCTAGGATCGTCATACATCTACTCTGCATATATCACGAGACTAAAAAAATTGAATTCAGGTCTTGAATTCACTTGAATCCTATTAACATCTAACAGAATGTATAAATGCTTACTGACATAGGTACCCATATAGTGACACATGCAATGTGTATTTGTGTCATTATATGTTCCTCCCTCCCTAAATGCCTTCTCTATTAGGATATGAGATCTTAACGCTAAGTGACCGTTTCCCCATTTTCTATACCCATAATGACAAGAACAGAGTACTTACAAACACAGCAAGTACTTAATACATGTTAGTTCAATGACTCGCCTAGTGTGAACAGTCTGAGGCCACTTGGGTATAGTTCTTGTGACAATTTTTGGCATCTTAATCTACTTTATCCTGAACTTCTTCCATTTAAAAAGAATCTCTTTTGAAAGGATCCGTGAGAATATAATCCACTCCATGTATTCCCATTCTCCTTCAGCTTTCCTCGGATCAGGATACCGGATTCAGAACTGCTGGGGCAATTTTTGAGGCGCACCTGGATAAAACCCGGAGACTGGCCTTAATCTCATCCAGGACCGGAAGGCGAAGGGGGCGGGGCCATCACGCGGGAACGGGCGCATGCTCAGTCGTTGTCGTCTCTCACCTGGGCGGACGTTGGAAGGCGGGCTTCCTTCTTGGCGGCGTGTCGGGGTAGCAGCCTCCGGAGGCGGAGCGGCGGGTGGGCAGGTGAGAGAGGGAGAGCGAAAGAGAGAAAAAAGCACGGAGACGGGTCCTGGAGCTGGCCAGAGAAGTATCTTTGTGCAGGGATTAAGGCTGCCTCCGGGGATTCCTCGGCAACTGGCTCCCAGTTCCTGGCGGAGACTGAAGGATGCCGGGAGGGGGAGGGGCGGAGCAGCGCACTCCCGGGAAGGCCCGACAATGTCCCCAACTAGGGCGAACCTTCCTTGTGTGTCTTTTACGTGACCTAGGCCGCCGAGATGGGTACACGCTGCAGCTGGCGCTGTACTGTTTGCTTTGGGAGTTAATAAACATTTAAGGAAGTTCTGAAAGCTTTTAATAACAGCTGTTTTCTATCTAGGAGGAAACGTTAAGTTCCAAGGTTAAATGATTTGCCTGAGGTCACACGGAAAGTATTAGAAGCGGAATTTGAACTCGGGTCTTTTTGGCCTCCCGGTACTGCCAGCTTACTAGTTTGGAAGTGCTCCTCTCGTACCCAGAACTTGAAGCTGTACATAAAAATGGTTGAGCTGTGTGTCAGAACATGAATTGGACCCCGCATTCCTGTGTCTGCCACAGATTCTCCGGATCAGTTCTGCAAGGAACTCTCGGTCCGCAAAATTTTTATTTTAAATATAAAAGACTGAAGGGAAAGTAACAAGAGTTTTGTTTTGTTTTTTTTTTTTCATTTATACAACACATTTATTGTGCTCCCTTGCACGGAGTCATGTAGAAAATTCAGAGATTTTCCCCTCCCTCTCAAAAAAACATAAATAAAACATAGTGAACTCTGTAGTTGCAGTTAATTTTCATTCTCTATATACAGCCATTTTGCTTTATAAAGACATCATGTTTAGGAGAGCAAACTATATATTTGAACTAACCCTACTCTAGGAATTTACATTGTAGTTAACTATTTGTGAGGCCAAGGAGGATGATATTTTTGTTTTTCCTTTCTTTAAAATGGATCATTCTTAGTAGGACTGTTTGTACAACCTATATGGCTAATTTTTCTTAAACCATTTTGCATCTTTTGAAGCTGTTTAACTAGATTGATTGTAAACCAGGAGAATCAAAATGAGAACAACTTAATTTGTAAGAATCTTGAAGTAATATAATTTCACAGTAGTGAGAGATATATTCAGAGGCCACAAAATTGAGACCCAGAATGCAGTTACTAAAGAATTTATTTTTCAGATTGTGTCTTGTTTTTAAGGATCCCAGAAAAAGCTATTGCAGCTGCTAATTGTGTTGTAGACTCCAAAACACATGTTATGACTGGAGTGTGAAGAAGAGAATGAAATAGGAGAAACCTTAATTTGAAAATCAGTACTTTTAGTTTTGAATCAAAACATTTGGGTAAAAGTTTTTTTCCCTGCATTTTCAAATGCATTGCAGAATTATTGGAAATTGGTCAACCCACTAAATACAATCCACACAAACAGGTCTATTTAATTTTTTTTTCATTCATATTTAATCAAAATACCAAGAAATGACAGCCATTTTATAAAGACAAATGTTTTCATAATTATACAGTATTAGAACTTGAAGGGCTCTTCACTTGAGTTTAATCCCCTTGATTTACAGATAAAGAAACTTGAGACCCAGAGCAGTGATAGGTACCTTTTTTTTGACGGGGAAGGAGGAGAAGGTATAATCAAATCTTGGGAATATTGAATGCTAACAGTTCAGATTAGTTTTGGTGGACAGTATAAAAGACCTGTCAAAAAGGAAAGCTCCAAGTATATTCATAGTATTACATTTATATTTGTTATGAGTGGACATAATTTGGAAATATTCAGAGCTGCTTTTATTTTTTCATAGAAGGATTCTGACATTAAATTAATCATTACCCAAGCTCAAGCTTCAAATAACTGCTTTATTATGAAAACAATAATATATAAAATACATTCTTTCTTTGTTGCCTTCTTTCAGGAATCTTTTTTGACTGAAGATTATAGATATCTTATTCTTTCATCTTGACATATCCAACTTGAAATTCAGTGAACCAGACATCTACTGTAAATAAGGTATGTGACTAAGAAGACATGTACCCATTAATCTTTTATTCTTCAAATGTTGGAATTCCCTGTCTTACATAAGGGACTTAAATAACTTATACAGTGTTCTTTTAGTCACAGCAACAATTCCTACCATTTACTTTAAGATTATAAATAATATCTTAGATTGTTTTGAAAATCTCAAAACAAAAATAATACACAGTTTTGTATATCTCAGCTTCTTAAGCTGTGGTTTGTAACCTCATACACCCATATATAGCCATCTGTCCAATGTACTGGAAACAGAGTTTTTGAATTTTGTCCTCATACTTGATAATGGTGTCTAAGGGAAACCCCATTTTAAATAAAATGTATACTATAATTGAGGCATGTTGTGAAGCTCTGGTGTATAAACTGTATACTTTTGGTAGGAAGGGAGACCATGTGTAAGATTTTCCCAACATCATTAATTTATTGAAAATTTTAAGAGGTGAGGAATTGATTTCAACTTTGGCAAGCTAGGTAGTGTAGTAGAGTGCTGAATTTGGAGACAGGAAGAAGTCAACCTGCTTCAGACAACTAGCTATGTCAATCTCAATAAATCACCTTCTTTCTCTCAGCTTCAGTGCCCTAACGCACAAAATAGAGATAATAATAAAAACCTACTTTGTAAGAGTTGTAAAGACCAAACGAGAGAGCACATGTAAAGTGTATTGTAAACCTCCGTCATCATATAAGGTTAGTTACAATTACTTAGAAACTGCCTCATTTAGTCCCATGTAACTTCTGTTAACTAATTAACACTTTTTCTCTAGCTGATATTTCACAGTGACAAGTAATACTCAATATCCGTTCTCTAAAAAATAGGCCCAAGTCAGTTTTGGAATCTACTTCAATATGGAATGAATTGGAAGGGTTATGTAACAGGTTGTTAAAACGCAGCTTGAGCATCATAATCGTGAAAATATTTTGCGGCTGTGATAAAAATCCCAGGTCCTGCCATAGTGTAAGTCTTGAGTTCCCTAAAAGTTTAGAGGGCTTCTAGAATAGAGATTAATTTAGGTCATATTGAATTGAATAGGTCCTTTAGTATCTTCTCTAGCTTGAATTCACTCCACAGAATTAGTTCCTAGACTTAAAAAAGTCCTGGCCACCTTTGGCATTAGCAGTGGTCTATGTACTCCTTTTAAGAAAAATGTTTTAAAATGCATAAAACAAAATACCTAAGGTTTCAAAAAATAAAAAACCAAAAACCAGTTATGTTGAAATAAAAGTTAATTTTTTTTTTTTTTTTTTTGTTCCATTCAAAATCACAGACCTCAGGTAAAGAACTGCACTAGGCCAATCAACCAGCAAACTTTATCAAATGCTTATCATGGTAACCAGGATTTTTGATCTAAATCAATATTACCTTTTAAGACACCTTCAGCTGTCTCCTTTCTGGAGCAGATTTTATTTTTATATACATGTGTGTGTGCATGCATAATGTTTGTTGTTCCATAATCTTACACCTTTCCTCAACCTCCATTTATTTCAAGACACATCAGCCACTCTTAAATGATTCTAAAAAAGGAAGAGGAACATGACTTTCAATAATGGAGCTGTAAAATGAAGTAGAGATGGAAATTGTTTAATGAGGAAAAAAATCTCAATAACAAATTAGTACATTTGCAGAACTGGGATTTTTTTTTTTTCACTAGTTGATAATTTTTAAATTTATAAATATAATTTCATCGTTGATTATCTATTGGTACTACAAAGGAAAATAGGATTGGAAGATCACAGATTTAGAGTTTTAGAGATCATGGAGGTCATCTATTCTAGATTACGTATTTTATAAGATTCAGAGAGAATGTGACTTGACTAAAGTCACAGAAGTGGTCATTGTTGAAGAGAGACTTGAATAAGTGACTCAGATTTCAAATCCATTATTCTTTTTATTTGCATGCTACCTTTGCAAAAGTAATTTTAAAAAATATTCTGAATACTTGTAATGTGATTTGTAATTCCATCTCTTTATGTCCAGTAAGAACAAACACTTGGCTTAGCTCTACTATTGAAAGACTGAAGAGTGGCTGTGTAACAATAATGAAGATTGCCAAGAATAGTATGTAGTAGAGATGATTGGTAGGATTTGACTGAGTAGTGGACATCTTCACATTCAGCTGTTTGTAAGCTAGTAAACTAATTTGCAAAGATGAAATTAGTTTACAGAAACAAAGATAACTCTTATTTTGGTTTACAAACAAAAAATATTCCTTCTCAACTACTGTTAAAAAAAAATTTGTGATCAAAAAGAATGTCAAAAAATAAAATTCAGAAAAACTTAAGATTGCAAATAACTGAAACCTGGCATTCCAATTTAAAAAAAGAATCAGTTAACATTTTAAAAATTGGTCTGTTCTCAATTAAAGCATCTTAAGTACAAGAGCTAGAGAATATCTTAATCAAAATACCTATTAAAGTGTAAGCAGGGATAAAGATAGGTACCTTACAATTTTGGGGGGGAGCAATGGAGAACAGTTGGACATCAGCTTAAGTATAGCAGATAAGAAACCCCATAAACTCTAGATTCTGAAAATACTTTCCATTCTCTGTAGATGAACTATGGGAAAGGCCAGCTGGAATGTCTTAGTTGATGTTATTATGAGGTGTGCTATATTTTTAGCGCATTTTGCTCCTTGGAATTCATTATTCCATCCCTTTGTACATTTTCTGAAGGGACAGAATTCAGTTGAGTCTCATGACCCCATTTGGGGTTTATTTGGAAAAGATATTGAAGTGGTTTGCCATTTCCATCTCCAGCTCACTTTATAGATGAAGAAACTTAAGGCAAGCAGGGTAAAATAACTTGCTTAGGATCAAATAACTATTGATCAAATAACTATTAAGTGTCTGAAGAAATATCTGAATTCAGCTAATGTTCTGGATTCCAGGCCCAGTACTATATCTACTGCATCACTTGCACTACCCCTAATTTAAAAAAAAAAAAGTCTTGTGCTATTCAGTTATTTTTTCTTTTACATTTAAAGTTCTTGTTCCTGGTCAGTTGAAGAATTTGTTTGGCATTGGAATTGCTAAATTTAACCACTTAGTCTTTAGGATTTTTCTGCTTAGGCTTTTTTGATTTGTTTCCTGGAGGTGTGATCTATTGATTCTTTCTATCTACCTGGTCATTATTCTTGTATTATTTATTGCATTATCTTGTTCAAGTGTTTTGACTTGTGTTCTGGGAGATCTATAGTCCGTAAGTTGCTCTGCATATCTTGCCTATGAGATTACAATGTTTTAGTGCCATTACTCGGTCTATCCCAAGGAAATCATAAAATGGGGGGGAAAGAGCCCATGTTTATAGTAGCTCTTATAGTAGTGGTAAAGAATTGAAAAATGAGTAGATGCTTATCAATTGGGGAATGACTGAATAAATTGTGATATATGAATGTAATAAAATATTACTGTAATATTTCTGTAAAAAATGTTCTGTAAAAAAATGAACAAGCTGATTTTAGAAAGGTCTGGAAAATTTTACAGGAACTGATGCTGAGTGAAACAAGCAGAATCAGGAATATATTGTACACGGTAACAGCAAGATTGTGCCATTGTTAATTATGAAACTCTTGGATCATTTTAGCAATTCAGTGGTCCTAGGCAATCCCAATAAACTTTGCATAGAAAAATGCCATCTGTATCTAGGAAAAAAAAGAGATTGAATGTAAATCAATATATGTTAATTTTTTTCTGCCTTTTTTTTTTTCCTTCTGTCATGGGTTCTTCCTTTTGTTTTGATTTTTCTCTCCCAACATGATTCATAAAGATATGTATATTTAAAAAGTTAATTTACATGTGAAAAAATAAATTACCTATCTGGAGGGGATAAGATGACTATCTTTTGCTTGTTAAAAAAAAAAATATGAATTAACATTATTGTTTTTTACTTCTCTTATTCCAGATTGACCTACATTTCTAGTTCCTTGTTTCTTTGTGAAATTTGCCTTGAATTCAAGTGTTTCTAGTCTGCTGTTCATGTTCATGCATTCTGTTTTCATGTATTCTATTTCTGCCTTTGAAGCATTTGGAAGCATCCTGCTGTGGTTCTGTGATCTTTTTAGAATTCACATGATCCTCTACTTCATCAAGTACTGATTAATTTTTCTTTTGTCTTGTAATATTTGTTCAGAAGTATCTGTCTTCGTTTTAGATGATCTGGAAAACATCTTCCCTTCTATTATGTCCTCTGTTTATTTTCTTGTGCTCAAAATTTTTAATGAGCTTTTCTTTCTTCTTAGAGCTTCCATAATTTGTCTTTTTTTTCCCCTATGAATTCCCTTATTGCTCACTTTCTGTCTTTTTTTTAAATGATAGCTCCCCTAAGGCCTGGACCTCAAAATTGTTCAAGATGCATCATGTGTTTGGGAATTCACTTTTCTTAAGTCTCAGTCTCTATCCCAAATGGCTTCTGAAAGAGCAGATTTGACCTTAGTTTGATTCTTTCCATCAGGCCTGTTGAACAGCTTTCCCCCTCAAATACACTCTGCCATTCTGCCCTGCATCAGAAGTGCTGTCTTTGGCAAAGAAAACTTCCTGTTTTCCTCTACCTCATGAGAGAGATATCAGGCAGAGGCTGAGAGCTTGGGGGAGAAATTTGAGGTCTGTTATTTGTTACTTCAGAATGATGGAGTGAGGTACTGAAGTGAGCGTAGGAGGTAAGAGGTTATCTGTCAGAACATAAGTCTGGGAGGATCCTGTTGTACAGCACTGTTAGAATGCGAGATTTGGTAGAAAATAGGGTTCTGAGTAAATGTGTTACAGTTTAGGGATTCAAGAGAAGCCTTTTTACTGAAAAGTCTATGGTGGAAGTAACATAATTATCACATTTTATGTGTATATGTATATTTGCAGAACAAATAAAAATAGCATTAAAGAGAACCAGAACAGAAAAAACCTGATTTAAATATATGTAGGTATATATACACACATAACATAAAAATGCATGTATATCCTGGGGGGAAATATATGTGTATGTATGCTAGGTATATACGTATATGTTCATTTTTATGGCCATATATGTTTATAATTTATATTTTCCAGAGGTTTGAGAGGCCTTGTGAATTAGAGAAAATGTCTAGTCGTCTTCCATTTTAACCCAAAATCTTCTAAGTTGATTTTAAATGCCTTGATATATCTTATTAAGTAAAGAGACAGTTTTGGCCTTGGTGTACTATGACTATTTTATAAAATTGCACTTGAAGTAATTTCATAGCAATTAAAAACTTTTTTACTAGTATTTGCTTGAGTCCTCAAGTAGTCTTCACATTATTCCAAATATAGTAGATTAAGCTGCTTCATTTAGAAGTCACAGCCACAGGTGATGATTGGAAAAAGAAGTAATCTAGGAAATAAATATAGATGGAAAAAAGGAATTTCCATAGTCATGGTTGTTTTTTAGTAATTGTGATCTATGTGCCCCTTTGTAATGTTTCCTTCTAATAGACATCACATTAAAAAAAAGTAAGAACTCTAAAAGCTGGAATCAAGTAATTGAAATGAGAAAAAAATAACAGACTGAGTGAAGTCAAACAGGCTAGAGAAAATTAAAATTAGTTCAGGTATATTACTTAACCAAGTATCAGCAAGACCAAAAACACAGGATTTGAGGTGATGGAACTACTGGTAAACCATAAATTAAATAGACCTACTGACTTTGGCTTAAAAATAATGGGACTCATTTGTAGATCACCATTAGCTAATCCCTTATTTGTCAGAGATAAAAGAAGATCAGGTGAAAAGGGGAGCTCATGTCAGATGTCAGTCCCTGATTTTGTTAAGCTTTTGTCTATAGTTTCCAGTGAAGGCCATGATCTGAGTGTTCTTTTATCATCTGCCTGAGCATTTTTATAACTAAAAATTCTTTTTTAAATATCTTTTTTATTTATTGCATTAAATATTTCCAAAATACATAGGAAAAAGTAAGTTGAAAAAATTTTGAGTTCTAATTTCCCTTCTCCTTCCTGCCCCCTTCTTCACCCTTTGAAAAGGCAAGCAAAAAATTAGTGGTTTTCTGTGTGAAGTCATACAAAGCATTTCCTTATTAGTCATGTTGCAAAAGAAAATACACATTAAGAAAAAACAAGAAAAATAAGGTAAAAAAGTATTCTTCAATCTACAGTAAGTATTCATTAGTTTTCTTTGAAAATAGGAAGCATTTTTTTTTAATCATGGGTCCTTTGGAATTCTCTTGGATCATTGTCTTCATCCTAGCTAAGTCTTTCACAACTGAATTGATGATCATTTCCTTAATTTCCAGTTTTCTGCCAGCACAGAAAGAGCTGCTATAAATATCAAAATATTTATACAAATGGGTCCTTTTTTTCCCTTTCTTTGATCTCTGTTATAAATTAGGGTACACCAGTGAGAAACAGTATTCAGTCTTTTGACTCTAGATAAGTATAATGGGAAAAACCTTACCTTTTTAAAAGCTGGAGAACTAAGGTTCTAATTACAGTTCAACTGTCAACTGATTGACAGTATTTTCCTGAATACAGACCAAACCCAAATTCTGCAAAAATGAAGTAACAATTGATATGGGTCAGAGAGGAATAAGGTAATAATAAGTAGGAAGTATTCACCCAGTTATTCTGAAGATTAAATGAAATTAATAAATTATTTTGAATACAAAGTAAGAGACAATTTGGCCAACTTTAATTCAGGCAGACCTGATGATTTATTTGTAATCTCTCAATGCCTCCAGCAAATTCTGTAATCATAATTTGCTATGTTTCTGATCTGAATTAGAATACCCTGTATAACACTTTTTTGAGCCTTTTATAAATTTTCTAGGAAAATGGGTATGTCATTTCTTTGTCTTTTCCGATTAAAATATGAAATACATGTGAAAACATGTATTAAAAGTTAAGTAATGAAATATCAGTAGTTTTATTCTATTTTGGGTTTTTTTTTTTTTTTTTTTTTTTTTTTTTTTTGGCTAAGGCAATTTGGGTTAAGTGACTTGCCCAGTGTGCCCAGGACACACAGCTAGGAGGTGTTACCTGTCTGAGACCAGAATTGAACTCAGGTCCTCTGACTTCAGGGCTGGTGCTCTATCCACTGCATCACCTAGCTGCCCCAAATATCAATAGGTTTTAAAAAATAAGTACTTTTTTTTTTTTTAATTTTTTAATTTTCTTTTTTTTTTTTTTTTAATTTTTAATAGCTTTTTATTTACAAGTTATATGCATGGGTAATTTTATAGCATTGACAATTGCCAATCTTTTGTTCCAATTTTTCCCCTCCTTCCCCCACCCCTTCTCTTAGATGGCAGGATGACCAATACATGTTAAATATATTAAAGTATAAATTGGATATAAAATAAGTATACATGTCCAAACCGTTATTTTGCTGTACAAAAAAAAAAAAAAATCAAACTCTGAAATATTGTACAATTAGCCTGTGAAGGAAATAAAAAAATGCAGGCGGGCAAAAATATAGGGATTGGGAATTCAATGTAATGATTCTTAGTCATCTCCCAGAGTTGTTTTGCTGGGTGTAGCTGGTCCAGTTCATTACTGCTCCATTAGAATTGATTTGATTCATCTCATTGCTGAAGGCCAAGTCCATCAGAACTGGTCATCATCTAGTATTGTTGTTGAAGTATATAATGATGTCCTGGTCCTCCTCATTTCACTCAGCATTGGTTTCTGTAAGTTTCTCCAGGCCTTTCTGAAATTATCCTGCTGGTCAAAAAATGAGTACTTCTTAACAAAAATGGCAATTTGTTTCTACTTTATTGGTTAGAATAAAGATTATTATATTTCTCTTAACTCTGAGTAAAATCCATAGGATTGTTATGAAGATTAAATGAGATATGTATAGATTGCCTTTGAAAATATAAAATACCATGAAAATAGATTCAGCTGTCATCCAAAGCTTACAGAGGACATTAGAGATATTTAGAAAGTAATTATCTGTTCTCTCATCCCAACTGTTTAAGAGGTAGTAAGTCAAAGATGATTGGAATATATGTTGTTGAATAAATATTAAAATAATCATCAAAATAAAATACATACTTTATTAAATAGTAAATTTTATACTTCACTGGTACTTGGCAAATAGTGAACAGAAGCACTTCCCTGAATCATGGTACTTCAAAATAAAGTAATGGAAAATTGTATTATTAAGAATTCTTAGACAGCTTCTTCATTTGTTCTCCAAGAGGAGAATTGTAATTCCAATTTCAATTCCATTTATTTTATATAAAGTGCTTCTCAGTTAAGAAATTGCCATGTAGATCTATTGCATGTTATGTTATTTTAAATATTACTATTCCAGAATGAATTTTAACTTTTTCCAAAATACTTTCTCTTTTAAAAAAAATTTTTAATTAACTACAAAATAGTAATTTCAGAAATAAACATAATTTTCTTTTTTTTTCAAGTTTTCCTTCAAGAGAACTCTGATGTTTTCCAAGCAGAAGATGACAGATACTAAAGTAGAGCAGGTTGGAAAAGTTGAATGGAAAAAAAGACCGAATTTTAAAAGTTAGGTTACTACTTGAAACATGCTATTTATTACTTGCCTAGATTTAGATGAGTTGAAGATACATAGTATATTAGATAGTTGATAGTGTTGCTTAAAGTATTGAAGTTGGACATAAGGAACGGTGGTAATCATTAGCATTATTGAATCTTTTATAGACAAAAGTGCTACAGTTATTTAGAAAATACAAGAATCTATATGGAATACTTGCCTTTAAGTTATCCATAACCTCAACTCTCCATTTACTTAGCTAATACAGAGTACATCTCTTACTCTACCTGCAGTATTATTACTCTCATAGTTGATATGTTAGAGTAAAATGAATATAGTCTCTAGCTTATCTCACTGGTGAAACTAGAAACTATCAGTTGGTGTAAAACAAAGAATTGGTAAAAGATAATGCACAAAGCATATTAGATACCATTGGAACTTTAGGACAGGAAAATTTGGCTAACTAGTTAAATTTTGCAACCGTAATTGCAAGAGTGGAATTTGGACCTTATAGAAGATGGTATTGAATCCTCACAAATAATATTTAAATATTTGCTAAAATCTTAAGCACATCTCTAGTATAAGTGTTGGCAGAAGAAATAGGAAATGATTAAAAACTACTAGGGACACTGCTAATACAATTAAACTTTAGAAGAAAAGAGACAACTTGGTAATCTCTAATCTTTTCTAACAATAATGCCAACAAAAGATTTTTTTCTTATGTAGAAACACTCAATTTATAATTTGAACCAAAACTTCAGTTTTGTTTTGTTTTGTTTTTTTTACATTGGCCTTTTTTTTTATTTAATAGTGAATATTAGTTAAAATAAAGCTTGAGGTAGATTGCTGCTCATCTACTACTTTAGAATTTTCAGAATCTGAACAAAACTTTTTTTTTTTTTTAACAGAAATGCAAAGACAAATCTTTAAAGATCATCAAGACCAGTGATTCTCAATATTGTCTAAGGAGGACACTGAGACCCTTTCAAAGTGTCTGCAAAGTCACAACTATTTAATTAGTACTAAAGACATTTTCATTTTTAACTATTGATAAAACAAGCCACAGAAAGAGAGGCTCTTTGGAAATTCCTCAGTAATTTTCAAAACTGTACAAGGGCCTTAAGACCAATTCTAAGACCACAACATTTGAGAACTGCTTATCTAAACTATTCTTGTTGTTATAGGACAGGATGACGCCTAAATGTACCTAATCATCTTTTATTATTTTAAAAAATCCTGTCTTAAATTTGAGTGAATTAATGAATAAAAAATTTGAGTGCCTCATATGCACAATATTCTACAATATCCTTGAATGATATGTCTGTCTTTATAATGTAAAATTATTTTAAAAAATTAAACAGTTCTGCTCAAAGTTCAAGCCTATGTCTTGTTGCATTGATCTCAGTGGAAACAGTAGTTCAACTTTTTCTTTGGGCTAATTATTTCCCTGATTCCTTTGGCCTTTATGGGTTTCCCCCTCCCCCTGCCCCTAAATCTTTAGGCTTTGTCATTGCTAACTTCTGGATTGCCTCTTAAGTATTCTGCTTTCTTTAGTTCAGAGCCCAAATAATAAATGCCTAGTCAATTTTAGTAGCCAGATTATTTTTGTTAAAGACTTAAGTCATAAAACGATCCAACTTCAATATTACTCAAAAAGTTATAGTCATATAAATAGAGTTCTTTATCTAAATCTGTTTCCTAATGTTGATATTATAATTTTCCTAGCAGGTATAATAATTAATGTTCTTTAATGAAAGCTGAACAGAACTTATTTTCAATTATTACTTTATGAGTTTGCCAAGCTTCCTGCCTCTGCTTTCTGCCTATACATTTCTTTTTGTTAATTAATGGTGTGATACACAGTAATTAAAGATGCTTGACATTCAGATTTTACTGTTTTGAGCAGTGCTATTTCATTTTGTAGTTTACAAAAGCAATTTGGGGAGGATGTTATTTAAAATAATTAACTTTTTATATAGGTACATTGTTGCCAAAGTTGCTATGAGTCTTAAGACCTTTTGGAGAGACTACAAAGTTCTTCTTGTTATGATACCTTCTATCGGACTGATTCACATAGGGTGGAAGAGTATTAAGAACAATCCAATTTTCCAAACTCCTAATGCTAACGAGGACAGTATTCCAGAATCTGGAATTGTGACACATATGATTACTCAGAAGAACCAAAACCAAGTCAAATAGCAGTCATGCAATGCTTAGGTAAGTGGTTTAGCTATAGCAACTAAACAAATATGTACTAATGAAGAGAAAAGAGAATGTATACAGAAAAAATTTGGGCAAATCATCTGTTTTTAATTGAAATACTGGCAGATTTTTATATAATTTTTGTGTGTTTACAGAAGGTAACTGTCTCATCTGTGTATATCTGAAAATGTAGTGTTAGGTTTCAGTAGTATAGTGAGTCAGGCATAGCTGCAGTTTCTTTTTTTAAGATCTTCACTCTTATTTTTGCAAAGTCAACCAGACCACATAGGCTACTATCCCTTTAATAATTTTGTTATTCATTAGAACTTTTTGAAAAGTAATGCCATAAAGGCAGATTGGATAAGAATTACAAGTGAGTACTACATAGCATAATTTCAGAGAGATTTAAATCAAGTCAATAATTTATTAGGCATCTATTATATGACAGGCAGGGCAGCTAGGTGGTATACATGCATATATATAATACATATATATATATATATATATATATATATATATATATATATATATATATATATATGCATAGAGTGCCAGACCTAAAGTCAGGAAGAGTTAAAATCTTGCCTTGGACATTTATTAGCTTTGTGACAATGACAAGTCACTTTTTACCCCCTTTGCCTCAGTTTTCCCCTTTTTAAAACAAGTTGAAGAAGGAAATATCAAGTCACCTTAGTACCTCTGCCAAGATTATCCCAAAATGGGGTTGCAGAGAATTGGACAAGAATGAAAAATGACAAAATGCTAGGCATTATGCTAAGCAATGGAAATATAACTCCCCCTCTTCTCCCATCCCTTTCCCTCACATAAACAGATAGTCCCTGCTCTCAAGATGCTTACACTGTAAGGTGGAGACTACACACAAATAACTGAGACTTGAAGAAAGCCACTAGACAAAAATGAAGAGGAAGAAAATTCCAGGCATGAGGGGCAATGGATGAAAATGCGTTGCCTTGTCTGATGAACAACAAAGATGTCAGTAGATCACAGAGTCTGTGGAAGGGAGTAAATATATAAGAACACAGGAAAGGATGAGAAGGTGCCCAGATTATAAAAGGAAAGCTCAAGAGAGGATTTTTTATTTGATCCTGCAAGGTTTATAGGAGCCACTAAACTTTATTCAATAGGGGTATAATATGGACAGACATGTGCTTTAAGATCATTTTGATAGTTGAGTACAGAGGATGGACTGCAATGGGAGAAAATTGTAGCATGTGGGTCAGTAGCAAATATTGAAGTTGTCAGCTCATGAAGTAAGGAGGGCTTACCTCAGGGTGATGGCAGTTTCAAAGGAGAGAAGGTTGTTTACAGGAGATTTCCAAAGTAGAATGTACGGGAATTAGCAAGAGGTTGGAGGTGGAGGATAAGAGAAAATGAAAAGTGAAGTCTGTTATCATTGTTCTGAGCTCAGCTGACTGGGAAGTTGGTGTTACTCTCCACAGGAATAGGAATATTCAGAAGAAGCAAGTACTTAAGGAAAAGATGAGTCCAGTTTTGAACATGTTGAATTTAAGATGTCTGTGAAGCAGTCATTTAAATGTTAGTTTGAAATAGAGATTGGAGATCAAAAGAGAAATTCTTTGGATTTTTAATTATTATTTGGGCAACTAAAATTTCCAAGTGTGTCCCTAAATATACTGGGAGCCACCTTTCTGAATTAAAAGTGGGTAGAATAATACCAAGAGATTTTGTGTTACGTTGAGAGAAGCGTAATATAGCATGTTTATAATCAAAAATTGTTTTGCAGTCAAGATCCCATTTGGGCCTTTCTTGGCAAAGATGTTGAAGTGGTTTGCCATTTTCTTCTCTAGCTCATGTTACGGATGAGGAAACTGAGGTAAACAGAGTAAAGTGACTTGCCCAGAGTCGCACAGCTGAATGAATCTTCCTGACTGTAGACCACACATGCTATCTATCTAATGTGCCATCTAGCTGCTCAAAAGATAGTTTCATATGTCTTTATATAACAGGGATGGTAATACTTGCCCACTGTCCATTTCGCAGAGTTGTTATGGGGAAAATGTTCTGTGATACCATAAACTACTGTATAAAAGTTAGTTTTCCTAATTGTTATATTCATTTCAGCAAGTATACCCCAAACATTTGCCATATGCCATATGTTAAGCAATAGAAATAAGAGATATGAAAACAGACTCTACCCTCAAGCAGTGCCTCTATCATAGGGATGCAGCATACCCATAAAATGATAGAGGAGAGTGATATTGTGGAAGAAAATCAATAAAATTTAGCAAATGGTTGGATATGGAGGATGAGAAAAAGGAAAAGTCAAGAATAAGTTCAAGTTGGCAAACAGTGGTGCCTGAAAGAATGGCAGTGCCCTCAGAAGTTTTTATAAATTTTTTGTTTTGAGGGAAACAGTGATTTCATGTTGGATTTGAGATGCCAACAGTAAAATCAGATGGAAATCTCAAATTTCAGGACTGAAATTCAGGAGATTAGAAATAGATATATAAAGTTAGAATTATCTGATCTTAAATGATAACTGAATCCCAGAGAACTGCTGAATTAACCAAAAGTGATGAAGTAGAGAGAGAAGAGAAGAAAGCCCACTTCAAAACCTTAAGGGAAAAGGATAATAACTTGGCTGATGAGAAGAAATGATAAAAGAAAAAGCAAACCAAGGGAAAGCTATGAAATAGAAGTGGAAGGAGAAGAGTGGGCAGGACAAAGAGGTGGTCAAATTGGAAAAACTGCAAAGTCATCAGGTAGATAAAAAAAAAGACTATTGACTTTTAGTAGTTGAGATTGTTATTAACTTTTAGAAAAAGCAGCTTTATTCATGGAGTAGGGTTAGAAGCCAAATTACAAGTGATTGAAAAAAATGAGAGGTAAGAAAATGGAAAAACTTCTCTAAAAGTTTGGCTGTGAAAAAAGAACCCGCTTAAAATGCTAAACTAGCTTAACAGCTTAGCAAAGTCAAGTGAAGGTTTTCTATGAATAGGGAAGAAATTAGTGTGTTTATAGGCACTAGGAATGAAACCACAGGATAAGGAGAGGTTGAAGGTAGGAGAGAAGGGAATAAGGAGGTGATAATATTCATAGAAACAGAAGGTTCTAAGAGGAAAAAGTGTGAGTTTGCCTTGATAAGAATGGACACGTCCTCATCAGAAACTGAAACAAAGGGACAGTAAAGAATAATTTTTAAAGTGTAGAATAGAGGACTAGAGGGAAATAAGTAGTGTATAGTCTCTTATTCTTTTGAAATATTGTAGGAAATGTGAAGCATGTAATATTTTCAGTTTCTGTCAGAGAAAACCTTCAGTGAATGCCTTGATGAACATAATTTTAGCAAATCCAATTAGCAAGCTAGTATGAATTTCTCCAGCAACATAAGAGTGTGAGTGAATAAGTTGGATAGAGTTGGATAGGAATTCAAGGTTGGAATATTGGAAAAATAAAGACAACGTCACCTCACTCCAAACCCTGTCCTTGCATTATTTTTAGAACAAAGGAACAAGAGATTGAATGGTAGCTGTTAATATTTTGTTCTGTCTTTAAAACAAGACTTCAAGATATTATTATTATTATTCATTTTCTTTAGATTAGGTCTGTAATTTGCATGGAGCTGCCTGCCCTTACTCTTTTTTCTATATTATTGCCATGGCATTCTTTTTGTGCTGCCCACATCCCTGTTCCCTAATCCACCCTACAGGCTCTATTGTCAGTTTTCCTCATGTGAATGTCTCACAGCTTTCACTACTAACCCTTAGCTCAGAAAACAGTCTAGTGAATAAAAAGTCCTGTCATTCAGTGACAAATTTTTCTACCATTTTGTAACTAATGCTTTTGCCACATTTCTATACAACTTCTGACATCTCAAATCTCCATTATAAAGCTTCCACCATAAGGAATGATTTCTTCTTCCTTTGAATACTTGTAAAACTTTGTGTCTTAATTGTTTTACACTGTAGTTATTATTCACTTGTCTTTTTCTCTCTTTGTTATTCTTATGCCCATTTATTTGCATTGCATTATAAGCTTTTTGAGGACAAGGATTGTTTTGTATTCATCTTCACAGCCTCCTGCTATACTAACTGACTACAGCATCATGCATATACTGGTAACTTAATAATTGTTGTATTGGTCTTATTGATGATAGAAATAGAAAAAGGCTTCTAAATGTAGTATCATGATATTTATATTACATCATTTTGTTGATATATTTATTGCATAAATATAAAACCAAAATTTCAACTAAACATTTTCTTTTGATTTTACAAAAACCAAAATAATGATGACAATCCTAAGCATAGCCATAGAGATGTGCAATTATCTTTCTCCTTAGAAGGGGTAGTTGACTATTAGGTAAACAGGTTTTTTCCTCTGATTACAAACAGTTTTTTTGTTTGTTTGTTTTGCTGAGGCAATTGGGGTTAAGTGACTTGCTCAGGATCACTCAGCTGGAAAGTGTTAAGTGTCTGAAGTCACATTTGAACTCAGGTCCTCCTGACTTCAGGGCTAGTGCTCTATCCACTGCACCATCTAGCTGCCCCTACAAACAGTTCAAGAAAAGACTATATACTTCCTTTAACTTACTTTGCCCCAGTGACTTATATAATAGTAGCTTTTTTCAGATATTCACTCTAATTTATACTTAAATTTTTGCCATTGACTTCAGTGCATCTACACACAATTTACTATTTCCTTTATAGAGTCACAGGGTTAATACATTTCTCAAAATAACTAGAAGGTATAAAATGGTAAGTATATCCATAGTACTAAGCTTTACCAGTACTATCAGATACTCTTACTCTGGTTACATAGCATTATTTTAAGAGGAATTTCATTCCTCCTAATATATAATTTACTACTATAGTTAAGAAAATTGGTACTTTGTTTCAACTTGTGCATTTATTTGAAATTTTATAAAGTTTAAAAGATCAGAGAAACTGAGATCAAAGATCAAGTCAGAGCCTATGTTCATTCTCTGCCACCTAGCACATCATTGGCATTCTTATGTGTGTTATTAATAACTCCAGATTTTAAACATGTTTCCTTGGACAAGACTTCAAAACTGAAAATTACTAATCACAATTGAAATTTCTTCTGAAAATTCTGCTTTAAATTAAGTGTGATTTTATTCATATTTTTTCTTGCATTGTTAGAATGCAAAGGTTTTTAATGTGTATATATGTACATTATATATACACACATATGCATATATATACATTTATTGTAAGTATAAACTAGTAGTGGCTATAAAATTAAGGATGTCAAAAGTTGTTCTGTTGTGATGGCTATATATAAGACATAAATACTGTAAGTATCTCAAGTGAATAGCATGTTTCATTTTGAGGTGAAATGCATTTGTAGATCACTTACCATATTCTAATTTCCTTTATGCACTTATAATTCATGTTGTTTTGCTTTCCAAAATCATTTAAATGTAAATATTCTCAAAAATGTAAAAAATACAAGGATTTAAAATCTAGGTTAAGTTATATATCTGAATTTCTAGAGACTTAAGTTGCTACAAGTACCAGTTTGAACTTCTTTGTAACTTATTCAGAGGACACAGGCTGTTAGAAATAACATTAAAAATTATAATTTGCAAAATATATGTGAATTTTTAAGTTGGGGAAGAAACCTCAGAGATCACTTAGTCTGACTCGGATATCTTAACTGTTTTTGTTTCTTACAGAAGGAAGTCTCTTACCAAAAGAATTGTCTTTGAAACTTGGATTACTCTTTGGCATCAGAACAAGAGATGAAACAAACCAGCTGGATTAGAAGGAACTGGCTCCTTGTAGCTGGATTAACTTTTATAGGTGTCCATTTTAGCACATATTTTTTACAGATAGCTGCAAAACACTCTGCCAAATCTCAAATTGAATATAGACAAAAGAATATAAAAGAAATTAAGTAAAAGCATCTGTGGAAGTATTAATGTGTTCAGTCAGCATGATCTGATAAATTTCAAAAGTATAAACTGTTTAAAATTGCATGGCAATTGTACTTCATTTTCTGAAAGATCCTTCATGAATTAATTTTATTACTTTAAAATACCTGAAACACATTGTCTAAAAAGTATGATTAAGAAAATAAAACTTATCTTTACTACCTATATATAGCCCAAAGTAAGATGTCTCGTGTTAAAGCTAAAAAACCTTCACTATGTACCTACGAACTACTGACAAAAGATATTATTACTAAATCAATCTCTGTATTAAGAGAAATTGTGAGCTCTTGCTATGGCCCTTCTGGTAGACTGAAGCAGCTACACAATGGTGTTGGAGGTTCCGTTTGTACCACATCATCATCATCATCCTTATTCAGTAACCTTTCTGTCATCCATCCTATATTAAAGATTTTGACAACCTCTGTGCAAAATCACGTATCACGTTTTAGTGACTGTGGCTTATTCACAGCCATTCTCTGTTTTAATTTGGTTGAACATTTTCAGAGATTAAACTTGTCAAGTGCTACTGTCATTAAAATAAGTAAGCATCTTTTGAGTCTCTGCATTGACTATCTCAACTCTGAGATCTGTGGCTGCCGAATCTCTGTAGATTTTAGCAATTTGAAGACTCTCCTATGTTTGGTGCAAAGCATATTAACAAGCAAGCCTGCTTGCCTACTCAACAAAAAAGAAGCTGATCATATCAGTACTTTGATTCTGAAAGCATTTTTGCTTACAATTCCAGAAAAGGCTACAGATCATGCTATTTTGGGGAAAAGTATAATTATACCTTTAAAAGATGAAAGAGTTATGGATTCTACTGTATTGCCTGGAATAGTCATTGAAATGCCAGAAGTACAATTGATAAAGTGTCCTATCAAAAAATTACCCTCAGATGCCCTGAAGGTGGCACTTTTTTGTATATCTTTGTCTGGAGATATTTCTGACCCTGGAGAAGGAACACTAGTGATCAGTTATGGAGTTTCTCTTGAAAATGCAATCTTGGACCAGCTACTTAACTTGGGAAACCAGCTCATTAATGATCATGTAAATGTTGTGGTGTGCCAAAAAGTTATACATCCAGCTTTGAAGCAATATCTCCATCAGCATCACATTATTACCATAGACAGAGTTGGCATATCTCTGATGGAACCCCTGGGTGAAATGACAGGTAATACTGAGTTAGAAATTTTATTTTATTTATTTATTTATTTATTTTTTAGCAAATTAAGATTTTCCCATTTGGGGTATTGTCCACTGTTGGCATATTTTGAAATTGTCCTTGTGGTAGATTAAGTAAGTACATTGTTCTACAGCAAAAGTTTTTTCACATCAACCTAGACACTAAATGAATAGTAAATCAGTGATAATGAAGAAAGAAAGTAGAAGGTTTCCTCTCTGCCATCTTTCCTTCCTTCTCTCTCCTACCTTCTCCCCATTTCACATACATAGAGATAAATGTATATGCATGTATACACACATATTTGACACAGTCCCAGTTGCATATTACTTAATGCTTTTTGAATGGCATTTCATATTTTGCCCTAAATGTAATCAAACTTTGAGAGCATTTATGTATACCTATAGAGAGTAGTTATTCCAACTCTGGTTGTACAGATCAATGAAAAGGCTAACATGTCCAAAATAATTCATAATTTATTGCATGATCGTATCAGCTTTGTTGGAACTAAGCTTGTAAAGTAGGACTTTTTAACATTTCTCAAAACTCCCCTTTTCATTCCCCATTTCACATCTACACTGCATTGAATACCTAAGTGGTGATAACTTGAACAAATGCCTAAAAGGTAGGCTAAAATATCCATTTAGGAATTCGTTATCTTTGTAAAGCCCTTTCATTCTCCAGACAATCTCTTTCTGTGAAAAATATCAGCATACTTTGAAGTGACCCCAGTATCATTAACTCTTCTTTCCTTGGCACCTATATCCAGTCAGTTGCCAAGTCTTATTAATTCCAAATCCACATCATCCCTTGTGTCTGTTATTTCTTTACATTCATCTTGTCAGCATTCTTGGCCCTCATCTATCATCTCTTACCTAGACAGTTACACAGATTTTCTAGGTTTATTGCTATATTTTGCTTTCTTATATTTAACCCAACTGCCAGTATAATTTTAAAGCTCAAGTCTAATCATGTCATTCTTCCTATTAAAGAACCTTTAGTGGCTCTGTTGCCTATAGGATTAGGTAAAACTAATGAGCCTGGTAACACCCCATATAGCCAGTCAGTTGATTCTATCTACATCATATGTATTGCCTTCTTTCCTTACAGTCTTCATCTTAATCAGGGGTCCTCAAACTTTTTAAATAGGGGGCCAGTTCACTGTCCTTCAGACTGTTGGAGGGCCGGACTATAGTAAAAACAAAAACTTTGTTTTGTGGGCCTTTAAATAAAGAAACTTCATAGCCCTGGGTGAAAAGGATAAACATCCTCAGCTGTGGCATCTGGCCGTGGGCCGTAATTTGAGGACCCCAATATTCAGGCTTTCATCACTTCAGACTATGACAGTAACCTAATTATTCTCTGTGCTACAAATCTCTTTACTACATTACAATATTCCTTTACACACATTTGTCAGTCATTTTCCTAAAGTTTTGGTCACTTCCATTGCTTAATACTCTTGTTCTCTTGTTAACTATAAAATCAGTTAAAAAGTCTGCAGTATAGCATTTAAAACACAACTATTTAGCTCTAACATACTTTTCTGGCCTTGTACATCATACTCTTACACACTGGCCCAGTCAAACTTATTTTTTTTCCCTGTTCCTCACAACATTATGTTCTGTATCTTCTCCATGTGATAATCTACTTTTATTAGAATACCCGGTTTCCTTCAAAACTCAGCTCGTGTCCCCTCCTATGTGGAATCTTATTGATGACCTTCCCAATTGCTAGTACCCTCTCTTCCGAATTATATTTATGAATAATTTTGACAAAGTTACATATTTATGTTGTCTCCAACAAAGAATCAGGCAACAAGAATATATTATGCCAGTTAACCACCAGGCATTCTGCTAGACGTTGGGAATATAAATAAAAAGAATTAAACAATCCATGCCACATTTAGTAGGAAAACAAGTAAACATATAAGTAAATTAAAAATAAATACAAAGAAAATACATAAAAGGAGGTTTAAATATAAGGTGATTAGTTTGAGGGATTCAGGAAAGACTTAATATAGAACTAATGTTTGAGCCTCTTGAAGGAATAGAGGGTTTCTGTTGAAGCAGAGATGGGGAAGGAATGTAAAGATGTAAGGAGCTAGATTGATTGTAGATGAGGAACTATTAAGAAGCATGTATTAAGTGCTTATTATAATGCCAGGCACTGGGGATAAAAAAAAGAGGCAAAAACACTGCTTGCCCATAAAGAACATACCACTGTGCAGGTTCTATACTAATTCTCTGACAATGTGCTCTATTGCAGATCAAAAAAAAAAAAAAGACATTGGCTAAGGTAGGGAATTGATAGTCCCATCAGATAGGATGGCAGAGACTAGCCATTAAGTTTAAATCTGAGAGTCCAGCTTCATTCCCAATAGTTAGAAGAGAAGAAAGGTTAATTATATGGAGAGTGGGAAGGATCTGACCTCCTTAAGTAATTCTATATTCAAATGCCAAAATCACATTACAAGTATAGACTTTATGAATTGATGATGGTATAGACAACTGGAGAGTTGTGGATTAGGGTGAAGTTAACCATAGACATTCATTGATGGGTGTTGGTGGAATCTCCTAAATAGGTGTTAAATAACTTGGTTTCCACCATGAAGCTTGAAGAAAAAGTTTGCACACTTGACCATAATACAGTACACCAAAGAAACTGAGATGAGTTGGATCCTGTAACTGTGTAAGCTAATTAAAGTACACAACCTGGAATTAATAGAGTTAACATATTTCTGGGGGAAAGTAGGAATCTGCCAGTGTTGAGAACAACAGGAATCCATCTATATGGTGAGCAACACATGTGGAAATACATCCGGTTAATTATAGAGGGATATGTTTAGATCATAGTCCAGAAAGTGTTTCTAGATTTACATAGAAATGATCATATTTTAGTTATTTGTCATAACCAATATCTGGGCAAGATCATAGTTCCATATAGGGTATAATCTAAAAATCATTGCTGCTATTATGAGCAGTGATGATAGAAGATAAAACTATCCTTATCTTTTTGTAAATAGGTATCCTCTTGATTATGATGAGGCCATAACATAGAGGAGGCTGATGTTTTTTCTGGGGAACTGTAGGCATTAAAAAAAAAGCAGAGTTGTCTGGTTCCAAAGATGGGGAGTCCATGTTTGATGGTCCTCAGAGCAGAGAGTACTGATTAATTGCACCTAGAATAGACCCCTCCAGATGGTCTAAAGGGCTCTTGATTTGACCTTCATATTAACCCAGTGCCCTGAATGAAACTTTCAGGTTATTAGGGCAGAGCTCCTGATGCTGCTGATGAGCAAACTGTTTTAGTAGCCCCTTATGCTAGTTTTAGAGTCTCATCTACTTGGTATAGGTTGATGAGAGTTCTAACAAGAATTTGTGTAGGGCATGCCATCAGATTATCATGTGATCTTGCTGTCCATTCATAAGTTTCTAAAATGATTGAGAGTGGTAGAAAAACATCAATCCCGAAGTGCATTTTTACAATCAAAATTGTCCACTGGATCTCCACTGAATCATGGATGATAAACTAGAATGCAGCCATTTTATGCTAAGTGACTTAAATATGCTTTTAAGAAGTTTGTAACCATTTCTTAGCCTTTTACCCTACCTCTTAAAGCCAGACTAAATAGTTTGTAGATGTTACAGGGACTAGAGACAATAGGAAACTGAAATATTTTAAGCAGGAAAATATAAGTGGTTAGTTCTATGCCTAACTATGATTAAGAGTGTCAAATGTGGAAAGCATTGAATAACACCAAAAAATTAAATTGGATGTTATTTTAAGAGACAGTAAAAGATTATTTGCCAACATAGGTGTCATTTCTATATTAACTTTGTATATTCAGTCATGCCATTGGCCCAAAGGTCAAAATCAATACCACAAGAGTTTATTGAATAGAAATAATAACATACTAGTGCTTCAGGAAAATAAGTTTTCAGATATATGTTGGATGTGTTGGAAAAAAGGAGAAACTTAAGACAGGAAGACCATTTAGGAAGTTTCAGTAGTGTTCTAGGAGGTAAGTGAAGGGATCTGAATTAAAATGGAGTATCTATGTGACTAGAGAGAAAGAAGAGCTGTTGTGGTAAAATCAACAAGACTTGACAACTAATTGGGTGGAAAGGAGTTAATAATTACAAACTGAGTGATTAGAAGTATAGTTCACTGGAAAGAAATAGAGTTGTTTGGGAAAAGGGGTGGGTTTGAAGGAAAAATTAATGAGTTCTAAATTGAACATGTTCCATTCAAGATATATATGATGCATGCATGTCAAGTTCACAATTAGTGAAGCAGAATGACAGTTAAAGAGCAAGATTAGGGCTGATTGTATAGAAGTGAGAATGCTACACATAGAAATCATAATTAAACCCATGGGAGATAAGGTCACTAAGATTGTGTGCAGAGAAAAGAGAATAGGACAGTGCCTTAGTAAGAGCATATAATAAGTTAGAGGCCTATACTAGAATAATAATCATCAAAGGAGACAGAACTGGTCAGTAGGGTAGAGGGAGAACAGAGAATATTGTAATAAAGAACCTCAGATGTCTTTATTTCCTTATGTGAGCTATTAGCTATTCTTTGAATCTGATCTTTTAATTCTTGTCTCCTTATATAACACTGTTTCCTTATTTATCTCTGGAATGTAATTCCTCCTCTGTTCTTCCTAAAGGGCTTACCCTAAAGAGTTCAGCTCAGGTTCATTTTCTTCTCTGTCTGTGAAGCATTCTCTGATTCTCCATTTATTAGCATTGAGTTTACTTTGCGTTTACTTATCTGAATGTTATATCTTTCCAGTAGAAAGAAATGCTTCTTAAGTTAGGAACTATTGTCCTTTTGTTTTCTTTGAATGGAGTTGGACTGAAGCTTACTACTGTCCAATGAATAACTTTTTAAAAAATTACTGAGCAAAATTATAGTAAATATATAATATGGCCATGGAATGGGACAAAACTAACTGTCCTCAAATAGTTCCATGGACACCATAGTCCAACCAGCTGAGCTAGCTGAAAGTAAAAGTCATAATTTAATCAAGAATATGAGAGGATCACAGAATCATAGATTAAACCTGGAAAGGACTTGCAAAGATCACCTAATACAACACCACAATTTTACGGATGAAGAATTTGAGGATTTAAGAGTAGAAATTACTTGTTTAAGATCACAGAAAAAGCAAGTAACAGCTGAGATTTGAATCAGGACTTCTGACTCTAAATCTAGCCCTCTTTGCCTTGTCCCTATTAATTTCTCTCAGTAAGATTAGTCATCAAACTCGGATCTCCAAAGGAACTCATTAACTCATTAATAATTTATTTAATTTTAAAGTATGTGAGGCTATCTAATCCAATGTCTACCAAAATCCTGAATCCTAATAAATAATAACAAATGAAACTGCATTCTTTTATAATAATATATAATTCAGATTTAATAATTCACAGTGTTAGTCTCTTCCCTGCTTTCCCTTAACCCATATATATAAAGTGTTAATTTGTTTATTCTTATTTAATTTAAAGTATTTGTTACTTAATTTGTTAGAAAAATGTACTCAATTTAAAATGTTTTGTTGAATAGGTGCACAACCTATTGGTTCCCTGAATTTTATCTCATCTACAAGTTATGGATATGTGAAGGATTTGTGCACTGCGAATTTTGGTTCAAAACACTACTTTCATTTAATTCCTAATGATTCAAGTGTCTGCAGTTTGCTTCTCTGTAACAGAAATGAGACTTCCTGGAATGAACTGAAGGTGAGGCAAAAGTCTTGAATTCCCCATCTAAGTACAGAATTTAAATAGGGAAATGAGATGGCCACTATGGTGTTTTTATCCTTTGATGAACTATTTCTTCACAATGTTATCAGTTGTCATCGAAGAACAAAAATTGCAGAGACAAAGTTACTTAAAATCAGTCTGTTCACATGTATCCTTATTTTCTATAAGACTTTAATTTTCTTTGTTATCACAAGATTACTGAGAATCAGTCCAGTGAAGTGAGTAGAGAACTGGCCTTAGAATCAGGAGGTGCTGCCTCCAATACATATGGACTATATCACCTATTCACTAAAGATAATAAGTTTCAGAGAAGAGGCTACTCTGCATTGGTAGTAACAGATTCCTCATCCAAAGGTTTCCTGTGCCAATGAAAACACAGATCCAGTCTCCATTTTAATGGCTACTTCAAAGTTTCAAAGAAGCTGTTTCTTCTCGAAATGAATCTGATCCATATTTTCTATAGAATACTGTTGTCCAGAAGATTACAGTCTAGTTGTATTTAAAAATTGCCAAGTACTGTCCCCACAATAGCCTTGTGTGAAGTACATTGTACAAGTATTAAACTCACTTTACAGATGAGGAAACTGGAGTCATAGCCTGGAAGTGACTTTATACTCACACAGATAGTTAGCATGAGAGACAGGATTCAAATCCAGACCTATTGATTCTAAGAAAGGTCCTTTTCTGCTGTACCATGTTACCTATTATGGAAGAGATGAGTATTCCAGTGCCCCAAAACAAGTATGCACGCGTTAGAATCTTCTCTTATTTGTTGGCCAGAACCATTTCAGTTGGCATTTGAACCATGCCAACACTTTATTCTTGTTCCTTGAAAATTAAAGTTGGATTATTGAGTGTCGTGTGTTCCTTTGAAAGTTTTTTTTTTCCTTTATGGATGTGATAGCAACATCTGACTTTGCTAGATGCATTTCTGTTTTTCAGCTTGCATGTCAAACAGCACAGCATGTCTTACAGTTAACAATCAGGGAACCTTTGGCTTTG
Organism: Sarcophilus harrisii; assembly: GCF_902635505.1. Lineage (NCBI taxonomy): Eukaryota > Metazoa > Chordata > Mammalia > Dasyuromorphia > Dasyuridae > Sarcophilus > Sarcophilus harrisii. The sequence goes on from NC_045427.1 coordinate 161,709,735, forward strand.
CTGGGAGGTGGCTGTACTGAAACCCACTTGGCCTGTTTTTTAAGAAATAAGGTAAGTAAGGTTTAACTCATTTTGTGAGATTAGCCACATTTATATTATATATATATATATATATATATAGGTTGTGGATTCAGTTTCAACCTCAAGAGTAAATTTCCTCAAACAGCTGAATTATCACAATCTTCTCTTTTAGTGAATAACCAAATCACTTGAGTAGGTTCTCCATGCAACAAGCCTCTTTATTTTTTTTCATAAAAGTTAGAAATTTTATTTTTTTTTGTTTGTGTTGATTGTCTATCAATATATTTTTTTCAAACTTATTTCATTTAAAGAAACAGAATAAGAAAAAAACAAAAGGAATACAAAACAAAATAGAACATTATCATGTGCCCAGCAGAAAATCAGGGAGGATTCAAAATATATAACAACAAATACAACTTCAATAAAGTAAATATATTAGTAGAAGAAATTATAATCATGAATGTCCATCTTTTTTTCATTTCCCCATAAATTCTTCTTTTGTTCTCTGCTGGGCAACTTTTTCTACTTTAATTCTTTTTTCCCCCTTTTCATCTTCCCTACTATCCCCAAATAGGTTATAGTTAAGAAAGGATGTATTTATATATACATATGTAGATGTATACATACACACACACACACCCTCACATAGATACATATCTGTACTATCCCAGCTGATTCTTTGCTTTAATTCTGTTCCTAATTTGCCTTGCCATTACTTAAACTCTATCAATATTTATAATTTTTAAAAATTATTATTACAGCTTTTTATTTACAAGACATATGCATGGGTAATTTTTCAGCATTGATCCTTGCAAAACTTGTTCCAACTTTTCCCCTCCTTCCCCTCCACCCCCTCCCCTAGATGGCAGGTAGACCAATACATGTTAAATATGTTAAAGTATATGTTAAAGCAATATATGTGTACATATTTATACAGTTATCTTGCTGCACAAGAAAAATCGGATTTAGAAATAAGATAAAAATAATCTGAGAAAGAAAACAAAAATGCAAGCGGACAATAACAGAAAGAATGGAAATGCTATATTGTGCTTTACACTCATTTTTCATAGTTCTTTTGCTGGGTATAGCTGATACTCTTCATTATTGAACAATTGAAACTGATTTGGTTCATCTCATCAATAAGCCTCTTTAAAACAACATGCTATTGTAGTATTATAGGAAGAACATTGTAATGGGAATTTTAAGACTTGGATCCCCTCTCCTGCTTTTTTCTCTTATGACTTTGAAGAAAACCCTGAGCCTTTCTGAATCCCAGTCTTTTCATTGAGGTGATTAGATTGGATCACAGGATCACAGATGTAGAATGTGAAAGGATCTTGGAGGATATAAGGCCAAGCTCCTCATTTTACAGGTGAAAAGATGGATCCCTGAGGAATTAAATGACATGTCCAAATTGACATCAGAATTTGAACCAGTCTTTCTAACTCTTTTTTTTTTTTTTTTCAAGGAAAAGATATATGGAATGTTAGGGACATTTTACAAATTACTAAGTCCCTATACATTTAATGCTGATACCTAATTCAAAGATCATAGATTTTGTGTTTAAAGAGAACCTATAAATCATGTAATCTAGCCTTCTCAAATTATGAAGAAAATAAGGTTTAGAGAGGCAGTATCATTTGACCAAGTTAATAAGTCATAGACCTGGATTCTGCCTTCAGTTCCAGGTTTGTTTGTTTTTTTTCCATCTTATCATGTAGCCTTCCTAGGATGGCTCTGTGCCACCTTTCAGCTATTTATCTTGTGGGCCCAGCTTCTGTGATCTCTGTTCCTCCACTGAAGTGATTCTGATTGCAATTTTCTATAAACAAGAATCGGTTAATCCATTTTCCAAAGACCAAAGTAGTATAAGGAAGAGTATGTGGTCCATCTTCCTTTTCCCCCTGAGTGGTGGAAGAAATGTTTATATACTTGTTCTTGAAAACGTATAAATCTTTGAAGGAAATTTCTTTTTGTAAATGCTACTAGATATTAAGTAAATGGAATTATGAAATTAATAACTAACCTACACAAATGAGAAGGGCACAGCTCATGAGCGTTCAAGTGCCTAGAAATAGGGGAAATGTCACTATTCTTCCAACTTTCTTCCACCAATGTAGATTCATGCATATCTTTTTATCCTGCATTATTGTTAATTTTCATTCGTATATTTTCCAAAAAACATCTATTTGCTAGCTTCTTTTCTATCTTTTTACATTTCATAGATACTATGGCTATACTTGTTCTTAATATATGACCAGCTCACCTCCCTTTCCTAATCATGTGTATCCTTGATATATTTCATCAAAGATACCACTACACACCTGTCAGATTGGCTAAGATGACAGGATAAAATAATGATGATTGTTGGAGGGAATGTGGGAAAACTAGGACACTGATACATTGTTGATGGAGTTGTGAACGAATCCAGCCATTCTGGAGAGTAGTTTGGAACTATGCTCAAAAAGTTATCAAACTGTGCATACCCTCTGATCCAGCAGTGTTACTACTGGGCTTATATCCCAAAGAGAACATAAAGAAGGGAAAGGGAGCTGTATGTGCACGAATGTTTGTGGCAGCCCTCTTTGTAGTGGCTAGAAACTAAAAAATGAGTGGATGCCCATCAGTTGGAGAATGGCTGAATAAATTGTGATATATGAATATTATGGAATATTATTGTCCGGTAAGAAATGACCAGCAGGAGGATTTCAGAAAGGCGTGGAGAGACTTACATGAACTGATGCTGAGTGAAACAAGCAGGGTCAAGAGATCATTATATACTTCAACAACAATACTATATGATGACCAATTCTGATGGACTTGGCCATCCTCAGCAATGTGATCAACCAAATCATTTCCAATGGAGCAGTAATGAACTGAACCAGCTACACCCAGCAAAAGAACTCTGGGAGATGACGAAGAACCATTACATTGAATTCCCAATCCCCATATTTTTGCCCACCTGCATTTTTGATTTCCTTCCCAGGCTAATTGTACAATATTTCAGAGTCTGATTCTTTTTGTACAGCAAAATAACAGTTTGGTCATGTATACTTATTGTGTATCTAATTTATATTTTAATATATTTAACATCTACTAGTCATCTTGCCATCTGGGGGAGGGGGTGAGGGAAAGAGGGGAAAAATTGGAACAAGAGGTTTGGCAATTGTCAATGCTGTAAAGTTACCCATACATTTAACCTGTAAATAAAAGGCTATTAAATAATAAATTAATTAAATGTGAGGTTAAAGAAAAAAAGAAAAGATATATTTCATCAACAATTTTCTTGTGAAAAGTGGCATAATATGTTATTGCAGCCTATGTATGTTTTCTCTGCTCTACTTCATTGGCTTTTGGCTCTCCTGCCATTTGATTCACTTAAAATCATTGCAGTCTAGGAACTGTAACCATAAAACATCATCAGAAGACTATTATTCTATAGATAGATATATGCATATATATATATGTGTGTGTGTGTGTATACACACATGTATATTTTTTAATGTCAGTGAACAGTTTTGAGATAATTAAAAGCTCTGTTCAACTTCCCAAATTTGTTCCATTTTTTTTCTTAACTTAATTCCAGAACCTATTCATTTTTCATCTGTGTATTTATCCCAGCTCTACAGAGGGTTGGCCTGACTGAAAATAACTACATGTCATAATTTGGGTAACATACATTTTTTATCCATTTGTTTTTTTCCTCTCTAGGTTGCTATGCTTATGTCTTATGAGAGACCAGATCTCCTTAGAAAAAAAAATTAAATAATTTTGTTATGAATTTAATAAATATCAACAAATATTTTAATATGCAAAGAAAAACAAAAAAGGGAATTGGATAAGAAACTATGAACAACCTCTGTTACCTACTATTTGTCTTTTTACGCTATGATCACTTTTGCTTTTTTTTTGTTTTTGTTTTTGTTTTTGTTTTTGTATAATTCAGATATAATGTGGTAGTTCCAACATGACCCTGGTTTTCTTTTTCTGAACTTCCTCCTACCCTTTTCAATTTCCTCTTTAAATGATTTATTGACACCCCTTTTTGTCTTCCCTTTTTGTTATCACTGTCACTATTTCCTCCCCCCCAAAAGAAGAAAAATGAAAACTCATCGCCCATAACAAAATAAACATAGTCATACAGAACAAAACCATATACTGGCTTTGTCTGAAAAAGTATAACTCAATATCAGTGAAAAGACTATGTAGTGTTTTAGGTATTAAGAACCATAAACATAGAGGCATTTGATATTCTCTATATTACTAAATCAATTGTATTACTAAATATGGTCTACTATGGTGATAACTTATGAAGACTTGCTCATCTGTTTTTATATTTTCAAGTATATTTTGAACGTATACTGACCAAGATTATCTTGCTTGTGGCTGTTTTTAGGGTAGTGATCATCTTTCAAAATCTTGGAATTTTAAGGAATCTTTCCTTGAAAATAGTTCCCTGAATATTTTTGAAATTTTGCCACCGGTCCAACTCGGATTTCTTCTTTATACATGCGACACACCAAAAATTTAAGAAATAAAAGTGGAAAATAATGATGAGTTAGGGACTAGACCTATGATTTCATCAATATAAAGAATTTCCAGGTGACAACACTTCACATTACAAACATCAGCACTTTGTTTGCAACTTGTAGCATTAAAAAAATATTCTACAGCTCACAGACTTTGTGGTTTGAATCCCAGACATTCTTGTCTCCCAGAACTGCTTTCTGTAAATGTGCATCTCTGTTTTTACCTTTGAACTATCAAATCTTGGGGATTTAATTTTTGATAAATCATTGCACTTAATCAGTTCAAAAATATTGACATTACCCCTTATAGAATTTTATATTAAAATAAATGCATCAAATAAAATATAAAAAATATATTGTTATGACACACTGTCCTTTTTCTATGAAAATAACACTTCTGGCAAAGATAAATGTATTTGATTTTTCTCCCAATGATAGTGACAAATCTTCACTAACCCATCTCCACTCTTGCAGTTTGAGGTCTGGCTAGTTTCCTGTGCATGCCTTTGATCTACATGCATTACTAGGCAACAAAACTGTTATAGACTGACCCACACAATTTTCTTAGTAATATATTCCAGTCATTTGGATTCATCAATAACAGAAGTTTCTTTAATGAGATTTTCAAAAGAAATACTCAACAATTTTTGAAAAACTTATGAGACTGTTCAGTCTTTTAAAAGTTATTTAACTGCATGTATCTTTCAACAATGTCTATATTTCGTTTCAGGTTGCCAGTGTTCCAGAATGTGTCCTCAAAGTCAATGACTGTACCGAAATAGAATACAAAATAGTTGCTGATGCATTTTGCAGTGCACTACAATCTGTTGCTTGCTCTCTAGAACATGATAAGGGTAAAATTCTTATCGATAGGAAATATGGACACTTTTGGTCAATTCAACCAGATTTTCCCGCAAATGTGAAATGGCAAGATTTGGTTTTAAAATGTGGTTGTGGACTCCTTGGTAACCAAGAAGACCTAAATTGGTGCTTCTTACCAAGCATTCATTCTTTTTCTCTACAAAATGCTTCTATCCAACAAGTCACAAACTCAACTGACCATCTGACTTTGGACTGTTTTACTGCAAAGCTTCACGGCCTGCAAGTTGCTGTGGAGACAGCCAGTCTGATTTTGGATCTGTCATACATCATTGAAGATAAAAATTGATCTGAATTTCAAGTGCATTTTGAAAAGTTTATGTGAAAAAATTCTCAAGGTAGAAAAAAATATTGAACATAGTAACTGACTATTTTCTACTCTTATGAATATTAACTCTTTTTTTGAGTTAACCAACTCATTTGATTAGACTATTTAAAGTAAGTGAAATTATAACTTAAGTGGAGGTATTCACCCAACAGTAAGCCTATAGAGTATTGTTAAAGGAACTTTAATAATTATGTAAATTTAGCAGCTACTATATAACATCTTACTTTATTCTGAATATTTCCTTATTTATCTTTCAATAAATATGAAATAGAGAAAAGCATTGCCTTGTTCTCATTCCAGTTTTGACATGAGTATTATAGATATTTATCATGTATTACTAATTCTGTACATTTAAAATATTAAAATTTACCCCAAGCAATAACATTCTTCTCTAACCTATAAAAATATGAAATCTGTCTACACTGACTAGTCTGTAACTATTCAAACATTAGTTAACTGAAAATAAATGCATGGAGGTGGTGACTTTAATACAAGATCATACTTGATCTTGTTTTGTATTACAATTCTGACTTGGAAAACTTATAATGATGAGCAGATGTTGGAAAGAGTAATTATGTGCAATCACTCAGAGATTGGCTTCATGTGAAACATTATTTTTTAATGCCTTAGCAGTTAAAGAGTAGAAGTAGTGACTGAAAGAATGACAGGAACACAGAAAGGAAATTGAGAATTGACATTCCTGTGGAACTTGAGAAAAGATTATAAACAAGTTAAAAAATTTATATTAAAAATAAGCATTCACCAATTTCTTATTTAAAAAAGCGTAAGAAATTGGCAAATATTTATTTTTAATATAAAGAAACTTTCATTACACAACCTATAGTGATGTTTTACAAAGAATGTAAAGAAAAGAAATTGTCACATAGTACAGGTAAATCCATTGAGCAATTAGAAGAAATGCTCTATTCTCATCAAGGTATATAAAGTATAGAACAACATTTTATAGTTTTGGTTGAGTTTGTGTTCACAAAGATTTAAAGATCAGATTTCTAACTGTGAATAAGTGGGACTGAATCTTAAAAAACTTTACTCAAAAAAAATAAAATTGGCTTTGGGCCATAAACCGATTAAAGAGAAAGAGAATTAAAAGTACTCAGAAGTGTTTTTGATCTCCACAAATTGCCATTATGTTTCTTGAAAAATTAGCTAAGCTTAAACGTTTCACAAAATGCTTGTCCCCTTTATTATCAAAAGTTAAAAAAGAAAGGAGGGGAAATAATTTCTTAAAAAAGGAGTTCTTTTTGGTTCTTTGTCACAAATGAAAAAATTCTCACAAAAGACCATTTCAGTGCTTGACAGCTTTATCTTTGTATTTTCTCTGTCCTTCCAATGAAGATGAACTTCTTTCCCCCATGAATTTCATGTTTCTCATGTAAACCACGTAGAGGCAAGTCATTTTGGGATCACTTTTAGAAAAAGTATTAAGCATCATTAAAAAAAACAGGAATTACCATGCTATGGTCCACTTTGCCCAATATTCTATTGTCATTATCAAGCTCCAGGGAATTCTCAACGACAAAAAATGATTGCCTTAAAAACAGATTCCTCATTTAGGATATTAGGAATCATTTATTAAGATCATTGAACCAAAGGATGGCCTATTGAGGCTGAAATCTTACTCATCAAAAGCTGGTGATATAGCAACAGCTTCTGAGGTCTCGGTAATAAATTAAAATGACCATTTTTCACAGGTATATATGCTCAACCTAATGTCCTAAATAGATTGTTAGATAACACAATGCTGGATTAAAACAGGATTACAGGGGAGGTTAATTCCAAAAGAACAATCTTATAAATTACTGCCATCAGCTAAATAATATTACAAAGCTACTTCACGATTTTATGGTAGAATTTAGACATAGTGTCATTGTGATTAGTTGCAATAAGTAAATATTACATTAGCCCTGATAATTTTGTGCAGAGTATGTTTATACTATATTCATCAAATATTTCTACTTGTGATTTGTAATGAACCTTTTCATGTTAGACTTATTAAATTGTTAGCCTTTTGGGAAGCCATACTTCTCCCCACATAACTTTTTGCTTAAATTGCCCATTACTAAAACTATTATTTCCCTTGGGTGGTTTTAATTATATAATCAAGGTAGTTCCACAAGGTAGGAATGTAATGCAAAGCTTAATAAACAATATGTTGCACACTACCTAAAACTTCACAAATATACCATCTTAAAGGGGGGGAAAGCGATTCTTTAGGGAATTCTTAAAACAAAATCACATTGTTTGATGGCACATATATTGTTAGAGAGTATTACATATAAAATAGGGTTACATAATCTTTAGTTCCATGGGGGAGTCCAATTAACTAAGCTAATCATTTCAGAAAAATATAATCTATGGAGAAATCAAGGATACTAGACATTTCAGAACAGTATTTCAGTTGTCAAAATAATGCTTATCTCTAGCCCTGGTGAAAAGGGATTGTTTTAAATAGCCGATATCTTGGATAATTTTTTCAAATGGTTAAAAATTTCCATTTACTCTATATTATTCTATCATAATTCATTCAGATTCTTTCCTCAAGGCCACATCTTTCAAATCCAGTAGTGTCTCAACCTTGTTATTGTTTATTCTTTATTCCCAAAGATGACCATAACATCAGGAAGGTGGCAGGACTATACACTCTACGCAATCTTACTTTCTCCTCTGGAGCCATCTAGGTCTAGTGGTAGAATGTATATAGGAAAACTGGAGATGGTCCTGGATGTGATGTGTAAAAAAAAAAAAAAAAAAAAAAAAATTACAATTAATGTCTGTTTGATTTAACAAACTCTTCATTTAGGCTTTGAAGGAAAGAGTAAACATACCTATAGTATACCATTAAATTAAGAATTCATCTTGAGTAGGTTCTTATTCTTGGCAAGTTACAGGAATATACATACATAAATACATCTATATTTAAAGAGGCATAATGTTTTTAACTGGGAATTAAATTGTAAAGTGTTAAAACAATTTTCAAAATTGTTAAAAATTTGTATTTAATGTGTGGTGTTTTTCCTTCAGGTAAACGACCTCATTTTTTTCTGCTAATGTCCTTATATTTGGCACAAATAATTATCTAAAATCTACTGGATAGCGATTAGAATCCTTTCAAAACAATTTATATATACAAGCAAAAAAAAGCATATTCTTTGCAAACCAAGGGAAGGTTTCACATTACTAATTTCTCACTCCAAAATAGCTACAAACATTAATGAATTTGATAATTTTTAAAAGCTTTTACTATCTGACCTGATAGACACACATGTGGCTTAATTTTCCTATATTTTAAATCCTCACCCAAAGAGAAATACCATCAGGTTTTAAAGAATTTCTCAATGTCAGATTTTACTATCAAGTCATTTCAAACCTATATTGCTGTTTCCTTTGGATGTCACATTTGTGCTCTAAAGATTACGAAACTTTCATAACAACAGTATACAGTAAATATATGAAACCTATATTTTTACATTTTTTAGAAGTTATGATACTTTTTATTTTGCCTTTTAGTAATACTTTTCTACTGTTATCTGTTAGATTGAGCAAAAATGCAGGCACTCACATTTTTATTATATTTTCTTTATTGTAATGTGTTAACTAAATGTTAATCTAGTTTTTTGGTTTTTTTTGGAGGGGAGGAGTGTAAATTATTTAAAAAAAAATTTTTTTATCCTCAGCATTTTCAAATACATGTAAAGAAAGTTTTCAGTATTCATTTTTGTAAGACATTGTGTTCCAAATTTTCTCCACCCTTATTTCCCCACTCCCCCAAATAGCAGTCTGATGTAATAAATTTTAATTCTTAAATTTTGTTTGAAAGAGAGAAATATATTGAACTATTAATTTAACTTTGAAGTCCTCTTAGACGGAATTTAGGTTATAGTGGGCATAATCTCTCTATTCTCCTGAATGCTAAATGTAATTGGGCTATTTATGAATTCTCTCCAAATGATTCATTAATCTTAAAAAAATTTAAATTAAAAAAAAATTAGCATCATTTTACATCTATTCATCATTTATTATGAACACTATAAATTCAAATGAATGGTTTGAAGTGAGTACCTTTTCTTTAGTTACAAGAAAAAGGGTGGAATTTTGTAAGCAAACTGATTACAATTTGTACTTAGTTGCAGCACTTCACAATCTTCTACACAGCCAGTTTTTTTTTGTTTTAGTCTATGCATTTTATGTATGTAACAGATTAGTGAGTAGCTCCAATAAGATTCTATTTTCATTTGATAATATTAAAATCTTGAAAAAAGTCAGTTGGCAAATTTAAAGGCTTTTTGTTTACTGACTATAATAAAAGTAAAATTTCTATCACCTTGCAGAATTAATCAGTAGAATAACCTTGCTTTGTATTCCACCTGTCTTTTCTATATATACCATTTTTATTATGTGACATCATCTTTGCAGAAAACTATAGCCTAAATAACAGAAATCTTTATATTCAAACATTTCTAGCACATGAGCAAAATGTTTTTAGAATATAAATTCTAGTTCTTTTAGAGTCTCCTTTTGCTTTTGTCTTGGTCAATATAAAGAGAAGTTGCTTTGGTTATTTGTTTTTTTAAATATTCCTTACCACAAAATAAAAATGAGCTATTATTGTAAATTAATTTGTCTTTCCATGTTTTCTTTGTTTGCATGCATCATGAAGTAATATATTATTGATCTAAGTACTGAAACCTGTAATTAAAACTGAAGCAAATACAGATTGTTCTGATAAAAAATTTTTACTTCAGATGACCAAGTAGACCAACAATTAAATCTTTAATTTGTGAGTCAAAGTAGTACAATCAGTAGCATCTTTGATCATCAAGTTAGCATTTAAGGTAAATTAGAAATATGAAAGTATTTATTTTAAAGGTCTTTGTTGCTGGTTAATTTCAAAATACTAAATTTCATTATATTTAGAGGATGTTCTTTTAGAATAGATTTGAAGTAGTGATCTGGAGTTTCCAAATATATGGAATTGTTTCTCCCGTTGTAAGTGTTTCCTAGTATATATCAAGCAAGCTGAGAAAAGATCAGAAATAGCAAGGCCAAGGTGTATTTGAAAAGACAACAAGAATACTAGTTTCACCTCAGTTAATGATGACCCTGTAACATCTACTGTGAATAGTATTTTTCTTAATAATAGCTTGCCATTGAAATACAATAATGTGACGTTTCAGGAGTACTGCTCTGAAAATAAACATTGCTTTTATTTTCAGTGAAGTAGAAAACATTACATTTGACTTTCTTTTGTTTTTCCACTTGCTAGAAAAATAAATCTGTTTATAGGTACTTCAGAAAGCCATTGCTTTCCCCTGGATTCAGCCTACACTTTGCCAGTCTGAACTTCTTTGAAAAGTAAAAATTGTCAGGCCCATTTTATAAAAATTAATGAAACAGGATATGTGAATTCAATTTCCACTGTAAACTAATTCATTAAATAAAATAGTTTCCTTAAGTTTAATATAATATTAGTAAAATTAATATTAATTTGGTATTTCTACTCTGAAAACTTTATGTATTAGAAAAACTGATATTTTGAAATATGATTTCTTTATTCCTAGTATGACATTTCTTTTTAAAAGGAATTTAATTAGGACAAATGTCAGGGTTTTAGGTCATGATGATATTGGTCAGAATAGTCATCATGATACAGAGGAAAGAATACTGACATTGGAATCAAAGGACCCGATTTCAAATCAACTGTGTGACTTTGAGTAAGTCACATAATCTCTTTGGTACTCAAACTCATTATCTGAAAAATGAGGGAGTTGTACCAGATGGTCTCTAAAGTTCCTTCAAGACTTAAATTTATATCTTCTGAGTGTCTGACAACAGAACAGAAAACTTAAAAAAAAAAATTCCTATAAGAAACTCTGAATAATAGTTCTACATAAAGCTTTACCTCATTTTTTTTTTTTTTAATCTATCATGGCTGATGTGAATTCAAGAACTGGCATTAATCACGTGACCTTCAATAAGGGAAACTCTTTGTAAAATAAAATGAAAGCCTTTAGCTGGACATTTAAGGACTTCCCCAATTGTCTACAACCATCTTTCTTTCTTGATTGTAATTTCACCAAATTCTGTTACTTGCTTTTCCCTAAATGTGTCTCATCAACCCTTTTTGCAGCACTTTCAGTCTTTTATGGGTGGAAACTGGGAAAAAGGCACATTAAGTTTGATGTAAGGAAAATTGTCCTAATAGAGCTTTCCAAAAATGGGATAGGTTGCTTTGAGAGGTAAAGGGTTGCTCCTTACTGGAGGTCTTGAAGTAAAGATCCAGTGACCACTTACTGAGCAAATTATGGATGGAATTCTTGGTTATAGATTTAAGTCAATTTAAAAAATATGTTATATATATATGAAGCATTGCACTAAGCTCAAGGGATTAAATAAGATAAAACAGTCCCTTCCCTCAAGGAGCTTATATTCTGCAAATGGAGGTGAAACATATACACCAATAAGTATGACACAAGAGAAACCAAGGGGAGAGTGAGCACTGACAGCTGTAATGGTCAGGAAAGTTCACAAAGGAAAGGGTATTTGAGCTGACCCTTGAACAAATAATTATGAAAAGCAAAGATGAAGGAGTACCTTCTGGCAGGAGTAAGAAATGAAGAATCTTGTGCAGGAAATAACTGAAGTAATGTTCAGTTTGACTGGAACATAAAGTTCTGAAGAGGAGTAATATAATAAGATTGGGAGCGTAGGTGGGAACCTCATTGTGTCTAAACAAATGCCAGGAATAAAGAGTTTGTTTATCATAGAAGCAAGGAGGAGTTGCTCAAGATTTTTAAGCACTGGAATGTCATTCAGACTTAGGGCTTAAGAAGATTATTTTGTCATCTGTGTGAAAAAAGAGAGAATAGAAAGAGGGAGATCAATTAGAAAGATTTTATAATTTTATATCTAAAAGCTGAGGTGGTAGCTATAAAGAGGGAAGGATTCTGATGTAAAAGACATGATGAAGTTGTAAATCAGCAAGATAGCAGATTGAATATGGCATAAGGCTGAGGTATTATAGATGATTCAAGGATGATTATAGGATTATAAACCTTGAAGATTTTGAGAATGATGTCTTCTTAACAGAAATGGGAAAGTAGACAGGTAGGTTTGGATAGGAGAAGATAATTGATTCTACTTTAGCCATAGTGAGATGTCTGTGAAACATATAGTAGGAGCTGAATAGCAAGAAATGAGAAGAAATGATGTAAGATTTAAAAAGAGATATAAATAAAATTAAAGCAGTAGAGGAAAAAAATGGGAAAAATGAGTTACAGAAAAAATAATGCATCTCATATAAAAAATGACTAATCTGAGAAATAGATGAAGAGATAATTTAAAAATCATCTGACTACCTAAAAGTCATGACCCAAAAAAAATAGCCTGAACATCATATTCCAAGAAATCATGAAAGAAAATTGCCCAGACTATAAGGACAAAGTGAAAACAGAAAACCATAGCACAATATGCCTGATGAACATTGATACAAAAAATTTCAAGAAAATATTAAGACAGAGACCACAGGCACATATTATATTATATATTATGACTCAGTTGGATTTATACCCGAAATTCCTTCAATACCTGAATTTCTCTATATATGTATATATATACAACACATATATATGTATATATCCATTGTCACCGCTTCTATTTTATATAGTGCCAGAAATGCTAGAAATCAAGAAGAAATTGAAGGAATAAACATAGGCAAAGAATAAATAAAATTATTATTTTTGCAGATTGTGTAATGGTATACGTAAAAAAACCAAGGCAACAAAAAATTATTGAAACAATAATAAAGTTTAAGAATATAAAATTAATTCACATAAATCACCAGCATTTCATTATATTACCAATAAACTACATAAATACAAAAAACAAAAGGATATTTATAGAAATAAAAACCTAAATAATTGGAGAATATTAATTGCTTGAGTGTAGAACAAACCCATATAACACAAGTAAAATTATCTAAGTTAATTTACTTAGTGCAATGCTAATCAAATTAACAAAGGATTACTTTACAGAACTAGAAAAAATAATAAAATTAACCTGGAGGAACAAAAGATCACAAATTTCAAGGGAAATAATGGGAAAAGGGAAAAAAGTGGACCTAGCAAGAACAGGTCTCAAATTGAGAAGCAGTAATCTTTAAAACAACTAGGTACTAGTAAGAAACAGAAAGTTTGGTCAGTGGAACAAACTTAATATCAGCAACCCAAAGCAAATGAACCCAGTAACAGTGTTTGATAAAGACTGAAATAAGCACTCATTCCAGTGTATTTCACAAAAACTACTGGGAAAACTGAACAGAAGTAGGGCAGAAATTAGGTTTAGGCAATACCTCGAACAAGATACTAAGATAAGCTTAAAATAGGTAAATAACCTAGGTATATAAAAAGGTCATGTCAGAGAAAAAAAAGGAAAAAGTTGTTTTTCTATGGATAGATGAAAAATTCATGGCTAAATAAGGACAAAGAAGATCCCAGAAAGTAAAAAGGATAATATTGATTACTTGAGTAAAATTTTTTGCTTAAATTCAGTATAGCTGAGATTGGAAAGGAAACATTTGACTCTCAAGCCTTAACCCAGTAGTTGAAGCTCCTGGTTGTATTTAACACTATGCTACTTTTCAAATTTCATCCGGGCATCATGTACCAATCTTTCCACTGATGAACTTTTAAGTTTTCTAACCATTATTATCTGGTTTTGAGGTTTACTGCTTTGAGGTATATTTTGAGGTCTGGTAGGCTCCTTTTCTCCCTTCTTTGTTCATGGGAAATTCTTACAGAAAAAAAATAAATAAAGGACCGATATACCAGCCCTTTATCTTGAATACTCCTTGCTATTCCTCCCTGCTTCTATGTCTATTTAAGTCCCAGAGCAAGCCTATATCATTTGTTGTTGCAATTTCAAATTGTTTAGTCATAACAGTCATATCTGATTCTTCATGACCTCATCTGGGGTTTCCTTGGCAAAGATACTGAAGTAGTTTGTCATGTTTTTCTCCAGCTTATTTTACAGATATCGATCTGACTTGCTCAGATCATCTAGATAGTAAGCATCTGAGGCTGAATTTGAACTGAGGGCTTCCTGACTCCAGGCCAAGCACTGACTCTGCTGCTCCATCTGGTTTCTCAATTTCAAATACCTAGCTTTTAAAATTTCTCAGGGAGATGAGGTTTCTTCTGCAACTTTGTTCTCCTAATGCACTGTTCATTTGCTGGTCCAGGGCAGTCCTATAATCTGTGTGGCTAGTGCGATTTTACAACATTGTCTTTAGGGGAAAAATTAATTCAGTGATATTCCACTTTCAGAATAAATTAAGGTTTGTGAATTAGGCCAGGCCCATTCATCAGGGCAGCTCTAAGACAAAAGAAAAAGGGGGGTGCTTTGAAAAAGTGTGAAAAATTTGGGGATAAGAAAGTGAATGGAGAGAAGACCAGAAGAGCACAACTAAACTAATTAAGAGTAGTTAAAATAACATAGCATAAAGTTAACAACCAGTAGGAATAAGAAAAAAGTTGTAAAGAAACCCAACTAGATTTTCAGTTAACACAAAAACATGAAACATAATAGAAAAGCATAATTTTCCATATAGACTTCAATAGTGATAAAATAAAGTAACACTTTGATTAATTAGAAATTCAAAGAAAAATATCAGTAAGAATCTTTATCTTTACCTGCATGTTCGGCATATAAAAATTCTCCATATAAAGACAGCAAGAATATGCAAACCCTAACTGTGTGAGCTGCACAGTCTCAGATTAAAAGTCCATAAATTCATAATATTATTCCAATCAGGAAAGACATTTGAGAAGTAGAAACCTATAGCAACACTCAGATCTAGGACAATAAACAATGGAATTCTAACTGGGGACACTGAACCTTGCTAGCACTGTGCAAACATAGTATGAGAGATGGAAATAAACAAAAGCCCAAGAAATAGAGGTCAGGACCTAATAAGGTTTGACCATCCTGTCCGAAAATCTAGCCTGGAGCTGGAACAAAAACCCAAATCAGAAACTGAGTCAAGAAATATTAGAAGATTCCAAACACTATGAAGAAATATTATGGCTCAAGAGATGCCCAAAAAGTAACCCCCCAAAAAAGAATATCTTCACAACCACCACAAATGAATCATAAAATGACTTAGTTTTGGCTAAAAACAATAATCCCTGCAATAGATAATGTACTCAAATATATAGAAGCAAAAAAGCACAGTAGTTTAATAAATCCATAAGACCTCAATTACTGAGAGAACGATTCATTAACTGACAACAACTGAAGGGAAAACTGGACAATAGTCTTGCAGAAAGTTGCTTTTAGACCAATGCTTCATGCCTTCACCAAGATAAGTTCAAATACATGACCTAGATTTTAAAAGTCCATAACAAATGTTAGAAGAGCAAGAAAGAAATTATTTTTTAGATCTGTGAATTTGAGGAAAGTTTATGCCTGAATGTTACTGATTCATTTTAGTCATATCTAACTCTTTTTTACTCTGGCAAAAATATTTCAGTGATTTTCCATTTCCTTTTCCATCATATTTTATCGATGAGAAACTAAGGCAAACAAGTTTAGTGACTTGCCCAGGTTCATACAGCTGGTAAGTGTATTGTCCTACAGATTCCAAGCCCAAGACTGTATTCACTGTAGCATCTAGCTGGTTTATGCCTGAGTAGAGGAATTCCCTTACTTTCCTTTGGGATAGTGGAGGAGTAAAGATAGAGTTTTGAGGATCATACTATAGAAGTGAGATTTGGATATGATCAGAAGAAAAGGAATGATCTATCACCTAGCACAGTGCCTGGCATATAGTGAACTCTTTCCTGATGATTGGTTTCTCTGTTAGCATCTTAAAATTAACTCAACAGAAGTATCAAATATTATGCCAAGATCTTTCATAATAGACTTTTAATAACTAATAGAATTTAATGGAATTTTCTCTGTTATTATCAAGGAAGAAATAGAAATTGGTATAGAAAATTATCAACTAATAACTCAAATAAGGTCAATAAAATGAGAGTGCAAAGTAAACAAATATCCAGATTTGCTTTAAAGTAGCAGGTAATTTAAATGGCAAGTTTTACTTATTTAATATTAGAAATTCTCTTTCTTTTACATTGCTAAATGTTATGGTCATTGTTTCATAGCCTAACATGTAGGCTAAAAATCATTCAAAGAACATTTATTCCAATATCTCTATATAAGTATTATTATTTTTCTAACAATCAGAAACAACGATTCTACTCTCTTGTGTAAATATTGACAAAGGAGACTGGAAAGTGAAGCTATTGCTCTAATATTTTCAAAAGGTTTTTTAAAATTCTAGTAATTCCAAGTGTCTGATTTTTCTTCAACTGGCATTGAGATCCTGGTCTGAATATGGTATTGAGAGGTAGATTATAGCTAAGTATATTTTTAAAAATTTGAAATAAAACATTAATAAAGTAAATATGATTAATCAAGGAAGTTATTCATCATTTTACAAAATGATTCTTCCTGTGGACTAAGGAGTCATCATCACAATATTTCTTTGAATAGGGAGATGGAGTTGGGCATTTTAAATATTATATAATGATTTGCTAAAAATCCAGATGTTCAGAAATGTTGTTCTTATGAGAAGAGGTAGCATTGCATACAGGATGGAGGGCCAATCTTAGAATCCAAGAAAGATTTGGTTTCAAATCATGCCTTTGACACATATTAACTCTGTGACCCATGGCAGGTCATCTGACCTCTCTGTTTCATATTTCCCACCTCTAAAAAGAGGATAATAATTGTAACTACGTTATAGGATTGTTTGAGGATCAAATGGCATGATATGAATCTTAATAAATATCTTCATAAACTAAAAAGTGCTATATAAATATTAGCTACAATTCCAATAGACTTTGGGCAGAAAATGCCATCTGCATCCAGAAAAAGAACCATGGAGTTAAATGTAAATCAACACATACTATGTTTCCTTCTTTTTTTCTGTTTTTTTTCCTCTCCCATGGCTTTTCTCTTTTGCTCTGATTTTTCTCTCCCAAAATGATTCATAAGGCAATGTGTATAAAAATAAAAAAGTTTTTTTTTAAGATAATAAATAAATAAATGTTAGCTACTTAAACCCTCTCCCTAAAATAACTTCTTAAGAATATAAATTATAAAGAAATTTACATCTGTATTGGTGGAAAGCAGGAGTTTCCAAGGCATAGATAGATGCTTTAGAGCCAACATAGCTTCACCAAGAATAAGCCATAGCCTAACATTTATTTATTTGACAATATTCTTAAAATCATAGGTGAAAAGAGTGCTATAAATTTTAGTAAGCTTTTGGTAAAATTATCTCATAGTATTCTTATGGTCAAGTTGGAGAAACATGGTTTAGACTAGATTCAGAACTGCTTAAATGGCCAGGCTTAAAGAATCTCCTTTATTCATGTAAGAGTAATTTAAGTTCAGAATTCATATTCAATAACATAATCTTAAAGAGGGTGGGTACAAGTTTATTACTGCTCAGAATTTTGATTTTAATAAGACATAAGAGAATAGGACATGTAGCACAAAAGAAAAACACAATTAACAAACACGGTGGCCTCTATAACAAACAAACAACATACAAAATATACAAACTGGAAATAGTGTAGCCTAAACCAGATTCAGTTCTGATGAAGATGAGGTAAATTTAGCCTGATCCACAGTCACAATGATTTCAAAACCCAATAACCCTACCTTCCTAGATGATTAGAGGAGCCGCCAAAGAAATCTCAATGCTTTCTTAAATTTTTTCCTTATTTTTTCATCCTTCTATAGGCTGGGAAGAGGTATGGAAGAAGTGGGGGGCAATGAAGAGAAGTTTATCCAAAGTAAAAAGATCCCTGACTTTTCTATTTGAAGACTGGTTACAGTTTTATGGCATTGTTTGTTAGTTATTTCCTGTGCTACTTTATTTTGTTACCTTAAATAATTTCAAGAAATTATATGACCTAAAAAGAACACTGTCAAATCATATGAATGAGGAGAATAAGGAATAAAAATAGTAAGGAATAAGAATAGTAAGGAATAAGAAGAGTAATTTCTAAAAGTTAAAGAGTGGGCTTGCAATGGAGATGAAAAGGATTCCCCATTTTGGTAACTTTGAACATATTTCTGATCTTGCTCCTGAATTCTTCAGAGGGCCCGTTTGCACAAGGCAAATAACCTAGCAAGGCTAGTTAAAGCAAGACATCTTGAGGGTGAGACAGAAAGTAGCATCTGCCAAGCAAGTCACCTCACTTCCACTACTTTGAGCACCATCTCCCCTCTGATGGAGACAACCACAGACCCTAATCCCAAGAAGTGTCCTCTACCTCTCAAAAACTGCCAGAACTGCTTCTTGTTCTGCCTCCAAGCCATCTGAAACGAGTAATCATGGTAGGGAGGAGTTCCTTCTTACTTGTCACCAATGGCAACAACTGCTGACCAATTGCTACCAACAATCATTCATGGAAGCAACTCCTACCAACTGCCACACACAAAACAAGCAAGCCAGACTACCTAAAGCAACAAGGCTTCAGGGAGAGACAGGAGGCACTATATGCCAGGCAAGTTAAGTCACCATTCTCACCCTGAACAACATCCCCCCCTTAGATCCTTATAGAGAAAGCCCAGGGCCCTGAACGGAATACTTGGGGATTGCAATACTTCTAGCCCAGTGCTCTCAGCCTTCATTCTGGAAAGCCCTCCCTGTGGAGGGGGCAACCTGACAGTTGTTCCTTTAGATGTTATAGACACAGGTTTTGAAGACAGAGGAAATAAAATTCTTGCCACCAAAGTCTTTTGCACTATGGAATGGTTCACTATGAGAAACTGATATGATTTAATCAGTGGAAATGACATTAAAGAAGTATTACCATCTGCTCTGCTGTCTAGTCTTTAGGATAATGGATTTTTCAATTTAACTTATTGCTAAAATCTGTATATCATGTCCCTCTTTAGAATGTGAGTTTCTTGAAAACAGAAACTGACTTATTTTTCTATTTGCACAAAGCTAGTGCTTAATGAATACTTCATTCATTTATTTCCTTTTATTTTGAGACTTGGGGAGGGGGAAAGTGGGCCCAAGAAGGGGGCACATTACTTATGTGTAATACAAGCACCATCTGGTGGCCAAACTATATACCATATTACACCCCACCCCAGATGGCTAATTAACCAATTAATTACTTGACATCCTGGTCAATTCTGTGAATTGCTGTTGTTGTTTTTTATCCTTCATTCTCAAAAAAGACCATGATATCAAGAAGGGGATGTTATGACATACTAGTCAATGCTATTTGAGTGAGGGAGGACTATGCAAGGTCACCTGTCTCACTTTTCCTCCAGAACCATCTGGGTCCTGTGACCAGACATAGATCAGGATGACTGAAGATGGCCTTGAATGTAGTGGGAAACCTTGGCCTTTTTAAGATAAGGCTAAGTTTGACTGAGGCTGCCCCCAGTCAGTGATTAAGGCTAGATAGTCATTCAGGCAAAGAATCTCCTTTTTCACCTAGTCAAAAAAAAAAAAGCTAAATAAATAAATCTGGGAGGGGAAGATCCTCAGGATTTCTGGCTAAAACAAAAGTGATTACTATTTACATTCAATCTGAGTCAATTAAAACCCAAGAAATGACCAAATGGGGCTTAACCTGGGACCTATTAGTGGTCAATCAGTGAGAGTCAGATTGGTTTTGGTTTAAGGTATAGTCCTTAAGAAACAAATCTAATTAGTAAATCCCAAAATATATTGGGAGGGTTCAGAGGTACAAAAGAAAAGAAAAGAATGCTTTTAAGAGCATCTGTAGGTAAGGATATGATACCCTTCAGAGGGAAGAAGGGAGGGAGAGAAGAAAAAAGGAAGGAAGGTACTCTATTGAGCACTGGCCCTGAAGTCAGGAGGACCTGAGTTCAAATCTGATTTCAGACACTTAACACTTCATAGCTGTGTGAGCCTCTACAAATCACTTAACTCCAATTACCTCAACAAAAAAAGAAAAAAAAAGGAATCATGAGTGGAAAAAATTTTAAAAGTCCTGGGCTATAGCAGTATACTGGCTATTTGGTCCTACTAATAGTTTCATAGCGTTGTGGTTTTAGATTTCTCTTTTCCACTAAAGCAACCCTTCCAGGGGTACTTATTAATTCCAACTCTTATGGGTAGTATGGGTCTTCAGAGGATGGCTGCCTATCTCTTTTCTCAGAATTCTGGTAGTACCTTTTGAGGAGTCTATGGGGTGTTTTTCTAGTACTGTCACTAATAAGTCCTCACCAGCAGGTTCCTATATCAGTTATTAATTAATATCAATTAGCGAGTATTTACTAAAGTGGTACAGCAAAAATAGTTGATACAAAAACATTATTTACAAAGTTTGGGACATAAATAAAAGATCCAGAGAGAAGGGGACTCAAGCTTAGAGAGAACATATGGCAAAGGGGTAACTCACAATTTTTGGTTGCATAAAAGTGCTTCTCTCTTTTTGTATAGCCCTTATAAATTTTCCCCAAAATAAAGTTTTCCCAAAGTGTATGTATTTCCTTGATGGGTCTTCAAAGTCAGGACTCTTGTCAACTCCTAAAGCTATTTTCCCTCAATCTATCTAGTTCATTTTATCTTATTTCCTGGATGGATGCAGTTTGGTGTTAGCCTGGTTTCTCTGATAACATTGTCAACAGACTCTCACCATCCCCACCACTCCATCTCCCCACCTTGCTGCCCTTTGGTATTGACCGAAGTCTGAGACTTTTCAAAGCACTTCCATGGTTTGACTCGATGCAGGTGCTAGGATGCTTCTGATGGAATCTCCTCTGATACACAAAGGCCCAGTGAAGTGTTTAGTTCTTTCAAACCAGTATGTTTCCATCCTGGCATATTTCATCACTTAATTTCCTGCAATGGCTCAGATCACTTCAGTCCTTCCCAACTTGTTTAACTAGGTTGTTCATATCTATTTTATGCCTTTCAGTTGACTGAGTAAATAAAAATTCTTGAGAATTCTTTACATTTACTTAGCATCTTTGGTGGATTAATTCTACAACTGAAAGAGGTATTCTCGTGTGATAAAAGCATCATTGTATTATAAGATATCATTAATTGGAGTTGAGGTGTGGGACTCATTCTTTTATATCACCTTTCACAGTTTTTTATTTGTTTGTTTGTTTTCTTCCTATTACCTGGTACTGTCACCTGGAACTTTTTCATAATTGTTAGTATGTCATTAATGCTTCTAATCTGCTGTCCTATTTTTTACATACAACTATGTGAATGAAGCCCTGAGGAAACTTGATTTATGAAATGAAATATATGAGCTAGGGATAACTATTTTCCGAGAGGGAGGTATCCCTCTTTTTATTTCTTTTCTTTCTTTTTCTTTTTTTCCCTTTCCTTTTTGCTTTTTTGCTCATGAGATCATGATTTTCAAAGTGATTGGCTTGATGGAGGTCCGATGTCTTAACAATTGGTTTTCAGAAAAATCCATCTTCTCTCTCTTCCACTTCTTATAACCTAATGAAATTTAAATGAATATTTTATATAGTATTTCTCTCACAGTAGATAAAACATTTTACCAGATTGAACTGATTCTTTAATCAGTGTTTCAGAGGATGGGATACAGTGTAAACGATTTCTGAAAGGCATTAATTTGCTTCTCTTTTAAGGACAAAGATAGTCTTGTATATACACTTTGCAGTAAAGAAAATAACAGGGATTATTCTCTTGGAAGCAACTGAATAAGGTGAGCTTTTGCACCTTGAAAGCTGAAATAGGAGTAGTATTCTTAGAGTTCATGTTTTGGAACTAATTTGCTTACTAGAGAAACACATTTTTGTATTATATAAAGAAATCAGTTAACACCAAAGAAGCTTAAGTGACGTCATTTCCATGACTTGAGAATTAACTCTTTCTCTTGAGTCTCAAACCAATGTTCAAACCATTAGGTGGCAGTGCTTTTCAGATGTAAAAAAACCCTTCTCACATGGATCTTGCTTTTTTGCCTCATTAATTTACTGTGTGCTATAATTCAATTCAGTGAGCATTTGATAAAGAAATAGCTTTCTTTCTTAGATGTCCTTCTTTTGGTGATAGAAGGAAAACTCTGGTTTTAAGAGAAAATATCAGATGCCAGTTCTAACCATAAAAATCATCAATAATCCCTTGGAGGGTGCTAAGAAGAAGATTCTTGATCAGAGAACCTCCTTGAATTTAGAGGGACTGCTCAAAAAGCCCAAGCCTGAGCAGGTTAGCCTGGAGTAAATATTCTAATTTAAAAGGCAAAAAAAAATCCTCTGTCAATGTTTTAAAAAATACCTTATTGATCCATTCTTGAATGATATAACTAACTAATCACAGGATCCAGAGACAACTGAGACTTTTACCCTTCACCACTATTAACCATGAGAGAGATAAGAGGGTTTGGGTTTGAATCATGACAGTATCAGGATATAAATAGAAGCAAAAAGAACTTCAGTAAAGGTGATAATAATGATATAAGGAAGTTCACTCTTCCAGCAAAAGGAAAAAGTCTTGCTTCCTTCCCTCCCCAAGCCACCCCCCCAGATCCTTGGGAAGCAACTACCTGAAAGAAAAATTTAAAGGCTCAATTTGGCTAGAGGTTTCATCAAACTATTTAAGGTAATTCCTTTTTCTTGAAATCAGTTTAGATAACACTTAGGCATATAGTCTTGGGAGCCAGATAGGTCATAATAATCAGTTGTTTAAGGGTCCAGTATTTTGGGTTTTTGACTGTTACAAGTAATGGCATTCCAGGGACAAGGGTCAGGCAGTGGTCACTACCTGGCTGAACACATTAAGGACATACAAGAATTTCTTTGGATGGATTTAGATAGAGGTCCCTACTATAGCTACAACTGAAATGTCAATATCACCACCTTAAACCATCTCACTAAGAATTATTCTATTAAATATATGTGGTAGTTAGTTTAACTCTGATGCTTACTCAGTTATAACACCTGGTAACAGGAAACATTCATTTCTGATAATTATTCATATAGAATTAATTTAAGATGACAAATACCAATTATAATTAATTGCATTAAATGCAATCCATTTCATATTGATGCATGGATAATTGCATCAATATATCCAGTATATTGATACTGGATCATATTCTCTGTTCTCAAATCATCTTTTTCCTAAAGACTCAAACCGTTTTCTACAATGCATCCTTAACAAAAATATTCTGTTTTGAATGGACAGACTCTCTTGGCTGTGGCAGAATATGATCATTCTGACAATAGATTTATATTATATGCTTGTTGTTCTTTATTACTATTGTTTGTCCTTTATTCTAGAAGAAGACCATGACATCAGGGAGGAGATGCCATGATTTGCAAGTAAATTGGATTTAAGTGAGGGAGGGCTGGGCAAGGAAACTTGCCTCATTTTCTCCTGCAGAGTTATCTGGGTCTAGAGGCCAGATGGAGATCCAGATGAATGGAGATGGTCCCTGAACTCAGAGGGAGCATTTTAAAAATAAGGCCTTTAACAGAACCTATTTTGATTGAGGCCTATGTATTGTGCAAAGTGAAAAGAAAGAAAGAAAGAAAGAAAGAAAGAAAGAAAGAAAGAAAGAAAGGAAATTAATTAAGAAAAATTCTTGGTTTGGTCGGGAGGACCAAAGAAGGAAGTAGCTTCTTATTTTTTCTCCTTAATCTGTGCCTATTTATAATTCACCTTTTTTTCTACTGGTAGCCCAATCATTTACTCTCCCACATAGCCATTCTTATATTGGATTCTTTCCTCTCCCTCACTTTTTATATCTAGCCTCTACTTGGAGATTCAGACTTTACTTCTCTTTTTTTTCCCATTCCCATTGTCGTCCCCATTGCTCTCCTCCTCAGTACAGAATCTCATTACCATCTGCCTAGTTGTTCATAATCTTCCTATTCTAATAGTCTCCTTATAGTTCTTCTTGCCTCTATTTTTGTCCTCTTGCAATTCATCCCACATATTGTCACAATATTCTTTTTTTTTAAAACAAAATATCTGGCCATGTCATTGCTCTGTTCAAAAATTTTCAATGACTTCCTACTAAATTAAATCCAAGCCTCTGGCCCATGTAGAAACCAAGACATTCATTCCCCTGTTATTTAAAGGGAAGCCCCAGAATAACTTTTCCAGGTTCTATAACCAGTCAGAATCTATACCTCACAAGCCCCCACAAATGTAATTACCTTTTCTCTAACAAAGTAGAGGGCACAATTTGTTTAAATTTAATATATTGATATTCAATAAAATAGCATAGAAAGATAATTTATCATAGGACATTCCAATAATAAA
This sequence comes from Sarcophilus harrisii, assembly GCF_902635505.1. Lineage (NCBI taxonomy): Eukaryota > Metazoa > Chordata > Mammalia > Dasyuromorphia > Dasyuridae > Sarcophilus > Sarcophilus harrisii. The sequence continues at coordinate 161,734,822 of NC_045427.1, forward strand.
CTAGATAAATAGATTGCTCAGTCTATCATACATGACAAGATATAGAATCTTACATGTATGGAAGAACATGTCTCACTTCTGATACTTTAGGACTTCTAGTGATTTGTTGATAACATCATACTACCTTTATTGGGTCTGGATCTTTGTGAAGGAGGTTGTTACAGTCAGACATAGAATCTCAGGTAAATATTGCTCCGGTAATTAGGTAGGTACATTTTTCTTCCTAGATGTCCACTCCTATTTCCCCGGACAGTACCATGATCCTTTCTGTCCCCCAAGTTTGAAGCCTTACGGTCATTTTTTTAAAAAATTTATTTAATAGCCCTTTATTTACAGGATATATACATGGGTAACTTTACAGCATTAACAATTGCCAAACCTCTTGTTCCAATTTTTCACCTCTTACCCTCCCCCCACCCCCTCCCCTAGATGGCAGGATGACCAGTAGATGTTAAATATATTAAAATATAAATTAGATACACAATAAGTATACCTGACCAAAACGTTATTTTTCTGTAGAAAAAGAATCAGACTCTGAAATATTGTACAATTAGCTTGTGAAGGAAATCAAAAATGCAGGTGTGCATAAATATAGGGATTGGGAATTCAATGTAATGGTTTTTAGTCATCTCCCAGAGTTCTTTTTCTGGGCATAGCTAGTTCAGTTCATTACTGCTCCATTAGAAATGACTGGTTGATCTCGTTGCTGAGGATGGCCTGATCCATCAGAACTGGTCATCATATAGTATTGTTGTTGAAGTATATAATGATCTCCTGGTCCTGCTCATTTCACTCAGCATCAGTTCATGTAAGTCTCTCCAGGCCTTTCTGAAATTATCCTGTTGGTCATTTCTTACAGAACAGTAATATTCCATAATTTTCATATACCACAATTTATTCAACCATTCTCCAACTGATGGACATCCATTCAGTTTCCAGTTTTTAGCCACTACAAAAAGGGCTGCCACAAACATCTTACGGTCATTTTCAATTCCTCATTCTTACCCCATATATATTATCAATTGTCAAATTGAGTCATTTCTACCTCTGAAACATCTTTCTGCCAACTCTCTATGCACACAAATAACGTCCTTCTTCATTTCCTCATCATCTTTCTCTAGACTATTGCAAAAACCTCCTAATTGACCTCTCTATCATAAGTCTTTCCCCTCTCCAATCCATCCTCCATGTGGCTGCCAAAGTGATTTAATATCTTTATCAAAGCACAGGACTGACCATATCACTTACTATTTAATAAATTCTAGTGATTTCCCAGACTCTGGGATAAAATTTCATCTTTAACTCATACTTTTACATTTTATACTTTTTGTGTATGTATAATTTACAAATAAGTAAATATACATATGTAGGGGTTCCTGAGCAAAAATATTTTACTGATTAGAGCATGTGACCAAAAGTGCTACTGCTGCTACTCTAGGATATGGTGGCTAGAATATCTTATTGATAAAGGTAGGCTGATGACTTTTTGTCATAAATATCTCAGTAGTGACAAGCCAGATAGAAATCCTACATAACTATTAATCCTTATTTTTCATCCCCACTGTCTGGCTGAAGATCTAAGTCCTATGACAGAAAAAAACCCCACCTGAGTATTAGATATACCCAAAATCAGTTCTGACTTAGCATGCAAACAGATCTGAGCTGGTCAGTCAATTAACAAATATTTATTAAGTTCCTCCTCAGTATCAGATACTGGCTAAGCTTAGGGTATATATATATATATATATATATATATATATATATATATATATATTTAATGGGGGAAGAAAACATGCAAACAACTATGGACAATTGAGCTATAAAGAATAAATGTTGAAGTCACCAAACAGAATGCAGGCACTAAAATTAAGGAGAATTGGGGAAAGTTTCCTGTAGAAGGTGGGATTTTAGCTGAGACATGAAGGAAACCAGGAGGTGAAGAAGAAGAAAGAGAGCTTTCTAAGCATAACAGGCAGGCAGTGAAAATTCCTCAAGTTGGGAGAGAGAATGTCTTGTTCAAGGAACATCAAGGCAAGGAAGCTAGCGCCTCTGGGTCCCATAGTATCTAGTAGCATAAGATGTAAAAAAAGACTAGAATAGTGGCTGTGGGGAGATTATGAAGAGCTTTCAATGTCCCAAAACATAACAAAACAAAAGGATTTTTGATTTGATCCCAGAATTGATAGGGTGTCACTGGAGTTTGCTGAGAGGTGATATGATCAGACTTGTGCTTTTTGAAGATCACTTTTGAGAGTTAAGAACAAAGCATAAACTAAAGAAATAAGGCTATTATTCTCCCCTTACCTAGCTCATATTTCTTTCTCTGTTATGTATAAAAACAAAACCCGATTGGGTGCTGTATTTTGGAGAGTGAAAAATTTCAGCCTAACTAGCATTTAAGGTTGCCCACAATCTGGCACCTTCCTACCTTTCTACTCCTATTTCACATTATTTCCTTCTTTACCTCTGGGCTCCAACCAAACTAGATTATTATGCACTCTCACATTTCTATTCTTTTCCTCAGACCCTTCCCAGTCCCCCCAAAAGCTCTTTTTTTCTGTCACAGACCCACTAATCACTCTCTTCACCACTCTCACCAAAGGTTCTGGGTACTTTTGTATTCATGAATACATAATTTTCTTTTTCAAAGACTCTAGTAATTTACTAATTTTTTATGGTCTAGTAATCTCAGACTGGGATTGCTGTGTAGAAAACCCTTAGAATTCAAGCCCTGGATTCAGATCCTCTCACTTCAGGGTTAATTCCTTAGCCAGATCATGGCAGGTTTCTCACTAGACCAAATATTTATTTTCTTTTCCTATATGCTAATTCATCATCTTGGCTCCAAACTTTTGGGCATTTTTCCCACTTTCTTTCACCTACTCTTACTTTTATTCTTCTTTTCTGTATCATTTCTAAATGCTCCAAGTCCTTAGATTACTCTCTTTCTTTATCACTTTAGTCATGTTCTCTGAATGGGATAGTCTTCCCTACTCTTTCAGTTGAATAGTAGTGCTTCTCCAACTCTACACAATGGCTCATGTAGCCAGCATTTTGCACTAACCATCACTATATGTTTTATAAAATTATCATTTTTGGGGTTTTTCTTTATACTTCATAGATTACTAGGGGAATAAGTATCTGGAATCCTTGGGAAACAAGCACACATAGCAGAAGTCTCTTCATCTTTACTGACTTCTGGCTTTTTTTACTTAATGAATTCTTATTTATTTTCTGGAGAACAGTTCAAATGTTTCTTCTATCAGAAAAGCTTCCCTGATCTCCTTGGTTATTGCAATGAGTTTTTGGCCCTCAGACTTTAGGTTCTTTGATTTGTGATTTGTGCACTTAACACAATCCTGGTAAGATTTATAGTAAGAGATATAATTAATAATAAAAACAACAATAATAACTGACATTTGTATAACTCCGACTATGTGTCAGACACTGTGCTATGCTAAGTGCTTTATTGTCGGTTATTAAGCATTTGTTAGTCTTTAATATGAATAGCAACTCTTTAAGTTAACCAGAGAATTGCAAAGTTTATCAAACTGGCCATCTCCAGGCCATACAGACCAGCTCAGAAAGCTACTTATTCATTCAGATGTTGCACTACCCAATTAGAGTATACCTTATAACAACATAGCTCAAAGACACCCTTCAGGCCAGCTCCTCAAGATAACCAAGGTAACTGCAAATACCCCTCTGCTTTTCCTTCTCAGGCCAGAGATGGAAGCAAAGGGCAATGGACCTTTATCCAGTTCTGTGGCACTGAAGGGCATTAGCTGTCACTGGAGCTCTTGGCCAATAAAATCCATTGTCTGATAGGTTAGGAAACAATCAACTGAAGCTCTCTGTGTGCTAAGTGCTTCTGTCAAATTTCTAAGGGAACAACTTTTTCAGAGTGTGATATTTCTACAAGTGGTTGACCATAATAACATTTTTAGATTTTAAACATTATCATTTACTTAATAATAAGACAAAAGAGTAATAGATAACGAAATACTTAAAATGCACAAGTAATAAAATTACATAATAATAAATAGACAAAATAATAATCTTGGATCACACTCTTCTACCAATGTGCACAATACCTATGGTGAATTGGCTACACTTATAGAACTGTGACAGAGAAATACACGAGGAAAATTCATGTGCTTAGGAGAGCCCATTAGCGTTTCACTTCAGAAGTCACAGTTTCCAAACGTGCAATATGAAGTTGATAGTCCTTTTAAAAAAAACATACCTCATACTCAGTTTACATATCTTATGTTTTTAGTTTCATAAAACATGTCCATAGAAATAAGCAAACATACCATAATGCTTTGCAGCCCACAAGTTTTCAACATAGTTCCCTATATCTTTGATTCCCTTGAAATTAATTCTTCTCACTCTATTCCTCTAGTTTTTAATAATAAAAGATTTTCCCTGTTTGATGTAACATTGTAACTGTTTCCCATACAAATGAGGCAACATATTATATAGTTTTAGTAAAGGACTTGAGTCTTTAAGCTTTAAACCACATATCTTTTGTTTTCCCTCAGAGCTGTCTCAATCCTGTTTGGAAACTGTATTTCTTTTTATACATATGTTAGCATATATTAAAATAAAGAAAAATCCTCCCTTAGATTGGGTATCAAAGTGTCACTCTGATTAAGTAATAAAATGTTTATAATAGCAGCAATATTTTACATTCTGTAATAATTAATATAAATCTCTTACTTTACATAAAAGCATTTTTTTCTGTCCTTTTCATCCTTAAAGTGCTCTTTATGAAAAGAGCTTTGAAGCAGGATGAATACAGAGAGGATTGGCGAGACTTACATGAACTGATGCTGAGTGAAATGAGCAGAACCAGGAGATCATTATATACCTCAACAACAATACTGTATGAGGATGTATTCTGATATAAACGGATTTCTTCGACAAAGGGAAGATCTAACTCAGTTTTTATTGATCAAGGCTGGACAGAAGCAGCTACACCCAAAGAAAGAACACTAGGAAATGAATGTAAGCTGCTTGCATTTTTGTTTTTCCTCCCGGGTTATTTATACTTTCTGAATCCAATTCTCCCTGAGCAACAAGAGAACTGTTCGGTTCTGCACACAAATATTGTATCTAAGATATACTGTAACCTCTTTAACATGTCTAGGACTGTTTGTCATCTGGGGGAGAGGGTGGAGGGAGGAAGGGGGAAAATTGGAACAGAAGTGAGTGCAAGGGATAATGTTGTAAAAAAATTACCCTGGCATGGGTTCTGTCAATAAAAAGTTATTTAAAAAAAAGAAAAGAGCTTTGAATGGATTTATATTTATTTAGACTTAATGCAATGTTTTGCATGCAATAGGTACTTTATAAATGTTCACTGTAGTAGGGGTGTTTATGTGAGAGGATAATCGTATTCATAAGAAAAAATAAAACATTTTTTCAACATTTCTCCAATCTCTTAGAAATTATCTTAAATATCTGGAGGTGGAAGCATAGAACTGTATAGCCCAACATTGAAAATAGAACTGTCAACACTGGAAAATGGAAATGAAAAGAAAATCCTTCATTTTTCATCACTACTACTATTTCTTAATAACAAGTTTGTCCATCATTTTTGCTTCTGACTTGCTCTAAAGAAGAAGCATGACTGTAATAGATAGAATATTGAGTCTGGAGTCAGGAAGATCTGAGTTCAAATATGACCTCAGATATTAGTTGGGTGACCCTGGGCAAGCCATTTTATAGTGAGGATCAAGCAAGAAACAGTTTGTAAAATGCTTAAAACAGTGCCTGGCAATAGTAGGTACTCACTAAATGTGTATTTGTTTCTTTCCCTTTTTTCAAGGTCAAATTAAATTTATCTGCATTAACCTAAATTTTACATTTACTGCTTTCTATGCAGTAATCTCAATCTTCATTCAGATTTACTGTTATGTACTTCATTCAATTACTGTAAAAGTCTCTATCTTGTATAGTGTCTTAAAGCTTTAAACTCATCAAATTTAAGTGATTTGTCTAAGGTCATATTGATTATAAGTAGCAGATTCAGAATTTGAACTCAGATCTTTTGACATCTAGTTCTGTTTGCTTCCCACTGTACAATGCTGCTTCTTTTGGTCAAATAGTAATTTTTTGAACCAAGGAATCTTTACTCAAAAAATGACAATCTTTCTAAGCTTCAGTTTTCTTTATTTGTGATAGGACAATAAATTGTAACCAAGAGGGTCCTTATAAAAAGAATGAAGAAATGAAGGAATGAATGAAAACACATTTATTAAAGTCTAACTACTAAGCTATAGGGATATAAATACAAAAGCAGAAACAGTCACTGCTTTCAAGGAATAAAGAAAGTAGTAAAGACAATTTATACAGGAGAGGAGATGCCAAAGAAAGTAGTAGGAGTAAAGCAAGTAGTAAGAATAAAGGAAGTAGGAAAGAAAGATAATTTATACAGAGCAGGAGATACTGAAGAAAGTAGGAGGAGTAAAAAAGGTAAAAGAAAGTAATAAGAATAAAGAAAGCGGTAAAGCAATTTATATAGGGAAGGAGACACCAAAGAAAGTAGTAGGAATAAAGAAAGTAATACTTAAGAAAATAAAGACAATTTATATCGGGAAGGAGACATCAAAGAAAGTAATAGGAGTAAAGAAAGTAGAAAAGGTAATTTACATAGGAAAGAAGACACCAAAGAAAATAGTAGGGGTAAAGAAAGTAGTAGGAATAAAGAAAATAGTTTAAAAATATATATACAATGTATATAGGGAAGAAGACCCTAAAGAAAGAAGTAGGAGTAAAGAAAATTTTAAAGAAAGACAATTTGTATAAGGGAAGAGATAGCAAGGAAGGGCATTTTATCTTAGAAAATCATAGAAATGTAAGTGGAACACAGGAGAATGGTTTGACATATCTTTTCCAGTAACAATGGTGGTATTGATTTGATTATAGTTTGTGAATTGGAGAGTAGCTGAATTGTAAGGGTAACAGTGGGGAGGGTAGAGCAGCTGATAAAGCCTCGATAAAGTGAACCACATGAGGAGCTCAAAAACCAGAAGAAAAGTTTCAGAACTGAAAGTTTGCTATAACCTAGTCTTGCCTTATAATGAGGAAGGAAACTCATTGAGAGAGATTACTTTTCTACAGGACTCCTCCATGGGGCAGCAGATAAGGTGCTGGATCAGAACTCAGGAAGAGTCACTTAAACCTATTTGCCTCAATTTCCTCATCTGTAAAATGAGCTGGAGAAAGAAATGGAAAACCACTCTAGGAACTTGTAAATGGAGTAACAAAGAGTCAGACAAGACTGGAATGACTCAGCATCTAAACAACAAAAAGCTTTCCCTCAGCCATAGTTGGAAGGAAACTCAGGGGCCATTTATTTCATCTCCTTCATTTGAGGGATAAGGAAACCAGGTTATAAGAAGGTTAAATAACTTGTCCAGGAACACCAGTGTAGTGAGTGTGAGAAGCAAGACTTCAGGCTTCCTGACTCCCAGCATACTGCTCTATCCATTGTTCTACCACCTGCCACTGTTTGTGACAGGTTTGGTTTTGTTTTTTCCTTGTTTTCTCAAAAGATAGAAAGAGGGGAAGATGGTAAGGGGAAAATTCAGAATTGAAAATTAAATTTAATTTAAAAGGGAAAGAAAACTTGTTTCATAAATTATTTGTACAGATAATAGTGACCTTTCCTTTGCTTTCTTCCAAACCCAGATAACCAAACAAAACTATTGACTTTATAATTTGTCCTGACTTATATTGATTCTTCAGTTCTCCATTTTACTTTGAATGTTCCCAGCAAGTAGCTGGAAGTCATCATATGCTACTAAATCTTATTTTAAAAACAAAAAGGAAATAATTCTCCTAGATAGTGAGTTTCTCTGATTAATTGAAAAGTCATGACTTTAGGGATTACTTTTACCTTTGACTTTTGCCCACAGCCAAAATAATTATTTTGCTGTGATTATTTCCCTTCTTTAAAATGGATCTAGAAGATACTTTCATTCCCTAGGGAAACCAAGGACTTAAATCAGACATGATTGTAAATTGTCTTAAGGTTCTTGGTTCAAGGTTTGTCATATGTTTTACCATTTGATTTTCATTAATAACCTCTAGAATATAATGTCTCTGCTTCTAGAATTCCAGATTGGGTGAAAATCCAGTAAATCAAAAGGATACTGGACACTTTTCCAGCCCCCACCAAAAGGCTAATTTCTAGTATATTTCTCAGGCCCATGTCCTGAGCTTTGAATTTAAAATGTAACAGAGTTGAGATTTCCTGAAAGGTTAAATACACTTTCTTTGTTTCTTAAGCATCTATGAAGAGAGGCTATAAGATACTTCACAAGCAACAGAAAATCCCTATGAAATATTGATTTCTAAGACTCCAGTCAATCCTGAATTGAGAGCAAGTAAAGGATGAGAGAGGTCCCAAATGGCTAAAATTCCAATGTGACAAAGCATCAAACCAAATTAATAGTATGGATCAAGAGATTTTTAAAAAGAACCCTCTAAGAGAGGAAAAAGAAAGAGTTCAAATATAGTTTTTGTGACACAGGGAAATTAGACAAATGTTATTCCCATCTCTTTCCCTGCAGCTTACATGTATGAATTTCCAGCCCTTCAGGATTTTTTCTTCTCTTCTTCTCACCCTTCCCCCAGTTAAAAAAGTAAGACAGTCAAGCCCAGAATGGTGCTAGGGCAACCCCAAAACAATGGAGTAGCTTTTCCCATGGATTTTGTTCAAATGCAAGGGGAGAGGCAGGAAATTGTGCGATTAAAAGGGGAAACTCACCCCTTGACTTTGAGTTCATCTAGAGGTCTTGTGAAGAGGTAGGTCAGCTTGTTCCCTTGAAGTCTTGAATTCCAAAGCATTTGTGAAGTTTATTTTATTTTTATTTTTTTGAATAGCAGTTGGGGAAGTGAAGGTGGTCCACATGTGGCAAAGGGATCAGTCTTTCCTAACACTGACAAATAATAATGCTTGTAGTGCTCTTTGCAGTAGATAGTGAGAAACAAGGTAAAGGGCAGTTTTGATTCCTTCAAGCTAACTCTTGCTGCTCCCTATCAAATGAAAACATAAAAGCACAAGGCAAACCAGTTTTGACAGCAAGTTATGAAAGACTGCTGAGTTGCCTGATAATACCATCAGCGTTTACATCTCTGCTGTCTTTGGAGTCTTTGTAGTACATCAGCCTGGACTGCCTCTGCCATCTTCCTCATTGCTACTTGTTCTAAGAGAACTTAATATCTTAGTTTCTGTGGATCTGCCAAAAAGCCACTAACTAAAGTATTTTTTTCCTCAACACTTTGTAACTGTATAACTGAGTTTTCTCCCTCTCACTACTGCCATAGAATTCACACCCTTCTGAGTCTTGAAATAATTGGCTCTGTCTCTGGCACTCAGCAAAATGCCATCCTTCACTTTGCTTCATTGGATTAGAAATTTAAATTAGAAGGGGTCATCTAAGCTACCTCCCTCATTTTACAGATGAGGAAAGGGAGTCCAGATTGCTGAAGAAACTCGCCCAACAGGTAGTAAATAACAAAGTTGAGATTTGAAAACCTCTTTCTTTGGCATCAAAGCCTGCATTCTTTCCATTCTTCTGTGCTCCTTGGGGATCCTCTAGGCCCACTCAACCATTTTACCAAATTATTATATAGCATATAACATTGAGGAAACTGAGGCACCTAAGTGACTTGCTCAAAGTCACACAGAAATTCAAAGCCAGGTTATCAGATATCAGAATCTAAACTTAGGAATCTTTCTGTTCCATCTAGATTTTGCCCCAACTATTTTAAAAAAATATGTTAAATTGTGAGCATTATATAGCTGTAATGTCCATTAACCATTATGGGCCCAATAAAATTCTGAACCACTTTGCTATTCAGCCTCTAAAGGAGACTGAGAAAAAATAACAAGGAAACCGAAAAGAACTTTGATTAGTAAGGCATAAGCTAGGTGGAACAGTGGATACAGCTCTGGGCATGGCATCAGGAAAACCTGATTTAAAATCCCACTTCAGATACCTACTTAACGGTGTCACTTAACTGGTCTTTTCCTCAGTTTCCTCAACTATAAAATGGAGATAATAACAGTGCCTACGTTGCTGGGTGGATGTGAAGATCAAATGAGAATATTGTTTTTCTTTATTACTTAACATTGTAGGTACATAGTACACAAATATTTATTCTCTTTCTCTTTTCCTTAAATATGCCAACAATAGAATTAAATTCAATTAAGTATGTACTAAGGTAGGAAGAGTACTAGCTCTGGATTCAGTAAAGATTTCAGAGAAATTTCCATCTCTGATATATTCACTAGTGTTGTAACATCTAACCTTTCTGAGAAAGAGTTTCCTTTCCTGAAAAGGAAGGGCTAACAACAATACCTGTAAGAATTACCTCTCAGGGCAATATCAAGGCTCAAATGAGATAATGTATGTAATGTGTTCTGCAAACCTTTAAATGCAATATAAATGCTATTTTAGAGGCTATTGTTAGCTTAAGATGAAAGCAAGGCAAGTGCTAAAATTATTATTGTTGTTAATAATAATAACATTTATGTAAACACTTTAAACTTTCCAAAGTGTTATATTTAGAGGATTTCAAATTATATCTTGAGAAAAGTACAATGATTACTTGAGGAAGGTACAATGATTATTTGAAAATGAAAAAGCTAAGCTTCATTCTCATTGAAATTAAATGATTTGTCCATGGTCAGACAGCCAGTAAATGTTTGGTGGGATCTGAACCTTCACTCACTATTTAATAAATACTCATTCTACCAAATTATGTTGCTTTTGCCAGACAACATCATTCAAACTATTAGGAGTAAAGATGCTTGTTGCTCTTATTCTGTTAGTCATACCCTGAACAACAAATTTCCCAACTTCTTTTAGTAACTGATTTTGGTTTTCAACAACTTTTATTCCCAAGAGGGAAACAGCTAAATGTCAGGAGCTAGAATGCTGAACTTGGAGCCAGGAAGAGGTTTCTGCCTGAGTTCAAATCCATATTCACACACTTACTTGCTCTGTGACATGGACATATTGCTTAAGCCTATTTGCCTCAGTTTCCCCATCTGCAAGATGGAAAACTACTCCGGTATCTTTGCAAGAATACCCTTAAAAGGATCATAAAGAGTTGGACATGGCTAAAATGATTGAATCACAGCTTGCAAGAAATGCTCCCTTAAGTCTAACCTACATCCCTCTGGCTACTGATCATGCATATTTCCTTTTTTGAAGAAGAGTTATGGGTTACCATCTAGTTCCAGTGTCATTACTAAAATAGAGAAAACTTTTGAAAGGAAAGGAAGGAGTTGAACTATAAAGCTTTAAGGAAAAGAAGGCAAACAAAAGCATGCATGCAGAGGCCAAATTAACCCAGCTCTTCTTGCAAACAGTGTTTGGAATGGAGACTGTCACTACTGGCAGGAGGCTCAGAGCCTTCTGGGGTAAATCAACAGGGAGAGAGGCTGTGCAAAATTAAACAGCCATAGGGAATAAGTGAGCTGAACTGGGCAGGGGAGTTGATTTTATTGTGGAAAAGGAAAAGAAAAGCAGGAGGGGGTGGAAGGGCAAAAAGCAATGTTAGGAGTGGGAGGGCCTAGAAGCAGCATCTGGGAGGTAAGTTAATTATTCCCAAAGCTGATTCATACTCCAAAGCAGTTTACAGCTGGCTCACTTTTATTTTTCCTTCCTTTTAATTCTCATGTATTAATGTAGTTAGTGGTGGGTGGTTCTGGATGTCTTGGCACATCCTAATACCCAATGTTCTTGCTGCCTTATGTGACTCTCCAAAGGCCTGTCTTCAAATCTTATGGTTTTACCTCCTAAGAATTCCTTTTTCCCCATTCTTTCTCTATGTTTTTCTTGGGATGAGAGAAGAAAACCTGGGGGAAATACATTCATTCCCTCAGATATTTTCTTGTTACTTTCTAATTGAAAGGAGTTCAAGAATTATAACCTATTATTGAAAAGAAATGGTAAATTGGAAAGCCATAAAAACCAAATGAGGAAGTTTCTGCTGGTTTTCTCAATCTAGTCCTAATGATTATTTTCTAGGCCTCATGTGGCAACCATTCCCTTAGTTTTGGATCCATCAATTCAAAAAAACAAGTTAAAATCCTTAAGAAAATATGTTTTCCATCTCTTTCATGTTTCTTCCATAGTACAGTACTGAACCCTAATAGGTTAAATCCCTCCAAAAGGATGGCAAAGACCTTTTGAAGTTGTCTTTTATGGTGCAATAATTGTTTACTCTAAATTCTTTAATTTCTTTCTCGGGGTCATTCCTATAGGCAGAACTATAGCTGGCAGATGATTAACTTCTGGTCATTTAAAGTGATTATGTACATTTTTAGTAGCTGTAATGGTCACAAAATTTAAAAATGCTTATCTCTAAGCACTTTCTGAGAATTTCAGACAAAAAAGTCTTTTCAGAGCTTCCCCCTCTACCAGCTCCTTAGGAAATATCAGGTTCATAGACGATATCAGTGCTAAAATGAGCAGGAGTATCTGATACTAAAGAAATCGTGGCAAATAGTGAGTGTGATTAACCTATTAAATACAATCCATGTGTTATTAAAGAAGTCACATTGATTACTTGATAGGTATGCCTCTCTTTAAGAACATCTAAAATTCAAGGTGAAATTATATATTCTTTCTCTTAAAAGAGACAGATTTTCATGATGAGGCAAAATTAGCCTCAATTGTTTACAATTATAGGTTGTAAAACTTCAACCCACAAAACAGATTATAGGATCATAGACTTAGAACTAGAAGAGATCTCTGAAATCATCTACCAATTTCTCTCATTTAACAGATGGGGAAACTTAGGCCCAGAAAGTTAGTTAAAGTGATTTATTTGAGATCACAGAGATGATAAGTAGAGGTTTTGTACTTGGGTTCCTTTCCCCCAACTCCAAATTTAGTGTCCTTTCTACAATATCACAGTTTTGATGCATTTTCCAACATGATTCATTGCCAGATGAAGAATTACATGATGTAAAATACATATTGTCACCCAAAGTCAATGAATTTATTAGTTTTGTCAAACCGCTTTTAAAAAAACAACTTCATTACAAAGGAGAAAGATATCTTTAGAAACAAATATGATGTAAACTATATCCATAAGACACACTTAAAATAACTAATAAAGACAAATTTTAAATTTGTCTGATTTAAATTAAAATCAGAAGATTTTGCATATAACTTAATTGACAAAATCTTGATTTGCATAAAACAGTTCAGGAGCACAGTATTTCCTAATATCAGGCATACTCTCATTCTGCTGCCTAGCATTTGAATCTGAAAATAGTGTATTAAAGGTTTGGGAAGCCCAAGTGTTTTTCTGGTAAATGGTTAAAATAAGGTATGAAGCGTGACAGTTTGGTATTTTAGTTCTCACGAAAAGGCAACTTGCAATTTACAGTGGGAGGGAGTGAGTGAATGCTCTAATGGTTTTTATGTCTTTGGTGACAAAATGATGGTAGTTAACATGGCAAAGATAAAAACCCACATTAATATGTCTGAGTTTAATGATGTCAAGAATGAGAAATGACTTTGTCTTTGATGCAGCAAGGGAATGTCTTTTACCAATAGCATTCTTCTTCCCTCAGGCCTGAGTCCTATACTCCTAATAAGTAACAATAGTACCTAGTCTTCTCTCCCAATGTATCTCTAGAGCATTGAGCTCCAGCTTGGTTAGCCCTCCAGCATTTGTTCATATTAATCACATCCTCACCCAGCAAGTCCTGAATTCATATGAGAATTCATATTCACCTTCCAGGTGGCTGAAAATGTTTGATAAATATGAAAATGAAGAATAGAAGCCTTCTCAATAGGTATGAAATTGCAGGATTAATCTGATAATCCCTGCATAAGTTTGGTTTTTTTAGACAAACCTCACATACAGGAAAGATTCTTTCAATATTTTTCATTTAATCACACTGTTTTCGTACTCCCTCAAAGGACTTCTAAACTTATGCATATAAAAGGTATCATGAAAAATGTATTTATAGCATTTCAAAATTCAATTTCATTTACTACAGAATTAAAAAAAAGCAATTGCTTTCTTATAACATTTAAATTCAAGTCTTCTTCAAATTCACTGCTAATACGGGGGAGAAAGTCTTATTTCTTTGCCATTCCTACCTTCTGCCATTTATGAGGCAAGTGAGAGAAAGAGAACAGAAATAAACAGACACAGAGAGATGACACATGTGAAAGGCAAGTCAAACTACCTCTACTACCTTGACAACTATTTCCATTCAAACACTAAGGGATAGCAGTACCTTCCAGATTATCGATGCATGACCCAGCTGAATCACCCTAGGCAAGTCATTTAACCCTGTTTGCCTCAGTAAATTTTCTGTAAAATGAAGCAACAAAATGTGCCAGGCACAGTGTTAATTGCTGGGGATACAAATAAGAAAAAAGAAAAATAGTTCTCTAAGAAATTTCAATCCAATGGGATATATATGGATCCGCAGATCGTTTCCAGCTAATTCTCACAACCATCACCCGAGGAAGCAAACTCTGAAGATAAAACCTTGAAATGGCATTTTCTGTTGCTACCCTGCTACTCTGATCTTTTCTTTCAACCACAGCTGCTGAAGTCCCAGAAAAGAATATTCTCACAACACGAATCTTAGGCTTTGTTAAATGGTTCCACATTAGAAATAGATATAATTTTATCAGTGGGAATAATACCAAAAATGATGTATTACCAGTTGCTTTTTGGCTGTATTCTAAAAACTGTGGGACCTTTGAGTCCGTCAATAATCATTTATTAAGTATCTACATACCAGGAGTTATGCTAAGAACTAAGGATGCAAAAAAGAGGAAAAAATACATGATCCCTGCCCTCAAGAAGTTTACAGTTATGAACTAGTCAGTCAGACAAAAAACCATTTATTAAATGCCTATGATGTACCAGGTAAAGTGCTAAGCATTAAAGATACAAATAGAGGCAAAAGATTGTTCTCAAGGAGCTCACAATCTAAAAGCAAACAAATATGTACAAGTTTATATTGTAAATATGTATACATACATATATAAAATATTTCATTATACGCATGCATATATTTTATTTATTTACATATGATTATTTAGTCCTTCAGCCATGTCCAACTCTTTGTGATCTTATAAACCATAGCACGCCAGCCTCCTCCATTCTTCATTATCTCTTGAAGTCTGTCCAGACTCATGTTCAATTACTTCTCTGACATTATTCCTCTCATTCTCTGCTGTCCCTCCCCTTTTTTTTAAACTTTAATCTTTCCCAAATCGGAATCTTTTCCATTGAGTATTGTCTTCTCACTTTGTGAATTCAGTTTTAGTATTTGAACTTCCAATGAATAGTTTGAATTAATCTCTTTAAATATTGACTGATTTGATCTCATTGCTGTTTAAGAGACTCTCAAAAGTCAAATCTAGCACACAATCCAAAAGTGTTGACTCTTCAGCACTCGGCTTTCCTTATGGCCCAACTCTCACAGTCATATATTGCTAATGGTTGGCAAGGTGATGTCTCTGCCTTTTTAGTGAACTATCCAGATTTGCCATAGTTTTTCTTCCAAGAAGCAAGTGTCTTTTAATTTTATGGCTGTAGTCACCATCTGTAGAGATCTTTGAGCCCAAGAATTTAAAATTTGAAATTGTTTTCACTTCTCCTTCTATTTGCAAGAATAATGGGGCCAACAACTTAGGGTTTTTTATGTTAAGCTTCAAGCCATCTTCTGAATTCTTCATTTTCCACCATCAGAGGGCAGGCTATCCTTTGCATTTCTGAGATTGTTGATATTTTTCCTGGCCACTTTAATTCCAGCTTTTGATTCACACAACCTATAATTTTACATGAAAAATTCTGCGTATGAGTTAAACAAATAAGGTGACAATCTATAACCTTGCCCTACTCCTTTTCTAGTCAGTTGTTCCATGTTTGGTTCTAATTGTTGCTTCTTGGCCTACATTCAGGTTCCTCAAGAGATGAAAAGGATAATTTGGTACTCCCATCTCTTTGATATTTGCTACATTTTGTTGTGATCCATACACTTAAAGTCTTTAATGTAGTTATCAAAGAAATAGATTTTTTTTAATGGAACTTCCTTGCTTTTTGCATATTTCAATGAATGTTGGCAATTTGGTTTCTAGTTCCTCTGCCTCTTTGAAAATCAGACTGTTTGCTCTTCTGATAATCCTCAATTCACATATTGCTGAAGATTAGCTTGCAGAAGCTTAAGGATAACCTTACTGGTGTGTGAAATGAACACAGATCTTTGGTAATTTGAATATTCTTTGACATTTCCCTTTTTTAGGATTGGGACACTGGGCTTTCCTAAACTGATCTTTTTTAATCCAGTGGCCATTCCTGAGGTTTTTTTTTTTTTTAATTTGTTGCATTTTAAGCACAACACTTTAACATCATCTTTTAGGATTTTAAATAGCTTAGCTGGAATTCTCACTTTCATTAACTTTAATGTTAACAATGCTTCCTAAGGGTCACTTGACTTTATTCTACAAGATGCTTGGCTCTAAATTGGTCACCATTCTACTATGATTATTGGTAATGTTAAGATTTTACTTGTTTATTCTTGCAATCTCTTCTTAATCTCTTTTACTTCTATTAACTCCTTATCTTTTTTTGTTTTTTTTTATTATGTACATTTTTGCAAGTAACATTCCCTTGATACCTCCAATATTTTTGAAGAGATTTCTTATTTTTTCCCATTCTATTGTTTTCTTATATTTCTTTGTATTGCTCATTTAAGAAATCTTATTTCTTAAATAAGATTTCTTAAATCTTATTATCTCTTCTTCCTATTCTTTGGAATTCTGACTTCAGTTGGGTATATCTTTCACTTTCTCCTTTCCCTTTTGCTTTCATTCTTTCCTCAGCTATTTGAAAAGCCTCATCAGCCAGCCATTTTGTGGGCTTGCTCTTCTTTTTGTTTGAAATAGTTTTTTGTTGTTGTTGTTGCTGCCTTTTGGACAACATTGTGAACCAGGGGGAACCAGATGGTAGAGCCCTGTTCTGGAGTCAGGAGGACCTGAGTTCAAATGCGGATTCAGACATTTGACACTGTAAGACTCTAGGCAAGTCATTTAACACCAATTGCCTTACAAAAAAACAAAACAATATTGCAAATCTCTGTCCATAGTTCTTCAGGCATCTCTTTATTAGAGCAAATTCCTTTAATGTATTCATTACTTTTATTTTACATAAGTGATATTATTTAAGTCATACTTATATGGCCTGATGTTTTCCCTACTTTCTTCAATTTAAGTCTGAATCCTGCAATAAAAAGCTCATGATCTAAGCCACAGTCAGCTCTAGCTCTTATTTTTCATCTGACTCTATAGAGCTTCTCCACCTTTGGTTGCAAAGTAGATAATAAATCTGACTTTGGTATTGATCATCTGGTGACATCCTTATGTAGACTTGCCTTTTGAGGTATTGAAAAAGAGTGTTCTATGACCATCAAATTATCTAGACAAAACTCTATTAGTCTCTGCTCTGTTTCATTTTGTACTCCAAAGCCAAACTTGCCTATCATTCTAATTTTCTTTTGATTTCCTATTTTAGCATTCCAATGCCCTATAATGAATGTGATGTCTCATTTTGATATTATTTTTAGAAAATGTTATATATTTGATAGACTTTGGCCTCTTCAGCATCAGTAGTTGGAAGGTAGACTTATATTACTATAATGTCAAACATTTTGCCTTGGATTCAAACAGATATCATACAAGGTATACAAGTCCCTCTGCTATGACAAAGCAGTAATCCAAAAGGGAATACACCCCCCCACACACACATATTAAAAGTGGGAAGGCACTAAGGCCAAACTTGCCTGTTATTCCAGTCATCTTTTGATTTCCTATTTTAGCATTCTAGCTTTTGGGGACAGCTAGAGAAAATGTCCAGAGCCAATATATGGTATGCCTTGCCAGGAATAGCAAGGAGGTAAGTGTCACTAGATCAAAGTATATTTAATGGAGAGCAAGGTGTGAGGAGACTAGAAAGGGGATGGGTCAACTAAGTTATTAAGGGCTTTGAATACTAAGTAGAGAATTTTGTTATTGCCCGCTGAAGTTAAGTGAGTGGGGATAGGGTGATATGATTAAACTGGCATTTTTAGGAAAATTACTTTAGAGGACGAATAGATTGGAGTGGGGAAAGACATGAAGCAGATGGACCCAGCAACAGACTATTGCAATAATCCAAGGATGAGGAACTGCACCAGAGTGGCAATAGTATCAGAGAAGAGAAAGGAACATATATGAGTGATGTTGCAGAAGTGAAATTGAGGGGTTTCGTCAACAGCTTGAATGTGATAGTGAGAAATACAGGAATGACTAAAAATTGTGAGCCTGAGGGGCTGGGAGAACTATCTGACTTAGAAATGAAGACTTCTAATTTGTGCTGTCTCTACTCTTAACTTGTTAATTTCTTGAAACTGGGACTTTCTACTTTTTTTATTTGTATCCCCAGCTTAGCATAGTGCATTGCAGGGCACTAAGTAAATATTTAATGCATGCTTTTTAATTCATTCATTTCTGTCATAATATGTATAACATTAAGAAGATAGGAAATCAATTGTCCTTGACATAGAAATAATGATAAAATTTGAATTTAATTTTATTGTAACGAATATTTAAATCTATTCAATCAACAATCAAGTAATAAGCATTTATTAAGGACCTTATGTGTTGGAGCAGCTAGGTGCAGTGGACAGATCTCCATCCCTGGAATTAAGAAGACCTAAGTTCAAATGCAGGTTTAGACATTTATTAGCCAAGTGATCCTTGGAAAGTCACCTAACCCACTTTACCTCAGTTTCCTCAATTGTTAAATGATCCGGAAGAGGAAATGACAAAAAACCACTACACTGCCTTTGCCATTTGGGTCATGAAGAGTTAGATACAACTGAAATAATTGAACAAAAAATGTGTCATGTATTGTGCTACATGCTGGGGATACAAATATAAAGATAAGAATAATCTCCACTCTCAAGGAAATTCCATCTTATCCCATCACCTTTATATAATCAACCTATGCACATCCCTCATCATTTCAGGCATTTTTGGAGGTCAAACTTAAATCATGTACTTTAGACCATGGCCAAAAGAAAAAAGCTATTACATTTTACAGTTTCTTCTGACATTGAGTTTAAATCTTGATAACCAAATACATTATTCCTGTGTTAATGGTGGTATTTTAATTCTAAATAAAACTGTCTAATGAATGCAAACAATTTTCAAATTGGAAATTTCTCTCTGGGGTCTTCTAAAATGGAAGTTAATAAACCAGCAGAGACAAGCACTCTGGGAAAATTTGTTTAGCCACTGCTACTGCCAAACTCTCTAAGCAGAGTTCAATTTCAATAGCAGAAAGTGTCAGTGTATAAATTTCCCTCTGAAGCCAAGCATTTCTCTCTTCTGCAGGCATACCTTGTAGAAAGGTCACTTAGTTTGTCCTCTGTTTATCACTAGCCTGTCTCTAATAAAGTTTCAAGATTTATTTGCATATTGCATATCTCTATTTATTTGATCTGCTTCTGGCAATGTCTTTGGTAGAACTGGTAACGCTGAAGATAATTACCAGGTAGAAACAGATTTCAGAGGTGGCAGGAAATAACATCTAGCAAATTACAGACTTTTCTACACTCCAGCAAAGGAATGACTAGGCTTTGAGCTTATGACAACAGTATTTATTTTGCAGCTTGATTGCATTGTTTGGTCATATTATCCCCAAACTTTCTTCTTTGTAAAATTAATTTGCTATTCATTTAAAATAAAATCTTTATATTGTGTAAATTTATAAAGCTTACATCTATTTTCCAGTTAACTTCCCAACTGGCCTCGATTTGTTGCAAACCCAAATTTGTTAGTCCTCTTTGTCAGTTGCTAGACATTGTGATAAGCAATGAGGTTACAAATAGAAAAATCAAGACATTTCTTTATCTTGGTGCTCTGCTCTCAAGGAGTTCATACTCTAATCTGTGAAAACAAGAAGAGAGAAAGTTCAGATAAACAAGATAAAAGGAAGTCCTAAAGATTAAGTTTTGGAGTTGATGGCAAGATCCCAGGACTCTGTAAGTTACTTTAGTAGGTCAGATGGCAGTGCCATGGATGGGAAGGAATTTTCAGTGACTCATCTCATTCAGACTTGACTGTGAGCAGACAAGCGATCTCATGAGCACGTTTTCCTATTTTATAACCCAAATGATGTTCATCATCAGAGGGTTATTGAACAGTTCTCTTTGTGCATGTTTTTAAACAAGACTTCTTGTGGATTTTAGTACTTGGATAAAGGAATCCTTGTCAGAGAAGAGTGTTTTAAAGACTCCACTAATTAAAAAAAAAAACTTTTTTTGGTAATCATACATTTAAGGGAATCGTATATTCTTTGCTCATTTTAATCAGTTGTAGAACTAAGGATGTGATCTTTTTACTCCTTTCTTACATTTTCATTAATACCTTTGATATTTATGTAAAGAAAGACATCAAGAAAATCACAGAATCACAGAATTTGAGATTTGGAAAGGATTCCCATAGCCGTAGTTCAACCCATCACCCCTCCCCCTTTTCAAGATCTACTAGAAGATACCTAAGAAGCAGCCATCTAACTTTTGCTTAAAGACCTTCAAAGAAAGAGAGCTCAATAACTCTCAAGGCTACATATTCAGCTTTTGAATAACGCATTATTAGGAAGGTTTTGCTGACAGCAAACCTAAATTCGCTTCTTTGCAACTCTCTTCTTCCTTCTCCTCCCATTGTTTCTACTTCGGTTCTGAGTTAAAGAATAAATCTAATCCATCTTTATCACAATAGCAATTAAACTTTTTAAAGATAGGTACCATTTTCAACACAATTCATATATTTTATTTTTTCTCCAGGCCTAAGATAATCAGCTTCTTCAATCAATCATGATATACACTGATCACCCTCTTCAGTATCTTTTCTAAAAAACATTGATAGCAGAACTATTGATGTGCTAGTCTAATACTGTGTGTTTCTTAATACTTCCTAAATTTCTTGAATACCACATCAAATTGTTGACTCATATTAATCTTGCATTCTACTAAAACTCCTAGACAGACACTATTGTATAATCAGGTTTTCCAGTTTTTAAGGAATGCAGATTTCAGAAATTTTATAGATGATACATTTACATCAATTATAACAACAAAAGGTCAGTTTTTTTAAATCTTGCTAATCATGATTAAACTTATGTTACTATCATTAACTATTGTCCCAAGGCACAATATATACTTAAAATGAGATACATAATTAACATTCATAGATATAATTGATACTTCAAGTAATCTTGATTTAAATTTTCTTCCTACTTGTCAGTTCTAATTAGATTATTATTGTTTTTTACCTAGTTATATTGCTAACAAAGAGCTCATGATAGGAGTAGGAGAAATGTCAATCCTACCATTTTATGCTCATTTGTATTCATATTATTAGCATTATCTCCAACTTTGAGCCAGTTGTTCATTATATAAGGATCAGCTTAATTAAATTAGATAATACTATACACAAATCCACTTAACTAGACATCTAGAAACTGAAATTATTCACAACATACTAAAACTGAACAAATGAATGAGGATCCAACTGCCAACCATTCAACACTAATGGAACTTCTCCTCTTCCTTGTAATAGACTGCCTTATGGTAGATCCATGACACATTACCCACTTTACACTGGACTGAGTAAGGCACTTAGTGTCATTTGCATTAATCCATGTGTTAAATATTAGTAAACATTTTTTCTTTTTAAAGATAAAAGTAAATAGAAATAGAAGTTCTAATATTTTCTTCCCACATCTGTTTTAGAGTACCACTAGTTTAACCTGTTAAGATCTAAATACACCAACCCCACCAGGTTTGTAATTTCAGAATCATCCTTGACTGAGTACATCACTGAACTCATCCTCATATCCAATCAATCAACAATCATTTATTAAGTTCTTACTTTGTTCCAGTCACTGTGCTAAGTACTGGTAATACAAAAAAAGGTAAAATTAGTCTCTATCTTCAAGGGGTTCAAGGTCTAATGGGAAAACAACGTTTGAATAACTATGTAAATAGACAAGAAACAGTGCTGAGAGGTAATTTGAAAGGAAGGAAGGGGAGTGAGAAGGACAGAAAAAGCCTTTTATCTAATGTGGGATTTGAGTTGTCTTGAAAGAAGCCAGAAAAGACAGTATTCATGGGTGAAAATGAACATTTCAGGAATGAGGGGAGTGAAAAGACACAGATTTGAGAGATGGGACATTTTGTGCTGATAACTCAGTCCATATACATACGCAATTTACATAGATCTGACAATCTCTCTCTGTCTATCTTTAAAGATCATAATGAATTGGAGTTGATGAGGAAAGTCAAAGGTAATGAAAAGGATTTGGCTTACTAAAGGAGAATAAAAGAAATCTTACCATTGCTTAGAGAAGAAAGGATATTGAAAGCTAGAGATAAAGGAAAGAACTGCTAAATTTCCATTTTGATTCCATTTTGTTTGACAAAAAATTATATTAGGATGGGAAGGGACAGAATAAATGTGGTTAATAGGCAGTTAATACTCAAGTAAAACATATGCTAAAAACACTTATTTTAACTTTTATGAATTCAAACCATGTAGCTTGAACTCTGTGCTCAGATATTGAAAGAAATAATGATTTCTGAACCAGAGTCAGTAATTTCAGGAGGATGGAGGAGAAGAGTAGAATTACTATAGAATCATAGAAAGGCAAATGTTTTGGTATTCAAATAAAGGTAAAAAATGTAGTTTACAAACTATTGGCCAATGATCTTGCCTTGAAATCCTGGCAAAATTTTACAATATAGTATTAAAGGAAAGATTAGCAAATACCTAGGAGAAAATATAATGATTACAAAAGACTAGCTTGGCTCCATCAAAAACACAGAATGCAGACTAATGTTATACGGCTTTTTTGGACAATTACTTAAACATTAGATTAAGGGAATACTGTAGGTCTAATTTACATTATTTTCAATTTATTCTGTAAATAGCTTATTGTACATAGTTGTTTTTTGTTGTCTCCCATTAGACTGTGTGCTTCTTGAAAGACTGTGCTATTTTTTACTTTGCTTTTTTTGTGCCCTTTACTTAGAACAATGCCTAACTTAATAAATATTAATTGACTGACTGAAATCTTCCAAGTTCATTTTATAGAAAAGATGGAGAGATGCTCTAAGTTGTGCTTTAGTTGGTTGGATCTGGAATTGATTGAATGGCTAGAGAAGTCTTTTTAAAGATAAAAGTAAATAGAAGTGAATGGTTTATGATATCAAATTGTGGGAAGTCACCACTGGAGTGTTCCAGGGATAAGTACTTAGCCCTAATGAATTAAACATGCTTATCAAATGTTTTGATAAAACCATAGGCATAATGCTCAACCAATTTGCAGATGATGCAAAAGTGTGAGAGACAGATGATATACTGAATAACAGATACAAATTTAGTTCAGTTCATTCCAATAATGAACTTATAATTATTACTTATAAAGTTATAAGACTTATAAAGTTATAAGATTCCTGATCCTGTCTAAGACGCCAAAGACATAAAGTAAAAACCTAACAGTCCCTGCCCTCAAGGAGCTTATGTTTTATTTGGAAGAAACAAAATATTCAAACAATTTTTTAAAATGTAAGATAATTATAAGGTAGTTTTGAAGAATTGAGGAAGAGAAATAATCATTAGATAGAGCAGGAGGGATCTCATTCAGAAAGTGGTATTGAGGTGAACTTGGAAGGGAATTAGGAATTCTAAGAGGTGTAGAAGTGAGCAGATGGATCTTTCTAGATATGGGGAACAATTTGCGCAAATACTCGGAAAGAGAAAATTGAACATTGTGTATCAGAAGAAGCAAATAGGCCAAGTTGGCTGGAATGTAGTGTGTAAAATGAGCCAAAAATATAGGTTAAAATAAGAGCATGAAAACCTATAGATGCCAGATAGAATAGGGGCAATAAAGAACTGCTAAGGTTTTTGAGCAGAGGAGTAACAAGGTCAGATTTTTGTTTTAGGTATATTAGTTTTGCAGCTGTGTGAAGGAAGGATTGGAGCAATAAAGACCTGAGGCATAGAGATCAATAAGAAAGTTTTTGCTGGAACACAGGCAGAGAATGATGAGGGCCCATAGTAGGATTTGGCCTGTACAAATAGAGAAAAATGTTGAGCCAATTGCCAATGAATTGAACCCAGAACTGAAATGGAAGAAGAAAGTTAAACTGTATTGTTCTTGGGGAATTGTGTAGTACTTTAAATGGTTCCTAACACAAAGATTCATCTTTTAAGTGCAAATATTTTCCCATGTTATATGAAGCAAGACAGAACAAAATGTCCAAAAAATCAAAGTTGTGACTGATCTGAAGAGAAATGGAAAAACACAAGCAAAGCCCAAATCAGCTGCTGTGTTTCCATATCTCCCGTGATAAGTTAGATGCAAGAAGAGGCATGGGATCTTTTCTGTCTACTGTATATTTCCTATACACTACGATATACAGTAAATGGGCACTACTCAAGAATCATGTGTTATGAAGGAAACACAAAGCTGGAAGTCAGAAAATGTGAATTCCTGTCCTGACTTTGTCATCAGCTTGATATATCACCTTAACCTTTCAAGGACTCAGTTTTTCTCTTAATAAATGGGGTTAATGATACTTTTCTCACTTCCCTGACACTAGAAGGGTTAAATAATAAACTGTACATCTTGTTTAAAGTATACTATATTGAAAAATGCAAGGGACAATCATTACTATAAAAATAAAGTAAAGTAATAGAACCAATCAACATCCATTTATTAAGGACTAACTGTTTCAAGCACTGTGTCAATTGTGAGGATACAAAGACAAAATATATTTCTAATTTATAAAAATCCCAATTAAATGTCTTTTCATCAGAAGTTTTTCTATATACTACAACTCTTAAGCTCTGTTCCCCTTTCCTTCCCCATACAATCCCTCCAGCTCCATATATTATTGTTATATTATCCTAGTTGTATTACTTATTTCCTTCTTCATTTAACCATTTTTTTTGAAGTCAGATTAAATTTCTCCAAATATTGACCTAATTCAGCGACCTTTTTGTCCTTCTTACCCAGAGATTTCAGTGAGTAGCCATCATTTACTGCCTATTCCCTTCTTTACTAATCCAATCTCCTTATTTTAAAGTTAAGGAAACTAAGGTCCGGAGTGTTTAAGGTCACCAAAGTAATAAGCACCATAATTAGGATTTGAATCCAGGTTTTCTGACTTCAAATCATCTGTTCTTTTCTCTACAACATGCTGCCTATTTTGCTCAGTTTGTTAAAAGAAGAATTATATTGTTATACTAAGAAAAATTATAGTATTCATTTACCCTTAATTAATTCTCAGTTTAAATAAACCACATATTTTAAACAGGACTACATTGCCATGTGATTTAAGAGACTGAACATTCATAGAAAGAAATTATTTGTGAATTATTTACTCAACAAAAAATCACATTGTGACTAAATTGTAGCAAATGAGTGGGGTCCATGTAAATGAGATGTTATGATATTGGCATTTTAAATGGTGCAGATGGCTCAGATGATCCCTGTGGTCCAATGTAGACAGAACCTAATGAATGGAGCCAAGCATTTATAATATGTTGCATCACATGACAATACTTCTTATCCTGTGCTACTAAACCCTGTAAAGAGGTTTTGGGACAAATTTAGTCATAACTACTTGAGATTTCTCAAATATCTCATATTCAACACATTTAAGATGTAATTTATTCTGGTGCTTTTTAATGTAGTAGGTACAGTAAGATGAAAACAATCAAAAAGTGTTCCAACTTTCATGAGCTGGGAGGAAGCACATATTCTATTACCTTTAAAAAACTACAACCAGGATCATTAAGGTCTGATAATGCCCAAGTCTAAAGAAGATCCATTTTCCTTGTTTCCAGTAGGAAAAAATCAATCACTCTATTTCTTTGCCCCTGGTTATTTCTTTCAGGAGCAAAATCACAGAACATGAGAGGAGTCATTCATCATCTCTACCCCAGATTCCACTAGATGTGTTTCCAGGAACTTTGCATAGTTTTAAATAGTGTTCACAATCACTTTGAAAACATAAAGGTATTTGATAGCATTGAAAATTAATATTGTCCACACCAACTATTTTCTACGAAATCTAATTTTACAAAGTTTCTATTTTAATTTGGTTCAAATGCCCTCTTCCCCTCATTTCTAAGACTTAGAATCTAGGAATAGTAAAAGCACTTTGATTTTTATTAAGACTCAAAGTGTTTCCAATGAGCATTGGAATATCTTTAAAGTATCCTGGAAAAAGTTAAAAAGAATCAATATTCAAGAAAGATAAAATGAACCCGAGTATAAAGAACCAGTCTTGGAGTAAGGAAGACCTGATATCATACTGTCTCTGATATATACTGATTGTGTGACTATCAGCAAATCACTTAACTTCTCCATGTCACCAATAACTCCTGAGGATGAAGGAAGGAGTTTTTACAATGGTAATTTGCTACATTCGTGAAACCAAGAGTTTAGCCAATATTCCTCCCATACTCTTCATCATTTAATATTCAAGATCTCAAAGAATACATTTTTGGAAAGAATGGTGGGAAGAGTATAAAGGATGACTGTTTTATTACTATCAGGGAGGATTATGATTCATGCTTTTAGGGCAGGACAAAGGTCATTGGATTAATAATGTGCCAATAATCTGAGGTGCTCTAGATAATAGAATACATAAAGTTCATGTTCAGTTTGTATTAGTCTGGCACTCAGTCACAGATGGCTGATTTTATGAATTTTGGCAATGAGCAATGCCTTGCCCTAGTTTCTCTAAACTATTTTGGAGCTTTATAAAATTTGATTTAATCCCATAATTCCTTCATATAGCTTTTTTAAACCATGGATTCTATTCCCACTCCTTAAATACACTTTCCCAAATCATTCTCACTGACTACTGATGCCTGTTCCCTGGGATTGAAAGTTTAGCATGATTTCAATAGAATGGAGAAATTTGAGTATAAAGTTGATCTATTAATTCAGTTTGACAGCTAAAGAGATCAGTTACTGGAATGAAGTCTAGCCAACTGAAAGACTATAAGAAATTTTTGTTGGTTGGTTTGTTGGCTCAAGCCCTGGAAATACTGGGAACAGAATAAATACTCATTTACCTACAGCTATAGGTAGTCCACATTTTACTTCCTAGGTTCCTGTGATAGTACCAAGAGCTGATTTTATATAGAGAACTGTAGGAGTGGGAAGACAGAAAAGAGAAAAAGAATTTAATGCCTATGATGTTCCAGATATGTGCTAAGCACTTTACCAATATGATCTCATTTGATACTCATAATTACTGTGGGAGGTAGGTACTATTATTATCCCCAATTTATAGATGAAGAGATTGAGGCAAACAGAATTTAAATGACTTGCTGAAGATCATGCAGCTAGTAAGTATTTCGGCTAAGATCTGCCTGACTCCAAGCCCTATGTTCTATCTAGTAGATATCACCAGCTGCCTCTTGGAGTTTGAAAAGCTCTTTGCATACAGCATCTCAACTTGATTTTCACAATCTTATGTGATAAATACTATATTTATTCCCCATTTAGCAGATGAAAAAACTGAAGCTTCACAAGTTTATTTACCCACCATCATATAACTAGTAAGTATCAGAGGTGGGATTCAAATCCAAATGTTTTATGACTCAAAATATGACATTCTGATTATAGAGAGAACAGCTACTCTAGAGTCAGAGGGCCTGGATTCACATCTGATTTCTGAATCTATCTGAGTTGCTTTAGGCACGTCACTAATTTCTCTGAGTTTTTGTTTCATAAAATGAGGGTGTTGGACTAGATGGCCTTTGAGGTCCATTCCAGTTCTAAATTTACAATCCTAAGAATTTTTCCTACTATATCCTGGTGCCTCTGTGTAGCATACTAAGTCAAGTTATTGGCATTGCCTATCAATTTTAGTCTATTTTTTAAATGAAAGTCTATAAAGTTTTCATTTCTGGTGGTGTGAATAAAGTAAACATGCCCTCCTTGATATAAAAGAGTAAAAATGATTTTATTACCTGTGTGACTTTGGGCCAGTCATTTAAATTCTATCTTTTGGTATAAATAGGGATAATAATATTTGCTCTTCCTGATATATGCTTCCTGAAATAACATATGTGAAAAGATTGTTTTTAATCCAAGATATTAGGTAAACTATTTTTTCTTCCTTTTAAAAAAATATCACTAGTTTTTTCCAACTGCTTCAACTTCTCCAATCAGCAAATCAAATAAATAAAAATATTCATAAATGAAACCTTTCCTGTGACAGAGATTAGCCTTGTCTGAATATGTGTATTCCATTTATTCAGAACCTGTAGTCCATCAACCCTCTGCTAAGAGTCAGAAAGCATGATTCACTATCCTCTTCTGGAGGTGTGATTAATTGTTGTCTTGATTATAATTCTTGTCTTTCATAGTTGGTTTCCATTACAATGTCATATTCAGGGTATAAATTGTTCTGATTCTGCTCATTTTACTGCCTTAGGTTTCTCTAAATATGAATTTTCCATCACTTTTTATGGCATAATTATATTCCATTACATTTATATATTATAATTTGGTCAGCCATTACCCAACTAATAGACAGCTCCTGAATTTTGTCTGCAACAAAAAATGCTACTTTGAATATTTTTGTAAACATGTCATTTCTTTCTTTCTTTGATCTTATTTGTGTATATGCCTAGTAGTGGTATTGTTAAGTCAAAGGATTATCAGTTAAGAGACTTTTCTAGAATTGTCAGACCACTTTACAGATCAAGTGAAATGCATTAATGTACTTGTTGTCTAACTCCTCCAAAAATTGACATTTTCTTTCTTTGTCATATTCCCCAAGTTTATGGATATGAAAGGAAACTGAATTGTTTAACTTGTTTTCCTCTTTTTATTGGCGATTTTTAAAGTTTTTTTTTCCATATGGTTGCATTTCTTCTTGAAGAATCATCTTAAATCTTTCTTTCTCTCTCTCTTTTCTTCACAAAGGCCTCTGATTTTCACATATAATTTCTTCTTACTTTCTTTCCCCAGAAATTTATCTATTGTGGAATAGCTCTTATTCTTACATACATTTAATAGAGTGATTGTCTCCAAAGATTTTCACAGTTGGCTGTTTTCTTTTTAATTACATCTGCATTAATTGTCTTCACAAAAAACTTTTCAATTTAATGTAATTAATTTAAAATGTCCATTTTATCTCCTGTATATTCTCTCTGTCCTTTGTTTTATAGAACTCTTCTATTTTCCATAGTTATGAAAACTATCTTCTTTGTTTCTCTAATTTGTTTGTAATATAATCTTTATAATATCTAGTTCAAATATCCATTTGGAGTTTGTGATATATGGTCTAAGCTGCCTAGAACTTAGTAAGAATGAGATAAAATAGGAAGCTACCAAATGGTGATGATCCAAGTTATATCCTTAAAAAATTCTCTTTCATTTCAAATAGCTTCTTCTCACACTCCTCCAGTCTTCTTGCCTTCATAGAATTTTTATTCTTCTCTCTCTCTCCCTCCAACCCCTACACTGGACTAAGAGACATCAGCATACTCTGTTAGCTAGGGTATATGCCTCTTTTCCTATTATCTAGTTCATCAGCTTCCTCAGTTCTCATGACTTTACTCTAAACCACTCAAAGAAGTAGTTACCCCTTAGACCACACTATCACCTAAAACTCTACCACCTCCATGATCTTGAACTCTGAATGGTCCTCTATGGTTATCAATTCCTATCCTATCTTATCCTATCTCTCTTTTGTTCTAAGATCTCTAGTTCCTCAATCCTTTCCTATTATTCCAATATGAATTGCTTCCATTCATGTTTTCTCTCATTAGCTAAATTAAATTAAATCAATAATTATTTATTGCTTACTGAATGCAAGGCTATAGTAGGCTGTAGGGCTACAAAAATGAAACAATCTCTGCCTTTAAGGAGTTTAAAATTTACTCTAGTCAAGTATGTACCATTCTCCCTACTTAAATTCCTGGTCCTGTTGCCAATCATCAGTTATCTCATCCTCTCCTTATGTGTAAGATGCTATGTGGCCAAATAGTAGCAACAAGGTAAATTTGGAACTGGTTGAATGGATCTTAATATTAATTATAAATGAATCATTGGATAGAAACATTCCTAGTGCAGTGCCATAGAAATTTCTTCTTCGCCTTGTGCTGTTCAACATTTGTCCGTTGCAAAAGTTGATACAATATCAGTTAGATAGTTGATAAACATTTATTAATCACTGACTCTATGCCACAATAAACATTTATTAATATTCTAGGCACGGTGCTAAGTACTGGGGACACAAAAAAAGACAAAAAACAGATTCTTGCCTCCAGAGACTCTCAGAATAATGGGAGAGACCACAAACATACAATGTTCAGAATAAATTGGAGATAACCAACAGAGGAAATACATTAGATTTAGTGTGGTTTGGAAAATCTTCCTACAGAAGATGAGATTTTGGCTTGGAATTGAAGGAAGCCAAGGAAGTCAGATGGAAGAAAAGAAGAGGAAGACATTATCAGGCATGAGAGACAGACAATGATAATGGCCAAATTTGGGAAAGGGAGTGTCTCAAATGAAGAACAGTAAGGAGATCACTGTTACTGGATTACAGATTACATGGTTGGAGAAGAAGGTCTAAGGTAAGAGAAAATGGGAAAGTTAGGGGAGACAGGTTATGAAGGTAAGAGAATTTAATATTTGATCCCAGAGGTGATAGAGAACCCTTGGAGTTTATTGTGAAGGATAATGTGGTTGACCTGTGCTTTATGAAGATCATTTTGACAGCTAGATTGAAATGGGGCAAGACTTGTAGCAAGAAAGTCAACTAGCTAACTATTCCATTAATTCCATTAGGTATAAGGTAATCAAAGCTAGCAAGTGTAGAGGCAAGTATCAGAGAAAAGAAACTTTGAGATATTATAGCATTTAGAATAAGGGAAGGGATAGCACTCCATACTCTGCCCTCATCAGACCACATTTGGAGTGTTGTGCTCAGTTCTGGGTCCTACATTTAAAGAAAGAAGGGAATGACCAAGATGGTAGCATGGATTAGTGATATCATTTTATGAAACTCGGTTATTATTATTATTGCTGCTAAAAATAAGGACTTCAAAATTAATAGGTTGAGCTTTTGTTGACTTCTTAATTCTCAATTCTCATAGTTTGTTTGCTTAAATGACTTTATTAGAGACTCTCAGGAAACCAACATTATTTAAAAAGTTACAGTGAAGCACAGTAAATAAACATTATCATTTTTTCTGAGTATTCATTGTAGCTTCCAATGAATATAATAGCCATTATTTAAATAAACAGATTTTGTAGTATAGAACTGAAAAATTCAAATGGGCCAAACTTGAAGATTGATTTATATACATTAATTGATTCTTATACACCTAATCTCTATTTGCTTAATTCCTTTGTTGATCAATACGCCTTCATTATTCCTAACTGCTGTCTTCTCTTTTTAAACTAACCAGTATTTTAAAAAAATTTCTCTGGTGGTAAATTCATGTAGATATGCTGCAGTCTCTCTAAATTGATTTTCTGAAAAGCTCAGTGATATCCACTACTTCACACAAACCCTTTAAAAACATTTCATCTAACAAGACTCTGCTTTTCAAGACTGGAATTCTGGTAATACAAATCTTCATTATGCAGAAACTTGCATAGAAATGCTGCAGCTGTCTGGAGGCCTCTCTAATAAGTGCTTTGCAGTGTCTTCAATTTCAGCAAAGATGCCTCAGTGTATTTAAAGAATAATGATATGGAAGAGAAGGAGAGCAGGGAATGCTCCAATTTCATTTTGCTGGCATTTTCAAGCAATAATTCATATTCATATGATGATCTATACAAACTCTCTCCTCTGTTTTCACATACACTGCTACTTATTTGAATCACGTTTTGACTGTCCATTGAGGCAATTCATTGGCAGCAATTCTACATCAAATAACTGAAGCATCATTCCTCTTTTGTTCCATTCTCAAAAAGAGAAGTGACCCTTATCTTTGCTAACATCAATGCTTCTAGTCATATCCTTGATTCTATCCTTTCCCATATCATCCATATTGACCCTTTCCCTAATTTTCAATCTCTCTTTATCTTTCTCCCTTACTTCCTACTTAAAAATACATCCAGATCTCCTCATGACAAAAACATAAACAGAACCCTTCATTTGATTGCATCATCTCCTCAATTTATTGCCATATCTCTCCCCCATCTTTTATATCTAGATCTATAGAAAATACTGTTTATACTCATTGCTTCCACTTTCTCCATTTTCACTCATTTCTCAGCCTCTTGCTCTCTGGTTTCTGTTCTCATCATGTGACTTAAACAGCTCTCACCATAGTGATTTCTTCATTCTAAGTTCAATATGTTTCCTCTAACTCAGTTCTAATCTTGCTGACCTCTATCAAGCTCAGTTATAGTGACTGCTCTCTCTTGGATATCCTCTTCCCTGTTGTCAAAAAGAATAGAAAGAGGCCCCACAGGGCCAGCTAGTTGGTATAGTGGATAGAGCACCATTCTTGAAGTCAGGAGGACCTGAGTTCATATCTGGCCTCAGACACTTAACACATCCTGGCTGTGTGACCCTGGACAAGTCACTTAACCCCAATTGCCTCAGGAAAAAGAAAGAAAGAGAAACCACTATATTACAAATAAGAATCTCTATGGGCCACATATTGATTTAGAAAACCCACATATGTTTATATATTTGTTTTTTAAATCAATACAGCAATATATTAAAATTAGATAGAAACATTATTTTAATGTTGTTCAGGTTGCATTTGGAACAATTGTGGGCTGCTGCAAAAACGCCATATGTTTGACAGCTTTGGTGTCTGCATGATACTTCCCTGACGTGGGTCTCTTCCTCATTATCTGACTAGTGTCTTCCCTCTCTTTTTTGCAAACTCTTTATTCATATCCCATATCCTATTAAGAACAATAGCTAGTATTCCTATATTGCTTTCGGGTTTATAAAGCACTTTATAAATGTCATGTCATCTACCTTAAAACAATATCAAGGAGCTGTTATTAATATTATTATCCCCATTTTACCGATGGGGAAACTGAGGCAGGCAGAAGTTAAGTGACTTTCTTGGGGTCTCATAGCTACCAGACTCCTGAGGCTGTATTTGAACTCAAATCTTCCTGATTCCAGGTCCAGGGCTGTATTTATTGTGCCACTTAGCTGCCTCTCCAACTGGTAAGTTGTAAATTCTTTGAGATTAGGGACTATATGACTTTTGTATTTGTATCCCTAATGTTTAGCACAATGCCTGACACACAGTGGATGCTTAATAAATTTTTGTTTGTTTGACAAGTTTATATACTGTTTTATAGTTTATACAGAGAGCATGGCATAATACATAGAGAGCTGGCCCTTGAAGCTGGATTAAATCCTGGAACATCCTGGTTCTGAGACCCTGCATAAGTCACTTATGCTCTAGTCAACTTTTTTCATTTTTATTATATATTTATATTTAATTTTTCCTTAATTACATCTAAAACAAATTTTCAATATTCATTTAAAAATTTTGCGTTCCAAATTCTCATCTTCCTTCCCCACCTCTTTCATTGAGAAGACAAGCATTTAATAAAGACATGTAGTCATACAGAACATTTCCTCATTAGTCATGTTGTAAAAGAAAACATAGACTTCAAAAAATCCCAAGAAAAATAAAGAAAGTAAGTTTAAAAAATATGCTTTGATTTGCATTCAGACCCCATCAGTTCTTTCTCTGGGGATGGTTAACATTTTTCATTATAAGTTCTTCAGAGTTGTCTTAGATGATTGTATTGTTGAGCATAGCTAAGTCATTCATAGTTGATCATCTTACAATATTGCTGTTATTTGTACAATGTTCTCCTGGTCCTACTCATTTCACTTTGCTTCAGTTCATGTAAGTCTTTTCAGGTTTCTTTGAGAGAGCATCCTGCTCATTATTGGTATTCTACCACGATCATATGCCACAACTTTTTGGTCATTTTCCAGTTGATGGGAATCCCCTCAATTTCTAACTCTTAGCCACCATAAAAACAGTTGCTATAGATAGGTTTGTACACAAAGGTACTTTCCCTTTTTTATCTCTTTTGAAGTGCAGACCTAGTGGTGATATTGCTAGATCAAAGGGTATAAATGGTTTTATACCCTTTTGTGCATGGTTCCAAATTGTTCTATGTAATGATTGAATCAGTTTCCAACTTCACTAATAAATAGTTCATTAGTGTCTCAATTTTATTATACCCCTCCAACAATCACCATTTTCTTTTTCTGTCCCACTAGCCAATGTAATAGGTGTGAGATAGTACCTCAGAATGGTTTTAATTTATATTATTCCATTCAATGGTGATTTAGACCATTTTTAAAATGTGGCTATAGACAGCTTTCATCATTTCATCTGAAAATTGACTTCATATCTTTTGACCATCTATCAATTGGGGAATGACATATTTTTAAATAAGTTTTACTCTTTTCTGTCTATTTGAGAAATGAGACTTTTATCAGGGAAACCTGCTGTAAAACATTTTCACAGTTAGGATTGCTAACTGTATTTCCCTCTATCTATCTTATTCTCCGCCCCCTGTTTATTTTTATTTTTTCTCCCTTTCAATCTCTCCCTCCACAAAAGTGTTTTGCTCTTGACTAACCTCTCCTCTCCACTGTAAGGTAAGATAGATTTCCACCCCAACTGAGTGTAAACAACTTTTCAAGATCAAGTTAATTATGTGGGGGTTCATTAGATATATTTGAGGGGGCACTTTCACTTGGAGAGGAAAAAGTCTTTCATTTCTTGTGTAATCTTATATACTTTATGCATTTAAAGACTTCATTTCCAGAACAGATAGGCCACTAAAAAGGTGTCCATGGCACAAAAAGAGATGATGAACCCCAGTTCTAATTCTGGAAGTTGAAAAAAAAAGATATTGCCTTCAGGAGATTTCCCACTCAAGTGTTCACATTATTAATAAAATTGCAGGTCTAGTTCCATGAACCCCCAAACCTGTGTAACAAAATTCCTATGACATAGGTAGTGCAATTATTATAAGCCTCTTTTTACAGGTAAGAAAACAGAAGCTTTTTGAGGTTAATGATTTGAAAGCCTGAGTCAAACAACATTAGGATTTGAACTTGGGTCTTCTGACTTTTTGAATGTCCTTCAAACAACAGGTAACAAATTATTTTTTTAAAAAATAATATTTTATGATGAATAGGATATTCTCAGAAAAATTTGGAAAGACTTATATGTGCTGATGCTAAGTGAAATGTCCTGTGTATAAAGTAACAGCAATATTGTTAAGATGATCAGATGTGAATGATTGAGCTATTCTCAGCATTATAGTTATCAAAAACAACTCTGAAGGACTTATGGTGAAAGGTACTGTCATATCTCCAATAAAAGAACTGATGGTGTCTGAATACAGATTAAAGCATATTTTTTAAACTTTATTTTTCTTGACAGTTTTTTTTAGTTTTTATGATTTCTTTTAACATGGAAATGTTTTCCATGACTACACATGTATAACCTGTATCAAATTCCTTGCTTTCTCAATGGGGGAAAGGAGGAGGGTAAAGGAAGGGAGAGAATTTGGAACTCAAAAGTTTTAAAAACAAATGTTAAAAATTGTTTTTATGTGTAATTGGAAGAAAATAAAATATTATTTTTCCTTTTTGCTGGTATAAGATCAATATTTTTATTAAATTTATTTAGTATTTTATTTTCCCCAGTTACATGTAAAACATTCTTTTTTTAAAGTTTTGATTTCCAAAATCTGTTCTTTCTTTCTTTCCTTCCCCTTTTCTGAGAGAGTCAGCAATCTGACATAGGTTATACATGTGTAATCATGTAAAATCTTTCCATATTAGTCATTTTGTACAAGAAAAGTCAAACAAAAAAATGTGAAAAATAGTATTCTTTGGTATACATTCAGACAATAGCAACTGTTTCTGTGAAAGCAGAAAGCATTTTTTAAATCATGAGTTACTTGGAATTGTCTTGGATTATTGTATTGCCTAGGAAAACTAGGTCTTTCAGAGTTGTTCATCAAACTGTGTGCAGTGTTCCCCTAGTTCATTCACTTCATTTTGTATCAATTCATGTAAGTGTTCGCAAGTTTTTTTTAATCATTTGCTTCTCATTTCTTATAGCATAATAATATTTTATTAAAACCATATATTACAACTTATTCAGCCATAGTCCAATTGATGAACATCTTCTCAATTTCTAATTCTTAGCCACCACAGAAAGAGCTTCTATGAATTATTTCGAACAATGAGGTTCTCTCTCCACCATCAACTTTTAAACGATCTCTTTGGGATACAGACCTAATAGTAGTATTTCTGGTTCAAAGAATATGCACAATTTTATTGTTTCAAATTGTTTTCCAGAATGTCTGAATCAGTTTACAATTCTACCAACAGTGCATTAATGTCCCAATTTTCTCCCATCCCCTTCCACATCTATCATTTTCTTTTTTTGACATATTAGCCAATCTCATGAGTATAACAAACTATTGTTAATAATTTCCTATGAATAGAAATAAAAATGAAAAGATGGAAAAAGATTAATCTCTACCTTCGGGGAGCTTACAATAGGGAACTTAAATGTTGTGGAGAACAGAAGATATAAAAGGAGCTAAAAATCGGGGATGGGAAATAAGGTAGAGAGGGAATCCAAAGAGTGACCTTTTGGCTTAAGAAGACTTTAGAAACAGAGTGTGAAGGGTGAGAAGGCTTCTGTGGCATCCTGAAATAAGTGTGGAGAGTTGAAAGAAGAATGACTTCTTTCCTATGATACTTTCTCATGCTGGACTATGTACTTTCCTAAAAAATGAAAGTTCTGAGAACTTACCAGAGGCAATTTATCCCTCTTTATGCCCTATATTTTCTTGTACAATTTAAAACATTTTAAAAAATGATTATATCTTCTCTCATTTATTTTATTCCTTATACATTTTCTTTCTCTTTATTCTTCTTTATGTTCTATGCATTATAATAATTATGACTCTGCAAAGAAATAAAAAAAAACTTTTATTTTTCTTAATGTTATTTTTATTAGTTTTGAACATTTAGTAACTGGATAATTCTCCGGATTTGGGCATAGCTTCTAAGCAACAAATGTTAATTAAATTCTAGGCAAATATTATTTCTTTCTTCTAATGCAACTTTGATATTGCTGAATACTTAAGGACATATTGCCTATAGGTTTACTTTTAATTAACTAAGATGATGCAATTAAGGCTTTGATGCTATACTGGCTAAAGGCATTCACTTTATTCTTTGATAGAAAAGAAGACCAAAGAACACAAATTCAGTGTTTTTTCGATCTATTTATCAGGATAATGGCAAGATAGAAATAATTTTGCTTAATTATAAAAAGGAAGAAAATGAAAAAAGCCTGGAGTATGTTGATTTGTAAACACTCATCAGTCACAGTGATTTTGAGCCACCAGTACTTATTCTTAATAGTATTTTATTTTTCCAAATACATACAGAAATAGTTTTTAACATTCACCTTTGCAAAACCTTGCATTCCAGATTTTTCTCCCTCCTTTTCCCTTTCCCCCTCCCCAAGACAGCAAGCAATCCATATAGTGAACACTAATATTTAGAAATAAAGAAAAACATAATAATAAGTATGTAACAATTACACACTTTAACGTATGCAAAGAACTTTTCAAATATTTCTTTTATCCTACAACAATACTTACAACTGAATAAACTGAAGAAGACAGAAATTAAGTGAATTGCCCAGAACCACACAGCTTCTAAGTCACTGAGGCAAGATTTGAACTCAAGTCTTCCCACACAAAGTTTTATGTTTAACATTTATAAATAATGGAGAGATGGCACATTCACCATTCAAGACACTTATAGTATATTTATAATTCAGTTTTCTATACAGGGTGTCCCAAAAGTCTTAGTAAGGTTTAAGCTTTAATACTTCACTGAGATAATGATCTGGATTTGAATCCTAGCTCTGCCACTTATGCCATGTGCAACTTTGAAGTCACTCTTTTGGGGTTTAAGATTCCTCATCTATAAAATAAGGGGTTTAAATTAGATTAACTTAAGAATATTTCTCCCACTCTCCATGAGCAGAGACATATTTGAATCACTTTCCAAGTCAAGTTTTTCAGTCTGGGACTCACTTTTTAAGCAAGTTCTTAATCTAGCAATGACCTGTACCAAACTGACTCTATCCAAATGATTTTTATTTTTATTTTTTAGCCTTATAAGCATCAGAATGTTTATCAGAGAAGAAAAACTGTAAGAGTGAAAGGATAGATGCTTCAAATATTTCAAATATATCAAATAAATATTTCAAATCTATGCACCTGTGCTTGTTATGTGGAATTTAAATTTGTTCTGCTTGGTCCTTGAGAACAAAACTAGGACCAATAAATGGAAATGAGGATCACATAAGATTATGTATGTAAAGTTTTATACAAGCTTAAAGAGCTTAATAAATGTTAGATGCTATTATTACTTTTATCTCATATTTCATCTTTTCAAAAGTGTTCAGAAAGAAACTGTGGGGACAAGTTGCTATCCTAAGTTTCTATATTTTGTGTACTGCAGGCTGTTCTGGAGGTGGATAAAATGGCTCCTTTTTGTAATTAAATAGATGTATTGTGATACCAGTTCATCATCCATTACCTCACTGGATATGTCTCCAGGACTAGTCCAGCTGCAGATAGGATGGGGACATAAATGCCTCATCCTAAACCTGTCTGGCTTTGATTTGTCTTTCTACCAGAGTAGGTCTCTCTATATTTTGAAAGACTTTAATTCTACATTGTTTGGCAAATTTGATTATTTGTTACATTGACATCTTTTAAAAATATTAGTCTGAATTATGTTGTTGTATGATTTGAAATTGAGGGTACTATTGACAAAGAAATGGTATATATATATATATATATATATATATATATATCTACACACATATATGTTCATGTATGTATACCTATACATGTGTCTCTATATACATATGTGTATACATACACATAAACATATAACACACATATCCTTTGCTTGTAATTACAAAAATCTATTTCTAATTTTATTATGCTGCAGTACTGGTACATAATGAAAATATTCATATTTTAGTCCATTTATTGTGTGCTTCTGTTTCCTCCATATTAGCATTCAATGCTATGCACATTTCTAGCAGATGAGATATTGGCATTTCTGACTAGTTCCAGAGCATCTTGCCTTCTTGTCATATCAGAACATGAAGAAATAAACCTAGCTCCTCTGCTTTCCATGTTGAGTTGATCTTCATGATGGGTGCAAATAGGGTCAACCAGCAATTCTAAGCTGTTTTAGGAATGTTTATAGCACATTGGCTGGGGTGCCAGTATAATAAGCAATGGCACCAGAGCATGGTTCATTGTCATTTGGGGCTTCCTGCTAGGTCTCTACAGCTATCACAATAATCTCAGTGCATACTGTACATTGTCCTGACTAACTGGTATATCCTAGCTTCTATCCCTAAACTGACTCTCCTTTTTCTCACCCCCTTCATAGACAGCATGGACAAGGGACCATGCTTTAGGATGTTGTTATTATTATTGAATCCAGCTCACTGAAAGGTAAAACTGCCTAACACTTAGGTTAGACCTGACTCAAAAATGAATTAGGCTACTTTTGGATAGTGTGGGGGGAGGAGAGGGGAAGAGGTAGTGAATTCTTCATTATTGAATGTCATTAAGTAAAAGCTATATTACCATTGGTCAGGGATACTAGAAAAGGCATTCACTCTGAGGTAGATGCTGGACTACTTTGTCTCTGAGTTCTCTCTTAACTAAGAGACTGTCACCTCTTTCTCTCTCTGGTACATGGTTTTGCCAAAGACATTCTGCACTATTCTTAATTCTACATATTCTACTAATCTCATCCAGGTGCAAAATGTTTCAACTTCTCTCCAGGTTCAAAACACATCTACTAACCAATTGTATTTTTGGAATTAAACTGTCAGGCCTTAGGGGTGAAGGAAATTAGTATTTTAAAAATCTAAATGATAAAGTCCAGATGTACTTCATTTTGAGTAAGAAATGTATTCCAGGCAAGTTATAAATCATATCATTTTATTTCCATAAAAAATGTTTTTTTTCTCTAAAGGAAGTTTACAGCTAATCCTCTTGTGAAATAAAGAATTCTTTTATGAAGTACACAATTCCTCATTGATCAATCTATTTTGTAAATTTTATATGTTGAAAAGATTCTATATATTGTGTTCTTTGAAAATAAAAAACTCTATAATGTCATAAATTGTCTATGGCAATTAAAAATGACAAATATATTTTTGTTTGTTTAAATTGTCTCTTTTTATTTTTAGTTTATTATAAACAATTCTTTCACAATCTCAAAATGGACCAATACTGCTTAAGAGACACATACTATTAGGCCCTCAGCATAACTCTGACCTAAATTCTTTTCCTAGAATCTGCTAGCAGGGATTTGCTTACTTGGGGATTAAACAGGCATTACAGGGAAAGGGAGGAAAATGCCCAATGAGTGAAATAAACAGTCTAATAATAG
The DNA here is from genome assembly GCF_902635505.1 of Sarcophilus harrisii. Lineage (NCBI taxonomy): Eukaryota > Metazoa > Chordata > Mammalia > Dasyuromorphia > Dasyuridae > Sarcophilus > Sarcophilus harrisii. The sequence goes on from NC_045427.1 coordinate 161,775,458, forward strand.
ACCTTTTCACCTTTCAATTTCCTCAATCATTAAGCAGCTAATGGTCTTCAATCTTTTTTTCTTGTTCCTTTGCTTCCAAGGAAGTTTACTTAATGGCATCTTCATCTTGAATGATGATAATTGACTGTACATAAGTTTGAGGTGTAAACACACCCATAGGAATTTTAATAAAAGCTGAAAATCTCATCTAAAATGGATAGTAGGGGAAATTGTGCACTGATTTGTATCCAATGTGTGATGATTATATTGCTGCCACAGCTGGAGGACTGATACTGAATTCCAAGTTTAGGCTGATCTCCCTCTGGGAGGAGAAGATAAAAGAACTCAAAGAATACTTCCTCAAATTTCATACTGTTAGAAAGAATGCACCTTTCTTGAGGGAAACAGAAGGTTTCAATTGAGGAAAAGGGGATCTGAGGCAGAAAATATGTCCCTCATTATAATGTTGAAGAAAGAAAGGAAGCAACAAACATTTAATAAGAGTCTATTATTAAGCGTCAAGTACTGTGCTAAGTGCTTACAGATATTATCTCACATGGTTTTCCTGATAACCCTAAAAGTAGATGTTTTTATTTTCACATTTTACAGTTGAGGAAATTGGCACATATAGAGATTATGACTTGTCCAGCTGTCACACAGCTAATAAGTGTTTGAGGCCAGATTTTAACTCAGGTCTCCTTAACTTGAGATCTAATGTTCTGTCCATTGTACCAATTAGTTACCAAAAGACTGGAAGAAAGTAACATAGAGAAGGGGACAATCAGGCAACTAGAGCTAAAATCTATATTTGGGGTTCACTGTTCCTAAGGGTAAGGAAGTTGGGAGTCTCAGAGGAGGAAAAAATGCTTATTCTCCAAAGCGTGATGTAGTAGAATTCCAAAAAGCAATAGAGGATCTTCTAAGAGTCAGAGGACAAAGTATAATTAGTGTTTCCTTTCTCAGAGGTATTTGATACAACAGCAACCAGGAGAGATTAGTTGTCTTCCCAGGCCATGTATTTAGTACAAATCCTGACTAAGCAAAATAGATGACAGCTATTTTATTCTGAGGGTTTACAAGATGGTTCTTAATAACACAAATGAGCATATAGGCATTCTAAAAAGTACTTTGTACTCTTATGAAGTCTCCACCTGGAAACTGAAGACCACAAAAGCACAGGTGATCTACTTCTCACTATGCCAATTAAAGGTATAGAATACAGAAGAGAAAAATAATGATAATTTGGGAGGTGAACATCTATTTAAGAAGGTGATATATAAGAAGAAGATTCATGTATCAGAATCTCAGCTAGTGATTGAGTATATTTAATGAAAGTTAATAAAAATGTATTTATCATGTTGTCTCATAAATATAATCCAAACAGACTTAAGCTTAAAATGTATAGGAAAGGAAGAAGACTGCCTAAATTCATGCCCTAATTAGATACCATAGAAAGAGGAAAAGCAGACAAAATCCAAGGAAGCAGCCAAGAGTTAATCCAATATTTTGAATGTCCATAAACACCATTTTCATTCAATACTGTGCTAAAATACTGGCTATAACAATAAGATAAACATATATGCACCAAGTGGTATAGCATCCAAATTCCTAAAAGAGAAGTTAAGAGAGCAAGAAAAATTAAACATCAAAACTATACTAGTGGGGAATATCAACTTTGCTCTCTCAGAACAAGATAAATCAAACCACAAAATAAATAAGAAAGAAGTTTAGAAGGGAAATAGTATCCTAGAGAAGTTAGGAATCAAAGACCTTTGAAGAAAGTTGAATGGATACAGAAAGGAATATACTTTTTTCTCAGGAGTACATGGAACCTATACAAAAATTGACTATGAATTAGGGCATAATACTCAAAAAACATAATAGCTCAAAATGAAATGCAGAAAGACAGAAATAGTAAATAATTTTTTCAGATCATGATGCAATAAAAATTACAATCAATAAAAGGCCAGAGGAAAATAGACCAAAAATTAATTGAAAACTAAATAATCTAATCCTAAAGAATGAGTGGGGGGCAGCTAGATGTCACAGTAGATATAGCATCAGACCTGAAGTCAGGAGAACCTGAGTTCAAATCTGGTTTCAGACACTTAACATTTCCTAGCTGTGTGACCCTGGGTAAGTCACTTAACCCCAATTGCCTCAGTCAAAAAAAGAAAGAAAAGAAGAAAGAAGAGTGAAACAACAAATCATAGGCACAATCAATGATTCATCCAAGCAAATAACAATAATGATGCAACATACCAAAATTTGTGGGATGTAGCCAAAATGATTATTAGGGGAAATTTTATATGTCTAGATGCTTACTTATATAAAATAGAGAAAGAGATCAATGAATTGAACTTGCAACTAAAAAAGCTAGGAAAAGAACAAATTAAAAACCCCAATTAAATACCAAATTTGAAATTCTGAACATAAAGGGAGATTAATAAAATTGAAAGTAAGAAAACTATTGAATTAATAAATAAAACTAAGAGTTGATTTTATAAAGAAACCAATAAAATAGATAAACTTATAGTTAATTTGATTAGAAAAAAGGAAACAAGAAAATCAAATTGTTAATCTCAAAAATGAAGAGGCAGAACTTTCTACCAGTGAAGAGGAAATTAGAGCAATAATTAGGAGTTATTTTGCCCAACTATAGGTCAATAAATTTGATAATCTAAGTGAAATGGAGGAATACCTATAAAAATATAGATTGTCCAGATTAACAGAAGAAGAAATAAATTATTTTAGAAAAAGAAGTAGAACAAGCTATTAATCAACTCCCTAAGAAAAAATTTCCAGGGCCAGATGGATTTACATGTGAATTCTACCAAACATTAAAGAATAATTAATTCCAATACTATGCAAACTATTTGAAAAAATAGGGAAAGAAGGAGTCCTACCAAATTCCTTTTATGATACTGATATGGTACTGAAACCAGGTAGGATGAAAACAGAGAAAGAAAATTATAGACCCATTTCTCTGATGAATATTGATGTAAAAATCTTAAATAAAGTATTAGCAAAGAGACTACAAAAAATCATCCCCAGGATAATACACTAAGATTTATACCAGGAATGCAGGACTAGTTCAATATTAGGAAAACTATTAGCATAATTTATTATATCAATAACCAAACTAACAAAAATCATATGCTTATATCAAAAATGCAAATAAATCATTTGATAAAATCCAACACCCATTCCTAAAAGAAAACACTAAGAGTATAGGAATAAATGGAATTTTCCTGAAAATGATCAATAGCATCTATTTAAAACTATTAGCAAGCATCATATGTAATGGGGACAAACTAGAACCATTCCCAATAAGATCAGAGGTGAAACAAGGTTGCCTAATATCATCATTACTATTCAATATTGTATTAGAAATGTTAGCTTTGGCAATAAGAGAAGAAAAAGAGATTAAAGGAATTAGAGCAGGTAATGAGAAAGCCAAATTAAACTATACTATAAGGCAGTGATCATCAAAACCATTTGGTACTAAGAAATAGAGTGGTTGGTTGATGGAATGGGTTAGGTTCATAAGATATGACAGTCAGTGATATAGTAATCTAGTGTTTGTTGAATTCAGGAAACCCAGCTTCTGGGGTAAGAACTCACTATTTGACAGGAATTGTCAGGAAAATTGGAAGATAGGATGATGGAAACTGGGTATTAACCCACACCTAACACTCTATGTCAAGATGAGATCAAAATAGGTTAATGATTTTGGATATGGGAGAGTAATATTATAAGCAAATTGGAAGAGCAGGGGATGATCTATCTCTCAGATATGTGGAAAGGAAGGGAATTTGTGGCCAAAGAGGAACTAGCTTATATTATGGAATGCAAATTAGATAATTTTGATTACATTAATTAAAGAGTTTTTGTACAAACAAAATCAATGCAGACAAGATTAGAAGAGAAGCAATAAACTGGGAATTTTTTTTATACCCCAGAGTTTTGTTAAAGGCTAGATTTCTAAAATATATAGAGAATTGACTCAAATTTATAAGAATTCAGCTATTCTCTAATTGATAAATGGTCAAAGGGTATGAACAGAAAATTTTCAGATGAATAAATTAAAACTATCGATAGTCATATGAAAAATGTTCTAAATTATTATTGATCAGAGAAATGCTTATTAAGACAACTCTGAGGTATCACTACACACCTCTCAAATTGGCTAAGGTGACAGGAAAAGATGATGAATTTTGAGGGGATGTGGGAAAACAGGGACACTACTACATTGTTGATGGAGTTGTGAACTGATCCAACCATTCTGGAGAGCAATTTGGAACTATGCCCAAAGGGGTATCAAATTCTGCATATCCTTTTATCTAGAATTGTCTCTACTCTTGTAATCAAAAGAGATAATTAAAAAAAGGAAAAGTACCTATGTATGCAAAAATGTTTGTAGCATCTCTCTTATAATAGCAGGAAATTGAAAAGTGAGTGGCTGCCCATCAGTTGAAGAATGGCTGAATAAGTTATAGTATATGAATGTTATGGAATATTATTGTTCTATAAGAAACAATGAACAGGATGATTTCAGAGAGGCCTGGAGAGACTTGCATGAACTGATGCTAAGTGAACTGAGTAGAACCAGGAGAACATTGTACACAGCAAAATTATACAATGATCAATTCTGCTGGCCGTGGCTCTTTTCACTTTCAAGGTAATTCAGGCTATTTCCAGTGGTCTTATGATAGAGAGAGTCATCTGCACCCAGAGACAGGTCTTTGGGGATGGAGTCTGGATCACAACATAATATTTTCATCTTTTTATTGTTGTTTGCTTGCATTTTGTTTTCTTTCTCATTTTTTCCTTTTTGATCTGGTTTTTCTTGTGCAGCATGATAAATTTGGAAATATGTATAGAAGAATAGCACATATTTAACATACTGGATTACTTGCCATTTAGGGGAGAGAGTAAGGGTAAGGAAAGAAAAAAAAACTGGAATACAAGATTTTGCAAAGGTGAATGCTGAAAATTATCTATGCATATGTTTTGAGGATAAAAAGCTTTAATAAAAAAGGCTTTTTTTTCTTAGAGGAAGAAATAAAAAATATATATACACACATATACATAAATTTAATCATATGAAAAAATGCTCTAAATCACTATTGATTAGAGAAATGCAAATTAAAGCAACTTAAAACAATTGAGGTATCACCTTACACATAAGAGATTGATTAACATGACAGAAAAGGAAAATAACAAATGTTGGAGAAGATGTGGAAAAATAGGGAAACTAGTACATTATTGGTGAAGTTCTGAACTTCTCTAACCAACCTGAAGAATAATTTGGAATTATTTCTAAAATCTATAAAACTGTGTATGCCTTTTGACCCTGAGATACAACTATTAGGTCTACTTTCCAAAGAGATCAAATTAAAAAAATATTTAAAACATCTCTTTTTGTGGTGGTAAAGAATTGGAAATTGAGGGAATGACCATTAATTGGGAATGGCTGAGCAACTTTTGGCATATTATTATGATGGAATACTAAAAGAACTGATCAGGGGGTTGGTTTCAGAAAAAACTGGGAAAACTTATATGAATCAATAGAGAGTGGAGTGAACAAAACAAGGAAATTATTGTATATAGTAACAGAAATATTGAAAAGATAATCAAGTGTGACTTAGCTACTCTGATCAATATGATTACCCAAGACAATTTATAAAGATTTATGATGAAAAATGCTTTCAACTTCCAGATAGAGACTGTTTAATTTTGAGTACTTGGTTGTTCCAGATGAAATTAAGTCACCCCGCCCAGATGCACTACACCCTCTGGTATTGAAAGAACTAGGTTATGTGATTTCCAAGATTCTCCAAGTATTAGAAAGATCATGGAAAACAGGAGAGCTTACATAAGTTTGGAGGACAGATTATGTCCAAATTCCCCTCCCACCCCCTGCCAAAAAGGGAGGAATTAAGTCTGTAATTATAGACCAGTAAACTTGATTTTGATTCCTAGGCTAATACTAGAACAGATTATTAAAGAAATAGTTGATGAACATTTAGAAAATAGACTGATGAAAACAAAAAGTAAGTATGGTTTCACCTAGAAAAAAATCTTTCCAGACTAAGTTAATTTCTTTTTTGTGACTTGTGGGAAATGGTATTATTGCAGTTTAACTATATTTTAGCTAAACTTCTAATAAAGTATTTCATGCTATTCTTTGAAAAATTTGGAGAGATATGAATTAGATAATAATAGGTGGATACAGAAGTGGTTACATAGCTGGAGTGTAAGAGAAATTGGAAATGATTCAAGGCCACTTTGGTAGGATGTCTCTGATGGAGTAGCGCAGGAATCTAGGCTTAGCCCTATGTTGCTTAATATTTTTTTCACATCACTTGGATAGTATATTCATAATTTTGGCATATGGCACAAAGCTGATAGGATAGATAACTCACTGGATAACCTAGTCAAGTTCCAAAAAAAATCTTGATAGACCCTCAGAGATTTGGGCTGAATCAGATGTAATTAAAAAGATATAAATGTAGTCTTACATGTGGGTGCAACCCTTCTCCACCCCCTCCCATATACACATATATACTTCACAAGTAAAAGATGGGGGGGAGTTTTGTTTAGACAAGTCTGGGGGCTTTGAGGGGATGCAAACTCAATATAAGTCAACAATGTGAGGTGACACTCCAAAAGGCTAACAAGATCTCAAACTACATTGGGAAAAGCATGGCTTCCAGGAATAGAGAAGTGACAGTTCTAGTTTACTCTGCTCTCATTCATCAGGTCTTAACTGCTTAAATATTGTGTTCGGTTCTGGACACAACAATTTAGAAGGAAATTGATGGAGTAGGGCTGGAGGGAGAGAAAGAATTCAGAACTCAAAACTTTTTAAGATTGTTAAAATAAATAAAAACAATTAAAAGAAACTATGAAATTTGGAAAGTACAAAAAGAAACCTTCTAAAGAGGAGAAAAAATGAACTTGTCTAGAGACCAAAGAAGATACAGAAGGAGTGGATGAACACTGGAGAGAGAGAGACCAGGGAGGTGGAGGACTTTGAATCTTTATTACGAGGATCAGTTAAAGGAATTTGGCATGTTTAGCCAGCAAAAGAGAAGACTCCAAGAGATGGGATAACTATGTGATGGTTAGGAAGACCATAGTTTGTTCTGTTTTACTCTAGGGGAGAAAAACAAAGACCATGAGTAAAAGTTGGTAAGAGACAAATGCAGGCTTGATATAAGCTAAAACTTCCTAACAATTAGACCAGTTCAAAAGTTTCAAAGGCTGCCTCTAGAGGTCATTGATTTGGTCACAGTTACACTGATTCAGAAGGATACATAGTGGGCATTGTCCTAAGCACTGGGGATCCAAAGAAAGGTAAAAGTTGGTCCCTGTTTTCAGGTGCTAACTATCTAATGAAGGGGACACTATACAAACAGTTATATACAAAGAAGTGACATACAGAATAAATTGGAAATAATGAAGAGGGGAAGAACTAGAATTAAGGGAGATTGGGAAAGAATTCTTGTAAAAAGAAATTAGATGGGGTTTTAGCTAGGAGGAAACCAGAAAGCCAGGAATTATAGTTAAGGTGAAAGGGAGAGCATTTTTTTCTTCCAATTAGTTTATTTATTTTTAATACACATTAATTTATGAATCATGTTGGGAGAGAAAAATCAGAGCAAAAGGGAAAAATCATGGAAGAGAAAAAAACCAGAAAAAAGAAGTGAACAATGCATGCCTTAATTTACATTCAATCTCCATAGATTTTTTTTCCTGGATCCAGATGGAATTTCCAGTCCAAAGTCTATTGGTATTGCTTTGGATCACTGAACCACTGAGAAGAACCAAGTCTTTCACAGTTGATCAACATACATTCTTGCTGTTATTGTGTTCAATATATTCCTGGTTTTGTTTATAGCAGTTCCTGTAAATTTTTCTAGGCCTTTCTAAAGTCAGTTTGTTCATCATTTTTTATAAAACATAATATTTCATTACTTTCATATTCCATAACTTATTCAGCCATTCCCCAACCGATGAGCATCTACTCATTTTCCAATTCTTTGCTACCACAAAAAGAGCTACTACAAACATTTTTGCACATGTGGCTCCTTTTCCCTCCCTTATAATTTCCTTGGGATACAGACCCAGTAATGGCACTGCTGGGTCAAAGTAATGCACAGTTTGACAGCCCTTTAGGCATAGTTCTAGATTGCTCTCCAGAAAAACATTCTAGGGAACAGCCAATAAAAATGCCAAAAAGTGGGAGATGGAATAGCAAGGCAGCTAATTGGACAGTTCCTGGTGGTGGTGGTGGGGCAGGAAATGTATAAAATTTTCCTTCCTGGAAGGGTTTTAAGTAGAGACTGGATGGCTATTTTCCAGATATGTTATAATAGGTATTACTTTTGCGCATGTGTTAGAAGAGATGGCTGCTAAAATGCTAAATAAAATCACTTTTCAGTGATTCCATAAGCCTGGGCTAAGAAAAGGTTGAATCTTTAGGTTCAGGGTTTGCTAATCATTTTTTATGCAAATGAACTGAGAACTAGAGATATACATCTGCCAGAAAACAGGGGCATGTACCTGAGTACACAGACTTTGAAAATGAAAGACATGATCATCTGTTCCTGTCATTTTAAAGAACCTGTTTGTTGCTGAGAGGTCCAGGGAATGATGGTGTCTGTCATTACCAGGATTCTAAGACCCAATGATAATGGAGAAGAATAGGTGAAGGAACTGAACATTTTAAGAGTACAATAAGTTTTAACAAATGACCAGTAAATTTTCTTTAGACAAACTAAAAAAAGCTTTGTAAGAAATAAGTCAAAAGTAAAATAATCCATTATGGGGCTCAAGCCATTGAGACTTCTATGACAAGATGAAAATGATAAATATGTTTCAGAATTTCTGGGATCAGCAAAGAAAATGACTTTCTAGTAAAGAGAGACTCCAAGATGAAGGCATCAAATGCAATGCTTCTTCCGTGTTATAGACTTTCAGATACTTAAAAGACAACTGCCATATCCCTCCCAAACCCTTTTAAATTCAAGGTCAGATAAGTTTTCTCAAAGTTAGACTTACAGAAAATTCTAGGGGTGGTAAAGGAGGAAATTATAAGTGAAGGGTGATCTAAACACTGTTGGGAAAGTGGTGATGGGAACGTTGTATATTGGTGCAGATAGGAAAGTGTCCTTTTTCAACCATTTCCCTCTATCTGGAGATAGAACTGGGAAGGACTTTCTAGAAGTGAATAAAAAACCTACCTTGCTTTGGTGACCTGAATTTACCCTAAGCTAGGCAGTTCCAGCTTGCTGCAATCCTGCTGAAATAGAAAGACTGGCGCTGGGAACAAAAGTTAAAAGAATGGGTCAATGCCAAAGAAGGAACTACAAAAGACCTGAATTTGTTCCATTTACATTTTTTCATTGAAAACCACAGTGAGCTTTTAAAAGTTCTTTTAACTTTGTGACTTTCTTCTTTCATTTGTTACATTAAATTCTAGTCTCTTCCTCTGTAGCTATTAATGGAGAGTGGGTGAGGAGGCAGTGGTAGTGGAAACCTTCAGAAAATTTAAAGAGATATTCTACACTTATTTCAGAGCCTGCACATAATGGGACACTAAAACCTAATTCTTCTTCTACTGGAGAACTGGCTGAGAGGAACCCACATAGAGATCATTACAAAGTGCTCAGATGGGCAATCTGAACTAGAAGGAGAAAAAAATAGTAGAGCACAGGAAACCAATCTGGGACTGAAAACACCTCTCTGAATGGAACATGAAGATTTATTATGGTATTTCATATTTATCAGATTGACAGAGATGCCAAAAGAGGATCATAATAATTATTGGAGGAGCTGTTGAAGAGCAGGCTTACTGAAGTCCTATTGGTGGAACAGATAGGTGATACAGTAGATAGATTCAGGAAACTCTGAATTCAAATTTAACATCAGATACTTACTATGTGACTCTGGGAAACTCAAACTCTATTTGCCTCAATTTTGTTAACTGTTAAAATAGGATAATAATAGCCCCTACCTTGCAGAGTTGTTATAAGGATCAAATATGATAATATTTGCAAAGTGCTCGACATAAAGTAGATTTTATATAAATGCTTATTCTCTTATTCTCTCCCTTTCCCACCTTAGAGCTGCAAATCAATCATGCCATTCTGGACAAAGGGGCTATGCACAAAAGGTCATTAAATTATACATGCCATAGCCTTTGATCTATAGATATTATTATTTGGCATGTATCAAAAAGAAGATTAAGGACAGAAAGATAAAAAGAAAATTGGCAGAAAAGAATATTGCAGAATCTCTTAAATGAGGCTCATAATAACTTAAAAGAGTTCAGTTTAAGTAAGCTTACAGAAAAAGTTGGCTTTTGTCCAGATGGCAATATTCAGTTGATTGGACATTTCATTGATCTCAGCCATCAGTACATTTATCTTAGAAAGATGCTGCAAATGGATAATGGGATGGGCTCAGAACTGGACAGGAGGAGGCTACTGGGAGATGGTGTGGTGTGGGGGAAGGGTCAGTCTTTGGAGATTGCAGTTATTTTAATGACTTTAAGTTTGTCCCTGAAACAAAGGACTGTCTTTTTTTTAAATAATGTATTTTTCAGGTGATGTGTGCTTGGACTCATAGAATTACAAAATCTCAAAAGAACTGAAAGAGCTCATCTTCTATTCAGCTACCAAATGATCTTCTCAAAGACAAGTCTAACTGTCATAGCTCACATCCAAGGGTTCTGATAAAGACCTCATTTCTAAAATATGTAGAGAATTGACTCAAATTTATAAGAATTCAAGCTATTCTCCAATTGATAAATGGTCAAAGGGTATCAATAGACAATTTTCAGATGAAAAATTAAAACCATTTATAATCATATGAAAAAAAATGCTCTAAATCATTATTGATCAAAAATGCAAATTAAGACAATTCTGAGGTACACATTACATACCTCTTAAATTGGATAAGATGACAGGAAAAGATAATGATGAATATTAGAGGGATGGTGGGAAAACTTGGACACTACTACATTGTTAATAGAGTTGTGAACTGATTCAATCATTATGGAGAGCAATTTGGAACTATGATCAAAGGGCTATTAAACTCTGCATATCTTTTTTTTTATCCAGCATTGTCTCTACTGGGTCTTTAATCCAAAGAGATCATAAAAAAGGGAAAAGTTCCTATGTATGCAAAAATGTTTGTGACAGCACTTTTTATAATGGCAAGAAACTGGAAAGTGAATGGCTGCCCATTAGTGGGAGAATGACTGAATAAGTTATGGTATATGAATGTTATGAAATATTATTGTTCTATAAGAAACAATCAGGAGAATGATTTCAGGGAGGCCTGGAGAGACTTACATGAACTGATGCTAAGTGAAGTGAATAGAACCAGGAGAATATTGTATATGGCAAACAATAAGATCATACAATGATCAATTCTGATGGACATGGCTCTTCTCAACAATGAGATAATTCAGGCCAGTTCCAATGGTTTTGTGATAAGCTAGAAACATTTACACCCAGAAAGAGGACTGTGGGAACTGAATGTGGATCACAACATAGTATTTTCACCTTTTTTGTTGTTGGTTGCTTGCATTTTGTTTTCTTTCTTATTTTTTTTTTCCTTTTTGATCTGTTTTTTCTTGTGCAGCATCATAATTGTGGAAATATGTATAGAAGAAGTGCACATGTTTAACATATATTGGATTTGCCATCTAGGGGAGAGGGTGAGGGAAGAGGGAAAAAAATTGAAACATAAGGTTTTGCAAGAGTGAATGTTGCAAATTATCTATACATATGTTTTGAAAATAAATAGCTTTAAAAAATTTTTAAAAGAAAATAAATAGCTTTAATTAAAAAAAAATGAACACTCCCTGAGGGCAGAGACCATGTTTGTGCTTTTCTTCTGTACATCCACACTTCATGCATTCATATAAGCTATTCTCCGAAATTGGCTAGGTGGTATAATGGAAAAAAGTGGAAAAAGTCTCATCTTCCTGAATTCAAATCTGGCCTTATACACTTAACCCTTAGTTTCTTCATCTGTAAAATATAAGCTGGAGAAGAAAATGGCAAATCTAGACCAATGCTTGGCACATAGCAAGTACTTAATAAGTGTTTATTTGGTGCATATAGAGGAAGAAGATCTAGAATATAGAATTCTGCTGAGAAATAATGAAGATGTCCCAGTGGAAGGCCAAAGTGAGAAAGAGGGAGGCTAAGGAGGACCTTTGAGAGAGGGCAAGTAAAGTTAGAGCAGAGGACTCTCACTTTGTGTTTAGAATGAGACCTTGAGTTTTTCATTTGATTCTACAAACATAAATTCTGCATGAACAGAAGTGACCCAGTGAATGGTACCTTGGAGTTGGATTCAGGAAGGTCTGGATTTAAATCTTATCTCAGACCCTTACTAGCCATGTGATTCAGGGCGAGTCATTCTGTCTAAGCCTGCCAAAATTGAGTTACTAATGGTTCCACCTTTCCAGGGTTGTTGTGAGGATCAAATGAGATTATGAATTCAAAGGAGTTCAAAAACATGAAAGTACTTCATATTTATGATATAGTATGATTATGCCTACTATATATAAGGCACTGAGAAGGACTCTAGTTATTACAATAATAATAATATTAATTAGCATTTATATATTGCTTTAGAGTTTGCAAAGTACTTTACCACTATTTCATTTTACTTATATTTATTACATATTTCATATTAACAAATATAATAAGAATGTATAAAATATAACTAAATATTTACACATATTTCATTTATATGAAAGTAAATTGTCTGAGGCTAAATTTGAACTAAGATATTTCAAACTCCAGGCCTAATATCCTACCCACTGTACCACCTTGCCACCTCTATGTTTCATCTACAAAACAAATGAACAAAACAGTTCCAAGCTTCAAAAAGTTTACATTCTATTTTGTGGATTATAATATAAACACAAATGAATATTATGCAAGGAAAACTGGGAAGAGAAGATAGTACTGACAACCTGAGTGGGGCAAGCTTTTCTGAAGAGAGTCTGAGCTGAGCCTTAGGAAAGACAATGAAATGAGATGAGAGAGTGTGTTTCAGGTTTGGGAAATTTGTTGTTATTTGGCTGTTTTTGTTTTCATGACCCTACTTGCAGTTTCCTTGGCAAAGATACTGGAGTGACTTGCCATTTCCTTCTCCAGTTCATTTTACGGATGAGGAAACTGAGGCAAGCTAACTGACTTGCCCAGGGTCACCCCCAAGTATCTAAAGTCATATTTGAATTAAAAAAGATGGGCCTTCTTGAATACAGGCCCAGCACTTGTATCCATTATATCACCTAGCCAGGTTTAGAGAATAGCTTATTTGAATGCATGGGGGCAGGAGATAAGAATCAGGGTCAAGGAAACAGCCATTTAGTTTTGTTGGAACATAAAGTCGGGTGACCTACCTCAAAGACATTTGGGACATAGAGGTGCATATCGGATTGTGGACAATCTTGTGTCTGGGGTCAAGGAAATCATCCCTGAAGGTTTCTTTTTCTTTTTTTTTCTTTTTTTTTTTTTTAAGCAGGAGAGATCACATGGTTAGGTTTGTGATTTATTTGGCAGTTAAAAGAGAGGAATGAATTGGAGAAAGAAGAGACTGGTTCAAGGTGATCAAATAGGAGGCTGTCCTGAAAGGTCAGGCAAAAGGAGAAAGGAGCTTGAACTGACATGCAAACTGTGAAAAAAAAATAGAGAGAGAAGTGGTATGCAGAAAAAAATGTGATGCAAATAGATAAACCAAGATTTGGCCAGTTATTGAATATGTGAAAGAGGAATGAGTTTCAGGGGAAAGAATGAGTTCTGTTTTGACATTCCAATATGCAGTTAGTTGATAGGGCTTAAGGAAGAGATTCAGACTTCCTAGGTAGACATCTGAATAGAGATGATAATTAAACCCATGGAAAGTGATGACCTTATAAAGAGGTAATTTAGAGACAGGAACCAGCTAGATGGCATAGTAAATAGAATACTGGACCTAAAATCAGGAAGATCTGGTTTCAAATATAACTTTAGACTTGCTGTGTGACTGTCACTCTATCTAAAGATTTATCTACATCCTTTCCTCATCTATAAAGTAGGGATAATAAGAATACCTACTCTACAGAGTGTTGTAAGGTTCAAATCAATTAATATTTGTAAGGTAATTTAGTATAGTGCCTGAAGAAAAGATGCAGTGTCACTTTATTTGTGAATCTAATACTCCTAGTAGAGTCCGGCTCATCATCACATTAACTATTAAAATTAGTCTCATATCAGTTGTAAGAATTCCCTCTGGTGTTTACTATTATAATGTTCTATGTTGGAGGGTTCAAATTTGTGACTTGCAAAACTCCTGAGTGTGGCCTAAACTAGATTAAAAAGTAATTGGGGATTTTTTTAAACAAAATAAATAAGAATACAACATGTGATTTCTAAGTCAATATGTGGCCCATTTCTATTTGATCTCTATTTGATTTCTATTTGAATTTCTATTTGACTTGTCCACATCTATGAGATAGAAAAAAATCATAATTATTTAGTGTATAACTGTAAGTTATCAGATATAGACATACCTTATAGCTTATAGCTCCCTGCCTCTTCTGAAGTAAGAATATGGTTACTATAGCTGAAATACCTTGAGTTTTGTCAATTGGTTAGTATCAAATGGATTTTCTTGTCAGTTAGCAATCAATGTGCAGTATAAAGCTGAAAAATAGTTTAGTTTCTTTGGAATTTGGGTTCTTCTCCATTGTGTGATAGTTGAGAACCATTCTAAATGTTAAAAGATAAAAATCACTTTGTAACTGGCTTCTCAGGATGCATCAGAAGTGTTATTTGTTGAGTTTCATGATAATGGTTTAAAGGAAGGGGTGTTCCTTTCCCTCCACCCCCTCCAAACCTATTTTTGCTGCATCATCTATTAAAACTCCAAAATAACAACTAACTTTATTAGTTCTAATTAAAGCTCGTATTAGCTTATGTATACCCTCTGCCATTCCTAAATATAAGTGTGGTAAATTTTTAAAAATGTATTTTCTGCCCCATGAGACAATTCTATTTCATATTCCTTTTTCATATCTTTGAATCTAAGTATCGGAGAATTGGAAAGTACATAAATAGCTATCTATAAGGGTATAAAAGTTTCTATAACGTATGGAATAATAGAATGATATACTGAGAACAAATGGATGTGAAAATATGGTTATTCAAGGAAGGAGGAAACTTTAGGGATCATGACCCCTTGCACCAAAGAAGAAGACTGGTTATAGAATCAATAAAGGGCCAAAGGCCCCTGAAAACATCAGAAATCATGAGTTATTACATTTTGCTACCCATGGATCCTATATATGTACCTCACTGTGTGCTCTTCTTCTCCCTGAATCCTTGGTATTGTTATTTTAAGTGAATAGACAAATATTTTAAATTGTGAATTATAATTTCTAATATGAAAAACATCTATATATAACTCAAATAAACAAAAGTTCTTTGGGAAAGGGAAAGGAATAAAAATTGATATAGCACTCATTATATACTGGGTATTCTGCTAGGTGTTTTACAAATATCTCATTTGATATTCATAACAACACTTACTCCTCATTTTATAGTTGGGGAAACTGAGGCAAATAGAGACTTAAATTACTTGCCTTGGGTCATACAGCTAGTATCTGAAGTGGGATTTCAACTCACATTTTGGGGGAAGGGGATTTTCCTCTTTTTTTTTTTTTAAACCAACTATTCTTACTATGCCACCTGGAAAGTGTTCATCCAAGAGTAGTCTCTATTTAAGGCCTTTCAAGGAGAGGGAAAGCTTCACTTCTTGAGGTAACCCATGCTATTTTGGACATCTCTAATTGTTAAGAAGTTTGTCATGGTGTTTCACCTAAATCTGCCTCTTTGCACATTTCATCCCTATTTCTAGTTCTGCCCTCTGGACAAAGAGAGCAAATCCAATCCCTTCTCTATAGGACAGCCCTCCAAATACTTGAACCTAGCTATCACATTTCCTCTTCAACATCCAACTGTTATATAAAAACAGGAGAATGAATACCACATCGGTCTTGAATTTTGTTTTTACTTGCTGGAAAGATAGAAGAACATTATTTCAAATATGAGACACTGTACGCTAAGTTGACCAAATAGAACCAAGGTTTGACTTTTATATATTCATTAAATGTATACTGTTTTCATACATGTTTTACATACATGTAATTCATACATGAATTAGAAAAAAATAATTGCTTCTGCAATGTAAAAGTAATATTTCCTTCCTGTTTGCCTGAATAGATTAATAATGGCTATAACTCAAGCTATTTTTGAGTAGGTACACCATAAATAAAAATGATTTCCAGAGGATATTTCCAAAAAGTATTTCAAAATATTTCCCAAGTGTTAATTGATGGATGCTTTCAATTTCTTTACCACCCAGGTAGATAGAGAGGACTGTCCTCTTCATTTAATCAATCTAAAAAGCACTTGGGATTAGGTTAAGCCACTTGCTCAACATCACATCAAGGAAGATGTCTGGAATTTCTGACTCATACATCTGCTCCACTCTTGTTAAATCATGCTTAGTAAGAAGAGTAATAATCTAGGCCTTCATGTACTTTCACAGTTGGCTTCATAAATCAGCTTATTAGAAAACAGTGCATTTAAAAAAATCTTTTGAAGTTATGAATAACAGGCTTTTTGCTAACCCAAGAAAAATCTTCCTGGGCCCCAGGGTTACCTATTTATGCATTCAATTATTTTTTTATGTAAAAGGGTGGAAACTACCCCTTAGAAACCAGCTGAAAAGAAGCTATTGGTGAATTAGGGCAGAGGAGTACTGGGAAAGGGACAGGCCTTCTAAAGTTAGTCAGAAATCCTGCCTCTTCTTCCTCCTACTCTCTTCCCCAAAGAGATGTTCTTCTAAAAGTTTTTCAGAGAAAGATTATCTGCAGGAAGAGATTTAAGGAGATAGGAACTGAGTATATAGTGTGTGCAACCTTGAGAGCCTTTTGCTAAGCATTTTAGGTACAAAGAAAACTGCTGAAGAATATTGAAGTAGGTTTATTTTATCCTTCTTTGTATTCTTTCTGCAGGCACTTTCAGATCATCAGAGACTTCTGTTCCACATTGACACAACCACAGAATGATATAATTTCAGTGTTTGAGGTCCCAGAGTACCCATTTAGTCCAACCTAGAAAAAATTTCTACTTCAGCTAACATTTTTAAAATGCTCATAAATGTCTAGTATGTTTAGGACCAGACAAGTAAAGAAGCACATATAGATTATAATGATGCTTTATTTTTCTCTCTTTTTTGCCTAACACAGTAAGGATAAGTAGAAAATGTTTAAGAATAATAAAATGAAGAAACAGAAAAGAAAAAAAAAAAGAAACAACTCTAAACTGGCTATTTTTGGCTATTCTTAGTTAATTAAAGCCTGCACAATTAACTATCTTTAGTTACTTGAGGCTTGTCACTTTTGTTTCAATCTACCTTTTCAAACTTTCTTCCTACTATTCCTCCCTTCCAGCCAGAATGTCTGTCTCATGGAAACACTATGCTGTTTTTTCTTCTGACCTTTAGGTTTATTGACAATCTTGATGTGATTGGTTTATAAACATATTGGTAGCTTTCAGTGTCTTGGAAAGAAAAAGAAAGAAAAGAAGGAAAGAAGGAAGGAAGAAAGAAAAAGAGAGAAAGAAAGAAAGATAGGAAGGAAAGAAGAAAAAGAGAAAGAAAGAAAGATAGGAAGGTAGGAAGAGAAAGGAAGAAAGGAAGAAAGAAGGAAAGAGAGAGATGAGAAAGAAACGGTATAGAGCCAAAATAGGTTAGCAACTTTCGTATCTTGGGATCTTTGCTGGAAGGAATCACTTCAGAAGAAATTTTTTTGTTTGTTTGTTTGTTTTTTGGTAAATAACATTTATTTATTTATTTTTATTGTGGTTGTTTTACCCTGTTTCAGAGTAATGAGAGCTTGATATTAGTAGAATTTTATGTAGCATTGCTAGGTGAAAACAGAAATGGAACTGAAAGCCAGATCTCATAACTTCCAAAACAATTTTCCTTCCATCAGCTCATGCTATGGTTCCAGTTGTTCCTATCATAAAAGTCACATATGCACAGCAGTTGTGAACAAAGTTTACTAAGTTCTCCCATGAAACTTTCTCACCACTCTTCAATCTCCATGATTCTCTCCTTCTTCTATACCTTTTTGCACACATTTCTATACTAAATTATGCAACACAATTTTATGATAGCTCCAGACAGTCCAGCTCATGATGGGATTCCACTCATCAAGGAAACAGAAAGAATCCCATTAGGTTAGGAGCCCTACTTCTCAAAGACTTCTAACTTTGTCCTAGAGCATCAGTTTTCAAATTTTTGGTCTCAAAACTCTTTTATAATCTTAAAAATTATTGAGGATTCCAAAGAAGTTTTGTTTATTTGAGTTATAGATAGATGTTTTTCATATTAGAAATTATAATTTACATTTTAAAATATTTTTCTATTCACTTAAAATAACAAACTCATTACATGTTAACATAAACAGCATGAAATTACCCATAGTCCTCCCCCCCCAAAATTAATGAGAGCAGTGGAATTGTTTCACATTTTTTGCAAGTCTAATATCTAGTTTAACAGAAGACAATTAGATTATCATATCTGCTTTGGCCTTGAGCCCATTGTATTATGTTGTATTGCTTGAAATATATCAAGAGAATTTGACTTTGTACAGATATGTAGTTAAAAAGAGGAGAGTATTTTAATAATCTCTTCAGATAATTGTGGATATTCTTCTTTTATACTATACTAGGACGCAACAAGTGATAATATCTTAAGGGTTAGTTGCAATAAGTAATTCAAAGCTATATCAATGAATTTTGTACTCTGTGACATTAAAATCTATAATTCTGCCTTACACTTTGAATGGCCCTTTCACACATGAATGATTTAATGTCATGCAATGGTCATTTGGAAAATATTATTCACTGAATATGAAGATATTCTATAGGTTGACAAATTTATTATACTGTTTGAAAAAAACCAATCATTAATATCACCATTAATCCCATCAAAACAAGTTTTAAATATTGGGTAGTTGTCAAACTTTTGGTGACAGACAAAAGTTTTCCATGTAATTTTCATTTGAAAGCTTGAAATTTATTGTTGGAAACAAATAATGTCAGTTGTTTCTTTGAAGAGAGAGGTATACTTCATTAATTTTCAAGAAAATGTCTGTTACATATCCAAGTCTGAATAGCCAGTCTTTTTTTTTTCAATTAAAAATGGTGTTCCATGAAAAAAAGCAGCTTAAAACTCAATCATATATTTTTTCAAGACAATCACTTTACTTTGTTATGTAGCAGAAGTGCTTTATGCATGTTCTTCATTTTATTATATAAAAATATTAAAAAGTCATGTATTCAAGGATTAAACTTTAATAAAATTAATTTTTGTTGCTTCATCAAGGACATTCCTAAATGAGACTGGAATTTATTTGTATATCTACATTGATCTACCACTTTCTATCTTTATATCTGTATTCTTTAAATCTATATATTTACCTATATATAGATAAATCTATAAAATGTATCTGTATATGCCATTATCTGTGCATCATCCATCCATCCATCCATCCATCCATTTATCCATCTATCTATCACTGCAAATATGTAGCAGTGAAAAATACAATGACTTCTTCTAAGTTTGGTACCACTGCTTTGATTCATGCTAAGGTACCACTGGTTTTAACACCCTACCCT
The DNA here is from genome assembly GCF_902635505.1 of Sarcophilus harrisii. Taxonomy (NCBI): domain Eukaryota; kingdom Metazoa; phylum Chordata; class Mammalia; order Dasyuromorphia; family Dasyuridae; genus Sarcophilus; species Sarcophilus harrisii. The sequence continues at coordinate 161,795,203 of NC_045427.1, forward strand.
ATCCTATACCCCAATAGCCCCCTCCCCTTTTGTTCTCTTACTACACATGTCAATACATTTGTTTCAGGATAAACTGTGAAATTCAAAAGAAACATTTAACATGTGTTTATGGCCAAACATTCATATAAAAGATGCATTTTTTCAATGATTAGCTGGTGTTGATATTAGACAAATAGAAGCAAAGTCTTAATTAATTAGTACAGGAATGCTGGTGGATTTGACCATTTATCAGGCATAATGTTCAACAGGAAAGATATTAGCTCAATCTTTATGTTTGCAGCTAAATCTTTAATTCATAGGTCAGATAGTTTCTAGGAAACTATTTATAAGGGAATAAGAATGAGAAAGGCAAATGACCTCTTAGTATTATTATGAAAATAATATTGATCCTGCAGGCTTCCTGAAAGGGTTTCAGGGAGCCTCAGAGCTTTACAGACTGCACTTTGAGAACTGCTGTCGTGGACATTGTGTTTGTTCTTGTTCCCAATTAAAGACTGAGAGCTGAATTTGAGTACCGAGGGAAGCATCTAATGGCTTCCCTCTGAGCTATTGCTGAGCAGGGTAAAATTTCACAGTTAGATTGCAAACTTAATTTCTTGGGCAGGCGGAAGAGTGGCTGTATATATCAAGGAGCTTTAAATTGTCTCTGCTGTCTATCATACACACATGCGTGCACTCACTCTTGCACTCTTTCATTCCCTATGTGTATAAATATACATATATACATACATTCACAAGTGTGTATATATATATATATTATATATATATATATATATATATATATATATATATATATATATATGTATGTTTGAGTGGTCTAGATTCCTGGTGGTCTAGAGGTTAGTGGCTATTAGACAGTTGTTAAGAATCCCCATTAAGTCGGCCGCAGGTTTTAGGAGTGAAAGAATTCACTCATTCCCGAAATATTAATTGCAAAATGAAAGTTTATTGTTAGATAAAAGTCAGTTTACCAAGAGACTGACTTCTACAGTGGCAGATCCATGGAAAATGGAGTTTTGCACTGAGAATGCAGTTCTCAGTGGACAGAAGGTCCTGGCAGTAAAAGGAGCTGCCAAGGTCCATCTGCAAAGACTTTAGTTGATGGAAGCTATTATATTGAGTGTCTTGGCAGGTCAGACCCAGTAGGGGCTGGGGCAGCCCAGCAAGTCAGACCTAGTGGAGGCTGGGAGAGTCCAAGTTGGCTCAGACCCAGTGGGGGCTGGCACAAGGCCTCATCTCCTATTGGAATTCAAAGGGATGCTTTTTGACCAGGATTTGTAATTGAATCAAAAGCCCTGGCATCCAGGAAAGACAACTTGTCTGGGGAGGATATGTCTCAGCCAGGAAGGGCTGGGAATCTGAAAGGAATCACAGATCAATAGGAAATAGAGTTTCTTAAAGGGACCACAACCCGCTTCAATTCAGCCCTGAAATTCAAATATTGGAAGCACCCTGAGTCCCTGAAGTGTCTCCCTGTGTTTGGCAGACTCTTCCTGTCTTATTTTTCTCCCAGATGCACTCAGGATTTCTTCTACCATCTCACTGGCCTGTATAGTCTCTCCTCTTTTTAGATTCTTTTTATGTGTTGTCTTCATTACAATATGAGCTCCTTGAGGGCTATCCTACTTGTATTTTTACTCCTAGCACTTAAAACATGTGCTCAGCGATTGATATGTAGTAACATTGTAGTGTTGTAGTAACATGTAGTAAGCGATTAATAAATACTATTTGATTGATTGATTGATTGGGAAATATTATTGATTATTCGATTGACTGGCAAAGTTACTTAACCCCTCAGTGCCTTAGCAAACTCTTTAAGACTGTCATTTGCAGAGAATCTGCTGCCCCAGTATTGGTAGAAAGATTATTCTCACGTGGGAATTTCTATCTAGGTGAAACCATAGATCTACTCTTTATCAATAAAGACTAGACCTGTGGTGTGTGTGTGTGTGTGTGTGTGTGTGTGTGTGTGTGTGTGTGTGAAGGGACTTCTTTGAACCCTAGAAGCAAACTTTCTTCAGTAATTAATTTCAGGCTTTGGGTTTCTACAATATTGTACCTTCTAACCTTCCTTAACTGAGACAGCGCTTTGTAAATATTCTCTTAAATCAAATGTGCTGGGTTAGCTTAATGAAGCCAAATGTGTCAAGCTTGACATCCAAGAATAAGTTGCCTTGATTTGTCTTGTTATATTGATTATAGTGAGTCTTAGTGCACTTTAATTCAGGAAATTATTTCTGTTTCTTAGAAACGTTTGCATTCATTCTTTTTAAACACCAGAAGAGTAAGGTTGCTTACTGCCTCAAGTAAATGATAGCCAGGAGACATTGTCATTCAAGAAAAGATCCTCTCCTCAGGCAGTATGGGAAGGAACATTTCCTTCCCTCTCTTCAACACACGATCATACCCCCGGGAGAAGTGTCAACCCAACTTTGGTGCTGGTGGCATTAAAGACAGAGGCCACTGTGAAATTCTTCTTTTGCTGACCCCTGAGATGTGCTGTTCTGTGCAGTTTTCACAGTCTGCACACAGGATAGCTCCAGGCTTGAATGGGTCCCCAGGGGCTCTAATTCAGGCAGCAGAAGGTTTTATACTCTAAGGATAAGCAGTAAGGCTGCGTTGCCAGAATGTAAGCAGCTGGGGCCTAGATATAGGTACCATAGAGAAAAAGCAACCATAAACACAGATTATCATCCGACTCAACAGTTAAAAAGATAATCTGTCATGACTGAAAACCTGCTGATAATAATGCATCTCTTCAAATCTGCAATTTTCTAATAAAAAATCAATTAATCAACATTTTTAAAGAACCTACTAGGTGCTATGATCTATATTAGTTAAAATATAAAAGTTAAAAGTGGGAACTTTAAAACATGAAGCAAGAGCTTCTAGGATGAATAGGGGAAGAGAAGACATGTGGTTGGAGAAGAGAGACTAGAAGAAAGTAGAGGATATAACTATAGCATCCTCAAGCCATGAGCAGAATCTTGATTATTTCAGAGACAAGCCAAGATAATTTAGCAGATTGCCAGCCTGGCCTGAGAATCTTTTGCAGAACTTTTAAAGGCAGATGATATTCTCTTTTATATTTTGTAGGCTTGGGGCTGGGAGGGAGGAGTGAAAGGAACAAGCATTTGTTAAGTGCCTAATATGCACCTATTAAATGCAATGTGCTAGGCACTTTGTAAAAATTACCTCACTTGATCATCACAACAACTCTGTGAAATGGGCTCTATTATAATACTTCTTTTCAAGTAAGGAAACAGAGGAAAACAAAAATTAAATACCTTGCCCCAAATCTCGTAGCTAGAAAGTGCCTAATGCTGTATTTGAACTTAGGTCTTCCTCTCTCTGGGTTCAGTGCTCTAACCATTATGTCACCTAGCTGCCATCATTGTAATTATTAGACCATCATGTACCATATTAGACTGTAATGTACCATAATGGATCCTTTAAGGGACTGTATTCATTTGCATATGGGGACACAGATTGATTCTTTTACTTGACTCTATTGTTATTTACATTGATTTTAATTTATTGATTTCTTATGAATGGGGCACACACACACACACACACACACACACACACACAGAGGTTTGATTACTTCAAATAGCCTGGAAAAATTATCAAGAGCCAGGTTTGGTGAATGTACTCCTGCAATCTTGTTTTTGAGGAGGCTGAGGCTGGTGGACCACTTGCTCTTAGATATTCTGAACTACAATGGATTTAAAATATGTTCAATATAGTGAGACTTCGAGGAGCAGGGTCAGGTTAAAGCTCTCAAACCAATGAATGACAGAGTTAAGATAGTGGTTATTAGTTCCCAGGCTGGATAAGCTAGAGATCCAGTTAAAAAAAAAAAAAACAATAGAACAGGAAAAGAAAAAGAAGGAAACAAAAGAAAAAAGTAGAATGCAAAAAAGAGGAAAATGGAGAAAGATGAAGGAAAAGAATAAGAAAGAAAGAAGGAAGAAAAGAAGAAACAAAGAAAAAAGAAAAAGAGAGGGAGGGAGAGAAAGGAAGGAAGGAAGAAAAGAAAGAAAGAAGAAAAAGAAAGGAAGGAAAAAATTAACAAGAATATTCAGTTTTCAGAGTTTCATTCATTACATTAATAATATCCTTAAAGTTATAAGACATACATGCACACATGCTCATAAAACCATGCACACATACATATTCCTGCAAGGAGGATGGTAATGGATCACTTCTTCTATACCCAGTTGAGCTCAGCTTGACATGAAGGCTTTCTAACTCCATAAAGAGAGAAAGAGAGGGAAGAGAAGGGAAAGAGACAGAGAGAGACAGAGAGACAGAAACAGACACACATACACACACACACACACACACATACACACACACACACACACACACACACACACAGAGATGAGTAAGCCTCTCCCAACAAGTTGATCTCACCTACTGTCTAGCAAAAAGAGACATAAGAAGACATTAACTCTTGCTCTGTTTCCCACCCAGAAGAGAGACAAAAAGAATCTTTTAATTCTCTATGCAACAGAAAGAAGTAAAAGAGTTATCAGAGACAAGAAACCTTTGATTTTTTTTGTCCATTGGGAAATGAAAAGTGAGAAAGAAACAGCAAAACTCTAAAGAACCAGTTGCCTAAATAATGATAGCTAACATTTATATTGTGTTTTAGGGTTTGCAAGATACATTATATGTACTATCTCCTTTGGTCTTCATAAAACTTTGGTGAGAGAGGCACTACTATTATTATTATTAAATCATCTTTATAATTGAAGCATAGATAAATTAAGAAACTTGCCCAGGATCATGCCGCCAGTAAGTGTCCAAACCAGGGTTCAAACTTGGGTGTTCTTCACTTCAAGTTCTGTGTTCTCTTCCCTGGACCACTTAGCTGCCTTGGGATCCACTTACTACTTCTTGGCTGAAAACCGGAGGCAATTTTCAGTGAGCTGGCTCCCTCTTCTCAGCTTTTCATGAAGAGAACCAGAACTTGGTTCTCTCCTTCTTTATTCTCTGATAATGAGGGACTTCCTCATTAAAGGCAAACTACTCTAACATAAAAGCCTTGATCTTAGTCTCGTCTATCTTCTTCAGCAGATTGTCCCCTCAATTATTTTTCTTCTTTCTAATTTTAATGCCTCCTCACCTCTACCTCATTCACTACTTTGCTTAATACAAGAACTAGTTTAAATATCACCTTCTATTTAAATACTTTTCTTATCTATTCTTCCCAACCCTTCTCTCCCTGAATATTTTATATCTAACTACCTTGTATTTTGTTTTTTTTATACTTTTATTTTTTAAAACTTTATTTATTTAATATTTCCCTCAGTTATATTCAAAAACTTTTGTTTAAAGATTTTTGAGTTCTCTCCCTTATCCCCACCCATAATTAAGAAAACACATGTGAAGTTATACAAAACATTTCCATAAAAGTCAAGTTGTGAAAGAAAACAGAGATGTCCTACCCTAATGAAAATAAAAACTCTCAAAAATTAAATTAAAAAGAAAAAGAGAAATAGAAATAGAAATAGAAAATGCTTCAAACTATATTCAGACACAATCAGTTCCTTCTCTGGGTATGGATAGGATTTTTCATTCTAAGTCTTTCAGAGGAATTGTGGATGGTTGTATGACTGAGAATAACAAAGTCATTTAAAGCTGGTCATCCCAGAAAATTTCTATTACTTTGTATTTAGCATATTTCACTTCATTCATGGAGGACTTTCCAAGCTTTTTTTTTTTTTCTGAGAGTATCCTGTTCATCATTTCCCAGAGAATAATAATATTCCATCATAAATGCATATAACAGCTATTGAACCATTCTCCAGTTAATGGGCATCCCCTCAATTTCTAATTTTTTTTGCCCTGAGAAGAGAACTGCTATGAATTTTTTTTTACATCGATAAGCTATTTTGCCTCCCCCCCTCCCCCGCCCCGTTTTTCTAAATCTTTTAGTATTCATGCCTAATATTGGTATGGTTAAGTCAAAAGTCATCTGCATGTACTTTTATGTGGATATGCTGTCTCCCCCAGTAGATCTTCTTGAGAGAATATATTGTGTCATTCTTTCCATTTCTATCCTCAGTGCCCAGAACTGTATCTAGTCCATAAGGAGGGTCTTAATAAATGCGTGTTGATTGATTGGTTCTAGTGAAGCCATATTCAATTCAATTTAATAAGCATTTATGGAGTTCTTACTATGTGCAAAGCACTAGAGATAAAAAGAAAAACACACTATTTGTAGTTTATTTACATTTTATGGGGGGAAGGGAGAGTTGTAATGTACAGAAATAAGTATAATCTAAAGAAAATTGAGGAAGAGAAAGTACTAGTATCTTGGAGGTGGTAGAGATCAGAGATTTATGTAGTTAATAACACCTGAGCTAAGCCCTGAAAGAACATAAGAAAGCTGAAAAATTGAGGTGAGGTATAATCCAGACATGGGGGGAGGATGACTTTTACAAATGTGCAGAGCAGGGAAATGGAGTGTCAAGTTTGGGGAACAACTAGTAGCCCAGTCTGATTGGATCCTTTAGTACATAGACATCTCACATTGGAGGCCTTGTGGAAAACTTGTACTCAATAGGCTGAAAACAAAACTTATCTTTTCCCCCAAACCCTGATTTCAGTTGAGATTTGAAGAAAATGAGGGAAGGCAGAGGTAGAGAACATTGGGACATGGACCTTTAGTACAAAGTTACACATATAAGTCTTGGGAACTGATGAGCTCTCCAAGGTGAAAGGGGGCAGGAATAAACATTTATATAGAACCTACTATATTCCAGGCACTATGTTAAATGTCATATGGATATTATTTTATTTGATCTCCAGGAAAGAAAGAGAAGAAAAGATGGCTAAATCAGAGGCAGGGAAAACCCCATGCTAAATGTGCAGGCGATAGATGACAATCCAGCAATGAAGACTAAGAAGGTGCAATTGGATAAATAGGAGAAGCAGAAAAATGCAATCATTGAAAAAAAAAATTAAGAAAACAATCTTTCTGTGGAAAGAGTATATGGACAGAGATAAAGAAGGATGTTAATTAATAAAATGCAATTAGATTTCACAGTGGAGGGATCACTTGTAATTTTGGAGTGAGCAGTTTAAGTCAAATGGCAAAGTTTTAAGACAAATTACATTGCCATTTAAAAGCAAGAAGAGAATGAGAAAGTAGACAGTGAGTGTATTTTAGATGATGTTTCTTTGAAATTTGGTAGTGAAAGGACATATATAGGAAAATAGCTTGAGGGGACAGTGGGATCAAAAGAAAGTTTTTAAAATAAATTTTTTTAAAGGATGGGGTGTTTGTGAATGTTCATGGTGAAGAGAAATGGGGAAAGAAAGAAAGAGAAAAAGAAAGAGAAAGGAAGGAAGGAAGGAAGGAAGGAAGGAAGGAAGGAAGGAAGGAAGGAAGGAAGGAAGGAAGGGAGGAGAGAAAAGGGAGAGGAGAGGGAGGGAGGGAGAAAGGGAGAGAAAGAAAGAAAGGGAGAGAAAGAAAGGAAGGAATGAAGGAAGGAGGGGAGAGAGAAAAAGAAAGAAACAAAGAAAGGTGAAGGAGAAGAAGTTGAAGAAGTTAGAAGAAAGGAAAGGAGGAGAAGGAGGAGAGAGAGAATGAGAGAGAGAAAAAGAGAGAGAGAGAGAGAGAGAGAGAGAGAGAGAGAGAGAGAGAGATGGAGGAAGGGAGTTGGTTCTCCTACTTATTATAACATTATTTAGCCTGTACTTGAAGGCTTTCTAGTTCAGCAAAACATTTCAAAGCATGTTCTGTACTGGTATAGTGTTCAAGAATCTACTCAAGGTCATCTCTCTGAGTCTCAGTTTCCTCTTTTATAAAATTAGTATGTTATTATATAGAAACTGGGGGTGAGTTGTGGGGTGATGGAGTAATGAGTAGGCAGAAAATAAAACTGATTATATTTTAACCTGATGCTGAAAATTGAACCCCAAATGAGTGAAAGGATAAAAAGAAAGCAGCAAAATTCATGTCATAAAAAATGACTTTACAGATAACATTTAGCTTCTATGGCCTAGAAGCTAGAAACCTTGTTGTTTGTAACCAGTCCAAAAAGTTTAAAGGCAAGCACATTTTGAGGTTGAGGCTTTCTTCCTGTCTCACACAATAGTTTTGTTTTGGGCGGGGTAGAAAAGGGGCTGAGAGGAAGGGACAGGAATGAAAGACTCAAAGAATTAATCCTGATTGCATGGCCCTCACTATACATCTTTATTTTTTAACTATCTTAAAAACAATTCTCACATGCAGAGCGTGCCAGATAAAGAGGGAAGGCTTTTGCTGAAGTAGGAAAACCTTCTGGGAATGGTCCCCTAGGGAAACAATTGCTTCTCTGTGAAGTGATATAAAGTTGTACTTTGTCCTGCTAACATATTCTCTCTCTATTTGTAACCAATGAATGAAATATCTCCCATATCATAACCTCTGTCAGCTGCAAAAACAATCTCCTGTAAGATGATATTTATTTATGCTGGAATGAAGCAGTCACTGAACTATTATAGATTCTACAAACATTCATGATAGCCAGAAGGCCTTAGCTGTCCTATAGAAAATACACAAGGAAAAAAAAAATTTAAAAGCATAGTTCCCACAATTTAATTATAATTCTGGAAATCAGGCCAGAGAGCCATACTGCTTTCCAGCTAGCCTTTGGAGTGGAAAACAAAAGTTAATTTGGCTTTCCAAAGGACCTTTAAGTGATGTAATGTCAGCCTTTTAACCATTTCTCCTGCTTATTCCTGAGGGAATGTGATTGGAGAACAAGAAACAGATACTTATCGGCTTAAGCCCACATGTTCATGTGATCTGAGTCTGTTCTCTTCTGAGACCTGAGACCAGAAAGGCTAAGTTTAGAGAGAGTTATACTTCCAATCGAAGGTCATCTTTCTGATTTGAAGATTGAAATTAAGTAGGATGCTGCCCTGTAGTGTTACGCTCAATTGTTGGTTTGCATCAACCAAAGTGAAGAGAAAAGTTGCTAAATACAAACTAAACCCTTCTTGAGTTTGTTTCTTCTCTTCAATATTTATGTTTTCAGGAAAATCATGTTCATAGAATAAGTATTGAAGGGGTTTTCTCAGTCACAGGTTAGAGGTATGGAAATCAGGTGCAATCATTGCCAAAGGAAGAGCCACCACAAAATGACACATGAATGATTAGACATGAGAGTTTTCATGTAAAAATAACTGCAGATGTTTTGAAGTTGCAGTTGAACAGGGAGAGGAGAAATATAGTTTAGGGCCTCCTGCTTTTCCCCATTTTTCTTTTTAATTCAAGTACTTCAGAGATAAGTCATTATGAATCAAAGGTATATTTATAATTTCCCTTTTAATCTCAAAGTGTTTACTGGAATCAAAATAATTTTCAGAAAAGACAATGAAGCACAGTTTACTTGGTATGGCCATTAGATAACAAGGAATCTTTACAAATCCTCTTTCTCTTTTATCCCCATTAGCTCTGATATCAGTGTTGAGGTGGGGATCAAAAGGGAGTTTATTTCCTCCAGAAAATCTTTTAGAAGTCACAGTAAATGTAAAGAAGCAAAAATAAAAATCAAGTCAATTGACCTAGATCTTTGATCTTTTTGTTATGTTTCTCATGAGAAAAATCAGAAATGATGACCCCATATAAATCTACATAATTTAATTAAAACTGCTGGATTTGGAGTCAAAGTTGATAGTTCAGATTCCAATTCTCTTATTATATCTCATCATTTGACCTATACTTGAAACTATCATAGCTTTCATTAAGTTAGTAAGTCTTTTCAGAACTTTAGTTCCACTAGTACAGCCTTCAAAAATGTACCCAAAGTCACAAATCACACACATGATTTGCTCCATGCACTGCAGAAACCATCAGTACATGGAGCAGCCAAAGTATACCCGTTAATCTTCAAAATTCTTGCTGATACTTAAGGGCCAACAGTTTTTCCATATTGGGTGAATGGAGCCTCTACCCTATATAAATTACTGTGTGTGTGCTTGTGTAGAGAGGGACAAGAGCCAACCTGCTATTTGACTGTATTTAGATGTCAACCTGCCTGTGAATGTCTATCCTTGTCAGCACATCTGTAACTATTTGTTACCCAAGACACCAAGGTCCCTTTAACTAAACTACTTCAGAACTTGTCATGGTGTGTGGTGGTTTCTTTGTGAAAGCATACACATATTTGCTATCTACATTATTAGAGAGATAATCCATATCTTTCATAAATCTATCAACATTATCAAAGTGTTCTTACTTTATGTTCTAACTTCTTTTACCCTAAAAATAATGTGCATTCTTGATTGTTAGAAGATCAGTATTGTTTCATGGAATTCCTTTTCTCTGATTCACTGAATATTTCAGCAATTTCTCATGACTGAACTTCTTAAATGCATTATATAGTTACAGTAAACTGTTCCCACAATAGACTTTACTGATAAACTTGACCCTGAATGAACACCTTAGTAAGTTCAAACTTCCAGCCATTCTGTGCAGAAGGGCTGAATTAAATAATCTCTGTGTTTTTTCCAGCTCTAAATCTATTATGTAATCCTATTATATAAATATTATATATTTGTTGGAAGAAGTAACAAAGAAAAAATATTTATCTGGTATTCTTTTTATTGATAGTACCCCTTTTTCTAGCTACACAATTTGTATGAAATGAGCATCTAACATAAGAGAAATCATAGATGTTATTAGTGGAAAATTGGTGGGATAAATCCATGGCTATGGTCCTGAATATGTATGAATATGGCCCTGAAAACATATACCTTATTCAAAAGAAACGGGTAGATAAAAGGGGAATAAAGACAGCAACATTATCTATTAAAAATTAGAGAAAAGAAGCCTGGTGGAAAATGTTTGGGAGGCAGAGAAGAGATATAACCATAATCAATAGTTTCATTATAACATACTGAAGACGTGTACAGAAAGAAAACATTGATAAAGAATTCAAGAAACTTATTAATGAGCTACATGGAGAGATATTATATTAGTAATGGGAGGTTTTAATTATCCAAACATCTGCTAGAAATCTCTCTGCCAAAAAGCAGAGTAGGTAAAACAAATGAATTCATGATGTGCTTTAATGACAATAACAATAATAATAACAACTAATATTTATATGGTGCTTGAAGGGTTATAAAATGCTTTACAAATATTAACAATAATTTCTAAGTAACTCACCTGGGATAACACAAGTCACAAATATCTGAGGCTAAATTCAAACTCAGGTGTTCCTGACTTCAGATCCAGTGCTCTAGCCACTGTACCACCTAACTGCATCTGATTATTATGGACAATTTTAACCATCAAGAGGCAACATGGCATGGTTGAAAAAGTATTGGACAAGATTTAAAACTCAATTTTTCTATTTATTACATTTGTGACTTGCAATTAGTCATTTTGCCACTCCTGAACTTAGTTTTTTAAATTGGTATGGGTGATGGGGTAGGCAGAAGAAAGGATGAACTATATGATCTATGTGATTGCTTCTAGCTATAAATCTATGATTGTATAATCATATGTAAAAGAATCAGTAAAAAAAATTCATTCTACATCTTCTTCTCATCAACGAGGAAAAGATATTTTGGAAATATTGGGAAACTGGAGAGAAGGGAATAGGGAGGGAACATTCTATTTCAGAATTTGAGATCGAAAAGATGATGGTCATAGTATGATGTGTGCTTCAGATTTTTGAACAATAGATTCCAAGGGGCTCAGAGGATTTGATAGAGAGAATCTTACAAATTTCAGTTCTATAGGAAAAGCAGTCAAGGAAGGATGAGATGCTTTTAAAGATGAAATTAGTTAACTAGCACTTATTAATTGCCTCATATGATCTAGGCTAAATGCCACAAACCAAAATAATTCTGAGGAATGTAAAGAGAAAAATTTAGATAAAGAGGGTATTCTTCAATTAACCAATTTTAAATTTTAAAAAAGAAATCTAGATGAAAACAAATGCATGTAATAGAAGATAAAAAGGGGACTCACAGTCCTAAAAAATAAGAGTAGCATTGGTAGCATTAAAGTTCAGAATGGGCTATAACTGGGGAAGAAAACTAATGACAACAAAAAAGTTGTGGTTTTTAAGGCTATGTAAAGCAAAATAGATCATTCAAAGATGGAATGGGACCTCTGGTCAGACCAAAGAATAGAATTAAGATAGTGAGTATTAAAGCAAAGCCAAACCTGTCCTAAAAGTTATTTTGCTTCTGTTATCATCTTCACAAACTCTTACTCCATTCCCTCATTGAGTCAAGGAAGTTGTGATGGGTTCTTGAGACTGTGACCATTAAAAACAAGCTTTGGCAAATTCTACCAAATCAGAAAAGCTTTAAATATGGTCTCGAGTAACAGAGTTTCTGATTCCTGGGAAGCAAGCTAGTCAAGGTTAGAGAAACACACTAGATACTTGATCATTAATACTTTGATCATGCAGTCGATGAACTAAAAAAATATAAAAATAGCCCTCAGTTCTATGTAGCTACTTTCTTCTTCTCCACTGATGGTGGTGAGATAATGGAAAAATAGGACAAGGGTACAAAGAATCACATCAATTTAAAATCATTTCTAATAGCTGCTTCTAATATAAATGTGTCATACTTGTCCAATGACCAATAAATTAACATAACTCTAGATGAATTGAATCATATAAATCTTTACAATCTTACTATATTTGAAGGAAAAAGTCAGGAGGAAATTGAAGCTAAATGAAAGGATGGGGTCATAGGTTATTATTGGAGAGGCAAAGAAAGGAATTGATGGAGTTGGTTTTTATCATGCTACCAAAGTTAAGAAATATGTGATGGGGCATTTCATTATCTTACAATATGTTTTTTGGGAAAAACCCACCATCAAAAGCTACAGCTTTTGTCCAACAACCATCTCAGAGGATAATGATATAGAAAAAGCATATGAAAAATTAGGCAGTGTCACAAATGTTTTAAACTTTTAAAGCTAAAATCTCATTCACATTTAAGTTTTCAAAGCTTAAAAATGCACTAAAACATTCAAGATGTCTTGTATAAGAACCTTCCATTTGAATAAACATATAATTTGATACTTTGTTATTTCAGTATAATATAGGTGAGAGCAATGAAAAATATGTTGGATAGTCTGGTTTAAAAATAAGAATGAGAGAAGTCAAAGATATGTAAACTGCACTGAAGTCTTATAATTATAAATCATGAATATTATTTTTCTAGAGAGGAATCAGAACAGGACATGATGAATATAAAATAGCATCACAAAAATGGAATTGATTATACTTGAAATGATTGGAAAAGATGTTATTGATATGAGAATCATTCTTGAATCAACTCATTTTATCATTTAGTTGTCAGAGCAAAGGAAATCAATATGAAGATAAAATAAAGAACAAATTAGAAGATATGATATTCAATTAAAATAATTCCAACCTGATCTATTTAAATAAATTATTGACACTAAGAAATGGTAAATGAATGGAGGAAAAAACAATGACACTTATGATAATATACAATATGAAAATCTAGCCAGTGTAAATTATTTGGATGAATAAGGGGCCCAAAGGAGTTTCAAAACTATTTTAGTCAGTAAAATTTGACTTACTTTCCAAATGCAATTCCAAATGGAATATGGTGGGTAAGAGAGTAACAATTTATAGAATAAATCTGTGAAATATTATTGTGGAGGATAATAGCAGATTCCAACACATGAAGAAGTATGATTCATTCTGTATTCAGACACAATCCAATTTTTCTCTGGTTATGGATAAGATTTTTTTTCATCACGACTCCTTCAAAGTAGCTGTGGATCATTGTATTGCTGAGAATAGCAAAGTCATTTACAGCTGGTCATCCCAGAATATGGCTATTACTTTGTATATAATACATTTCACTTTGCTTGAGTTCATGGAGGACTTTCCAAGTTTTTTTCCAAGAGCATCCTACTCATCACTTATTCAGGCATTCTTTAGTTGAATGGCATCTTTTCAATTTCCGATTCTTTGCCTCGAGAAGAGGGCTGCTACAAATATCTTTGTATATATAGGTCCTTTTCCTCCCCTCCACACCCCCCCCCCGCCTTTAAAAATCTTTTTTGTATTCATGCCTAAGAATTATATTGTTAAATTAAAGGACATGCATGAATTTATACCCCTTTGGGCATAGATCATATCTTTTGGTCATGATATCTGTATTTCAACATAATTAATTTCCTTTGTAATCCTATACATTTTATTTTGTGCATTTAAAAATATTATTCTGAGAAAAAGTTCATAAATTTTACTAGAATACCAAAGGATCCTTGACACAAAATATGTTTATGAATCACTAGCTAGAAGCAATGGAAATTGCATTGAATACCAGAAGTAATTGATAATCAGCCTAAAATTTTTGGTTGAAACCACATTTTGGCAGATGTGATTGCTAAGCCACCAAGAAACCTTTGAAATACTGTAGAGAATAGAAGAGCAACAAAGCTGGAGATATACAAATATTGGCCCAATTTTCCAAAATAAAAGGCTAAAAAATACAGTTTTTAAATTTTTGGCATGTTTTTTTTTACTTCAAACCTGACAAAATTCCAGAACATATCAGTACAATGGTGAGTGAACAAAATGAGTTGGCATAGCTTCTTCAAGTACCAGCCTTACTAACCTAATTTTTCTTTTCTTTTCTTTTATGATAGGTTTGTTAAACTGGCAGGTCAGGAAAATGCCATAGATATAATTTACCAAGATTTTATTTTTTTCTTAATTTTTTATTTTTATTTTGGCAATTTGTTTTTTCCTTCCCTTTCTTTTTGATCAGGTTAGTTAAAGGTTTATAAAATTTCAGTCTTTTTTTAAAGATTAAACATTTAAGATCAGTTCTGTAGCCTTTATTTTCTGCTTTATTTATTTTCCTCTATTTTAAAAGATATTCTTTGTGTTATTCTTTTGGATTTATTAATTCATTCTCTATTTTTAAAAATTGTATACTCAGCCAGAAATGGAGACTGAGGTTGGCAAAAATCTCTTGAGCTCAGTTCTGAGCTGAAGTAGAGGTACAGTTGATTGGATCATCTCACTGTCTGATCAGTATGGTAAACCCCTCAGAGCGGGGGACTACTTGACTCCCTAAGGAAGCGTGATCTAGCCCATGTCAGAAATGAGGCAGATTAAATCTTTGCTAATCTGCAGTCAGATTGGGTCTATGAGTAGCTGCTGTACTTTTAGCTCAAGGAAACTCAGTACACAAACAAAACAGAAAAAAAATATAAAGAAATCAAATACTCAATTGATTAACCCAGTTCTTTTTCTAATTTGTTTGGGCCTGAAGTCAGGAAGATTCATTTTCCTGAGTTCAAATCTGACCTCAGACTCTTAGTAGCTGCGTGATCCTGGGCAAGCCACTTAACTCTATTTGCCTCAGTTTCCTCAGCAGTAAAATAGGCTGGAGAAAGAAAGTGAAAACTACTGTAGGATCTCTGCTAAGAAAACCCTAAATGGGATTAGAGTCAGATTCAACTGAGCAACAATTTCTATTTTGTAAATGTATGTTTTCAAAGACACATTTTTCCCCCCTCAAAGGATTATTTTAGTCACATTCCAGAAATTTTATTTTATTCTCTTTCACATTGTGATTGTTTTCTTGTTTTGTTTTTTGACTCGAGTCATTTTTCACCATGTTGTTATTAAATAGCAATTTAGGTATGCATGTTTTCCATGTATTGATGGCTATTTTTATCTATCTAGGTTTCAGCAGAACATCAAACAGTCTTTTGTGCTTTTGGGGAAACAATGAAGAGGTTTGGGCTAAACAATAAAATACTAAGATGGATTTGGGCTTGGTTGAATGGGCCAGATCTAAAGAGTAGTAATTAATATTTTAATATTAATTTGGAAGGATGTCTCCAGTGAAATGTCCCAGGATCTGTTGGACCAATTCTGTTTAACATTTGAATCAATGATTATAATAAAGGCATTTCCACAGTCCTACAAGATTCCTCCATTATGCTTTGGAACACTTCAAAACAGAAGATGCAATAGGTTCAGGAGTCCTAGAGAATATCAGAGGAAGGAAGGTTGGATGGCCCTGATCACCTTGTTGTTAAAGTTGAGAGAGTACCTCAAAAAACCATGAAATATCTTTAACAAAAGGGAACTAAAGAAAGGTTGCATCTTGTTAGGGCATTGAGGGTTATTGTGGAAGAGTTAACCTGCTTTGCCAAAGTATAATCCTCCAAAGTATAATTCTCTGATTTACTTTCTTGTTTCCAATTGTCTTTTAGCAGAAAGTTCATTTGATTTCCATTCATACAAAAGGAACAAGGTAAAGACTGAAAATTCTCTAAGTGATGGCAAATGAAGCCTGACTTACTCCTGAAATTCTTGATAGCAAGCTTCACATAGCTTATTTCAGACAAAGTTTATATTCCTTCCCCATTGCCAATATGATGTTGTTACAAACCTCTGGATCTCAATTATCTGCTTCTCTATCTTCTTGGTTACTTAACAAAGCTGAAATAAAGAGCTAAAATGTTGGATGACAAAAGTAGAATTCTAAAGGACTTTGACAAGCTAGAAATTTAAGAATTTAATATTTCAACCCGCAAGACTTTACTTTTATCCACTTTAATTTACATCTTATTAAACTTAGCCCAACATTTTAATCTGTAAAGATCTGTCTTATCCTAGAGTTAAAAAGTCAATTTCAGCATCATAAGATGAAGAAAACATAGCTAGATGATATTTCACCTGAAAAAGATTTCAGAGTTAATAGTGTGATTCAGTAGCTAAAAAATCTAATTAGGTTTCAATATGGATTAAGAAAAGCAGGCAGTTCAAAAAGAGAGATGTGGTAATCTTATTTTATTCCTTCTTTATTCTTTTTTTTTTTTTTTTTTGCCATTCAGGTCACATCTATGCATTTTATCAATGACCTTCTGAATATGAGACTCCGTCTTTTATTGTTCTCTAGAGAGTCTTTAATGGTGGGAATTTGCTACCAGCTAGGAGTTAAGCTGAAAAGTGAAATATTTGGAACTATAAAGGGCCTTATATCACCTTGCAAATGATATTGAGTAGGTGTTAACCTATTTACCCTATGTGAAAATCCAGACATGATCCAACTTCTCTAAATGTGGGGCAGGATATAGGTAAAAGGACCATGCTGTCATGTTGCCATGGCCTACTCCTGTCCTCTGAATCATATTATACTCTGTTTTGATGCATTCAGTTCAGCTCCTACTGTGCTTGTGTTTATTTTTTGCCTAGCTCTTTTTATATTCTTCTAGTTCCTCCTCTCCTTTTCCTGATTCCCAGCTTTCTCTGATGCACCAGCTTCAATTGCTATTCTTTCCTTTCATGATTTTTGGGGGCAACATGAGTTCTCTCATTTTCACCTTCATACTTGACAAGGGGGTCATCAAACATTTTATTTCACTGGGAAAAGAGGGGAGGTAAAAGCTGTGTGCCATTTAATGAAACTGAATGTATCAGCTTGGTTTTCTTAGAAGATAATGCAATTTTTAAGTGATTTGTTAGGTTGAGGTCAAGGTGGATGGTGTTAGAGTTTTCCTCATTCTTCTCTTACCCATTAGCTTTTTCACCTTCACTTTCTAATGGGCATTTGTGTTCAGAGAGAACATTTACTTAGCAGAATCTTCTAAGTTCCAGTGGCTATTGCCTATTGGCAAAGAACTAGGAGATCTCACTGCAAGTTGGATTTTCTTTATAAAGCCATTTGAGGTTCACAAGTTAGTATTTTAAAGAACTGTTTTGTTTTCTCCTTTCAAATGCTTCTTAGCTATCCTTGTGATGTTCTTTTGACATTGAAAAAAAGATGTTTTTGAAATGATGGAATCTGCCATTTTGGGAGAGTTTAATAGGTTATTTATTTAGAAGCTTTCCTCAGTAGAGCTCAATAAAAGGCAAACAAAATAGCTGCAGCAACACTAAGGAGAGAGTATCTAAGATTTGCTTGTTCTGGGACATTGTGAGAATAACAACTTTATTAATAGAAATACAAAATCTATGCAGATTAAGGAGAAGGTATTCATAAAGCTTTGAGTTCCCTTGGGACAAAAAGTATTTTAACAAAGCAAATTCATATCTTTGGAAGAACTTAAATGTGGTATTATTCCTTAGAAAAATTAAGAATGCTCCTTTAATTATCCATTCAGAATCCCTAGGTTTTATCTTATTTTTCCTTTTTCCTTTCATTTAATAATGCATATTCTTTTTATATCCATGTTTCCAGTGGTAAAGCTAGTGTATTTGTTATATCTTTAACCCATAATTGATGTCCTAATCTCTATATTTCTTTTCTATTGAAATATAAAAATCTCATATAGAAATATGAGAGTAAGTGGGACATAATTTTAGAGAGTTAACTCTGGAAACAGAAGACCTATATTCAATTCTTCTCTCAAATTCATACTAGGTATGTGATCTTAGGCAACTCACTTAATGTCTCAGTGCAAAAGACATCTATGTAAGACTAGCAGTTTCCAGTTTGAAAAAGTAGAGGGAGTTTTAATATCAAGACTTCTTTATATTGATAAAATCACATTGAATCTCCCAAAGCAAACCACAACAAAACCCTAAAAACTAAAAAAAAAAAATTAAAATCCCATCATTAAATGTATATAATGTTAATATTTATAAAGCAATTTATAGATTATTTAACGTTCACAATAATCCTGAAAAGGCCTGAGTGCCTCTGACATTTACTAGCTATATGATTTTGGCAAGTGACTAAACCTCTCTCAACTTCAATGATATTCTCATTTTACACATAAACAAACTGAAGCTCAGTGGATTAAGTGCCACTCCTTGTATGTGATTATCACTTGTCTGTGAGAGAAAAGAATATCAGATGGTCAGGATCCATCACCAGTCTTGACTGTGTCAGCACAGTGAAGTCAAAAAACACAGTCTTTAGATTTAGCAGAGAAATGCTTTCCCCTAATCTTTCTCAGCAGAGCCACAGTGGCCAATGTCAACAGTCACTCATGCTAAAGGACTCTTCATTGGAGCCTTACAGACAGTGACAGTGGATGCTACTCAAGGTATAACAAGTGCTGACTGATACACCAGATTGACACTGGTTCTGAACCTTGAAATGGCCCTTGTCATAGTGACAGCCTAAAACTAAATCAGAGAGTTAAAGTTCCCCTGGCTCATGCTAAGATGTTTCTGTCAGTCAACTGATAAGAATTTATTAAAGTGCTTACTGTGTGCTAAGTGTACAAATTTCCAATTAATTAAGAAGTTAAAGTTATTTGAAATTAATACTGATGCAGTTATTGTTAGAGAGATTATCTTCCTTATGGTTATACAGCCAGTGAATGACAGAAATCATCTTGAGGTCTTATGACTCCAAGCATAGTGCTTGCTTGCTTGATTTATCCAGTCATTTACTTATTTTTAACTATTTATTATTTGCTCATTTATTCATTTATCTTTTTACTTATTTGTTTATTTAATTTATGGAACCATGCTTGGGTTTTATTTTGTCTCAGCCTCTTTTTTATCTTATTCTAGTCCGCCAAACTCTCAGAATTCCTCAATCCTTTTTAAAATATGTTTAACAGAATCTTACACTGTTGCCTCATATTGGTACAGAGACAACATTAGCTTTTCAGAAGTTATGCCAGTGAAATGTGAGCTCTAGCACCTTCTAGCAGGTTGGACAGACTGAGTATGGTCTGGTGACAAAGTCTCTGTCTCCCACCTAAATACCAGCATGGCTAACTTTGGAGAAGCTCATTAATTCTAGCTGATCACCAGCTGCTGACTGTTTTTTGGCCACAGCAATTCATAAAATGTTCTACAATTCATGAAGGGGCTGCAATTTGTACCAGTGAGGGTACTGACATCACTGACCTCATAGAATGATACATGGTCTACTAAAGTGATGACAACGTCAGAAAGGGCTAAATTTGAATTTTGCCTTAAACAGTTACTAGAGGTATAACTCTGGGCAAGTAATGTCTCTCAGCCTCAGTTATTCATCTGTAAAATAGGGATAATAATAGCACCTTTCTCCCAAGGTTGTTGTGAAGATGAAATGAGGTAACACAAAGTGCTTTGCAAACATTAAAATGTCACATAAATATTATATCTTTTGAAATACATTCTTAAAATGCTCTTGTTTTCCTGCCAAGTGATTGGTGATAATTCTTCTCACTTAAATACTTTAAATTATTAAATTAGACAATTATTTAATCTATCTCTTTTGCATTTCATGTTGCAGTAGAAAGAACATAAAGCTGGGAATCAAAGGGCCCAAGTTCAAATTCTGTTTTGATCATTTCCTACCTGTTGGATCTTAGGCAAATTCTGTCACTTTCCTGAACTCATTTTACTCACCTATAAAATGAGAGGCTTGAACTAGATTGTCCCCCAGTTCTAAATTTATGATGCTATATTTGTCTAATTCAGGTTCTTATTTGTGTTGAAGTTCTCTTGCCCTCTCTTATATCACTTTGCTATTTTTTGTAAAGATTTTTTTTTTAAATTTTAACAATTATTTATTTTCTCTTCCCCCTACCTCTTCAATGTTCATAATGATATATTAATATAAAGAGATTCTTGTTATTGTTCTGTGTTTTCAGTTGTGTTCAATACTTCATGATCCTCTTTGGGGGTTTCTTGGCAAAGTTATTAGCATTCTTTGCCATTTCCTTCTTTTGCTCATTTTACAGATGCGGAAACTGAAGCAACAAGGGTCGAGTGATTTGCTCAGAATCATACGGCTGGTAAGTGTCTGAGGTCATATTTGAATTCAGGTTTTCTTATACCCAGTCTAGCATTTTATCTATTGCACCACCTAGCTGTCCCTTATGGCATACTACTGTACCCCCAAGAAACAAGAAAAGAAGCAGTTTTAGGGAAGCCTGGAAAGATAAGTCATTTGGTTCCTAGAATTTTACTTATCTTTTTTCTTCCCCCTGCATTTTCCTCCAAACTGCCTTTCATTGGACCCTAAGAGTGCTCCAGAATGAAAATATTCTAAAACAAATTATTGTAGCTTGTTGTAAAATGGTACATGTAAATCTGGTTGAAGGAGTACTAATGTCCCTTGATGGTGAGGTCAGTTTAGTTAAGGTGAGATTTACTAAAATTCAAATTCTCACAAAAATCTGCTTGGGTAGTCCCATGTTTGGCCTTTAATAAACATTGAAATGAGAATATTCACTCTCTGAGAAGATACTCTCTCAACAGCTTTTGGCAATTTTAAAATACTCTATTAGTATTCACCTCATCATTTCTGAACTGGCAGTTCCCCATGGCTCTTCTGAAGAAGCAAAAAAGTGTCTCAGAAAGCAGCAGTCACCTCCCCCACCCCACTCCCACAAGCTCACCCAATATATCATGTGTGTGCTTAAGCTGTCTCTGACACACACAGAGTTAGTCTCTCATCACTCAGTAATCAGTCTTTGCTTGTTCCTTAAGGGGGAGAGAGGAAAAGAGAAAGAAGAGAGAGAAGGGCAAAAAGAGAGAAAGGATAAGAAAAAATAAGGGGAGAGGGGAAGGGAGGGGAAGAGGGGGAGGGAGGGAAAGAGAAAGAGAGAGAGAGAGATACAGTGTCAGAGAGAGAGAGAATTTTTTTTCAAACGGAAGAATAATGTAATATAAAAATAAGAAGAAAAATTCTAGTATATAATCCTAGAAAATAATAGATAAATAATAGAAAAATTATAGGAAGTTATCTGTGTGACTATTTATCTGATACTGGCAAAAATCCAGTTCTGGGGTTCTCTTTGTATATTCAAAAATATTTTTAAAATTCAAGTTCAAAGTGATTCAGTTAATGGCAACACCCAAAGTCCTATCTTTAAAGGATCAGCAGCTAATGTATTTGTTTTAGTATTAAGAAAGATTCTTTAAGTCTAGTGTTGCAGAAAATTATCACTGGTACTCAAATTTTGCATTGACCATAGATTCAGTTCTGGAAGGGACTTTGGAAGCTATCTACTGCAAAATATTTTCATTCTACAGAATTAGAAACTTAGCCCAAGAGAGGTCAAGTAACTCATACAATGTCATACAGACAGTAATAGACTAGATTCTTACTACCATAGTAAACAATTTATATCTCTATTACTAATTTTTTTGGATTAGGGATATAATAAAGTGCCTTCTCTTTTTCACCCTATCTTAGTTCCCTACAGAACAATTCATTTTAGAATGGGAGAAGTAATGGAGAGCCACTGTACTACAACAGATAGAATACTGGAATAGGAACCAGATGTTTCCAGCTAAAACGTTAAATAGATGTATGAACATGGATAAGTTACAAGCTTGCTGAGACTTGGTTTCTCCATCTGTAAAGTGGGAATACTAGTATCTAACTACAAGGATTATTATAAGGACTGGAAGACATAGGTCATATAAAACTTACTGTAAATTTTAAAGAACTGTATAAATGGCAGTTATGATGGGTTATGTGATTGAAATGAAAAAGCAGCTGCGGTTATTAATAGGCACTAATAGGCAAGGTTAGTCCTCCTGCATTCAGACAAGTTGTTTAGCCTTACTTTTACCACGTCTCCCTTATAACCAATAACATACATTGGCAATGAGATGGCAATGGTGTAATGGTACTAATTGGTCCACCCGAGGCATGGGAACCAAAACATGACTCTTATTAGCACAGTGTTCTATCAGATAGCTTCAAAGATACAGAGAATAAGAAATCATCAGGAGCATGATAATTACCATCTCAGGGCCATAGGGAAGAAAAAGAAATTGACTTTTGTAAATTCTGAGCTTAGAATTTAATATTGGAAGAGTAAGGGCCATATTTCACTTTGATTATAAAATGGTTGATAACCCATTTTTGGTAGATAACATTTTCCAGCTTAAAATGTGACTTTAGCTAAAGTATGGAACACTTAAGATGTGAAACTTATTTATTTGGGTCCAAAGCATATATATTAATGTACAAATAAATGAACAAGAAAATGATCTTTGAAGCAGTCTTCATGTGAATTGTTGAAGTCCCTATCTGGTTATCTTTTCCTTACTTAGGAGCTTAGAAAAAGCCATGCCTTTTTCTAAAATTATTTTTCATTGTAACCTCTCCCATTGGATAGGTTGGAGTATTTGGTAAATGTTAGTGAATTTTGAGTGTTTGATTTTTTTCCAAAGCTAAGCAAGGTCCCCTAGACCTAACTGAAATTGTACTGGGTATAGCTTCTTGCTTAGTTCTAGGAAATACTATTTTGTAAATTTATTGATGTTTGGATTGAGACTAAGAATCTAGAGGCATCTGTGTTTATTGACGAATATTTCAGTATTTCTCAGGAACACTGGGAAATAGCAGTGGGATGGCAAAATTCAGTGCCAAGGTGTACTTGGAGAACTGCCCAGAAGATGGCAAGAATTGTAAATAAAAAGTTATTAATCGGGAAAATGGGCAAAATTGCTCTCAACTTCATTATAGTTTTCCAATAGAGTTAATGTCTCTTACAACAAGTAATTTATGAAGTCAGGGTAGTATGCTTCTCATAGAATCAATTGTTCTTGAAGAATTTATGGGTGAATGAGAAGGTCTTCAAGGGGGTAAGACTGTCATCATTCTCAATGGCAAAAATGTACTTACCACCAGCTCCAGGGTAAGGGAGTGTGTGAATGACAGACAATGTCTGTTGGTTTATAGTATTACAGAGAGAGCCTGAAGTTGGTGATTCCTTGGCATATCAACTAGGAAATTGGGAATAGGAATCTCATTACTGTGAATGATTACACATGTGGGGGCTTGTCCTTTTTCTGAAAAAGTTTCAAGTTCTGATAAAAAAAAAGTTTCATATATATTGTGGGATTCATCCTTAAATAGACCCATAAGGAAAAAAAAATTCCAAACCAAAAAATCCATAGGATGGAGGAGAGATTAAGATTTGGTTTTAGGTCTCTATGTTAGAGGGCAGCTAGGTAACACAGTGGTTAAAGCCTCAGATCTGGAATCAGAGAAGATTCATTATGCAGAGTTCAAATCCAGCTTTAGGTACTTATTACCTATGTGACTCTCTGGAAGACACTTAACCTTGATTTGTCTTAATCCACTGGAGGAAAAAAAATAGCAAACCACTCTAATATCTTTCTCCAACTTCCAAAATGAGGTCACAAAGAGTGAACAACAACAACCCCACATCACAGGAAGATATAAGTTACCTTCCTCAACAAAAACTCAACAAGCCAGCAGAGTCAGTAAAACTAGCATTCTGGTTTCTTGGTTTCATGTCCAAAGAGTCCACTTTGTCTATTACTCTTAGGAAATTTGATTTTTTCACATTGCTATCCATGTCACAGCCACTGCTTTCTTCCTGATCTTTAGATCTATGATTTGTATAATATGTTGTTTCTGAATAAACCTATTGGATTTAAAACACCAGTGATAAATTTAGGTGATAAGAAAACATTATTATTAAAACAGTATTATCAACTGTATAAACAAGTCAAGTGGTTAGGCACTTGTTAAGAAGTTAACCTTTAAGTACTTTAGCCAATATAACCAACCTGTTATCTGATTTTAGTTTGGAGAAATCTCCCATGGGCAAAGAATAAAGAATGTTCATGAAAATTTCCCTCCAAGGAAATCAACTTTATCATCCAACTTTGTTTCTCAGAGTGGAATTTCCCACTGTTCCAGTCTCACTGATTTTCAAGGGTTGATAGTCCCTTAAATTGTCCTAACAGTTGTGAGAATTAATATGATTGATAATCCCAGCATAGTTCTAACTGCCTTAAAATCACAGAAAGTCAGGATTGACTGACAGCATGGAGGAGCTAACCTATTGCCCTGTTTCTGATATGTGACTATTGTTCATTCTGAACTCCTTTAACTTGCTTTGTAGATCTCAACATCAACATTCTATTCCCACTCCCACTCATACCTGATCTTCTGACTTTCCATCCAGTTTTACAATTGGACACAATTCTGACTACTCTTTGTCTGATCTACGTAATTGGCTTCCTGCCTACAGATAATTTCCTTAGCTGATTATTGTTCTCTAACCCCTAGGAGGTCCACAAATTGTTAAGCCCACTTTCATATGTTCTTTATTTTGGGACTTATCTGCTGTTCTTAGCTTGGCTCTTATTACCCTTTTCTTCTGCGGATTGGCTCCTATGCCTCTAAATTAACTCTGCAGGTCCTGCACTCCTTATAGAATATAGCAAAAATAACTTCCTGCTTAGGCAATCCAACACTTTCCATTTCTTTTTCTCCCTGGTTTTTCTTTCTTTTCATTGACAAAGTGAATATCAGGTATATAAAGTCTCTGTTATATATTGATAGGAAACAAGGATACTAGAAGATACTGGTGGACTGGTGACAATGGGATGATGGACCACCAGAATTAGAGAAGTGATCCCATGAATTTGATTCAGGATGGTTCCTTTGTTTCTTTTATCTTTGACTTAGCTGCAGAGTTGAGGGGAGGGAGTAATGGACCTATAGGCTTGAAGATGGAAAGATGAAAGAGAATGTAACCATTAGTTATGTGTATACCTCATTATGGCTTTTATTCAGTGAAGAATCTTTATTGTTGACATAAATACTTCCTACCCAAATCCTTGAGTTTTGAAAGTCATAAGCTGTGGTCATAGCATTACTTAGCACTGAATTTTCTGTATGTTCTCCCAGGGAAAATTTCCCTTAATATTAAAGGAAGTCTGTATAAAGAGTCTAGGTTTAAGTGTTGACTGGAAAATACCAATTAACTAAAGGAATTATTTGTCTACATGCTAATTGAGAAACAGCTTAATGTGCTGCAAAGAACACTGGAAAAGGAAACAGAAAGTGCAAATTCAAATTTGATACTCACTAGACATGTGATCTTGGATAACAATTATTAAGATAAGAGTTAGTAGTATATGATGGTGGAAGAATCCCTGGGTCTAGAGTCAGAAGACCACAGTTCTAACCTCAATTCTGTTTCTTACAAGGCAGTTAGATGGATAGAGTATTGCATCTGGAGAAAGGAGGAGCTGAATTCAAATCCAGTCCCAGATACTTACTAGCAGTGTGATCCTAAGTCACTTAATCTGTTTGCCTCAGTTTCTTCATCTGTAAAATGGGGGATATAACAACATCTACCTCACAAGGCCATTGTGAAGATGAAATGAGATAGATAACACCTGCCAGTGGCTGGCAGATAGTAGATACCACATAAATGATTCCTGTCTCCTTTACTGTCTTCATGACCTATGAGGTCAAGTCATTTAATCTCTGTGTCTCAAGTGTCCTCATCTGAAAAAATAGGTAGTTATACTAGATTACTGATGAGATTCTTTTTAACTCTAACTCTATGTTTCTATAATTTTCAAGGTTCCCTCCAACTCTAATCTTATATGATAAATTATTTAAATTTTCTGAGCCTCAGTTTCCTCATCTGTTAAAAAAGGCATAATACTACCTTTCATACCTTTCTTATAGAGCTTCATCCTTATGAATAAGGATCAAAAGACAGTACAACACAAACATGATTGTTGTCATTTGGTCCCCCTATGAAAATGAGTCTATAAAAAAGATCCTCTTATAAATATACATCAAAAGACTGTAAACTCTGAAACAATGTAAGTTATATGCTATCACTATAACAGGATAATGATGTTCACTAGAATGTTTAAGCTCATTGAGATCAGGAGTAGTTTTGTTTTGTTTTTGTATTCCCAGTGCCCTGCACAAAGTAGGCACTTAATAAATATTTGTTGAGTAACTACTGGAACATAAGAGGAATATGTATGTTTTATTATATCATTGTTTGCCACTCAGTAAATGAAAAAAATTGACCCATTTGGAATAGTTAAAAAGATAAAAGATAAATATCCAGAAAGAACAAAATCTAGAACATGGTAAAAAATTCTGGTACTAATTTTTTTATTTTTAAATTTATATATTATGTTAGGATCCAAATTTAATCTTAAATGGTCCATTTTTTGTTTGGTATTAGGGCAAATTAAACAACTTTAGTACATTTTCTGTGTTTATATTGAATTTAAGGTATTTTCACCATGTAATTCAAATCCTCAAACTAATACTTGATTGTGATTTTTAATATTTCCATACTGTTTTATTTTAATTTTGTATAAATTCAGATCAATGAGTTTCAAAAGCATTTTTAATAGAAGTGGTATAACCTTGTTTTCTGATGATAAGTTTTAGCTCATTAAGACATTTAACATGTCCAGTAATGAAGAGTACTATAACAAGAACACTGATATTAATTTCTTAAACTATTTAGCATATTTGTTTGTTTTTACTTGCTTTTCCCTTCCTGTATTCCTTTTCCTCTACTCCCATTTTCAAAGTATGATTTTTCTCAGAAAATCATGGTGGATTGCCATGAGTAATAGAAGAAGCACTAACAGCTATTTGGAAACTTTGCTAAAAGCAGTTGAAGAACTGTGAATGATAGTTTGATGAAATTAAAATGGGATTTTTAGCCAGTTTTCTCAGGTCCTCAATTGCTTGTTTTTAGCCTCCAGAAATGTTCCTGGAGTTTCTATACAGAGAGGCAGCTAGAATAAATTTACTTCCAAAATTCCATCTTCACCTTAATATCTTAATAGTAAAATATCTTCTAAAGATGAGTAGCAAGAGAAGGGAAGAAATGACCTAAGTGGAAAATATTTGAATGAATTATATACTCTAGAAAATACAGTTTTAATTTTTTTTGATGTTAGAAAAAGACAATAAAATGGGAAATTGTTGCTTAAAATTCTATTTGGTCAGGTTTTTCTTCTTGGTAACTCCTGGACAGCTACAGAGGATGACAAATCTAGGGTTTCTCCTTCACTGTTTATTTTACTGTGGACTGTCCTTTGTTCAAGCCATCTGGCAAGACAAACCATGCATTCTCACGATGTGGCCTCCTATTGATGGGATTGTTGGCACAATATCAGAGAAAAAAAGAAGCTGGAAGGAATCATTAAAATCTTACTAATTCATCTCTGTGTTTTCATGTGGGATTTCTGAAGACCAGACCTGTGGCAACATTCCTGTTTTTAAATAATGATAGTTGACATTTATAAAGCACTTTTAAAGTCGGTGAAACACTTTAGGTACAAAAGGTCTCATGTGTGTCTTACAAACACTTTTGAATTAGACACTAGGGGTATTATGTTCTTCATTTTAAAGATGAGAAAACTGAGGCTTACAAAGAAAAAAGTGACTTGGCCAGTTATACTTAAATGTATAAGAACTAGGAGGCAGGAGTCTTGTTTCTCTTGATTCTAGTTCTAATTTTTTCCCCAGTATTTTACTTAAAGATCATGAGAAATCATTTCCCAGACCCCCTTCCTCCAAATCTCAACACTTTCTGAGCAGAAATAATCTTTCAGTCCTTTAGCATAATGAATGCCTTTCTAATATTATCACTGGGGCATGATACTAATATTATGAGTTATGGTTTATGGGTAATGGATTATGGGTTATAACTGCAATGGGGTTTAGCATCTTTTAGTTGGGAGAGATTAAAGAGGATGATTTGATCTTTGGCAAATAAGAATCCATAATAGATGCGTTCATGGCATGAGAATGCAAATTATGTATTTAAATCGCTTGCATGGATGGAGAATTGCATTTTTTCCTTAAGCCAATACAGACAGTTCTTACTTTACATAAGTGGACCATTGAGCAGATCTCTTTGTAAAGTAATTTTTACAGAATGTGAATTTGCCTGAAGAAAGGAAGAAGGGGATCATGAGCCCATGTAGACAGGGGGCTGCACATGTTTGAAGGACATGTAGGGGCCAGGAACAGAAAAGTGAGGGAAGGAAAAGGAACACACAGGGGTGGGCCAGCAACAGGAGAGTGACCTGAATAAGAAGAATACCCTTAGGGTTGGGGTTGGAGGGAGACAAAGACAGGAGAGAATGGGTAATATATAGTGGCCAGAGACTGCCCCACAGTATCAGAGCTGGGAAAGCAGAGAGACATGTGGTGGGGCTGGTCATCCTGCAAGTGGATGGTGGAGCAGCACAAAGTGGATGGTAGAGCTGGAGTTCTTAAGTTAAGAACCCATCTGGGAGCTGTGGTGATCTCCCCCTGCTTCTTTTCTTCTGTTTTCATTAGGAGGTTTTTCTTTTGTTTTTGCTTTATTTGGGAGGGGAGACTGTAGAATGATAAACTGAAAGGCAGGATCAGAGAGAGAAAGAGAGTGAGCAAAATATTTTACAGTTAAGTTCTTCTCCCTCCTCTCTTGTGAATGGAAAATAGGATGTCTTTGACGTGCAGGCCAACCAAGAAAGACAAAACAGAGCAGCTGGGGTCTATAATTTTTAATAATTTTCAACTAGCTACAAAATGTCAATCACATCACAAACTGACAAGAGACAAGAGGAATTTAATATTACATGCTGTAATGATATTTATCTCACAGTTTATCTATATTTCATTCATTTATATTATTTTTAAATTTTTCTTTATTAGCTACTAAACATTTCAGAGATTTGGTGTGCATAGCTCTAGATAAGCAACAGAGAACTGTACCAATAACAAACCACATGGGGAATAGCGACTAATAAGATACAGCCTTATAAAAATTACACTTCTGCACTGTTTCATAGTGTAGTCATTTCCTCCAAAAGATAGTCTTCAAAAGCAGCAGATAATTCCTATATTACACCCATTTGACATATTTTCAGCCAAACGCTTATTTTGCTGGCAATGATTAAATGGCGAGTGTCAAATCCATCTTTTTTTTTTTAATTAAAAAAGAATGATTATGGCTAACAACTCTATTGACAGAAGAAAGTGCCACTATTGCAGTCTTGCTGGTATAACATAATCCCAACAGTGTCTCAATACTGAGCATGCTTTTATGTTATTGTGTGTATGTGTGTTTCTCGTTGTCAATGTGCTACTGCCGTGGAAAGGTCTTGTTTAAGTAGGAGCCTAAGAATCTATTTATTTCTCATGCATAAATGCATAAATCACATCACTTTTAGTGCAATGCCTGTTAATATAATTCCACATTTGTCTAATCATGAAATCATAACGACAGATGACGGCCATGAAGAACCAAGGACAGCAAATTTTAAGTGCTTAAGAGCATGACACCTAAAGGAAGGCGCATGGCAGTAGCTCTGTGGAAGGTCACAGTTTTACGAGAACAATACTGCATATTTAAAGGTTCAACAGCACATTTAAGCATTCCTACATTGTTGTCATTCAGCAAACATCATTGAGGAGAAGAAAAATAAAACAGAACACATCAAAGTGAGCCAGAGCCATCAAGTTATCACTATATACAACCTTGGGAAAGAAAGGTAACCAGAAAAGAAAAGGACAGACTACACAGAACAACAATTACAATGGGGATTGATATGTGCATGTGTGCAAACCTAGTAGGGAAATACCATGAGAAAAGCATGACAATGCCATCTTTCTCGACAGCATGGAGATGAAAACACATTTGTTGGCATTTAACCACTGCCCAGCATCTTTGTTGCACGTTGGTTGGCTTCATCAATCCTGGTTTTGTTGGAATCAGCCTGGAAAAAAGAGAGAAGAAGAGGGGTGTCTTTAGCCCTAATATAGTAATCACTTTGGGTTGTTTTTTTCTGTTTTGGAGGAATCACAGAGTATTGAGACATTTTTCTCTTTTTGAACTGAACTCAGGTAACAAATCAACATTTTAATTATTTAAATCGCTTTGAGGATCTTTGATATTTCTCAGGCATTGCCTTCAAGATTATAATTCTATTGATTTGACTTTTTAATTGTATCTGAATTCTTTATGTTCCAATTGGGCTTTTCTTGGCAAAGATCCTGGAATGATTTGCCATTTCCTTCTCCAGCTCATTTGATAGATGAAGAGAATAAGATAAATAGTATTAAATGACTTGCCCACAGTCATACAGCTAGTAAATGTTTGAAGCTAGATTTGAACTCAGAAAGATGAATCATCCCTATTCACTGACACCTTGCTGCTCAATAAAGTTGAATAAAGTTTAAATGTGGCAAATCTTATTTTAACTCCTACTTGATGTTTTTGTTTGCCCTGCTAGCTCTTCACACACAGAATTTCCCATTTGGAAGGGACCTCAGAGCTAATTTATTCCAACCTGTTCCAGAAAAGAATTCACTCTAGAATCGATTTGGTTGATTCTGTTCATTCCCAGTATTCAATGGAGAGGAAGCAATTGATCAAGTAAGGAGAGGAAAGACCATTTTCTAATAAATAATATTAAAAGTGAGGTTTTTTCCCCATCCCTGTTAGATTCTATTATCAGGATTACTTTATTTAATTTGAAAGGTTATTAATTCTTAGAATTTTTAAACTATATATATGTATATATACATATATATGTAAAATTTGTATATATACAAATTTGTATATGTAATTCCTCCTTAACATCAGTAGCAATTTCCTGGGTACTAAGAAAATGAAAATTTAGTTCTGTGAGTCAAAAGATTTAAAAAAGCAGATTTTTCTATGGCTCTAAACTGAATAATCATCTTTTAAAAAATCACAGAGAAATAAAAACTTTAATATCTTCTAGGAATTTCATATTAGAGATACATCATAGAATTCTAACAGATGAGATTATAATTTCATTAGAATTAAACCTATAAAATGGTCATTTCCTTAGAAATTTCAAAGATTATAATCTATTTTTAGGGGGAACTAAAAGGAAAAAAATTATAGCAGTTATCAGTGGTTATAAAAAGTGTGACTAATCTTTGAGAAATGTACCGCTATCTAGGAAACAGAGACCTAGTCCTCTCTGATGCAAAATTACCAAAGATAATTTTTAATACTTCTTTCCTCATTTCTACTACTGAGCCCCTTCTTGTCATGCTTAACAGTCTGGCCTAAAGGGGAAAAGTACAATACTTATTAGAAGCCACATGTATGTTTTCCTTACCTTCTCCATGATCCTGTCAATCTGGCGATTCTGTGTGTCAATCTCATTACCCATGTCCAGGGCCATATGACGGAGATTTCCAATAATTCCGCTCACCTGCTCCAGATTTTCATCCATTTCATTTTCTCGAGCATCATTTGTTACCCTGTGACCAAAGAAACAAATTTTTTTGAGAAAAACTGAATGGAAATACTCTGGATATCTAGGATCCAGAGCTGATCTGAGAAATACCTACAGGCCACTGAATATCTCTGCTTTGGAGGACTTCTATTCAATATAGGGGAGAAAATAATCAAAGTATTATGATGTGGCAGATATTTTTGTTTTTATTGATGATATTTTAAAATGGATGAATCTTTTTTATCTGAGAACCATCAGCCATCCCAGGCTGCACAATGGTCTTTTCCACTTTCCAGAATGTAATCATTTTAATAAGAAAATTCAGCTGCAGTTGGAAAGACTCTATTGAAGAAAAGGAGAATAATACTGAGCAAAAGCTCTATATTTATCTTCCTATGTGTTTGTTAGCTGGAAACTAAACCCACCGAGTTAAGTTAAAGAATCACACCAGTAAGCTTCTTTTTCTCTTGGGATGGAAAGGAATGGGAGAAGCAATAATAACAATAGACCTTTCCTTAGGGGAAACACTGGTGGGAGTAGTTGCTTAAAGCAAATTACATTTGCCCCTCTCTTTACATAATCTGAAGATGATTTATTATGGAGAGAATATGTCAGACAATATGTTTGTATGTGTATATGTGTGTGTGCACCTGCATGTGTGTGTACATTTGTCTGTGTATGTGTGTGTATGTTTTGTGGGTAGGAAATAGAAAGAAAAGATGTTTAAATTAACATAAAGATATAGCTTTCTTTTCACTTTTTTAATGACTAAGAAAGATAAATAGTCTAATTTGTGAAATAAAATAAATACACCTGCTTCAAAATTCCCTGGTTAGTAGAAGTCTTCACATCACAGTTAGGATAATTCAGTGATTTAGCAGTTGCAACTATTTAGAGCAAGTGTTTGTATATGGGCAATTTCCCACAAATAAAGCAGGGAAACTATTATTGGAGGTGACCACCTTAATATCTTTTTATACTGTGCTAATTACCATCCAAATGGATTATTTGCGAATTGAAGGTGCTCACTTATACCTCCAACAACGCATGCCAAAATCAAACTTTATAACTGTACCATGAAGTTATCCCATGTTGGGGAAACATAGCCAGTCATAATAGTAACTATTACCTCTGACTTCTCAAGGAATAACTGAAAATATGTCCTTTAGATAAGAAGAGCGAATTCTATGTTTTGCATATTTTGTACATGTTTGCACATTTTGCATGCTTAGGGGAATGCTGAGTTGAATTGTTTTATAAGAGCTAGCAATGGCCTGGCTATTGATATCTGTACAGTAAGCCACCTTAATTACCTTTGAGCATCCTTGTGCAAAACCATGTAAAAAGGGATGAGTTCATTACCTGAAGAATATTTACTTATTATTAGTCCAGGTCCTTCAGTCTCCAACAGCCGAGTTCTGTATGGGCTTGTCTTAGGGCCAGCTGTTGGCGACTGCCTTTGTAAACTCAATGCCTCAGCATCATCCCGTATCTATACCTGTTGCTGTTTATAGACACTGTAGTCAGTGTTTGCTTGCCTGAACTAAAAGAGAAGGTTAGTTGATAGAAAGCCAAGCCACAGTCTTTTTGGCATTCTCTGGATTCCACTAAAACATCACATAAAACTCATGAAAATACATTTGGAACAGGGCGGGAGGACACGGCGTCTCCTGACAATAGGGCACTCCTTTTAACCACTCTAAACCCGACAGAGCTCACCTGCGGATAAAACCACCACTGATGGCCATCTGCTCTCGTTCATCCACCACACGAGCAGGTTGACTGGCAACAACTCCATCTTGATTATTGCCCCAGGCTTTTTTGTAAGCATCACTTGACTTAAGCCTATGCAAAAAAGAGGGTGAGTAACAGTGCACTGGGGAGGAGCTGCTGAGCTACAATCTATTTCTTCAAGCTAAGAACTGAACCAAGCAAATGAGTTTCCAGTAGGGGCACTAAGAGTATACCGATATATCATAAACCTGACTCAAATGTTTGGCTGCCACCATGACCAGACTACTCAATGACTCATTTCCAATGGATTCAATTGCAGTTGTCAAGTCTGTAACATTGCCCAAAAGGGAAGTTTTTGGATTAGCTGGTGGGATTTGACAGAAGCAAAAAGGTAGCTGGAGGACATTTACTTTTATTTCAGTGACACGGTTATATTTTGAGACACAAAACACACACAAAAAACATACTGGCAGACAGACATGAAACAAGACTGCCAAGTATAGTGTGTACATCACATCACAGCAACACACTATCATTGAGCAAAACAGCTTTGGCTAAGTTTTAACACAGCGTCATACAGAGATTCCCTGTTTTCACAAATACGTGCGGTATCAGGGACACGTAAGCCACTGACATTTCCAATGAGGCATAAAAGACACAGCATTGGAGGCTGGCTGGGGCAATGGCCTTGACAAATTCTACTTAGGGCAATTTCAGTAGTTTTCTAGGATAATATATCGGTACTTCAATACAGTAACCATACATCGAGAGTTGATGTACAAACCTTTGTCCACAGAGACAAAAAGTAAAAGAGGCATAGTGAAATGAGCGCAGGAGAAAAAGAAAAAAAAATACAAGCAATCTAGCATCAGAAAGGGAAAGTCCTCTACATCTTCTTCATGCACCAGCTACAGGCATGAATAGAGAGTGAAGCATTCTCACTAAGCACGAACTGCTCTTGAAGTTGACCATTCCCGAAATGCACCAGTAGTAACAGCCTTCCCAAAGAACCAAATGCAGGTCAAATGTCCTCTTCTTTGGACTGGGGCTAGGGTGGAGAGTACTGAAGCCCTGGTACTTCCAACTAGTCTATGGGAAGTGACTGGCCTGAAGGAGCCATTTTTCACTGAACTGCCTTGGAGAGAAATTTAAAATCCAGGCATACCTGCAGGGCTCATAGACACATGTGCAGCATATTTTGGGTGGGGAATCTTTTAATTAAAGCAATCAAAGATGTTTTAAAGTTCTTTGCATAGAAGAAAGCATGAGCTTTTTGGAATAAGAGTAATATAACTTCCTTTGGTTGATTCCAGAATATAGGAATCATACTCGCACATTGTAGGCTATCTTGGTGCTTAATCAGTGCTAGTTGAATTGGATAGGACTGTTTTCAATGAAAACACTGGAATTGACTGCTTTTTCCCTTCATCATACAGAAATGGCTCTGATATCCCCAGCTTGGAGGCTGAGCACATTTGGAGACAAATTGAAAAACTGCTCCAATAAACACATCAGAGACTCCCTTCATCCATATTTAGTCAGGCATGTGCAATTCCAAAGTTCCCATAGCTGTCTGAATTTACTGCAGGCAAAGGTTAATTGCTTTCACGCAATATGACAATGTCAAAAAAAAAAAAAAAGAAAGAAAGAAAAAAGAAAAAAAATGAGTTTAAGAGAACTTAGTCACTTGCCTTGGGGGCTGTTATATTTTTAACCCCCTGCCTGCATCAGATTGTGTGAAATTCCAAGGACTTTACGATGTTTTCTGCTATGTAAGATGTTTTATATACCATCTTTGGCAACTTGGGGGTGGGGGTGAGTGGGAAAGAATGCGTTTCTAAAAGAAGGCAAACTACTGCTACCCAAAATGCTGCACATACATTCACACTTACTGATAGGCATTGACTTGAGTCCTCAAAAACATGCTATGACAGGAAGATGCCCTCTGAATTCCAGGTGCACTACCACACACTGAATTGTGACACATGGTTTTCAAAGCTTCATCTACAAATTGTAGGGGACATTTAAGTCCAGCTTTGCAGCTTAATTTGGGCCTTTGTGGATGATCTAATTATTGCTTATTAATAAATGAATTCAGTAAAGGACATTTTAACATTAAGTGGGTGCTCTTTTTCAGTAGGGATTTCCTCAAACCTCCCTAGGGATACTTTTGAGGAGGAAGAATGCCATTTGTGGAAATTCTTTATGAAGCCAACTGTTGGAGTCTGTGAGGAAAATTGCTGCTGAAAATGATCTACAATAAGACTCTGATTAACAGGAATGATGAAATAGGGTAAAGTGGGTAACCAAATTTCCTGATTAATTAAGTAAAAGGAAAAATTCTTTTATTTGTTTCCTTTCCTGTTAAAAATCTATGCTAAATTCATTAGATTGTCTGCCTAGGCAAACGAGTTCTGACTAATGAACATAAAATCTTTTATTGTTGGTTGAAGAACTTGCTGTATGTATATCTGGGTTTGTTTAGTGAACTTCTCACTGCATAGTGTATGTAGGAAGTATAAGAGGACATATACTAATTCTAGAACCATAGCACCAATGCCTTTTTTTCCCCTTAGGAACCATGAAAAAAAATTGGTGATTTAGGGTTTCTTTTTCTTAATATTGGAAAAGAGGAAAATTTGTGATTAATTTTAAGGGCTATAGTTAGATAAGTTCCAGTTAATCAAATTTTATTGTAGATCATGCTCTAAAAGCAGGAAGTTTCATTTGAATATATCAATATGTGATCCTCTTCCCCTCCCAAACAGAAATGGAATATTTTTAATCAGGCTGAAAGTTCTAACTTTAAAGGATGTGATGATTATATGAAATGGATAGGAAGCAAATCAAATATCATTTTAAAAGAGGGGATTATGAAGCGTTAGGATAAAAGGGATTTTTTAAAATAGGGAGTTGGGAGGGGTGAGGGGAGACCTTAGAGCTGGCATAATTTCCAAATGCATGTTTCAAAATCATTTCATGCATTTGATCTCCCTGTCAGTCAGATGAGATTGTCTTCAAGAAACCTACACTACCCATTGTATTTTCTCTGTTGCAAACTGTTAGAACCACATGTCACATTTTCTGCTGCACTCAAAACAAGCTTGGAAGAATCTTGAGAACCATTTCATGTTTTGTGATGCCGTACATGCAAAATCTACACATTTCAACATTTCAGCCAGTGTACTAGGTATCTAATGAGGAAGAATGAGGGATACAATCAATTTGGGTAAAGTCTAGTCACTCCTTAAAGGATTGATAAGTACTCCTACATTGAATCTCTATAACCTCGATCCAGGTCATGTCTTTCAAAGGTATTGAAATATGTCCAGAAATGGAAAAAGAGAGTTAATAGTAATGCTCAACCTTATGTTATAATATAGTGGGGCCAAATTATCTGCATCTACTTTCAAAAACTGGTCCCTGGCTTTCATGTTTCTTATCTCTCAAACTTCCTCCTAGCTTTTTTTTCTGGACATAAAATTTCAGTTTCTACGATTGGGGAAAGTGATGTGAGAAATCCTATTACCTGATGGCTTTTTGGATAGGGTTCTGTACTGGGGTACACTTTTTGGAAAATGTTGAAACGTTTACCAAGAAGAGGTGTGGACAGTGAAGCTTTCACTGCAGTATGCCTGATTTTTTTAGATGCATCTACAATAACTCCCATGGAATTGTCTACACTATGAGATGAATGCATTGGAACCCAACTGATCTCTTCTGCATGCTACATGCTCATCCTGCCCAAGTGCCCAGCAGGGATGAGCTTGACAAGGCTCGGAGATGGCCTTGGAGCTCAAAGCTTCAGGCAGGCAGGCAGCACCTACTTGTTACAGGGACACACACAAAGCCCACAGAATTTTCCTAGGTCCGTCAAATTCTTTTCTGCTTCTTTCATGTCCTTATTGATTTGGTCCATTCCCTCCTCGATGCGTTCCAGTTGTTCTGAATTAACACAAGTATTTTATCCCCACAGAATGAAGCGGATGAAAAAGGACAAAGAAAAAAAAGACAAAACTTCAGACATTCACTTTGACAGAAAAAAGAAAAAGAAAACTGGACACCACAGAGCAGAGCCGGTACCCAGTACCTACTTGTTACAAGGACATATGAAAAGGCCACAGCATTTCCCTAAATCTTTTAAATTTTTCTCGGCCTCCTTCATGTCTTGGTTGATATGGTTCATGCCTTCTTCAACACGATCGAGTTGTTCTGGTCAGGACAAAGGGATGACAGGGTGGAATGAATTTTTTTTTTGATCTCCAACAGAACATGAGAAATGACTATGTAGAATGGAATTTGAGACAGAAAGAGAGAGTAAGAGAGAGAAAGAAATTGATGATGCATTCATTGTTTGAGTGGATGCATTGTTGGCAGGAAGTATGCAGGTTGAGTGCTGAAGATGCCCTGTGCTGATGTGGAGTGAAGGGAAAAAAGCTAAAAATGATGTTTACAATAGCTCTTAATTCAAACATGATGAGATGGCATTAGGTAGGCCTGTTTAATTCAGGATGCCTAAAAAAACAGGGCAGTACATTCACTTACTCAGATACTAGTGACATCCAAGAGAAAGAGAAATAAGGCATTATTCTTCATGCATTTCAATTGAACAGTTCGTAGAGAAAATTTGTCCTTTAAACTTGGAATACTTAAAAAAAAATCGTGATGATGATGATCGCCTTCAGCCAGGCAATGACAAAAAAATAGAACCGACTTGCTTTTGGGATTAAGATTACAATGATAACTGACTCCTAACTGTCCCTTTTTTTGGTATCTATCTATCCACTGACCTTGCTGACCTAAGAGTTGAATACATATCTCTGTGACACAGTCTTTGGGTCAGAATACTTAGCTTAATTTATAAAAGTAGCACAAAAAACAATATTAGTGAAATTTTAGATGCCAAAACATTTGGATTTTAATTTAATTTCATTACTTACTTGATGGGAGATCTTTGGAGGCCATTTAACTCCTCAGCTTTTTGGTTTCTCCATCTCTAAAATGGAGGCAACACTGGATACCTACCCCAGGGAATGTGGTGAGAATGAATGAAAATATTGATCTTTTTGGGAAGAGCTGTGAATCATTACATACTTTCTTTACTGCAGGCAAAGCTGTCATACTGTCTCCATGTTAGGGATTGACTGCTATAAGAAGAACCCCAGTTCTCATTTTTTTTAAGATTAAAAAAATCAGGAAGGTAACACTAATTAAAACTACACTTCCAAAATGAGGAAATAGCAGGTACGTAGGAAGGATTTTAAGATCATTTTTAAGGTGATTAAAAGAGAATAGCAATGTAATCTAATTGTCTAATTGCAAAAACTAATTATGTTCCATCACTTCCTTTAATTTACATTTTGATGCATGCATGCATAGGACTTTGAGTAATAGGCATGATTAGAATAAAATGAATAAACAAACACATTGAAAGCCCAAGGCTATAAATAATAATTTAAAAACATTTCAAGTGAAATTATAAAATGGCAGCTGCTAACTTAATAATTAAGCTGGAATGACCTCTGGAACCAAAGTGGTGACTGGAAAAGTAAATTCTACAGTTCCTGGTTTTGTATAACTTAAGTATATTAATATATAACTGAAAAATACATTTCAAAATGAATAATAGAATTTTACTTCTCAGGACTCTTTTATCAAATTTTTCATTCATCTGAACAGTGAAAGCATATTTTCTGGGTTTTCTATTATTATTCCGGGAAGAGTGCTGATAGAAATACCTAATAGTGTAATGTTAATTCTATAACAGAAGTAAGCTATTTGAGAGCAGGGACAGTCAATTCCATTTTGGTCTACAGTCCTATGTGTCTAGTATCTTGTCAGTTCATAGTTCTTAAGTTGAATCAAATCTTAATGAAATTTTTGTGTAGAACAGCTTTAAGAAAATTCTCTATCTTAATTTAGGAACTGGATAAATCAGATGTAAGTTATTCATATTATAAATAAATACTTCAATTAAGAAAAATGTTCTCTCCACAGTAGCTTTCAATAGTGACTTCCTACCCAGCAGTACCTTTATATGTTTAAGATGAATGGTTTAAATGAGAGAGGAAACAAAAAAACCTTTAAGTGAAAATATAAGTAGCCATTGTCAATTGAAGAGCAAAATTCAAACAACTAGTAATAACTAGTAACAATAACTAGTAAGTTAAAATGGAGTCATTACCATTAAATTTATTTTATTCTGTTTTTTTTCATTTTAAAAAACCTTTTAGGAATATAAAATATAATTTTAACTGATTAAGGCTATTTTATTAAAATTGTTTTGGAAAATTTCTGTATAAAATTGAGTATCTATTAAATATATCTTTATACTGAATTGTAAATTTCATTATGTCAGCTCTTATCTAGACTATTAAAAAAAACAGGCATAGCATGAATAATCTATGACAATTTTTATTTGTCATTGAAATACATTATTGTTCTAGGCTCTCTTTAAATTTTACTTTCTTCATGAAGCCTTTACTGATTCCCCTATTTACCCCCAGCTGTTAGTGCTTTCTTACTTCCTCTGAGATTATCTTATATTCATTTTTGGAAATGTCTATATGCTCTCCTTAGAGTATAAACTTTTCAGGGCTAAAAACTGTTTCATTCTTTACATTTGTATCACCAGAACTTAATAGTGTTGGGTCTAATAAATATTTGCTGATTATTGTGTACAGCTAAGATTAACAGAGATCTAGTGGAGAGACACAGGAAGCTCTTTATCCAAAACTTGCTTCTGATTGATACTAATTGTATGACTATGAACTGGTTAATGATATCTGTAGTATCTTTCAGTGGGTTTTTTTTAGATTCAAAACATATAATTTCCATTCAATGCTGATATATGTAAATATATTTCAATATTCAAGGAAATTCCTGAATGGTCTTTCTTTTGTATAAGCCAGAATATCCCATTAGAAAGCCAACCTCTGGGAGAAATCTCTCTCATTACTCAAAGACTAGTGTCAACTTTAGTTTCTCAAATGATGAGTAGTTCCTTCCTTTGAACTAAACCTTTCACCATTTCTTGGTTTTCCAAAGGAATATTCCAGCTCATAGAAGAAAAAGTTCTTTTAATGGTTTGTTTCCCTGAGAAGTAATATTCATCCTTAAAAAAAATAATGCAAGAATGAGAGTTCTTTTTCCAATATAAGCTTCTTAAGAGTAAGGAGGGTTTCATTCTGAGTATTTGTATCCCCAGTGTATAGCATAGTAATTGGCACATAGTTAAGTGCTTAATAGAAGTTTGTTGATTGATTGAATAAGATTCCTCAAGCCCATTTGACTCTAATTATGGATCTACCTACTGTGAATAATTTCTGAACTGATTGCAAAACCAATGGAATATCCAGATGCAAATGGCATGCACAGCATTTGCCACATAGTAGCGAGAACACAGTTGCCACTATATTCAAAAGACTACAGTGATTCAATTTAGTGATTCTGGTAGTTACAGCATATATTCCTTCACAACAAACAGCCTTAGGCAATCAGTGTCTTATACAATAAAACAAATCTTGCAGCATCCCTTCATTTTCTTTATTTTTCAAAAGAAATTTCAAAATTCTCCTTCAGCTTGCTCAAATTTAACATTTTTATGCCTGTCCAATCAATTGGGTTTCTGATATGAAAACATCTGTATCTACCTAAAGAGGGAAATTAAGCAGAAATGGTTGGTTTTAATTAGGTCAGAATATATAAGAAGTGGACTTTTATATTTTCCTTTTAATAAACAATAATAATGTTTCATGAAGTATGAAAGTGATGCGGGAAAGATTCCAATCTTTGATTCCCAACCCCCCTAGCTAATGTAAATTACCCTTTGACTCACAAATCCTGGTCCCTTTGAATTCCAATAGAAGGTCCCGACCTGTCCCAGCCCCACCAGGATCTGAGCCAACTCTGGGGCTACACCCCAAAGCCCCTCGAGCTAAGTCTCCGACTTAAAAGGACCACACTGGGAACCCCTCTTTGCAGAGATTCCAAACATGGTCGCCATGTGAGGACCCTCTGTCCACTGGACCCTCTGTCCAGTGCCCTCCTTATCTCTACCTTCACCTATCTCCTACTTCTAAACTCAATAATAAACCTCTTTTATTAATCTAGCTCTCTGGGCCAATAAATGCTTTTATTGGGAATCCGTGCCGCTTCTAGACCTCATATACCGCCGTATCCTTGCGCCGAATCTAAGGGGGTTGCAGGGGAACTCTGTTTGACTCCCTGTACCCCAAACCTGCCACTAGACCTTAACTAAACCCTAATTTCATTTAGGTACCCCAAATGTAGACCTCAACATGTGGTCTACACCTCACCATTTGGTTCCTGACCTCAACAAAAGGAATCCTAATAATAGTCATCTGTGACTATGCAGTACATTTTAATAGCTAAAAAGATCATGTGCTATTTTTGCTGTTTATTCCCTTTAGCTAAGGCTCATGAAATGATATATTAATATCTCACTTTTTCTAATTCCTTTGCTCTTCTGGGAGATTTGATAAAAAATTAACAGGGCTCTAGGCTTCTGAATGTCCTGAAATAGTTGAGAACGTCTAAGACGCATAGCGAAAGTTTTTGTTGGGTAAAGACTAGAACAGGGAAAGCTTCTTTGCTAAAGAGCCTAGAACTAAAACTTGAACTACTGCATTTATCATTTGATGAAGTCTGTGATACATAAAGGCCAGTAAAAAGGCTCTAATTATATTGAATGGGTTTTAGCTAAAAGAAAATCACTTTCCTCCCTCCTGCCTTCATATTATTACCAAAGCTCTTTTAAGTCACTAAGCTACAGCCCTGTTCTGCCACTTCACTTGACAATGATTACAAAATCTTCAGCTTGATAATGCCGAAACATTTTATTCATTGTTTAACTTGGCATTAATTGGAAGGATTGTTTCTGGCAACTATTATCTGTGACATCAAAGCAAATAAATAATGAAACAGCAAAAAAAAAAAAAAAAAAAAAAAGCTAAAGGAACTCTGGAGCTGGAGAGGTTAAATAACCATTGCATTATTATTATTAGCAGT
This sequence comes from Sarcophilus harrisii, assembly GCF_902635505.1. Taxonomy (NCBI): domain Eukaryota; kingdom Metazoa; phylum Chordata; class Mammalia; order Dasyuromorphia; family Dasyuridae; genus Sarcophilus; species Sarcophilus harrisii. The sequence goes on from NC_045427.1 coordinate 161,837,925, forward strand.
TTCCCAAAATCTATTTCATGTTCCTAAAGACACATTAATTGGAGAAATCGAAATTCCATGGCAAGGTCTCAGGCTTGGGCTACCCTGAAGCTGGATCACTTTGATCAGTCTGATCCAGAATGATGACTGCAGTGCTTTCTGAAACCAGTCTGCTCCTGCCTCTATATAGAAATAATTATATATTCAAATATATTTCCTCGGCTTAGATGCTGCAATTGTTAAATAAAAAAAAAGTTATAGAAACATTTTGAAAAAGTTACATATCTAAACTAGAATCTCTGAATATGGCAAAAGCATAATTAAAATACACTTAACATGTCACAGTAATTACAATATCATCCCATACAATTGTCACTTTTACTGATTTATCATTTTAAAAATAAGCCTAACCCACCATTACCAAAGAAATGAATTGACTCACTTATGGCCTGGCCAGTATGAGTTCTAGGAGGCTTTTGTGATATTTGTCTTCAGCAATTTACTAATTACATATCATTTTAAATGAGAGATCTAATGTTGGAATCTTTTACTTATTGTTGCATACTAAGATGGAAATTTCTGAGGTTAATGGTAAGAAGTAGGAATGGTAAGAAGAAATCTTGAAGGTGCTCATTGAATTGTGTTGTATAGATTTATATGTATATACATGTCCATGTTTATATAACCCTAAATAAATATTTTACTCTGTTGCAATGGTATGAAACTTATCCTGCATTCTTTGAAAGCAAGAGTAAAGAACATTCATTTTGTAGGTTCTGCTTTTCTGGAAAGATTTTGAGTATATGACAGTTCAGTGAAAATTTAACATGCATTTATTAATGCATGTATATGCTAAATACAAGTCATTGTGCTATGAGTTAGGTGATAGACTTGATGCCTCTTTTCCCAATACTAATCTAGGTAAGTGAGAAGAGATTTGTCACTAGTTTAGTTCCAAAAACTAAAAAACTAGCTAAAATGAATGGATAACAAACAGCCTTGGTAGAAGTACTAACTTTGATAAAGTTAGTGATACTTGAAGAATGGAAATATGTTATAGAGTATAACATGCTCTAGGAAATCATCCATAGATCATGTGGTTCTTTATATTTGGTTGGAATTTTAGTTTCATCTTTTTAGATCTTCATGGGAATAATATGATTAAAATCCCATTGTCTTCCACTTAAATTCTTATTGAACATTATGCTCAGTTCCATTTTTATGACATATATCTTGATTTCCCCCCATAGATTTATGTCCTTATACTTCCTAGAAAACTATTCCTAGGAGTATTTGAGATGAAAAGTATCCTTTGGGAGGCATTTCATATAATATTAAGAAAACTCAGCAGACTGCATTGTAGGACTAAATGAATTCTGATAAAGATATCTTGATATAGTTTTTGGAAATCTTACAGAAACCTGAATAATTTCCTAATGCTTAAACTTAAAATAATAGTAAGATATCTCTTTAGTTAAGAGATATCTTTCATATGAAACTAGGGGAAAATGAAGCCTATAGTTCTGCTTCTTTGGTGGTGTTTCTCTAATATCTAAAGCCTTATGACTGTAGTTCTTTAGAACATTATTGCATGAATAGGTGAGTTGAGTCCAAAAATTAGTGGGAAAAGATAGAAATACTAGAATTTCAGTGTTCCCCTTCTCATTTTATAATAATCATATACCATCATATTCAAAGAGCAACAATGTTTATTTTGTGATTTGACATCATTAAAGTCAAATGATTTCAATAGTTGTTATTACTCTGATTAAAAATATGGCAGAATATTTTACAAGACTCATTGTAAAATGTTGTAACTACTTCCATTTTTTATTTTATCCTGTTAAGGTAGGTAAAGGGTTAAATAGATGGCTTCCATAAACAGTTTCCTATTTATTGAAATGCAGCCACCATTAGTTTTTAATCAAATTTTCCATGAACTGAGTTGGTATCATAGAAAAATATGAACAGTATTTTATATTACATATACATGATATACTATGCTACAAAGATTATGTGAGGTACTTAATGGCAAAGGGTAAGATAGAAGAGAATTTCATATTGTATTAAAATATTAGTCATGATTTTAGCTAATATATTAAAAATGCTTCAGCTTCACTGAATATTTCTCACTGATATAATAGTCAATCAAATATTAAGAAGATTACAATATATGTTTGTTTTAACCAAGCTATGCAATAGAATGAAGAAGGCAAGACAATGAAGGATCTAGAGTACTCTGAGGCACTCAAATATATAAATTTAAATCTTGATAATTAAACTGACTATATGTAGAAATACTAAATATGTTTCACTGAAGGAATAAATCACGTTTACTGAAGAAAAATTAACTTACCTCCTTGTTCATCCAACATAACCAAAGTCCTGATACCAGCATCTTTACTCTACATTCCAACAATGCAAGGTACATTGAAAGAGAGAGAGAAAAGAGAAATTAATAAGGGAACAATTAGCCCTACACATGGAAATAGAGTGGGATAAAAGAAAAATGGAGAAAATGTGGCAAAACATTAAGGGACTAAGGGAAGGTCCCAGAAAAATAGATACCATATGAATTGTATAAAAAAATTTACTGTAAATTTTTTCTTGGTAATGAAGAATAGAAAAAGCTCTTGCTAAATGAGAAACACATATTCTTTTCAAGTGCAATTAAAGTTCTACATAGTGACCAGGTAGGAGAAAAAATTTGTATACCAACTTTAGAATAATCCTTTCTTTTAAAAAGTTTCTTCTGTGTGACTACATTTCAATCAAAGAAACTAAATAATATAATTTCTTGGAAAGGGGAGAAATAAGCAAGGATGCCAGCTACCCTTCTCCTTAAAGATTGTCGAATCTCAAGACTCTGGCTATTTTCTATCAGAATGCTTTATTCTACTAGATAATTAGCAATGAAAAAAGGAATGACTTAAAAGAATTTTGGGGGGGAATGAACTGGATCAAGGAAGACACTAGGATAATTTCTAATAGTCATAGACCCTTCATAATCATATTTTGAATCTATCTTTAAAGGATGTATTTTTAATAAACAGATTTGAATAGAGGTTAATAGCAGATCATTTATTTTATCTCAGAAATTAAAAAAAATAAACTTCAATGAGGTTATTTCTATTTATGTTTTAGAAAACAATGGTTTATGGAAAGAGTGAATGAGAAATATTATATCCTTACCCATAGCCAAACCATGGCTTTTGTGGTTGTTGATGTTTGTGTAGTTGATGTTTGTGTTGACTGGTATGTAAGTATGAAATATCAAATAATTAGGTGGTGACTAGGCTTTGGCCGACATAACTCAGGACTGAACTATATTGATTTGAATATTTCATTTGCATATTTATTTCCTTCTAGGTTCGTGTCCAATCAAAAGTCTGTGAGTCTTATCATAAAATGAGGATACAGTACTTGTACTATCTACCCCTACAGTGTTATTGTGATTAATGTGTAGCTGAAACATGATGGATCCTCATTAACAGGATGTTTCCAATGTTCACCTAAAAATTTTGCTATGAGTTTTTATGTTCTATATTTATCTTTCTTATCTTTTGGGACTTCTGCATATGAGAGAAGAGTCAGGAAACTGGGATTCTCACTGTGATGTTGGACATCACATTAAACTCTGACTCCTAAAGTCTTGACCTCTTCCAAGATGTTGTTGCTTGTTTTTATGATTACGTAATCTCTTCTCTTTTCAACTCCACTTGACGGGAATTTAATAATTTTCTCTATTTCAGTTTTCTCCATAGCTGAAAATCCATCATCCCCAGATATCCTGTCATCTTGCAATATCTTCCTTATTAGGGAAGAAACGTATACTACTTTCCTACATCTTCAGTTGTCTATGCTAAGAGTAGAAACAGTTAGGACCATGTTATAAAGAGTTGGCTCAAAAAGTAATTTTAAAATTCCATGAACTCAAACTTAGACATAAGAGAAAAATTGTGTTAGGAAAGGTTCTACTACATTTCTATTAGAGTTCTTGGATGCTATTGCAAGAAACCTATAGTGAAAAGTCTTTGGTTCTAGTTTTTCCTGCAATTTTCTGTCTGTGTAGTCTTAGGAAGTCACCAAACATTAGGTTTGGTCACCTTCTGTTCCCCCCACCCCCATTTATCAAATGGAAATAGTAATGCTTTCCTTATTGGGTTATAGGGTTTCTGGATAAAACAAGGATCAAATGAGAGCAGTATTGGAACAAATATGAAATGTGAATTCAGAAAGTACTGACCTAAAAAGCAGATATAGAGGGTATCTTGGTATACTTCAATGCACTGATTTTGGCTTCTTCTTAGCCTCAATTCTCTTTTAATGATTCGAGAGAATGCAAATTTTGGCTTTGTTTTCCCTATCATACCCCAAAAAGTGCAATAGAAATCTCTTTCAATTTAATTTTTTTAAAGAGAGGGGAGAGAGTGGACAGTGAGGAAGAGGAAAAGAAGAAGAAATAATACAGGGAGGGAGAAAGCATGAAAAGTATTACAGAAATCCATTACTCGCTGTCTGGAAAAAAATAATTTTGTTGTTCAGTTGTGTCTGATTCTTTGTGACCCTATTTTTTTGTTTTAGCAAAGATACTACAGAGGCTTGCCATTTCCTTATTTAACTCCTTTTACAAATAAGGAAATTAAAGCAAACATTGTTAAATTACTTGGTTAGCTAGTGTCTGAGGCCATATTTGAACACCAGTTTTCCTGACTCTAACACTCTATTCACCATACCACCTAGCTGCCCTCTCCCACCCTGCCCTTGCCTCAGAAGAATTCTATATTCTAATAGTTTCGAGTGGGTGAGAGTGACTTTAGTTTCTTGCTTTTTCACTTGTTGGCTTCCTTTTGTTGTCTTCTAGGGAAGGGATTTTATTTAAGGCAGAGATATGGAGACAGGAGACTGCCCTTTGGAAGGTGAACTGGGAACACATATTTATGATTCACAAAATGATTTGCAAAAAGTTTTGGTTCATCTTTTGTCTGCCCAGAATACTTTGCCTAGAGTCTAGGGTCTAGAGCCTAGAGTCTAAGAAATTCTAATGATCCAAAAGATCACCTGACTGCCTTGCCTCCAGATGCCAAAATATCTTGGATTTGAAAAGAATGACTTTTGCTATATATTTCCATTCTTTATGTTTGATGTCAAATAGACATAATTTCAGATTGGTAGATACCCTTTTACATGCAGACACTGGTAAAATAACTGGGAGCACAACAAAATTCCAAAAAGCCTTCCATCACTTCTCTCTGTAGTGAGGGTGATCTCTATAGTGGGGTTCAGTTAAAATAGCTCTTATGGAATTCCATGTAGCATTGCTTATGATCTGGCTTTCAAGTGGTTTTCAAGGACAGCTGTTTTTAACAATCAGCAGTGCCTAATTTCACAGATCTCCTAAAATCCCTTGCCATACATATATGATCTATTTTGATTATAGAGTTGGTAGGAAGTAGTATCTAATTTTTAACTTTCTGTCCCCCATTACATATTCAATGTGTCTGGCTCATCTTGATTTTATTCACACAGGATTTTTACATAGTTCTTGAAATACTGAAATTGAAATAGACCATTATTCTCTAGTATAGCTTGGTAACTGCACATTACTTGCAAAATTCATACAGTCTTACTGCTAGTGAAAGTGCTATTCTTCACAGTCAGAGATTTTCAAAAGTTTAGTAATGTTTCCTGTCTTTGAAACTACATCTAAATGAGAAATCATTTCAATTTCAGTTACATAAAATTACATTGATCCTTTGGCTTCATGAGCAAAATAATAATGCTTCAATACTCAGGGGTTCTTAATTTTCAATGAGTGTAATATCTAATGTGATTAATAGAATTAATAACTTCTTAAAGCCAAAGACTGATTTTTGTCTTCATGTCTCCCTGGGTCCATCACAAAGCTTTGCATGAAACAGACATTTAATACATATTGGTTGAATTGTATTAAAATGATAAACATCGTGTCTTCATAGATTGGAGATAGATGGAAACCCAGGGACCATTTATTCTAACCCCCTCATTTTATGGATAAGAAAACTGAGGTTTTCTTCTGAGATTCATGGAGGTCTGGGGACTTGTCCAAGATATTACATGTAAGAAGTATTAGAAGAAGGATTTGAAGCCAGGTCTTCTGACTACAGAGCTAGTAAAAACAACACTGGATCTTGTAGCTAATTTTTTAATGATCATTTTCTTTCAAAATGAAAAGTAGAGCAATGTTTTCATAGGGATTGATATGGAAATGAAAGGTATTTGACCTAAACCATCAATTAACTATTCAGGAAACAAGTATGAATAGCTCTACTATTAAGAAAGTCATGTCCATAATTTCAAAAATGTACAAAAGATTATTAACTTCTTCTTGTTGATTATATCAAACAAGGCACTTCCAAATCACTTGATTTATGCTTAATCAAAAAGCACACCAAGAGAAATAAATGTTTAATTAAAGAATTTCATTTCAATTTAGCTCATGGAATTTTTCCAGACAAAATCAGTTTATATAGTTATTTATTCCAGATTAGATGGTACTTCTAGCAGTTTGTGATGACTTGAGGAAGTGTCAACAGCCCAAAGGCAAAGAAAGGCAACAGTGCAGAATTATTTTCATGATGTACTTTCTGTCCTTTTCTTCATTCTTTTTTCTAGTGACTGCATTTAGACATTATGAAAATTTAATTCATGTGGCTGTAACAGAAGGGGCAATAAAATCTGAGTTTGAAATCTGTGACCTACGGTCAGGGAAGTGTATCACGTAAACACAAAATAATGAAATCACTTTATTTCTGAATTCTCCAAGGCACTAATTTTACAGATCAATTTTGTAAAAAAGTTTTTTAAAATATGACATTAAATATGAAAAAAATAAATATTTTTAAATATGACTGATATTGAGTCCAATCATGGATGGTTTTATAAGAATCTGTTTGAAGGAAATGAGTCAGAATCACACATCTAAGTGCTTTCCCCTGGTTGACATATTTAAAATAGGTGTCTCTTCGTTATGATTCTAAAACATCACCAAATTAAAGTAGATTTCCTATCCTAATTTCTATGATATTATTTCAAAAAGTATTTTGATAAATGCTTTAAATATTTTATTTACTTTGACATCTATGTAAATTATTTTATGGATTTAAAAATATTGTTTGGAGAATGAGCTATTATCTTTAGCAGACTGCCAAAAGAGACCAAGAGAGGTTAAGAGTTTATGTTAAATATGTATGCATATTTTAATGGAGAGCACAAAATGCAAATTTCCTGTCTTCCTCTTTTTGTTCTATCTCCATCTTGTGCCTTCTGCAGTGTTGGGCTTGTAGGGATTCATTGATTGCTTTTATCCTAAACTGTAGTCTTAAATTGCCATTTTAAAAATAAACTGCTTTTCAAGTACCTCCCTCATCTTGCTGGCTTCATACAAACCTTATGGTTGCCATCCTTCTTTCCCTTCCTGTGTTATTTCAAATTGAGTATTGGCTCAGAAGTGAAAAGCAAAGCCTTCTGCAAAGCTCTGTATTGCTGACTCATTTTGCCATCTTGATAGAGGCCTAAGATGAAGCATTTTAAACTAGGTGCTAAAAATTCTGAAATAATCAGAAACTTCAACCGAGTGAAGGGATGTCATTGTTATTATAATTTGGATAAACTATAAAATACAGCAATATGCCTGCAGGACTACAACCATAGTAGCAAGTCCAAATGCAGAGATATGTGACTGAACATTAATATAAAAAACTATAAGGGTTTTTGTAACCTTCTGGCTCTTAGATTCATTTCAGTTTAAACAATGACATTCTGCCTTTATAAATTATTATGAAAATTTCAGTTTGCCATAATGACCTTCTCTGCTTGCTATCTTAGAAGGTCCTACTTCTGAGAGAAATTTATTTGATATAGATAGAGGCTTGCATATTGATGTGGACAATTGATATAAATACAGTTTCTCTTTCAATGTGTGCAGCCATAAGGTAGCTATGTTTTCCTGTGTTGGTGGTTAAAGGATATAAGGGTCAGGGGATAATAGGAAAATATGGCTCTCTGTTTTAAAAGATAATCACTCCTTACCTCTTCAACAAGCTGTAGCATACGGCGGGTGCTTTCCAGAGACTGAAAAGAGAAATATAAACATTTTAGTGAAAATCACAATAATTCAGCCTCAGGTGATATCAGAATTTATACAAATCATAGAAAATTTTAAAAGAAACACAAAATGAAATATCATTTTCCCCTATTTCCTTAGTTCTTACATCATTTAGATAGACCTAGCTCAGTGTCCATGAAGATACTTATGTATGGATTGCCATCCTGCCCCATCTTTTTCCATGTCTTTTTTTTACAATCAGGATGACTCTGAGGCCAGTGGCATGTGGCAAGGAATTTATAAAATTGCTTACTCTCCACTGCCTCAAAAACAAACAATAATAAAGAACCCCAAATAAAACAAAACAAAAAAGGAATTTGGGAAATGGATCCCTCAAATACAAACACAAATATATGCATTATATAAACATGATGTATATGTACATAGATATATATGTAAACACATGTTATATATGTATACTTACATATCTAATATGAAAAATTTAATTATACTACCATTTTCCATATAAAATAAATAGGATGCAGAGAATTGCAGAAATGAAAATAGATCCCTACTCTCACTTATGATCTTTTTCCATCCACCAACCAGGCCACTGTAGCTAGGTAGAAACTGACAGGATCTGAGGTTTCCCAATATTATGCTTTCCACCCATATAATTCATTCTTTGGTGCTAGTTGTGGTTAGAGGACTTTTTTTTTTAAAAAAAAAGGAAACAATCTTATATGTCTTCATTGGTTTAGAGATTCTAAGCCAATTCTTTCTTGGTATCTTCTACTTGGTATATTCTAGTGGCTATTTATCTGTGGGCTGTAGACCCCAGTTGAAGTTGGTGTAAGGGATTTGGAAAAGGATAAGGGGACTGGGAGTCAACCAAGACAACCTTCTGGAAGAACAATAAATGCCCTATACACATACACATGTATGTATGTACATTACATATATATATATATATATATATATATATAGTCATTTTTCAAATGTATATACTCAGTACTCAAATTAATATTCAATAATCAAATACAATAATCAAATAAATACAATTTAAATACAAAATATTAATATTTTCAAATATATATAAATGCAATTAGCAAAATACAAAATCATTGAAGAATATTACTGAATTCATAATAGTCTACTATTATATTTATTTTCAATCAATAAATACTTAGAATTTAACTATTTTAAAGAGGGAGGGTCCAAGAAAATTTTGAAGTTGAAGTGAGTTTCTCATACTGAAAAAGGCTGCAAACTTCCCCTCTCCCTCTCTTCCTCCCTAATGAAAAAACCAACAGCCTTTAAAATTGTGACACTTTCTACTGAAACAGTGTCTCTTTTCTTTCAATCTCTCTTTGCTATCAGGCTTACCAAATTATAAGGTTCTCCAGGGCAATTAAATTACAGCTTGTCTCCATAAGATCTAAATGAAAGCAATCCTGATATCAAAGGCAAAAATCATCTGAAAAAAGATAATTACTATACATGATGGATGAAAAGTCCCACCCATACACAGAGAAGTAATTTGGCATCCTTGTCTAGGGAATATTGGATTCTGGACAATTAAACATCATCTTTCATGATTTAGAATGAATGCTATCTAGGATTTTATGAGAGTCCTAGAAATCCTACTACAAATCCTTATAGCCAAAATCTCATTTGACATCTTACAATAAAAACCAAAATGAACATATTCTAAATAAATGGCATAGAGGAAAAGCTATCTCTGCATGTGTATACTATTAAAAGGGGAAAGACTACTATTAATAAGCCTTTATTGAATTAGAGTGGCTGTGAAATTTATCCACAGTTATGCTCTTTCTTTGGTATCTTTAATTTTTGCAGCATATTATATAATACATGTTTGGGCTAAGCCATCCTCCTATTACTGGCCATGTTTTATAGGCAATTCAACCAAGTCCTCAGATGTCTTTTGACTTATAATATGCAAAACCAAATTAACCTTTACTCTCTAATTGAGAGTCCCTGCAAACTCCCATAGCCTCCCACTTCCCAGGTCCTCCCCTCATGGTCACCTCATCTGCCAGCTGGTCAGCCCGTCGCTGCATCTCTTCCAACTCATTGCGCATATCCGCGTCTTCTGCCATGGTCACGGTGGTGTGGTGGTAGGGGCTGGACTTTTAGGATGCAAAGTCTTGAGCCAAGAGTCCTGCAAGGAATCAAATAAGAATAGAAATTCTCAGGAGTTCGGAGGGAGACTTGCTGTTCTCTGCGTCTGTATTTTTGGACGTCAATGTCTAAAAGCCACCTGCAATAACCACATACCAAGCTCTTGTTGGTTCTGTGCGCTCAGACGTTTTTCAAGGCCAAAAATGTTCTATTTGCAGGCTCTTAGTCATTCTCTTAAATAGGAGCATGGGTATATTTTGGCTACTTCTACAATACTGAATTCTGTTTTCAGAGGTACAAACGTCAATTAGGATTAAGCTTACTCCGGGTTGAGAAAGACAAAATAAATACCATCGGGATGATGTGCCATGTGAATATATTGTAGACTGACTTTTGGAGACAAAAGCTTTCAGTAGAGAGAGGCTTTTGGCTCCCAGTTTTTAATCAGAAAGTGACAACAGGTTTTGAATGTTCACTGTTCCAAAGGGAAGAACAGATTCTGGGAGAAGAGGGAAAAGGCAGTGGAATTCCAAATTAATACATCATGGAAGAGTGTTTAAAACAACCAGGACATGGACCATTGATGGAAGTACCAAATGAAAGGAATGGGAAGCAGAGAAGTAGGACGATGAGAAGAGATTCCATTTCCCTTACCAAAGGGAACTTCTCTGATCCTACCAATTCCTTTAAGACATTAAAAAAGCTACTACTTAAGCATGAAGTAGCTTAGTGCTTTGAATCTTTAGAACCAAAAAAAAGAAAGGATGTCACTTCTTGACATGTTTATGGATTGAAGTAGCTTTCAGAATACAAGAAGAATGAATTCAACCTCTTAAAACTGTATTTAGGGGAAAAAACTTGAAGTATAATCCCTTATTCAGGAATATATCTATGGAATTGAGAAGGATGAGTCAGGAAAAATTTCCTGAAAGAGAACTTTTGGGGGGTCATATTTCCCATGATGGTATCCTATGGTCCTTGCCCTATAGAAACATAAGACAAAGAAGATAGGAACTAAACTTAAGATTTCATTGACATATGGAACTCCTGGATGAGGAAAGTTGTCATTAGAATTTGAGGTCTTTGAATGTCAAGGCCTGTATTTTTGCCTTTCTTTTTATCTTCAGTAATTAGCAAGGTACTTGACATATAGTAAGGGTTTAATATATGCTTATATATATATCTATCCATACATATGTATACACATATATATATATATAACATAATACATAAATAGTAGCATATTAATGTTTTATATATGTAACAATGTTTTATATTTATATATAATATCACAATAAATAAATGTTATATATATATATATATATATATATATATATATATATATATATAATATTAACATATACTACTATCTGGGTAGGCCAGCACCTTTTTCAAACTATAGCCAGTTTTTCAAACTATAGTTAGAAGCCAAGTGATGTGTACAGGATTACAAAAGAGAAAGACTATACAGGAGTATGACTTACTATTATGTTTCTTTTTATTCAGGGAAAAATATGCATGGAGGATGCTGAATTTATGGCAGAAACCCTGAAAGGACCTCAAGCTTGAAATTCTACTTCAGTATCTCACTTTAATTTTTTTCCTTCTTTGTGTATCATCTATTGTGCTTTCCTCTCTCTTCTCTCTCCCTCCTCCCTCCCCCCTCCCTCCTTCTCTCTCCCTTTCTCTCCTTTCCCTCTCCCTATTTCTCCCTCTTTCTCCCCATCCCCCTCCCTCTCTCTCTCTCCCTCTCTCTCACTTCCTTTCCCTCCTTCTCCCTCTTTCTCTCTCTCTCCCTTTTTCTTCCTCTCTTCCCCCTCTCTCTCCCTTCGCTCTTCCTCTCTCTTCCTTCCTCTCCCTCCTTCTCCCTCTTTCTTTCTCTCCCTCCCCCCTTTTTCCCCTCTCTCTCCTCTGTTTCTCTGTCTCAAGGTCTCAGTAAGCTCGATTTTTTTTCAACAAATACGGAAACAAAAAACAAGAGCTATTAAGTTAGCTGATTAAGATCAGTGCCTAGAAAAGTGAACTCAGGAGTTCTGTCCTTATTTATCTTCTTCCTGAAACTAAGGCAATATTTCTCTAAATTAATTTTAAGATTTACTCTGCTATTATTTGTCCCTTTAAATTAACTCCATGTAAATGAAAATTTTCAGAAAGAATTTAGAAGTGAAATACAAACAATTCACATGCTAAATTCATCTCTTAATGAATTGTGAATTTCTTAATTTCTGAACACAATAAATCACAATATAGTTCTTGGAAAAGGAGTCATCTATAAGGTTTTATGAAAGACAAATAGTTATAATGATCCAAACGATCAGAGACAAAAAGAGGAGCTGATCAACCTGTATTATATTTATTCTAAAGGAATAAATTTCTGAATATAGCATCAGATACCATAATTGAGTTCATTTTCTGTCACAGTTAGGGCTAAGCTCACCCTACTATTTGAGGAAAATTACATTTGGTATTTTCCAAATTTACAGAATAAAAACCTGAGGAAGTGGGGCTTGATGCGTAAAGAGAATCAAAAATGAATTGTGAGAGAGCTAAAAACAAAACAAAACAAAAACCCCAAAATACCCCCAATTGCTGAAATCAGAGTGAATTTGGTTATAATTATAATAATATTTTCAGCCATTCTATAAAATCCATAAAAATAAAGACCAGACTTAAATAATTTACAATATTAAAAAAAATCTAACCTTTTATATAATTTGCAGGGTTTTATGTGTGTGTATGTGTGTTTGGGGGGGGGGTGTCATCATCTGGTTTCTTATTTTCAGGATAGAGTTATTACCATTGATTCAGAATGGGGTCAATCCAATATTTGTTAATTAACTTTGCCTTAATTAAGACTAAGTATAGTGAATGTTGCTAATGGCAAAACTACCATTTTCTGATATGTTCTCTTCCTTTCTTTTCCTGTGCCTTTGTTTGTGTTGGTCTCAGTTCCTGCTATCTACAATACCATTCTCATGGTCAGTTATTACTCAGATCTCAACCCAAATGCCACCTCTTTCATGTACTCTTTCATGATTCTCCTGACTGGCAGAGATTATTCCTTCTTTTGAATTGCTTTTTATTTCATTTTTTGGTTAAAGCTAGAAAGAACAGATATTATCTAGCCCAACCTCATTATTTTATTTTCGTTTTTCTAATTTTAAATTGATTTTTTTCACATCATAGTCTTTTCCCTGAATGTATTCACACCCTCCTACAGTTAAGCATAACCCACTAACTAAGCAACCAAGTTTAATATCTGCTCCATTTTTTACCAAAATATCTACCAAGGCCCCTCCTCTGAATTTCCACAGCCCCTTGACATTTATCATATTATCTTGTTTTACAGTTACATGTATATAGGTCTTACCCTCCCTCCCAGAGTATACACTTCCTAAGGACAGAGACGGTGGCTTATTTATTTTTTATCTCTCCTAGTGACTTTCCCAGGACAGATTCTTAATGAAAAGCTATTGAATTGAATTGGGGAGTACCACCTACCCCCAAGGAACATGAAATCAAGAAGCCCAAAAGGTGCCAGGTACCCACTGAGAACTTCTGCTGATTTGAGTTAAAAAGAAATAAGTGAGAGTTCTTTCATGACATATCCAACTTCTTTACTTTGTATTGTTATAAACTGGAAGGCTACATCACAGTAAAATCTATTGATACTTCCTCTAACACAATTTATTGGAGAGCTGAGATATATGCTTCTTGAGCATCTGTAGCATTACAGCTTTGTCCCACTGTACCAGTTTGATTAGTTGATAGATATGCATGGGTGCACCTTAGAATGCAAAGCAGCAGTTGCTATTTCCTTAACACTTTTCTCCCATGATTGTCAGTGTGAAAAGTGTCTGATCCTCTTTGCAGGCAGATCAGGGGATGATTATTCCTGGCTCTTGGCTAAGATATATCAAGTTCAAGGAGAGAGAGAGAGAGAGAGAGAGAGAGAGAGAGAGAGAGAGAGAAGAGAAAGAGAGACAGACAGACAGACAAAGAGACAGAGACAGAAAGAGAGAAAGAGACATACAGAGACAGAGATATACAGAGGGAGACAGAGACAGAGAAAGAAAGAGAGACAGAGACAGAGAGAGAAAAAGAGACAACAAAGAGATAGTGACAGAGAAAGAAAGACAGAGAAAAAGAGACAGAGAGAGAGACACATAGAGAAAGAGAGAGACAGAGAGACACAAAGAGAGAGAGAGAGAGAGAGAGAGAGAGAGAGAGAGAGAGAGAGAGAGAGAGAGAGAGAGAGAAAGAGAGAGAGAGAGAGACTTTATACTATCTCTCATATTCACCCTTCCACTCACAGAACCATCATTACCTCTTGTCTGCACTATTGTGCTAGCTTTGTCATTAATGTCCCTGCCTCAAATCTTTCCCCACTGCAATCCATCTGCTACTCAGATGCCAAGATGAGATTTCTAAAGGTTTCTAAAGGTCTAACAATGTCACTGCCCTGCTCAGTGAGATGGCTCACTGTTTAGGATCAAATGTAAATGTCTCTGGAATTTAAAGTTCTTCATAATCTGGTTCTCTCCAGTTTCTCATGTTTTATTCTTCTCTACACACTAGTTTTTCAACAATATGAGGACTCCTTCTCTGCAGTCCCAACCAGGAGTGGCCTCCAAAGCAGCTGAAGGAGGGACTAATGGCCCCAGGTAAAAAATGGAGCAGGTTAAACTTTCTGCACTAATATTAGTAGTGTGATAAAACCCATGAACACATGTCATTTCTATCCTGGACAAGATAAGGAAAGGCAATCTCAATTAAAAAAAAAAAAGGTTTTGACTAACTGACCTTTAGCTGAATTAGGCCCGCAGCTTCCACTCACTGCTTCTAATTCTGTCCTTTGGGCAACCAGAATAAGTCAAATCTGTCTTCTACATGACAGGTCTTCCAGTTCTTGAAAACAACTATCACATAATCCTTGAATCTATTTTTCCCAATCCACTTTCATGATATCATCTTAAGATCCTCTGTTGTCCTGAATCCCTTCTCTGATTGCTTATGGTTGATCAATACCCGAAGAACCAGTAGGTACAGTAGGGCTTTCACCTCGATATCATTGGCCACAATGCTAATTAAGAAGAGCTTTCTTTGTTGCCATATCACATTGTTGAATCATAAGTTTCAAGCCCCCAGGAACAGCATAATATTCAAGTAATTTTACTTCAAAAAAACAAATTTTAATTGTGCCAATAAGTCCAGGTGGCTGTTAGGTGCTTAGGGAATGAGTGGGGGAAATGGACATTTCAACTTGATGTTAAATCCCCTTTTAGAATGTTTACTGTCAGTGCTTGATCAATTTTCCTTTTTTTAATTTTTTTAGCCTGAAATACACATACATTAGTATTCCAAGAGAGAACATCTGAAGAGACATAATGATGGTAATTAATAGCAATTACAATAGCTAAAAGAATGTTGGTTTGTATTGAAATGGTGCTTAATGTTTGGGCAGCCCAGAGCATTTAACTCATATTTGTTCATCAAACCAACATTGCTCTAAATCTTTCCATGATGCCAGAGATGATAAAATTGCCCAGTAAGAAATATTGAGCAGAATTTTGTCCAAAATACACACATTATGGGGAGATATTGAGATGACTCTCACTCCTATAACTTAACAACTGTATTTCCATCTTGAAGGGGGAATTGATGGTCCTAAAAAAAAAAAAAACTAGTAAACCCCATCAAAATCATTTAAATGGAACAACATGTGGCAAACCAGTCTGCTTGTTTCTTTTGTTCATTTGTTTGTTTTGTGCAGGGTTTGAAATGATTATGGCTTGGATCATTTCCCCATCCAACCACATAAGGCAATGATGTGTCCACACCCCAAACAAGATGACTTGTTATTTCTATCTGGTAAACTGGAGGGCTTAGGGATGGAATGGATTCTTTATTCACCCACAGGGAGTCTTTCTTTGGGCCCCAGGAAGACACCTCTCAAAGTGATTACACATTGGATCAATTCTACCAAACAAAAGTCTGGGAGCCTAGGAAGCCAAAACGGGTTTAAATAGCTTGGCTCTGAAATCCAGTTGTCTTAAAACAGCTACTCCATGAGACATAGCAAAAGGTTAGCTGAGTTTTTGTCACTGATACCTAGCACATTAACACCATTTGGAGCCAATCACTACCAACAAACTATTGTGGAATAAAAGTCAGGTTAAACAATCTCTGAAGAACAAGTGTGGACAGATTGCTAGGGAGCCAGATCACTTCATAAATCTCCTTGGAATGGCAGGCCATTTTTACTCAATGTCTGTCTATATATCTAAAAATATAAAAAAGCTGGCCACTATGAGAGTGCCCCTTGGGATTACAGCATTTAGCTAATAGCCAACTGTTGATCAGCTGGAGATATTATGCTTTTTCCTCATACCTTAGGGGAATGGTTGTCAACTTGTTATAATTACAAAATCCTTTGATATAATAGAAGTTCTAGGTTTGGGTTTGGGGGAATACAGAAACTTATGTAATATGATGAAATGATGAAATGAAAGATGGAGTATATAGTGCTTTTCTTTTTTTTACAGAGCTAAGTCCTTGGCAGGAAAGAATATAGGAAGGGAAGGGAAAGCTCTGAAAAGAATTGTTCCTACTGTTCAGATACTTATTGTGTACGTATAAGTCACTTAATAAATAATTAAAATCATATTATTTTCATGTTAGGAGAAACTTTTTAACCTGGGAAGGATCTCCCCACTATGTGAGAGTTAGATCTAGTTCAATTGGACCTAGTCCAATGTCTCAGTGAGGAACTCCTTTTACATCCCGTCCTTCCTAAACCCCTACCATAGAAGTCCATGTAATTTCTACTTAAATACTTTTATTGAAGGGGAGCTCTACTAGTTTGGTTGTTGATTGATTTTGATTAACCTTCTCACAGAAAAGTGAAAACAAAACTGCTTTTCCTTTTTTTTTCTTTTTTTCCCTTTCCTTTAAAGGTTTTTTAAAATAGAATTACTTATTTCTTACCCTGTGATATTTTAGTTATATTCTAATCATTAAAGTAGTTCTATCCAATGTCAAAGAGGTCACAGTTGTTAACTGCAGAGAAATCAATAAATAGCTTCAGGATCTAGCTGAGCAGAGAAAGGGCCAGTGAAGGATGTATTCAAGGTCATACAGCAAGTTGAGAACAGAATTGCCTAGTTAAGGGCTGCATTCTCCCCCATGAATCACAGTTTGTTTCAGTGAAGGGGAAAATGGTAGATGAAAAGCAAAATTTTGTTTGCAACCAGACCTATGGGGCTTGATCACAAATCACAATTAACTTTCATGAATAACCAAAAGGTAATAGGGTTCCCCATGCACCTCCACAGAGACTCAACATTTCCGATGATTAGTCAAACAATAGTACTTAGTATTAGCAGTAGGCTTTCCTTGCTTACATCAGCTACAGAAATGTCAGGGGGTTTGTCACTGTGAAAAGCGTTTGGTGCAAAATGTGGAGGGCTCAGGCTGAGGGAAATCCTCCCAAAAGGCAATTCTTTCTCCAGCTTGCTCTCCTAATGCCGGTCTATCCACAGATAGCATAATAAAATATGCTTTTGCTACCCTGTTGTGATACCCAAATCTTTTGGCTGAACTGAATTTTGTCTCAACCACAAAAAAGCCATAGGTTGACTACAGTTAATTAAAGATAAATATAACTATAAAGTTATCGGAAAGCCCGACCTCTCCCTAGGTGTTAAGAATTTTCCTGACTGGGGGCTTAGAACAACTGAAACTGAATTCTGAACTTTTCCTTTATAATAGATTCCCTAAAGATGAAGAAAAAGGAACCAAGTAGACATTAAAAGTCATTATATTGCTCCCTAGGCTTCAGATGAGCTAATTATTATAACAGTGTTACCCAATGATTTCTAATCAAAATGAACTTGAGTATGAGAAAAAGAACTTGAGTAGAAAGAACACTGAATTGGAGGTCTGAGGATCTGGGTTGGAATTTCACCTCTGTTAACTACATATGTGATCTGAGATGAGTCAATTGACCTCTATAAAATTCAGTTTCTTCAGAGATAAAATGAGGAGGTTGAATCAGATGACCTTTGAAGTGCTCTTTCAATTTAAAATTTTATGATTCTATGATTGAATTCAGGCATCTGATTTTCTTATTCTAACTCTCCTTTGCCTCATTCTTTTTCATAAAATATTTATGAAGTAGTTAATATTGCGTGTGTACCAGGACAATGTCATCGACCTCCTTTAGGTGTTATGTTCTTAGACTGGCCTGCAGCAAATTGCCTTTTACCTCTATGTCTGTTTGGGGAATCTGCATCCTCATCTTCAAGAAGGAAAGTGTCTGTCCTCAAGAGGGAGGTTGTGAAAATAAGATAATGTCTGGAAAGTGCTTTGATCATTTTGGAGAAAGGAGCTAATTATCTTGATTTTCTTCCCTTTTCCTTGCTGTAACTGCAAGAGAATACTACCAAGGATGCACCCAGTGCTGTTATTTTCACAGGGGGGAAATCTCACCTTGAAGTTAATGCAAGTCTAAGTATGAAAGTGCTAATTCTAAGGGAATAATTAAGCATGCCCAGGGTGGCTGCTGAGAGACAATTCTATCAAACTTCCCCACAACATTCTAGCCTATTTGGAAGCAATGGAAAGTAACTGGAGAAAGAAATGATTTTGTCAACTTTTCCAAATAATCCTAATTGTGTAAATTAGTGCTAAGTATCAATTAGTCTTCCCAGGTTAGCCCCTAACCCAAATTCTAATTACTTCAAAGCCCCTAACCATGCAAGTTGCTGCATTATTATTAGCATACATAAAATAAGGGAATGATAGAGCTGAAAGACTATTGGAAATCTAGTCTTGCTCTCTTAGGTTAAGAATGAGGAAACTAATGTCCAGGAAAATGTTGTGATTGGTGTAGAATGAAAAACATGAAACGAGAGGTCAAGTGGGTTTGACTTGCCACTTACTAGCTGTGTACAAATCACTTGACCTGAACCTTGGTTTGCTCATCTGTAAAGCTGATATCTGCAAACAAAGTCACTATGAGTAAAGTATTTTGTAATCCTCAAAAACACTTGCTAAATGTGATTTTTTAAAAAATTGTTCTTGTTATTTTTTAAAAGGGAAGCACAATTCAGTAGCAGAATTAAGACTTAAACCCTTTATGTTTTTAAGTATTTGAATACACACATATATTTATATATACATATATATGTATTTATATACATATTTGTATGTGAATATATATTTATATATGTATGCAGGTATATGAATATATATTATATGTGTATATATTTGTATATGAATCTGTTTATATATGTACATATATGTGTATATATGAAAAGGTATGCATACATAATACACATGCATATAAACATACATAAATATGTATACACACATATATACATATATACAAAATAAGTTTTTATCTAATAACTGATAATCTGAAGTGCTTTGCAAATCCTTATGATATCAAGATATATTTGGGAAGACCTCCAGATTATTAGGTAGATACTCAGTAATACATTTGTGGTAGGGTTTGGGGGGTGGGAAGGGAGGGAGGGGCAAGAGTCATACAAAATGGGCTGTCATATGGATAAATTGTAATCTTATCATTAGAGGGATTAGCCATACTGATATCAGAAATTAAATGGAATATTAGAGTATTCATCCAAGTTCCATGGCAAAAGTATAAATTCCAAGAAGGCAGAAACTTTACCTTTTGTCTTTTCATATTTCTTCCCCTGTTTTCCCCAAGCCTAGTGCAATACTGTACATGTACTTGACCCTCAACACATTACATTGTTGTCATAGAATATTCAGATTTGGGAAGTACTTAATCAGACTCTCTTATCTTAAAATCCCCATAAATGACTTGCCAAATATTACTCACTTATGCATAATTATGTAATAGTTATTTCTGGGCTTGACTGACAAATGTCTATCATTTCTAAAAGACTAAATCTTGCACTCTAAAAATGGAGTCAAGGGGGGATATTAGAAAGATGAAACTGGAACCATTCTGAGATCTCCTGAAAGAATAATGCTTGAAAAGGGAAGAACTGGTCCCATGAGGTACTCAGTACAGTTAGGCAGTTTAATTGAGTCTTTCAAGATTCTATTGCCTCTTAAAAAAAACAGAAGTACCTAGGATCTCTGTTGAAGAGGCTTAGAAGCTGGTGCTAATATATTAAAACTAGCAAATAATATGAACCAAGATAACATTAATATTTTAATTGTGAAAGATTACCATTATACATTATTACCATGTATAAGATTACATTATATTGTAATTAAATATTACAATATTTAATTGTGAAAGATTGTCTTGTCAGATCCTAATGCCTTGAGTAGAGGTGTCTACCCTCAAAGGATATCTTCCTTTCCTTCCCTTCACTAGCATATTTCGAATTTAGGTTTTTCTGATTGACTTATCTTGGTCAACTAATATTCTAGGATCATGGGTTTACAGAGACATGGGACCTTATAAGTCATCTAATCTAAACCCCTTCATTTTTCAGATGAGGAAACCAAGTTCAGAAAGAAGATGTGATTTGCCCAAAATCATTCAGAAATTGTCAAGACCAAGATGCAAACTCAGACTCCTTTTGCTCTTACTTCAGCTCCAGTATTCTTACTGCTGACTTCAGTCTCTCTACTTGGCTCAAGACATTCTTTCTGATCTTGATTATCTGCATTGTTTCCCTCACTTGCCCCTCTATCTCTGCTCTCTGCTCCTCATTCAGGTTAAGGTACATCTGTGTCCCTAGTTTTCATATTGGAGTGTGTATGATTCCTAAGTTTGGAAGGAGGAATTTCTCCACAGATATAATATCTAGATGCAGGGATCCTCAAACTATGGCCGTGGGCCAGATGCGGCAGCTGAGAACGATTATCCCCCTCACCCAGGGCTATGAAGTTTCTTTATTTAAAGGCCCACGAAACAAAGTTTTTGTTTTTACTATATATTTTTTTTGTTTTTACTATAGTCCGGCCATCTAACAGTCTGAGGGACAGTGAACTGGCCCCCTATTTAAAAAGTTTGAGGACCCTGCATATGGTTTGTGGCTTTTTAATTTAGGCACCTGGCTGCCATGGGTTAAGACTTAAGCTCTTTGCCTGTCAGGCTGAGAAAACTGCTTTGGTCTCTCTTAATGGTAATACATGGCAGTTGGCCATGGCTAACACTGAATTGTACTTGAATCTATCATTTCTAAAAATGCCAGTGTTTCCTTTGTCTTTTTGACAAACGATACCAAATGGGCATTTAGTACAACCTTTAATTTAAGTATTATTTCCTGATGGTTTATTTGGAAGGATGGCAAAATGAATCTGATCATGTATATGCTAATCAATGGAAGAGCAAATTTCCAGAATCATGTCAATATAAAAAAGCCATAAAAATGGCTTTATAGTGAAGTTGATAGAAACTCATATGACATAATTTCAGGAACAGTGGGAAGGCTCACTCAAATTCCTCTCTCCTATTCAGCTATTTTCCTTTCTGTAATTCTAATATAAGAAATTCATTCATTTGGATTAGATGAATCCAAAATCTATGTCTGGCACATAGTAGGTATTTAATAAGCATTTATTGATTGATTAAAACATTTTCCCATCTTACCTTTCCTCTTTGATACTCATCAGAGTCATTATTGAATCTGCAAACATTGATAATTCTCTTTATAGTTGCAAATATTTTGGGGGGAACTATCATTTTAGTTACCAACACCTTAGCAAGAAGCAATTTTTTTTTTGTACAGATTGACTAGAGTTATCCAAAACAGGATGAGAGAACAGGATATCAGGAAATGCACTTTGGACTAAAGATAAACATTCCCTAAGTTGACATGTTTCTAAGCTTCAAGGTATATTCTTGTTCTAGTGACTTAATTCATAACTTGTCAGATAGTCAATTAAGTTACTACTTCAGTAGAATATAAATAGTTTCATTCTTGTCTTTATCTCTCCAGCACCAAGCACAATGCATTACCCATAGTAAGTGCTTAACAAATGCTTCATGATTTGAATTAATGATGATGGTGATATTCTTATGGCCTCACTGAAATACTAGGGTACAGCAACTCTAAGGAAAGTCATTCAGAGCTTTTTTGTTGGGATACTATATGGAGACCAAAGTGGGTATTTACAATCTGATAGTTAATAGAAGTATGCACAAAATCTGTTCCATTCCTATATCTCTTAAAGAGTAGGGAAAGGTACTGTAATATATTTTTGCTAATCTTATTATATTCATTAGCTATTAGAAGGCATAGAGGAGATGGACTCAACTGGTGATGGCAATAGCTCAGCCACCAGAAGGGAGAATTCCCAATAGAGGATCCTTCCTGATCAAAGGGAGCAGCAGGGCAACTGGTGAAATGTCCACAGTGTGCAGAAGGTTATGGAACTGTTGGGCTATGGATGTGGACCAGTACCAGCACAAGTAGCAGGATAACTTCTCTAAGGTCTTATCCATGGAGCAGAAAGCCAAAGCACTGACCACCCAGATCACCTGATGCCCAAGAACCTTACCGAACACATTGTGGAAGGCAAAATCATTGAGGTTACAACTCGTAATTTTGTGGTCCATTCAAGATTTTCCCTTCAGTTAGTTTTAGTGAACCTTCTAAGCATTCAGTGCCCTCAGGACTCACAGGTTGTACAGACTTGTATCCTTCCCTCCCCTTCAGTGTCCCATTTCTAAACCTCTGCCTCACAGATTACTGGAGACTACTGTGGTTTGCCCTGAGAATGTGGCCTTGTTTGAGGGCATTTTGGTATTCCATAATCAAGAGATCTGGGACCCATTTTATCTTCTACACTTTCTCAACATTGCTTGAGATGTGATTTTATGAGATATGAATATTGGGAAAGACTTAGATCAGATCCTAACTTAGGACACCATCTTTATCAACCTGTCTTTGAGAAATTCTGTTGCCAATTAATAAGTAGGATGATGTGATCATCCCTCATGATAGCATGGTTGCTTATCAACCTGATTGTACAGATATTCACGATATTTTGAATGATGACATCTGCAAATGGCATCAGGGAGTTCCAAATGGACAAAACTATCAGAGGATATTTCCTGAGCCTAGAGACTCTACTATTGTGCTAACTTCTGGTAAAAGGCCCCTCTGGAGTCTAGCGGCAGATTCCATTGAGGAACTGGAGGCTACTAGCCTCTAGAGCAGATCTTTCTTAATTTCATCTGTATAATAAAGGAATCTGGAGTCACCTATAATCTTTTTTTGAAACAAAAATCCCATGCTCTAAGCCCTTTATAAGTATTCTCTTAGAATATATTACAAAGTGATTTTTGCATTAAATTATCCATTTAGAGGTAGAAAAATGTAAAGTTTTATTCAATCTTAAATGTGAAAGAGACTGGAAGAACCTTTTTCATATTTTTATCTTCCATATATTCAGTAGGCTTCTGAACTCTCTTTGGGTCATTTGAATAATATCCAAGATTGTATAAGTGAACCTACTGCATTTGCACCCAGAAATAATGCTAAGAACATATTTTAAAAATAAATTGGAGATGTGGATTCTGGCTCTGTAGCTGATGTGAACTTAACACAAACCATATAGAAATGTCTTCTTTCCTCATGAGTTAAACATAGGGTAATAAGAAATGAGAATATTGATAAGTACTTTTAAAAAGAAAAAAAAACACCTACTATTGGACATAAAAGAAAGCATCTCCTATTTTGAATGTGTTTACAGAGGACTTACAGGTTTACATCCACTTGACAGGTTACTATAGAATCAAAACTTACCTCAAAAAGATCAATCAAATAATTCTTGTATTTGTATGATTTTAACTTGAATGTAACTATACAATACCCAAGCAAAGAGTTCCATCTGAGCTTATTACCTCTGTTCTTCCACACTAGAAAATTGTCAAATCAAGACTTACCCATCCTGGGATTAAGGACATGTATTGCTTACCAACAAATAGTTGACATCATTATTCATTACCACGTCAAGTACATGCTTTTCTTATAGCTAAGTTGCACAGTGGATTTTAGGGGTTCAAGATGAATGTTCCTACAAATCAGCTCTCCAGCTATGCAACTTATTTTATATAGTCTATTACTAAATTATATGTATAAAAATGTTTTGGTCTCTATCATTCTATTTAATCTTTCCTTCTATTGTTTGATTCCCTCTATGTAACATATAGAAGATATGTAACAAAAAAGGAGGTAGGCAGAATTCTAATTATGGGGCTGAGAATCTCAAAAGAAACTATACATCAGGTCTGACCAATAGCTAATTTCATTCTGGACAAAGCCAATTTGTAATGTAGCAAATTTAAAAATTGTAAAGGTCAAGGGTGATAATTGTGTAAATCCTTCTAGTCAGTGCCATTCATAAGTAGATGTGGACACTGAATTACTGCATGCTCATTTAGCTAAAAATATATAGGGTATAGTTGCCTTCTCCAATTCTTCCATATTATTACCCTTAATCACCCATGTGATGACCTTGAATTTCTCTAAGTCTTAGTTTCATAATCTGTAAAAATGAAATGTTAGAACAGATGATTTCCAAGATTCCTTTAAAACTCCAAGATCCTAGAATTTCAAATCTAATGTTTTTTTCAGTATAATACCCATTTTAATGTCACCCTTCTCCATGTGTAGATTCATCTATGGAAGAATTGTTCCTGTTAGCTTGGAGACATGTATCCTCCTGCCAATGATGCATACATATTAGGTAAATGAAACTCAGATTTGGATTTGTCAAAGATAGTGGTCAATGGGAATAGTACTGATGGAGGAAGATTTTTTTTTAAATTTTCTGTCATTTTCTAATTTCTCTTAGACTAGTATGTCATATTCCACTCCATGATCGGCTACATATTCAGGTAAATCATACTTGTGAATAATCATGTAGAATGCTGTTTTTCTAGTGAAATATACTCTAAGTCCATTCTTAATGGAACATATGAGAATAACTGCTGCTGCCCATGTACCTACCAAATCCAGTCCATTTACTCTAAGACAGATGGTCACAACATCCATAGTAGGATTATAAAAATTACAGAACTGGCTGAGATCACCAATCTCACACTGGCACATTCTCTTGGTGGAAAATTTTCTCATTGCCAGTGCCAGTACCAATAGGCCACTTGGTACTGTGAATACTAGATGATGACAAAGTGTGATATATGTCAATGAGAATAGGCTTTAAAGGTAGGATGTACACAGGAAGATAAAAAATTATTATGAAAGGCAAGTAAGAATTTAACAAAGACATCCCCATGACCTGAACCAAATTTTTAGGGAAACAGCCCTTGGAATTTATTATCACTGCAGCATATTTTATAGTGTTCACATTCTTGATCCTAAATGGCCGCACTAATAATGTAAATGGACGCTTAGCATCCTCCTTACCTGAATATATACAGTATCATCACAGGACATTACCGAGGGCTACTATTTGTGTTTATACTCTGTAGTAACATTTCAACCTGACAAGATGCTTTGAGGGAAAAAAAATACATGCTTGTATATTTTTGATTCTCCATATTGGTTCTTTCTCTCCAAAATCTGGTGTACCAGCTAAGCATTAATATAAAAGAAAATGTACAGACCTGAAACCTTTGTAGTAGAATTGCCTGAAGGTAATGTTTCCTATCTACCTTCTAGGGACAAAGTAGGTAGTTCAGTGAGACTGGAGTCAGAAGACTTGAGTTCAAATCCAGCCTCAGATACTTAATAGCTGTGTAAATCTAGTCATTTGTTTCAATTTGCCTCAATTTTCTCACCTATAAAATATGAATAATCATAGCATTTACCTCCCAGGGTTGTTGTGAGGATCAAAGGAGATAAGATTTGTAAAGGGCTTAGCATATATAAATGTTAACCATCATTCTTCTTCTCTGTTGTAACTTGTACACATCACTCTACTTTATCAGAATATTTTATGAAAGGGAGCACTATACTCATTAATTGAAATCATACTCCATCATATTCTGTACTCTTTAGGACTAATGGTTGCAGATGCTTACTTCCTGCCCTATTATCCAACTGCCCTGTATATCCTATTTTTCTGGCTCAGAAGAGAGTTTTTTTTTTTTTAATTAAAGTCTTCAAATACATGATGAAACCCAGTGCTAATATATTGTAAGGATGTTTACAATGCATGCTTACAGAGTTCTATAGTATTCAAACATTAGCACAAAACCCCATGCATGTGTGCATTTTCTCTGTCTAGGTCCATTGTCCACTTCCTGAATTACCCAGAGAAGAGTCCAATAATTTCTGGAGCTCAATTTCCCTCATTTCTCTAGTGGGATTGGTCAAAGCTCCATTTGTCCTTGCCCTTGTCCATCATGGAAACTTTGAGATGTATTTTGTCATAGACCAGGGTCTACACTTTTTTTTCTGGAAAAGAAAGATTTTGAGCAGTGTTTTTTACTGTATTAAATGATCCTGCAGGAGATAACTCATATCTTTCCTAATTTATCAAACTTAGCCTCCCACTCAGTTGGCTTATCTCTAAAATTATAGAGATAAGATAGCATTAATTATTTATCATGATTATTTGTTTTCATTATAACTACATTTGATCTTGATACATTGAAATTGGTTGGATTTTTAGCTGATAGCATTATAATCAATATCTGTGAGTGAAATCTAGATGACCAAAGGTATCTTCTTGACCAGCTTTCTTGTAGCAAGCTTAATAAATGGGAATATGTTAACTTACTTAGCTGATAATTTAGGAAGTGATTATTCAGTACAGAAGAGTCCTTTGCTGTAGAAATGAATTCAATGTAGGGTTCCTTTAAATATTAAGGTCTCAAAGTACTTTTAAGTGTTTTAAACATCATTAGCTACTTTACTAGAAGATTAGGGAAAGAGTAATTCAAAGCAAAAATCTTAGGAACTGTTGCCAATTTAAGATCAATCAGAAATGAAGATGAAAGCATCACTGAAAAGTTATATAAATCAGAGGAATAAAAAAGAATTTTATTCTTAAAATTTGACTTGCCTGCAAGTTTCAGAAATAACATTGTGTAAGTGAAGGTATATCTGTGAGATGGTTTCTATGTGAATCATATAATGTAAAGTTGTTATTGTTATTGCTATTATTACTTGCGTCAGATTCTTCATGACCCCATTTTTGGGTTTTCATAGCAAAGATAATGAAGTGGTTTGCCATTTCCTTCTCTGGCTCATTTTACAAATGAGGAAACTGAGGCAAACCCGGTTAAGTATCTCACCCACCATGTTCACAGAGCTAGTAAGTGTTTGAGGCCAAATTTGAACTGAGGAAGATGAGTTTTTCTGATTCCATGCCCAATGCTCTATTCATTGTATCATCTAGCTGCCCTATTAAGTGAATTATTAGAATTATCAGATCCAAATTGATGGCATTTCAATACTTTTTAGTATTTTGATTATCATGAGAATTAATTATATAATAATTATTATTATTAGAATATTCAAAGAAAATAAAAAGAATTGACTTATGTTATTTTGAGGGCTGGGGTGAGGAAATGTAAGAAAACCTTAATGATCATGTCTCCAAATCTATTAATATATGCCTACTTTTAGAGACTCCATGTTCTATTATATTCCATTTTGACCTTACCTCTACTGCCTATCTATCTATCATTACAATGACACAAAGGAAGAGGGGGCCACAGCCATTCTTTAATAATGAATGAATTTTTCTTTTTAGACAGAGAATACTATGACTGATCCATACTCAGTAGGACATGAGTCACTGGAGCTACTGTTGCTGTTGAGTAATGTTTATATGATCCATTCATTCACCCTTTCCTTCTCAGCTCCCTGGGACTCTAGAGTTCTTTTGTATGTCTTCAGGTCTACTTGCAAGATGGCTCCCTACAGCAAAGCCAGGAGTGTCTGTGTCCAGATAAGGCCTAGTGACTGCAATTCTATTAAGGAATAGCCTGTGATTTTGGGAGGACCTGGTGCTGGACAGAAACTGGAATCAGAGGTTCATATATTTAGAGCTGGAGAGAACCTCAAAAGCCTCTGAATCAAAATTGTTCCATATTATAGATGAGAAGTGGAACTTGAGAGAGTATAAGGCTGACAGATTAAGAACTGAGATCTTTATTCAGGGTCTAAGGCAAGATCTGAATTCAAGTTTTCCTGACTCAAAACCTAGCATTCTAGCCACTATACCAGCAAGTCTTCCATCCAGGGTAGAAACCTACATGTAAATGCATGGACCTCAGGCCCAAACTCAATGAGAACATCTGAGATGGCTGGTTTGGGGAAGAGACTTTTCAGAACCTGAGTCTTCTAATCCACCTATTTAATTTTTCTCATTGATTCAGAATATGAGACCAAACCTTGATCAGGAACTGATGGATCCAATCTATCCTCTTCTCTCCATCATTTCCTAAGTATGTGCCTCTGTGCAGAACAAGACATACTCACTGATCTTTCAGGTTTACTCTTTAAGACTTCTTTTTTTTCATCTGTAATATTCTACCCTTCTCCAGTAGATATGAAGGAAGAGAACTCTTCACTTTCTTTTCCTTTTAGTGCTCTGGTAAAGATATATCCTTGCCCTTTCCCCCTTTCCTAGAGCTGGGTAGAGGTAGTTTTGCTGTAAACAGATGGTGACCCATCTGTGGATTCAGTAGGGAATGTGCTGGCAAATCTGTGCCAAAGGATACTTGCCAGTCACCAGTCTTAAAGGCCCAGACCCAACCATCCTTCAAGCTATAAAAATAAGATCCTTAGCCTCTTATCCTAGTTGTTTTTCCAGTTTCCCAGCAACTAGAATTTCCACATCAACAAAACAAATAACTTACATTTGTATGTAAGCTTTACAATTTATAACATGCATTCATAGAAATCTCATATGATTCAAAATGACTTGTCCCTGTCCCCATTTCATAGAGGAGGAAATTGAGATTAATGGAGAACAAATGATTATTATAAAGTCACAGTAAGAGACAGAGCCAAAATTCAAAATCAGGTCTTCTGATTCCAAACCTCCTATCCTTTCTACCTTGTTTTGAAGCACATCGACTGAGCTTGCAAATTATTTGCCCTTTTTAATAATGATCACCTTCATGTACATTGTGTAGATGTGGACTCCTTTGCCATTTCCTTCTCCAGTTCATTTTGCAGATGAGTAAACTGAGGCAAACTGGATTAAGTAAATTCCCCAGGTTCACATAGGTAGTAAGGCTGGATTTAAATTCAAGAAGATGAGTTTTTCTGACTCCAGGTCTGGCTCTATCCATTATACTACTTAGCACATTAAAAATGTTATTTACATTGCCTTGCTTTCAAGAGTGACTTCCTGATGTAGCACAGAAGAGTTACATAGTGCTTTCCCCATATCGACCCGGTAATCTCTGTATTGCAAGTGTTATTCATTTTCATTTTTACAGATAAGGAAACTGAAGTTCAGGGGCTAATCAACTTAGACATCCAGCTAGGAAATACTCATATGGGAATTTGAACTCACGTCTTCAGACTTTGAATGAAATACTCTCTTCTATATAATAGTGCTTTTCTAAACATAATATACACTCCATTAAAAAAATTAAATGTTGAGGCAATTTCTAAGCAATAACCTCTAAATAATAATTGCATCTTAAAGACTCAACAAATTATAAAGTCTATTAAACATTATTTGTTCTGATGAGTCTTTTTATGATCTCTAGTATCTGGATGAATCAGGAAGATAGATTGTATATCTACAGATGCAAGGAACACAATTAGGTAACTATAGACAGCCTTGGTCTAGGTTATAGAAATCTTGAGTTTTCCCAGTACTTTAGAAACTGGAAAGAAATAGCTCAACCTAGTTACTCCTACAAGATATTATAAGATTATACGCAGGGGTTCTTAAATGAACCTCTTTGGCAGTCTAATGGAGGCTATGAACCATTTCTCAGAATTATAGTTTTAAATGTGTTTTAAATATAAAATACACAGAATTACAAAGGAAACCAATTATACTGAAATGTAGTTACCAAATATTTTGAAACATTTCTGGATTTTCCCTTAAATTGAGAGACCTTAAAGGTCATCTAGTCCATTTCTTTTACTTTACATAGGAGATAACTAAGACTCAGAAGTTGAGTTGCCCAAATTTATACAGGTAGAAAATAAAAACTTAAGATTCAAACAGACAACTGTGTCATTCAGTGGATAGAATGCTAAGCCTGGAGTCAGGAAACTCATCTTTGTGAGTTCAAATGTGGCCTCAAATATTAACATAATTTAAAAGGATTACTTCTTGAGAATTATTGTGATCCAAAATAGCAATAATCTTTAAGGGTCACATATCACTTATCTTAATATTCCCCTTGGCATCTAGTAAAGTGCTGGACACTAGGAGACCTCTATGATTACTTGGACTTCTCCTTGTTAATCCTGTATCACTCTTTTTTTGTTCATCATAGGGCCAAAAAATATTGAATCATTTCTGAGTTTATCTTGACTTGATCCAATCTGATCCAATCCAATATGCATTTATGAGTGTCCATCCTAGACATTGTGCAAAACTTTGGGAATACAAAGAGAAAAAAAGAAATGGTTCCTGTCAGGAAGCTTAGATCCTTTTGAGGTAGAGGAGCCGGGGAGATTCAAAATGTACTATATGGAAACTGAAAATTTTTTATAGAGGATAACACTAATAATCAAGGAAACAAGGAAAGGTTTACTAGAGAAAATGGAGATGAGCTGAACCTTAAAGAAACCTCTGGATATCTACAAGAAAAGAACAGTGACAGGGATAATGGATGAAAAGCAGAAAGTTAGGGAAAGCTTGTATTGTGTGGCAGTTTAGATTTACTGAGCAGATACCATTCTAAAGGAAACATGTTAATTGAATATTAGCGATATTTTTTTCTCTTTTTTCCCTTCTTTCAACACCATGGGTAATGCCCTTAATAAATCCAGCAAGAGAACATTTGCTGCTGAAGAGCTGTGTGGATGCTGTTAAGGATGGAATTAATTTGCATACAAAATGACCTTTGGGGATAAATTTTTTAAAGTATGTTCTTGGGCAAGATGAGAAAACGTTAACTTAGCAACAGGAGCAATTGAAATATGAATGGTCTTATTGGTTTAAAAAAGGCCTTTACTTTCATTCGGGTAACTAGCAATGAGATCGTGGCTTTGCCAGGTGTTTAATGACAAGGAGTTTGTGACCTTGGTTTAAAAATGGATTTGAAAATAAAGGCATCTATAAACTATTAATGAAAGAAATGAAAGTTTCCCTGAAATCACAGAGTCTTATGGATTGAAGAAATTGCAATAATTTTTGCAGATGGTTTTCTCCTTCCTCTACGTAGAACTGTACCTAAATCATCCCAGATGGTCAATTATCTTATTTGAAGAAGAGATATAATTAATCCACAGACAGCTCTTATTTGGTGTGTGCATGTAGAAAGCAGCAAAATAATTCTTCATGGCTTCTAAAGCCATTCCATCTAGTTACAAGATTATGGAAGACTGGGGATTATGAAGAGAGATTTGTGAATCTCCAATCTCACTTTTTGAGAAACTAGGGGAAAATTAGGAGGTACTTTAAAACCTCCTAGCACAAGTGCATTGTTCTCTTTTATATCTTTAAAAGCACTAAATAAGAGAAGCATGGAAGTAGAGTAACCAACTGCTAAGAAATTTTGGGATTGAATGTGGAAGATTTCATTGATTTCCATCTTCCCTGATTCTTCTCTGAGCTCCACTCATCACAGTTTAAGGAATAAGTTATCTCTAGAGTAAATTGAGGTCCTAGCTTCTATGTTTTTGGGAATATTATATAGTGTTGACAAACTGGACAATGCTAAGTCCACAGTCTCAAAGAAGAAAAAAGTTTGCCTCTGACAATTGGTACTAAGATTTCCCGAGAATCTTACATAGAAATTATTCCATAACTTTCTCATTATGGTTTGTAAATATTTATCAAATGAATGAATAAATGATTGGAAGGATAGGTGAATGAATCATCAGAAAGAAAAATTGAAACTCTATTTCTGCTTACATAAATCCTCTCCCTCAAGATGCCCTTTTTGCTTTCTTTTTATTTTAATGATGCAATTAATATTTGTTTTAATTTTATTTTACCCCTATAAAATGTTTTTTTTTTTCTTTTTTGTTGTTAGCAGCGGTGTTTATGGGATGACATCAAGGAGTAAGCTTTAGGGCTCCAAGAGTTGGTTGCTAAATTTCCACTGTGAGGTTTACACCTCAGACATAAGCAAACACTATAAATAAGGGTTCATTTTATTGTTTTGTAGATTGTCTAGGCTTAAGAAAGTGATGGAGAAAATATTATTATTGCATATTAAATTTAAAAGTGCCTCATGGATATATGTTCCCTTCAGAGAGCTACTTATTAAACATTTACTAGCATATTCTTATAGGCTATAAAATGCAATTTACTTCAAAGATCTAGTACCTACCATGGGGATGAGGCTAGAAAAGGATCTTTAGTTATTTGAAGATGTACTTAGTGAACTCGGTGAGTAGGAAGTAATTCATGGCCAAATAAATGAATTTTTATCTAATTAGATCAGGAAAGGACTGTTATTTGAGTAGGATTATCATGTTGAAGAAGTTATGAGAATTAAAGGCAAAGGGTAGAAATTACAGAAAAGAACATCTAAATTTCAGATAAGGAATACCTTCCTAACAAGCAGAAGCAGAGCCATTCAATATTGGAATAGCTTGTCTTGAAAACTAGTTCGTTTTTCCTTACAGATACCAGATTATGATTTGCCAGTAATTAGGTGGAGGGGATTTATCAGTTATAAGACAGACCACCAGGTCTCTAAGATTATGAGATCCAGCTCTGTGGACCACAGATCCAAACTAAAGTATTATCACTTCATACAGGTCTTATTTTGTGCCCTCCTCCAAGATTCTTTTCCATTTTTTCAACCTTGCTTTGTCTGAGAATTTGGTGCCTGAGTTAGCCCAGCATTTTGTTTGAGTTTATATCATCATTCCTAGATATCCCTTTCCCCTTTTTGACTACAGTTCACAATGGTTTCCCAAATACACATTTAGATATACTTGTAGAAATATAAGAATAATAAAGAGTATTATATATAAAGTTAATAATAAAAGGCTGATTTTATAGAGTACTTGCCAATCACAAAATATTTTGGGCATTATTTTATTATCCCCACAACATTCCTGTTTGGAAGGTAAGTAATGAATCATTTTCATTTTATATATGAGGAAAATGAAGCTCAGAAATATAGAGAGGATTTGAACCTTGGTCTTTCAATACTCTTACAACATCCAGAAAAAAAAGCAAAATAGGCAAGCACATAATTATTTAAATTTTCTAAATATTCATTGAATTAAGGACTAGGGAAAGTGAAAACAAATTACTTTTTCCTCAGAGATCTAAAGAATCCTCCCCAAGTAAAATATATATCAATTTTTTTTATTCTCCTAATAATTTTACAGAATTCATAAAATGAAATAAATCACTAATAGTAAAATGGAATTGATAAAAAAATAGACATGAGATTTTACATTAATTATGAAAACATGATAAATGCATCAAAAGGATAAATTAGAAATTACATGTCAAACAGTATTTCATGTAATAATTATATGGAGAGTTAAAAAAATTTAAAAGGCAAGAATATGTAATCTTCTTTTCTGACAAATAGAATAAAAATTTGACCAAAAAACCTATTGTTTTAATTTGATCTTTTTTTTTCCTATCAAGCTGATAATCATATTGCTTATTTGGAAATGATTACTAATAGAAATAATTAATAATTTCTTCTTAATTAAGATAGTCAATTGTGTGTGTTGTGCTACCATCTCTATTATCTTCTGACTCCTATGTTGGAAACAATATTCATGACATAGTCATGAAATGTCTGAGTATTCTTCAAACCTTTGGCCTTTTGACAAATATGACCTTCCCTTTGCTGCCAAAATGCTTTGAAAACAGTTCCTCAGAAGAAGGTATGGGTGAGTAACAAATTGAAATTCAAGTAAGTTCATTTTGTTAAATTTGTTCCTACATTGAGGAAAGAAGGTTGGTAAGAAAAAAAAATGGCTAGTAAACTGAGATACTTATTTACAAGCTTGTGGTAAACCACATTTCCCCCAGTTACTTTACTCCTAAAATAGATACCATTATCTAGTGCTTCCTTAGTGATTGTATAACTAAATGGTATCCTACAAAGTCTCTCTTCAGATGATACCTAGTTGAGAAGGGAGGGGCTTTGCTTTCCATTAAAAGATATGTTATTAAAATCTGCTAATTATATTTTTCTTGAAAGCTAACCTAATATAAATATGAAGTAAACAACCCTTGGCTCCATGATGTGTGGGAATTTAAATTCCTAGAGCAAAGAGAGAGGAGTCCTTTTTTGTTGGTCACACTTTGATAGAAGACACAAATTCTATTAAAATTACTAACTTTTTATGAAACACATAGTTCTGATTCATTTCTGTTCAAGTCAGAATGCTGTCTATTCTGGTGGCATAAATGTGAGAAATATTTTGTTTCATTAAATTAAATAACTTTTGAGGCATATCCTGAGAAAGAGAAATCGAAAAATGTGTCTTTGGCTATTTTTTCAACTCAATCATATTGTCAACTCCTTCAAAGTGGAGGGGATTATGTCTTCTACTTTAAAAAAAATCAAGAGAGCCCACCATGGGATCCTATTCATGGTAGATGTTAAAAAAATAAAAGTTGGTGATGATGGTAATGACAATAATGAATAATATTGCACTTTTAAGTTTCATAAAGCACTTCAAACACATCATCTCTTTCTTGTATCCACTTCCTGATCTGGCTGAAAGGAAAGGAATAAGTTGTTGTCACAAACATTAAGCCCCTCATCTTTCATTATTATAAAGAAGTAACACAAGGATAGGTTAATCTTTACTTCTAATAACTTCCCCCCCCCTTTTTTTTTAAGGAGCAAAATTACCTCTGTTTTTTAAATATAAAGTTAATGAAGTAGTGAATTGAATAAAGAAAAGCAGATGGTTTTCTTCACTGATGTTTTCCTTCTTTCCTGAATTTAGCTAGCAAATTTCTGCTCAAGACTTGGACATATCATTGGAAATTTGCTGGTTATTGATATCAAATTCACCATAGGTTCAAATCCTTCTTCCTTCCTGATTATATTTCAGTCGTTTGTCTAAAAAATTAAACAAAATAGAGAAAAAAGCACATTTTTGATAGCCTCTCATAAGGACACTTTGAATTGGTACTCATTTCTGAAAGTGTCCTTCCTTCAACTATTTTGATATTGGGAAAAAGGGTTATCATAAAAGACACATACAGAGATCTAACTCTAGAACAACTAGGCAGAATACTATTAGTAATTCTTTATGTTAGAAATATATATATATTATTTTAATGCTGATCATAATTCAAAAGTGAATACTGGAGATGGGGATGCAGGGAGTATAATTAGTTAAATAGGTCTGGGTAGGTAGGGCTGAAAAGATTATACATGGTAAATTTATGCTATACTTCATTTTGGACATCTAAAAAGAAAATCCATTTTGTTTTTCATGGGCTAAGGTTTCCACATGTATTTGTTGAAGCAATAACAAAAAACAACTTCTTTTTGCTTCTTCAAGTTTCATTTGGCACTTGTTTTCAATGCAAAATTAACCCAGGGAATAGAAATATAGGCCAATAGGGAATTCTGTAATTTTCCATATTTAAATGAAATGTTAAAGGAGCATAAAGGAATTTACTGAACATCCTAAGAATAATGACACAACCAAAACTTCTCCCTCCCTTTAGATTATATTCTAGTTAGTCAAACATATGTGTCTGGCTACAAATTCAATGTTCTGGAATGAATATGGTACATTAATATTCTATAACATGTTGCCTCCCATTTCTTTTCAGTTTTAAGGTGGTCATAGAAGAAACACAGGAAATCTGAGCATTTTCTTTCTTTCTTCTAAGAGATCCCAAGCAAACATGTCAAATTGTTTGGGAGTTCCAAATATTAGAGAGTATCCAATTTTACTTTCGAGTTATGTTTTTTTCTCCAATGTGTATCATCTTCTTTCCTCTAAGAAAATTCAAAGCTGTAGACTGTGACTGGAACATAATAGCTCAGAATCAATATGTCCCCAGTCAAAGCACAAGAATTCTGAGTTGTTGAAGCAGGTGGTGCAGAGAGGAAAAGTAAACACATTTCAAGAGTACAATGAAGTCCAAAAGAGAGTTCCACTAAATAATGCATACCCACAGGGACATTTAGTTTCTTCATCTCTAGGGTCCTTGACTTTGAAAGTCTGGATTTTTGCATATTTAAAATTTCAATCATGATGTGAATTAAAATACTTTATCATATCCAATTGGTAGAGATGACTTAATGTGGGAACTAGATTGGGCCAAGAAAAGCACACACATTTATGAATTAAAATTGTTTGGGTTTTTAAAATAGCAATGCTTTAGGAAACTGGAAAAGGACAAAACACAAAATTCAGAGCAGTAGTAAAATGCATTATTACAACTCAACTGCAAGGAGATTCATTTTATAGACTAAATTATTGTCAAAGTATTCATTTGTTAAAGTCATTATGCTTTAATGACTTTAATGAATAGAGGTTCAAGTTTGGTCCCTGTCCTTGAGGAGTTTACATTTTTATTGGGAAGCAGATTCCATGGCCAAATCAATTATTCCTACCCCAAAGTGAAATGGGGTGAGTAGAATTTGTGGGCTGTGCATTACTAGCAATCTTCAAGGTCTCTGGTGACCACTTATTGGGCAAACTATAAAGGAATTCTTGGTCATGAATACGTTGGAAAATGATGAAATGAAAAGCCTTACTTTATAAGTTCTTTATGTAAATATGTCTTAAGGAAAACACAAAAATTGTGTAAAATATTTTGAAAATGGAGTAAAGAATAAATGATTTGATGCTCAGGGGGAAATCCCATATCACATCATCAAACAAGTATTATCAATAGACAAGAACATTTAATTTATACTGTTTATTTTTAAATGGAATATGATATTTTGAAAAGTAAATAAAGATTTACTTCAGAATTTTCTTCTCTAATTTAAGATTGGTGGTGCAGGTGCACCATTATAAGATTCATTAACAAGAAAAAATATATATACTTTTCAAATAATAAAAAGGAATAGGTTGTATTAGATGCTTTCTAATCTGAGACTCTAGGTTTCTGTGGTTTAAAATTTGGTGGAAATGTTAGGAATACAGTATAGCAAGCCTAAAGATAATATTGTGAAAGCATCACTCTCTGGAAACAGAGAAAGTGTTTAGTCCATACATTTCATAATTCAGATTAATGCTCAGTTTTAGGAGATACCATTTGACAAGCACTCTGAATGCCTTTGTGTATTTCTTTTATGCAATGTGCTTCAAAAAGGCACAGATCTTGCTGTGTTACTTAACCCAAATAATTTTCTGTCATAAAAATTAAATAATGCAGATTGATTTTTCTTAAGTGTTGAAGACAAAGCATGAGTACACATTTGAAATAGCCTTTACTATTTTATGTAGGCCATCAATTGCATTTTTTTAAGGAACAAAAGAAAAAGATGTGAGAATTCCTTTAACTAAATTGACCAATTTGACTGAGGTCCCTATACATGATAGAAAAACAGTATACATGTCCAGCAATTCTTGCTCAAATCATGCCTCTCTCTTCCCTGACCACAATTATCCCTAAAGGAAATAAAAAGAGTACAAAGAAGAAAATATGTTATCATGTGTAAATATGAGCTCCTTCATTAGACTGAATACCTTGATAACAGGTATTATTTTTTGCCTTTCATCATATCTAAAAGACTTAGCACAGTGGTTGGCATAAAATATGTGTTTAATAGTCACTTGTTGACCTGACTTGAAATATCAACTTAAATTCAGGTTGAAGTTCTAAGGCCAAGGGAATAATTCCAGATTGAGGGTAAGAATGAGAGTGGGACAGATCTAGGTAAGGAC
Organism: Sarcophilus harrisii; assembly: GCF_902635505.1. Taxonomy (NCBI): domain Eukaryota; kingdom Metazoa; phylum Chordata; class Mammalia; order Dasyuromorphia; family Dasyuridae; genus Sarcophilus; species Sarcophilus harrisii. Next base: position 161,876,058 of record NC_045427.1, read on the forward strand.
AAAAAAAAGTAGTAGTTAAGGTTGAAACATGGGTCTCGAACCAGGTGAACAGTCTAAGGAGGGATATATCTGGGTTCTGAAGATCAGAACAAGGAAAGTATCAAGACTAAGAATTAGGTTGGAAATCTAAAAACAGTGAGCATCTGAACATGGGAACCAATATAAAGGTTAGTTAAGAGAGGTTTGAAAGACACACTATATAGTAGTCAGGGAAAGACTCAAGAATAGCTAGCTGGAGGTCAATAATTACAGATAAGTGGAATTACCTTATTGGAGAGTAGGAGGGTGGGAGAGAGATAGAGAAAGGAGTGGGCAGAGAGGGGAAAAAAAGAGAAAAAAAGGAGAAAAAAGAGGAAAGGAGATTGCTTCTGACAACTGTCTTTTAGTACAGGTAGATTCGAAGACTTCTTTATATAAGATTTATATTGGGCCTTTCTTCTGAAAATATATTTATATTTCAGCCAGGTTTCTAAGTGTATAAAACAATCGCTAGGAACAATTATCTCTAAAATATGATTGAATTTTTAATACCAACAGCTATATTTAAGCTCATACACATTAAATTTACTTATCCATCAATAAAACAGTGTTAATACTAGTCCCATATGTGTTGCAATGAGAAATGAGTTAATACTACTTAATAAAATCCTTTTTAAAATTTCATTTTACTATTATAACCCCAGGTAGAAAATGTCACTTTAAAAATTTTCCATTTATTTATTTTACTGGAGTGAGCTTAGTTAAGTTAGGGCATAATGCTAATTAGATCAAGGTCATGGCTTTACATGGTCTAATTAATTTTATAGTTACATGGTCACATATTACAATTGAAATTTTGAGCAGCCACATTGAAAACTACATGTCATTTATAGTAAGGGGGACCAGTTAAGGAAGTATGGGTGACTTGGAAGAAACCAATCTCTACTCAACTCTTTCCTAATCAAAAGCATATTGCTACTAGATTGTCAGTAGCATTTATTGTTAAAAATAAATAAATAAAAGGATAACATGGAGCCTTAGAAGAATGGAAAGATAAATATGCTTTCAAATACAGTAATAATCTATTTAATTTCAGAATGTCCTAATGAGGTATGGGATTTAGTGTTAGAAGGTACACTGAATATTATTAAGGCCAAGGTTCTCATTTTACAGATTAAGTAAACTGAGGCCCATAAATTTTAAATGAATTACACAAGATGGCATAGATAAGATTATAAGTAGTGGTCTAGTCACTAGACCTCTCAATAGGAAGATACTAATGTTTGGGGTATGTCCCTAATTTTTGAGGGAATCATGCTTTCCTATACAATGTCATTTGCTATCATTCATCAACACTGGGTTGCCTGAAACATAGGACTGATCTAGTATAATTAAAGGATTATTTTCCCCCCTTGAAAGTCTTCATTATTTAAAATGGGAATTGATTTTGATATCTACATTGCAGCCTAAATTTTAACCTTGAAGTGTAATTATAAAGGCATAAAATTAATCTGACACCAGATTACTAAATCTCTTAAAGATGATTCTTAACTTTAAATTAGAGAAAGTCAGGAATCGAAAAGAGAGTGTTGTCCTTTGTTCTAACAAAGGCCTGGCCTTTTTTCCTTTTAGATTACAGAGGGTGAATTGGAGACTTTTCTCCTCCCACTTCTCCCACCCCTAATACTCTATTTCTATTCAGGGAATTGCTATTCTATTAGAGCAGGTGAAGGTTAAATGAAATTTCCATTTTAAAATGAAATTCTTGAATTCCCAGAACAGAAACTCTAGATTTTTCAAACAATTCTTGCAGCTTTCCTTCTGATAAAGGAAAAAACATTCAACTTATATTTAATTCAACTGAATTCAACCAACATTATTAAATACCTATGACATAGACAGCACTATGCTAACTAATTGGGGATACAAATGTGAATCCCACACAGTCCCTAGTCTCCAATTATTCTGGAGACATTGTTAAAATATAAGATTCATTCTCAATCAGTGATGATGTAGTCCATATGAAATCCATTATCCATAAAAAAAAACAGTGTATTGAAGCAAGGGGAACATGAAGAGAGGAGGAACGGCCCCCTCTTTTTTCTCATTTAAGGGTGTTGAAGTTGAAATCTCTAAAGGGAGGATATGAATAAGCTTTTATTAAGCACCTCCCATGATGGAAGTATTGTGCTAAGTACTTTTATAGCTATTCCTCATTTAATCCTTTGATACTTTATTAACATTTGTTGAGTCATCAATTCTTTCAGGCTCCTGAGAACTATTTGATGTGTTTTTGCTAAGTGAATGGACATTTGTACTCTGCAAAAGGTCGTTGAATGTCCCAAAGTATTTGACTTGTTGCCAAAGGAGAGGGGTAGGTATAAAGGAGAAGAACATCCAGGGAAGGTAGAGCAAGTGATTAACATTGTACAGATTATAGAGTTAAATACAATTGACTGGTGATTCCTATTTCCTTTCAGGTTAAGAAAAAAAAAATAACAACAGCAGTCATGGGTAGTTGAGTCACTGTGTCTATTCATTCTTCTTGTCATTTCTCAGAATGTGAGTAATTTATTAATGAACACTTCTAAGGAAATGGTTCATATTGACATCTGTTCTCAGAAAAGAAGTTGATTTTAGAGAAAGCTGGCTTTCTAAAAATATATTTTCTGCCCAGTGCCAGTCTCTCCAATGGAAGTCAAAGATATAGATTCACCTTACCTTAGTCAATGGACATGTTCCTAAGAAGTTGGATTTAAAAATGAATAGTCATATATCACAATCAGAGACAGGAGAACAAATAATATATCTGGTGTCAAATCCCAGTTTTGCCACTTTAAAACCTGTGTGATATTAGGCAAGTTACTTAAACTTTCTAGTTCTTAATTTTTGGATCTTTCAAATAAGATTGAAGGGCCAGATGATGTCCAAAGTCTCTTCCCAGCTCAAAGGTCTCTTTGCCCCTATTATAATATGAATTTAAAGGAACTTTTTAGGTAACCTCAGTGTAAAGTGGAGGTTCCTTTTGTGATACAGCCCTATAGTTGCTGGATTTTCATCCTTTGCACCCCTCCTTTTATTGGTCCTTTCAAGTTTAGACTAAATTGAACTAAGTCAATTGGTTAGTTACCTGAGTTTAGCTTTAGATAAATGCCTTGTAAAACAATCAATTTTTTATAAAGGACCCCAACTGTATATTCCAACCTCTTCTAACTCACAAGAAAGGCAATACTATTTGTGTTTTTAGGAGTTTTTAGGAGTTTGTGTTTTAGGAGACTGTAGTTAGTGCAATTGAGGAGCAGTAATGTTATAATGAATCCTGTGTCAGTGTTAGAGTCAGGAAATCTGGGATCCAGTTCTGTCCCTGACACAAAATAACTTTTTGAATGTGCAAAATCATGCAACACTTTAGTGGCCCAAGGAACTTTCTAAGGCTAGAAATTAAGGAACCATTGCTTTACATTAGTGTAAGGACTTTCCTCAGTGGGAGTACTTAATGTGTATGAAAGATCCAGACTTCCTCCTCACCAAAAAACAAAAACAAAAACAAACAAACAAAAAAAGAAAAGGAAAAGGAAATAAAAAGCAAGTGGAACAAGAGGAATCTGGGTGGCAGAATGGGTAGAGCACTGATCTGGAGTGAAGAATACAGTGTGTGAATTCAAATTCAGCCTAAATACATACTAGCTATGTGAAATTAGGCGTGTCAGCCTCTCTTTGATTCAGTTTCCTCATTTATAACATGGGGATAATAATTGTATCACTTCCCAGAATTCTTGGATAGGATCAATTGAGAGAATATTTGTAAAGCAATTAATGCATGGCACATGGGAAGCATGATATAAATGCCAGATGTTATTGTCATTATTATTATAGTCATCATCATTGTATGATAAATGATCATTGGCTTACTTTGATCAGGGGCAACATGACATTGCATAGAGTACTAGAATTGGAATCAAGAATTGGATTCAGACCCTACCTTAGATGTTTTTTGCATGGGCCTGCTTGTAAATTAAGTAAATTAAACTCCCTGAACCTATTTCTGAATATGGAAATGAGAAGGTTAAATTAGATGGTCTCTAAAGTCCCTTATAGCTCTAAATCTATAATTTCTGATCTAAATCTCTGATTTTATGATTTACTCAGTACTTAGCACTTAGTACCTAGCCAGGCACATAGGAGTCACTTAATAAATATATATTGTATTGTATTGTGTTTATTGGAAATAAAGTCAGATTTCTTAGGCTTTATCCCTAGTTGTGCTATGTGACCCTGAGAATACTATTTAGCCAGTTTGAGCTCTGGATACCAAACCTATAACATGGAATGGTTGGCCAGTGTCTTTGAAAGTGTTTTAGGATAAAGCTTCTCCTGGCTCAAAACCTTGACATAGCTTTCTCTGCTTTAGTAGCACTCAGCCCAAATCTGCAGTGAGCCCTTAGTAATTTAGCCACGCACTGTCTGGGGAACTAATACACTCTGCATTATGAATACCACTGCACTAAATTTCCCCTTCCTAAAATGGCTGTCTTATTTTCTCACCTGGTATCTAGATTGACTGCAGAAAAGCTTGCTTTAAAACATGCATTCTTAATCTGGGGCTTGTAAACTTGTTTTTTTTTTTTTTTAATTATGCTTCAATATAATTGGTTTCCATGGTATTCCTATATATATTTTTTATTTTATGCATTTAAAATACACTGTTCTGAGAAAGAATTGATTAGCTTCACCAAACTGTACAAAGGGGTTCAAGACATTAAAAAAAATGTAGAAAATCCTCCAAGTTTAGAGTTTCTCTTATAAATGGATTTTTGGAACTGAAATTATCCCTTCTGGACTTTTCTCTCTCTCCTAGTTAGGCTACCTGCCATTGTTTGAAGCTCAAATAATCCTCATTTTTTAATAGGGACACTCACAGTAATTGCTCTCTGGCCCAGCATGTTAAGGCCTGGGGGAATATAACTGTAAAAGCAGTATTGCCCATCTGTTTTCAGCTCAGGAGAGCTAGAGAGGCAGCAGCCATGTCTTTGCTTTCTGAGTCAGTGGCTTTAGGAAGAGATGAGACTTTTTTGGCTTCTGCCTGCATCCCTCAGGAGCTGACCTAGAGGATGATGGCAGTCACTGGGATTGCTGGAATCGTCAAATTCCTCCACATATTCCTCTCTCCAAAGGGAGCAAGCACTGAAAGCCAGGGCTCTCCTCCATCTCGTGGGAGGGACCCCTTCTAGGGTAAAACCCTAGAACTTGAGAAGATGATTGCAGTAATTGATGTGGAGCACTTGTATCGAGGCAACCACTGCAACAAAGACTGGGCTGAAGGAATGGCTTTGCAAATAAATACATAAAAAAATTCTTAGCTGATGTGAAGTGTGCATTTGGGGAGGCCCCTTACTGTGCAATCTGGAGCATACTGGGCTACTTCCTCCACTACAGCAGGAAAAAAAAAATAGAATGACAACCTTAGAAACAGGCATTTGTGAATTGTTAGTGATGACAATTTCTGTTGTTCCACAGAGCACATGAGGGAGCCTTCTAGCCAGGAATCCCAGGGGAGCACAGGAGCAGTGAAGCAACACTTCTCTATCCGTAGGTATCCTTAGAACTGCCTCCTCAGCCTCAGCCAGGTTATTGAAACTTTGTGTCCAGCGAGATTGTCTGTGTCTGGTTCAGAAGGCAATACTGAAGAGACTGGTAAGAGATTGTGATTAGGTAGCAAAAAGGCAAAGATGAGAAACAATGAAAAATGCAACAGTTATGAATCAGAGTATGGTTTTCATATACTACCTGCTTGAACCTCAGTTTCCTTATCTGTAAAATGATAGTATTGGGAGAGGTGGCCTCCTGGGTACTTTTTAGCTCTAGTTCTATGATTTTACAAAAGTGGACTGGGTTTATCATCCTAAATGGCCCAGCACTGATGTTTCTCCATTCTCCAGCCATAACCCCCCCGCCCCATTCTTTTATAATCAGTGGGTTCTAGGATCCAGTCCTGAAGTGGAGCAGTCCTGAAATGACTGCTTGGAACTCAGGGATTTATTTCAACTTGATCCTATGAAGATATACTGAAGCCCAAAGAAACTTGGAATGATGGAAGTGAGGTAAGCAGAAGTAGCAGGTTGAAAGATAAAGAAATGAGAGGCCATTTTTTTCTTTCTGTATGGAGGCATTCAAATCACACAAGGCAAATCCAGTTAGTGCTTTGCTGAATGTTGGCCATCAAAGATCATAGGTTAGAATGGAATAGATGAAAGGTCAACTAGTCTAATCCATTGGACAGATGCTCAGAGAGGTTAAACTCAAAGAGGCTCAAGGTCATTTAGTTAACATTTAGTAAATCTAGAATTGAGTAATTGAAATCTCATGACTTGTAGTCCAGCATTGCTTTCCCTTTGTCAAATTGACTCTTCTCTGTCTGCAGACTATCAATAGTTGACTATACTCATTTAAGTACTAGGCATTTTTCCAGAGAGTTTTGAAAAATAATGATTAAAGATGAGGTTTCACCATGGAATATATCTTTAATTTTCATTTTAAAAGGAACCTTTTCAATCAATCAGTCAATAAGCATGAATTTAAAAACCTTCTAAATGCCAGGCAAAAGGTAGACAAACAATAATGAAAAACATCTTCATGAGATCTTTTAAAAAACTTCCTCCTACTTAGGGCACCAAAATCAGCATCTGAACTCATTGTTCACTCCTGATAAAATCTCTATCTTTCTTCCTAAATTACAGTCAGAGAACGGTGGGTTTAAAAGGGACATGAGAGATTGTCCAATGCTATTTCCAGATGAAAGTATTTCTAGAGACAGTGAAAGCCACCTGTCTCCCTCCTACTCCCCTGCTGGCATGCTGTAACTAATCAGTCACTTTTACCCTCACCCAATATTATCTTATTAATAATATTAATTCTCCACTTAAATCCTACCTGGGTACCTCATTGTAGTATGGTAGTGACCCTAGAGTCTCAAGGATCATGACAATAGAATAAAAGATAGAAAGACCCCTTATCTGTTTTTAAAAGTCAGTTAAATTCAGAAAGGTCAGTTATTGACAGGTTGGTTATTGTCTTTCCTCCCTTCCTCCTTCTTCCCTTCTTTCCTTCCTTCCTTCCTTCCTTCTTTCCTTCCTTCCTTCCTTCCTTCCTTCCTTCCTTCCTTCCTTCCTTCCTTTTTTCCTTCCTTCCTTCCTTCTTTCTTTCCTTCCTTTTTTCCTTCCTTCCTTCCTTCTTTCCTTCCTTCTTTCTTTCCTTCCTTCCTTCCTTCTTTCTTTCCTTCCTTCCTTTCTTCCTTAATTCCTTCCTTTCTTCCTTAATTCCTTCCTTCTTTCCTCTTTTCCTTCCTTCCTTCCTTCCTTGCTTCTTTTTCTTCCTATTACAGTAATTCACATTGACTATATGTTAAAATGTAAAGGGATTTCAGTCTGTATGGCAGGAAGGGGGATCCATACTAGCAAAATTGGAGTTTCTTAAAGAACTGACATCATTTTGTAATTTTTACCATTACCTTAAATGTTGTTAGAAAGTAGCTATCCTATGGTAAATCCTCTGGGAGCATTTCACATTGATTGATATAAAAGTGGAAGATATAAAGATTAATTTGCTTTTATTCCCTCCCCCACCTCCCCAGTCCTTTCAAGTGATACTGAAGACAGGTAAGAAGCTTAGCTCTTTGTCTTTGAAACTACCAAATTTCAGTGTTTCCTAAGGAAAATTTCTAAGATCTTTCAGTTGAACAACCTAATCCAGGACCCTCTTGAGATTTGTGGTGATGCCCATAGTGGGCAATGCTATTGACTCATAGCTTAAGTAAAAGAATGTTATTCCCAAACCCACTGGGTATTATTTTACTGTTGCCTTTGAACAGTAGGCATCCATTCTCTGGCTCAACAAAAGCTTCTCTACCCTCATCTAATAATCTGCAAATGGCAGGCAATGCAGTAGGAATCCAAGTCAACAAATGAGCTTCCTTTTGAGGCTGGCTCCTAGATCTCTAAAGGGAGCTGAGGAACAATGTAAGTGTACTCAAAATTCGATTGTTTAGATAATCGTGGCTAGAACCCAGAATGTATCAGAATCCCCTGCTAATCTATGGAATAATTAAGACAAAAGAACTAGAGTTGGTCTCCCCAGGAAGCAGAGGAAGAGCTACCCTATTGCGTTTTCCATTATGCAGCAGTAGAGCTGAAAAGCCTTGAGGGCTTTTTCCACAGCTCTCTCCCTGGAGTCCCCATTTCCAAAGCACTCTCCACTGAGAGACTCTATGGGCAAAGCTCTTTCATATGAGAGGCATCCAGAGGGTAAAGAATTATTTCCCCACTGTTACAATTGTACTTATTGCAGAATACAAGGTTTGCTCAATCTATCTGAGTTTTTAGGTGGGGTGGAAAAATATTTTTTAAAAATAAACTGAACATGCATTTACCAAATAAAACTCCCAAAGTGTCATAGATTCATTTCGTATTTTGATTTCACAATCAAATCCAATTCATGGCAACAGACATTTCTTAATCACTTAATAAGTGCAAAGCAGCATTGAAAGCCCTCAGAAACATATTAGTTACAAGGGTTTTGCTTTCAGTGAGAGTTTAGGGAAAGTGAAAAGAAGGGAAATAAATGCTTATTAATTTAAAAAACTATACAATAAATAAGACAAATACAAAATTGAACAATAGTCTTTATCAGTAAGATCTTGATTCAAATCCCACCTCTGATATTTACTGGAGCTAAGATCCAAGTCACTTAACATTTCTTTACCTAAGGAAATCCCTAGGATTTACCTATTAAATCATAAATGGGTTGAAAGTGGGTGGAGGGAGATAGCACATTGAGAGGTCCCTAAAATAACAAAATCAGTCACTCAGATTCATTTTATTATCTAAGAATTAGGTCAAGTGCTTTCTCTAAATGTTACCAATGATCTATTAGTTGCCAAACCTAATCCTTTTTTGAACCTCATCCTTTTTTGAGTTTTCTGCAATATAAATCACCACTGATCACCTCTTGCATGGTCTCTCCTTTGTAAGTTATTTTGACATTGTTTTATCCTGTCCCTACTTTTATCCATTCAACTACTCTTCAACCTCTTTTCTTTGTTCAGATTGATAAATATTTATTACAATGCTTACTTTGTACCAAATATTGTGCTAAGTGCTAGAATACAAAGAAAGGCAAAAACACCACCTTTGACTTCAAAGAGATAACTTTATAATTCAGCAGAGAACATACAAATAATCATGTACAAATATATACCCATATAAAACATAAATATGTGCATGTACATGCATGTATGTATGTATATATACATGTATGTGGTATGATGTATATGTGTGTGTAGTAAAATAATGTCAGAAACAAGCCACTAGTGAGGAAATGTTGAGGGAAGAAAGACAAGAAGGAAAATTATTCTTGAAGGAAGAAAGACTTGAAATAAACAAAGAAATCCTGAAGGCAGAGGTGAGAATTAAAAGCACCTCATATCTAAGATAAAGACTGTTTTTGTGAGGAACAGTAAAAGTTCATTATAGTTAAATTGTACAATATGTAACAGTGAGTATTTTTGTTCAGTCATTCCTGACTCTCCATGACCCCATTTAGGGTTTTTTTTTTTTTGTTTGTTTGTTTGTTTTTTGTTTTTGCCAAAGATATTAGAGTGCTTTGCTATTTCCTTCTCCAGCTCATTTTACAAGATAAGAAAACATTTTACTGAGGTTTACACAGCTAATAAGATTTGAACTCAGGGAGATGAATGTTTCTGACTGTAGGCCCCCTCCCCCCAGCACTCTATCCACTGTACCACATATCTGTCCTCATTAAGGTGAATAAAGTGTAAGAATGCTGGAAAGTTAAAAGGATCCAAATTTTGAAGGGCTTTAAATTCCAAAGAGAGCATATTGCTCTTTAGGAAAATCATTTTCATAGTTGAGGAGAGGATGAATTAGAAAGGGAGAGACTTGAACCAAGGAGATCAATGAACAAACTATTGAGATGATGAGGAATTTAACCAGAATAGCAGCTAAGGGAGTTGAGAGAAGAAAATGTCTTTGAGGGATCTTGTGAAGGTAGGATGAACCTGAATTTCCAAACTTGGGTGATTGGGAGGATGATGGTACCCTTGGCAGTAAGGAATGGGAAGAAGAGAGAGTTTGGGACAAATGTTGTTCCTCTATGCTTTGCTCACTAACGATAGGCTACATCCTGGGGTATATGGGTTAAATTATAATCTCTATGCTATATTCCCAGATCTATATATTCAGTTCCAGTATTTCTCCTGAGCTTCTATCTTCTATCTATCATTCTGCCTTTGTTCCCCATCTAGAACTTCTGCTTCCTCCAGCCTGCTCTCATTTAGATCTGTCTTTTGTACATCTCCAAGTAACTCACAGACTGAATCTATCTAAAACAGAATTCATCTTTTCCCACATATTTTCCCTTCTTCCCAACACTCATAATATAAGTGAACCACTATCTTCCCACTCACTAGTCTTGCAACCTCAATGTTCTCTACTCTCCATTGTTACATATCACATATATCCAATTTGTTACTAAATCTTGCTTATAGCATCAGAAATTTCTCATATACATCTCCTTCTCTCTGATTATACAATTCCAACTATGATTTAGATCTCCATTTTCTCTCACAGGATTACTACAATAACCTTCTGATTGCCACAATTTTCTCTTTCTGGGAATCCATCTTTCATTCAGTTGCCACGGTGATTTTTCTGAAGGGTAGGATGTCACCACCTTGTTCAGTGAACTCCAGTAGCTTCCTCATAAGGGAGATATAAACTTCTGGGTTTAACGTTTAAAGCTCTGGGCTCCTTTTTATCTGTCTATTCTTTCTATAATTTACTTCCCCCACCACCACTACATACTCTGTTTTTCACAGGCCTACTTTCAGTTGTTCTAATATAACACTCTATCTTCTATCATTCTGCCTTTGTTCCCCTTCTAGAACTTCTGCTTCCTCCAGCCTGCTCTCATTTAGCCTTTTGGTTTCCTTTTCTTTCCTACATCTTTTATTTCCTCCAGGACCTTTCTTTCTGAGATTATATCTATTCTGTATATTTTTTGGATATACCTAATTATTTACATGTTATTTCTCTCACTAAAAGATACAAAGCTGTTTTTGCTTTTCTTCAAATCCCTGATGTTTAGCACAGTGCCAAGCACATAATAAGTGTTTGATTGATAATAGTTCACATTCATATAAAGCTTTCAGTTTTAGAAGCTGCTTTTCTTATTTTAGAATTTATATTTACCAAATCAGATAAATTGTATTAACACATTTTAGAAGCACTTTTAGAGGTTGAAATGAAAGAGGCTTTGAGGTTAAGCATTAGTTAAACAAATAAAAAGAATACCTCATTATTGGAGCATTTAAGTTAATCAAAGCCTCATAGTCCAATCATAGGAACATTTTTAGAAAGTGTTTTCCAAACAACCATTCTGTAAGTATTAAACATAATAAAGGAGAAAACCAATATAGGGATAAAACTGTGATTTAGAGGAATAAAATTACTGGTACCATCAAGAGCATAAAATAAAATCACTTAACGTTGGCAATATAAATTATCAAGTGAAAAGTTAAAAAATCAAGTTAATACTTACATATAAGTTTTCACTAAAATATTAATAAGATCTTTAATATTAGTATATGACTCCAAAGAAACAAGGATTGTATATATCAACTAGGTATTTAGCATGTTCCCTTTCAATTAGCTTTAGGGAATTAGAATTAGCAAAAAATAATTATAACCTAATAAAGTGGATTAATAACAACACTATAGTGGAAGCTGATATTTATATTGCTTCTTATAGTTTACAAAGTCCTTTCTTTACAGAAACTCTTCACGATAAATCATGAAGGTATTATTATCTCCATTTTACAAATGAGGAAACCAAAAGCACAGAATCTTTAAGAGACATCACTGAAACTCTTGAGAAATCAATTTGTTCCTGTAATGAAGTATAAATTCATAACATTTGGATCTCATCAATTTGAAAGTGATGATATCAATTTTGTATATCTGACTTTTTTTTTTTTTTTGATTGGTAGGTTTGAGGTAGATACTTTGGGATCTTGATGTTACATATAATATGTAAATCAGACCTATTGCAAATTGAATTTTTTTCTTTAACTGAACTTATTTGGTTTACTGGTGCCCTTATAATTATCAATTATATATTCATATTCTCACCAGAATGTACTCTAGACTTCTCTATCATACACCATAAACCTCAATTTTGTATTCTCAGAACTTAGCACAGTTTCTGGTACCTAATAAGTGCTTAATAAATGCTTATTGATTGATGGACTAACTGATTAAGTGGAAGACATTTCTCCTTTAAATACATTATACAAAAGGAGATCTTGGACATTTCACTAATTTGGACAGATTCCTCCTTCATACCCATTCCTTTCTAGTCCTTAACTCATTTAACTGTGTCTCTTTAGGAATAAACCAATATAATATCTTTGAAAAAACTAAAGAAGTCGGTCTAGAGAAAATGGATACTGACACTACTGCTTAATAAACAATATTAATGAGTTGAAAACTAGTAAGATGCAAGATACGAGGTAAATAGAATAAGTTTTGGGTTTTTTTGGGGGGTTAGATTTTCATAATGAGCAAAATGTGATTCAATTAAGAAGCAAAGAGGTGATGTCATAAAACATCAAAATTCTGTGCTTATTTGTCTATGTCGTTTAGACAACATCAAAAAGGTGACCTCAGTTTAGCCTGAAATATACTATTGTTCTTTTATAAGGAGAAACAAAAATAATTTAAATTATAAATAATACTGATTTTAATATTGAAAAATTCCTAACAGGTCTAAGGGACACTTTACCACTCTATAAATGGGTGATTTTTCATATAAGTTACCATGAAATAAAGAAAGAAGTAACTTCTCCAAAATTGATTGGCTTGCAATGTAACCTGTCCAAAAGGCAGACAATTTGAGTCGATGGGAGGATAGTCAGATTATATAGGAATAACCTGTAAGAGACACATACACATTTGGCTATCTCAAAAGGTGATAATAATAGCATATTTAATGATCTAGATAACTTAATCTTTATAGTTAATATGCCTTATGATACCTTTGTTCTAAAGAGCTAAATATGTCTCATTATTATCATAAACATGATGGGTAGTAAAAGAATGATTCTGAGCCCAAGAAATTATGTGCTTTCAACTATTTATTGTATGATGAGATCAGGTCTGGTAGAAATGTTGGGGTAATATTTTGTAGCTTACTACAAAAGGCTACTATTGTAACCTTTCAGAAATACCCTTATTATAAGTTAAAGAGAGCTATTGCATTAGACCAAGTAGACCTTTCTGATTCTCCAAGAGTTATGTATTCATAATCTCTTTTGCCATGTTGGAGTATCATCAAGAACCTACATTCTGACCCCAGTGAACATCTGTTCTAGTGAAAAGAAGAATTAATTGGAAATCAAGTCATTTGGATTCCAGTAATACCTTTGCTAGTAGTAAGCTGAGTGACTTTAGGCAGGTCACTTAACTTCTTCATATTTCAGTTTTCTCATATCTAAAATGGCAGTCATTTCTGAACCTATGTTCTTTGTGAAAATGCAAATCATATTAGAAAAATCTTTTGAGTTAAAGCATTGTATTCCATTGTACAGAAATTTATCAATAGAAAAAAATTTACATAGGTCACCTCATAAAAACAAAGTCTCACTTGATATGTGACTTAACAGAACTCCAGAATCTTAAGGTTGGAAGGGATCTCTTAAATAATTTAAAAGTCACATCTGAAAAGAACATTTCTCTATTACTTCCATAAAAAAGTGATTGAGTTTAATAAGCTTCTTATCTAAAAAGTGTCTGGTTTTCCCACCCCAAAACTTTCTTCTTATCAATTCCCAAAGGGTCATCCTCCAAAGAAAGGACCAGGTCTATTGTCATGTAGAATACGTCATACCACATAGCTGTGACTGGGGCCTTTACTCTGGAGCAGGATTGTTGATGAGGAAAAAGATTGTGTGTGTGTGTGTGTGTGTGTGTGTGTGTGTGTATGTGTGTGTGTGTGTTTCACAAGGAAAAGGAAAATCTACTGGTATCCTCCTTATCTTTATAGAGAAAATTGAATTTCTCCTTTTATAATGAATAACATCATATCCAGGAAACTAGGTTGGAAAAAATGAAATCTTAAGGATACAAATGAATGATGAAGAAAACCAAGAAGAGATCATTAGTACAGAAGCATGGAACATGAGACAAGAAGCATCTTTGAGATCATTTGATCCAACCTTCTCATTTGAAAAGAGAAAAAATTGAGAACCATGAATTTGAATAATAAGTCACAAAACACATTAGAAACAAATTGAAGCCTGAACCCAGGTCTCCTGAAACTCCCCAGATAGATACTCTTGTTTCCCTCACACTATGTTACTTGGGTCACAAATCTCTTTAATAACCAAGATGAGATTTGAACCCAGCTTTTGACTTTCAATCAATGCCCCCATTTTCTGATTCTTTCCTAGTTCTCTCTCAGGGAACCATCTGGGACCAGTGAGCCTAACTGCCTTAGTCTCAAAAGCGGAATAAGTGAGGTCACATTAAAATTTTTTATACTAGGACCAGCTGTTTCCATATTCTATTTAATGTTAACAGTGGCATCCCAGATGGAATCACCCGAGTTCTGACTCTATAGGGAGGTGGTGACTAAGAAGCTGCTCCCAGGAGAAGGGAGTTGGCTTGTTAGTCAACATCTGGCTATCAGACTGAAGACACAGTTTTAGCAGCAACAGCAACTGCTTTTTGGAACAATTATTTTGAGATATGTTTTGAAGCAAAATGGATTATTTTCTGGAAAGAAATCCAAACTTCAACCTGAATCTGATTAAGACCAAGTGTCAAGTCACACTGGACCCAGTCCTTCTGTTAGAAAGGACTGAGGAATGACAAGCAGGCTGATTTTTTTAAAGGTCTGTTGAGTTTTACATGAACTGATGCTAAATCAAGTGAGTAGAACTAAGAGAACATTGTACACGGCAACAGCAAGATTATGTGATGATCAAGAGTGATAGACCTGGCTGTTTTCAACAATGAGGTGATTCAGGGCAATTCCACTAGCCTTGTGATGGAGAGAGCCATCTGCATCCAGAGGAAGGGCTCTGGGGACTGAATTTGGATCACAACATAGTATTTTCACCTGTTTTATTGCTGTTTCCTTACTTGTTTTCTTTTTCTCATTTTTTTACCCTTTTGATTTGATTTTTCTTATGCAACATGATGAATATAGAAATATGCTTAGAAGAACTGCATATATTTAAGCTATATTGGATTTATATATAATATAATACATAATATAATCTCAGACTCAAATCTCTAATGTTTCTCACTAAAAGAAAGAAATAAGGCATGTGGTAGAGATGAATTAGTCTTATAATAAGCTTCTTTGCTTATTGGTAGACTGAGCTGATTAATGGAGGAGATTAAGGCATAACAGTAAAAATCTCACTTTTCTCATCATTCTAGTGATAATCTTTAATCCTTACTGAAGGTAAAACTGATAAAATTTACTATGGCTGAGGCTGCTTTCCTTTTTAATCTTATCTGCCATTGTGCTTCTAAAATCTATGGTTATGAAAAGTAGAAGGAATGTTAACCCAAGGCCTGAAATTTCTATATTTTAGACTGATACGGTCATAAATTGGAGCTACAAGAGTCATTACAGTTCATTAGAAATTTAATTGATCTCCCTGCTTCTAATATCTTCCTTCTTTAAACCATCTTCTACCAGTTTGGATCTAGGTGTGTCTTTCCTTGACTCAAGAAACTTCAATGGTTCCCTATTGCCTCTAAAATATACAAATTCTTCTTTTGGGCATTTAAAGTCTTTCACAATCTAGTTAAACAAATATTTCAATGGCACATTGCTGATGGTTCCTCTTGTACCTTACGTTTCCATCAAATTGGTTTTTTTGCCAGACAAAGTATTCTCTCTCCCACCACTTTACTTTTGCACAGGCTGTCTTTTATTTCTGGAATTCTCTTCCTCCTCCATTATTTGTCAAAATATAATTCAGGTGCTCCCTCCCAAATGAGGCTTTTTCCTGATTCTCCACCTGTTAGTATTCTCCTCCCTCACTAATACAAAGTTATTTTATACTTACTCTGAATATATGCTAGATATACTTGCAATTGCATATATCCCCACCACAGAACATAAAATTTGCAGAAGTTTACATTCAATTTTCTTCTTTCTTTAGTTTATATTCCCAGAGCCTAGAATATAAGATGTACACAATTCTTGGTTGAGTTGAATCAAGTGGAGTCTAGTCCAACTCTTTCATTTTACAAATTAGAGAATGAGACTCTGAAATATGAAGAGATTTATTCAAGGTCAAACAATTAACAGAGGAATTAAGTGAATTTTTCTGATTCAAAGTCTTATGTTGTTTCCACCACACTTGAATCTTATGTTCCTAACTCATAACTATGGTGCAACATCAAGCTCTGAGCCCAAACATTCTTCCCACTAGAATATAACCCCCTTGAGGGCAGGAGCTATTTTTGTTTTTATATGTATGTGTGTAATATATAGATATATATGTTATATATCTATATATCAGTATATATTAATCATTTAGCATTAGCAAATGATATTCAATAAATTTTGATGATTATGTATTTATTTTTTATTTGATTATTTAAATCACAAACTACTTCTATTAAATGTTTGACTTTATATATATTATCATGAATATAATGAAAATAAAGACTTCAATCCCATTTAAATATATTTTAGTTCCTCTACCAGATGAAAAAACAAAGGAGGTTGACAAATTTTTAAATTATTATATGTTGTTCTTTCTTGAAAATGAGACTATAAGACCCATAATTCCTTTAAACAATCTAAAATTGTAAATGAACATATGGCCTCTGCATAACCTATAAGAAGAATTCTAAGAAAAAAGTATGAATATCCACTACTGTAAATGGATTAACTTATTAGAATACTGTCATGGATTTTTCTGGATCTTTAGCTTCTTCTTTTCCTCTAATTATTCATGTAAAATGAACTTTTCAACATCCAAGGATAATCTTATATCTATGTTTTATAAATAGTATACATAGATAGATAAAGAGATGGGTAGAGAATAGAGACATAGATTAGATAGATAGATAGATAGATAGTACTTTCTATTTGAGGATATCAAATCAATTTTTGGCTTTTGTTTTTTTGAAATTTTTGCTTTCATAGAAAAAACCTGCAATGTTGAAATTTGTCCTTAGGACATTTTGAAATGAAAAGAAAAGAGAGGTTATAGTCTATATTTGAGCAATAATTAATCACTTTTTGATTAGCTTGACTCTTCTTGACTTAGTAATTGAATCATCTTGTTCTTTTACAGGAAAAAGAAGATCTCATTGAGGTCCATTTTCAAAGGACCTTTTATCTGGTCCTGTGTGTTTCTGCCAATTTTAATCATAGATTTTTAGCTGGAAGACAAAAGTTGGCTTTATCAATCACTAGAGGCTCCTTTATCTGGCAAATGTGCTGCAGAAGATAGGTTGAGCATATCATCGTATCCCTTATGAAGTTTTAAATATAGTTACTAGCTCTGTGAGTAAATAATAAAGAATTCTGATTGTATACACTGAATGACCTGAAAACTTTCTTGGAGTTAAGGATAAAGAGAATGATCAAAAAACCAGCTGTATGTTGAAATAAATGGGTTGTCATACAAAAGACTTTTGTTCACATTACTAACATTCTTGAACATTTTTTTTTCTAAAGGGCTTCAGGAATTTTTAAAAAAATATATTCTATTCAGCATCTCTAGCATTTTTTTAACTTAACTTAGGTGGCTGAACAATATAAAAAATAAACGATTAGACACAGAGCAGACAAAATGCTGTTTGACTATAACCATGATCTAGAATGAGCTACTTCTATTAACAGATAGAGCTAGAAGGGCATATAGCAATTATCTAATCAAACAACCTTATTATAAGGTCTTGAAAGTGACTTCTTTGATTGGCAGGGCCAGTATTTAAGTCCAGGACTTTTGTCTCCAAATCTAATGTGTTTTCTAGCATACCCCACCACACTTATTTTCATTACAACTTCTATTCATTGATATTCAATTATATAAAAGTTCAGTCTAACTCTTGCTTACTCAGTTCTTGAAAGTATGTTTCTTCACATCTATGAACCAAAATTCATATATGTACATGACTTGCCTTTATATCTATACAACCTGTTGAGCTCAGTTGCAAAGAGGATTTCCAGAGATGATCTCTCTTCTCACAAATTTCCAAAGCCAAAAGATAAAATATTCAGGTGGATCCTGGAACACCCAAATTTTTCTCAAAGATTAATTTTTTTAGATCTCATTTGATTCTAAGCCTATTTTAAGGAGCAATTCCTATTTTTCAGCTCATTTTCACAATTAGGTCCCTATTGGTGACTTTTTAGCAGCAAACACAATTCCTTTTTGTCTCCCTATTTCCTAAAACAAAACCTCCACATCCTGCCTAACCTACCTCTTTGGCTAGCTTCTCCAGGATGATATTTCAGCTTTTTTAACTTTAATTCCTTGCTTGCTTAGCCTACCTTTGACCTGCACAGGAAAAAAAAAAAAGCTTGGTGGTGGTATGAAGGCCACAGAAAGGGAAAGGTATTGGTCCCACTAAAACCATTTACCTTTAGCCCTATCAGATTTGCCACCATATTGGATTTGAAAAGGATGCTGTTTATAAAGCCTGAGCAATTTTTCAAAGCATATAATTGTAGTGAAAATTTTGCAAATGAAGTGAAATAGATCTTTAAGAAGACAAAACTACTAATAAAAATTATATTGATTTTCATTTCTAAGACTAAAATGAGAACAAAGGTTTCTATGTTTAAAAATTCAGTGTAATAAGCATATAATAAGCATCCATTATATATATATAAGGTTCTGTACTAAATACTGGGAATAAAAAACAAAATAATCCCTGTCTTCAAATAGCTTGCATTCTACACTGAGCCAAAGCCTTTCTATGATAGCCCACGAGTGAGGCATAACCACATCACGATTTCTAAAAATGGTTTCAGAACTTTTCTGGACACAACATTGACCCAGACAAATAACTTATGATCTCACTACTTATTAGCATAATTGGAAACGGCCAAGGAGTTTCATTTATTATCTTAATTGGCCTAGGCAAGCCAAAATATATGGAAAAAAATTAGTATATAATTATTATCCAGGCATTGCTGCAAAACATTTGTCCCCCATTAGTGTTTATCTAGACTTAAGCACTTCATCTTTTCCAAGGGTTGCTCTGCCTGAAGTCTTTCTTTGTCTGGCAACATATCTTAAGGAAACATTGACCAAGAAGTTGCAACATCTTTTAGGAATTCTTGGCTCCTATAGCTTCTTGGATTTTTTCCATCAAACTCTTAATTAGCTTATGGAATGGAAATTTCTTCTCATTCTAGAATCAATGAATTCTTCCAAAATGAGTAAAGAATAGGTGACCATGAAAGGTTATTGAACTGTGGAAGGTGCCTTCCATGAACTGGTTTGAGGGCTTTCAAAAATTGTTTCAAGAAAAGTAGAATTGCTCATCATGAATGAATTCTCTTTTTCCTCTTGAAATAGAAATAGTGAGTATGTAGACTTTGTATAAGATAAATGCTTAGTTTCTTATAGGAGAGGATAGATACAAAGATTGATTTGGTCATTAATCCTATTTGAGGATAAAAAAAATACTGGAGGCTTAGTAGATGAGTTAGAGAATGGGAAGATTTAGGCAACTAAGACCACACAATATGTATTTTGTTATTTCCCTCAGCCATCTTACATAACTGCCAAATGTTGTCTAGGATTGATAATGGATTTGTTGGTCTGAGAGGCCATACTCCAGGAAAATGGGTCATCCAAGAAAAGACAGGACTGCTACTCTGGAGTTGATGAAAACATAAGAAAGAGATATGGCAGAACTACTCAATTCTTGTTCCTTTCATTCCTGTCAAGACAAATGTTCTTTTTATTGGAAAGCACATAACAAAAATGACTGAAAAGGAATTGAAATGCAAGATAAGTAGGGAATAATAAGAAAGAACCTTCACTCCAGACATAGTTAGGTCACTTGGACCAGATAAACTGGACTAGATTATTGTGTATATGAGTGGTGAAGAGACTAAAGCAAGCTAATTGTGGAGATAGAAACAATAGAGTTTGATTACTGGTTGGATATGTGAGCTAAATAAGAATAAGGAAATGAAGGTAACTCTGGGATTGAATCTTAATGACTAAGAGGATAGTGCCCTTGATGGAAATAGGCTGTACTTGTAAGCAAGTTTTGGGGGAAAGAAAATTAGTTCTATTTTAGACATACTGAGTTTGAACTGTGTATGCAGCATGTAGTTTGAACCATCCACCAGGCAGCTGGTTTTGTGGGGTTAGAGATCAGGAAGGCGATTAATGCTGGATATTCAGATCTGGGAGTCATATTCATAGAGAAGATAATTATACCCATGATAACTGATGAAATCACCAAGTGACAATTTAGAAAGAACAGAAAAAAAGGACTAAGAGCCTCAAGGCACATTTCTAGCCAGGGGATATAATATGATGATGATCAACCAAAAGAGAAAGAAAGGAATAAGCATTTATATGGCACCTACTATGTGCCAGGCAATGGGCCAAGCATTTTTTACACTTTTTACAATTATTATGTCATCTGATTCTTACAACAACCCTTTTAAGTAAGTACTGTTTTTATCCTCATCTTATAGTTGAGAAAGCTAAAGCAAACAGACTTAAATGACTTTCCTAGGGACACACATATAGACTAGATTTGAACTTTGATTCCAGGTCCAGAATGCAATCCACTGTACCACCTTGTTCAATCATTATTTAAATTGTGTCTGACTCTTTGTGACCATATTTGGGGTTTTCTTGGCAAAGATACTGGAGTGATTTGTCATTTCTTCCCCAATCTCATTTTTATAAATGAGGAACTAAAGAAAATAAGTTAATAAGTATCTGAGACTTAATTTGTATTCAGGTCTTCCTGATTCTAGGCCCAGAACTCTATCCAGTGTTCCAGTTAGTTGCCTTCCCACCCCATGCCACCTAGTTACCTCTAAAGGGACAGAAAAGAGCAAAAAGGGATAGTGTTGTAAAAAAAAATTAGAGAGGAGAGCATTCAAGAGCCAATAATATCAAAATTCAGAAGATGGATCAAACTTGTTCTGCTTGGAAGGTTAAAACTTCAGAGAAGCACACTGTCTTCAAATGAGGGAGAAAAGTCTTAACAGTTAGAGCTATCTTGAAGTAGAATGGATTGCCTTGGAAAGTAGTACTCCCCCTTACTTTAGACAATTGTTAGACGAACATTTATTAGGAAGTTTGTAGGGAGGTTTCTTGTCTTTGTACAGATTAGACTAGAGGGTTCACATGCTCCTTTCTGATTCTGGGGTTCTCCAATTCTGCTTAGAGAATTCTTAGAGAATCGTGGAATTTAGAGATAAAAGAAATCTTAGATTATATCCAGCTCAACCTCTTCATCTTCAAAATAAGCAAATTGAGCCTTCATGAGGGGAGAGGACTTGCTGAAGGTCATACCTATTTAATGGATTCCTAATTCTTGTGACTTATGAAAAAAAAAGTCTTCCAGCAGAGGGTCTACTAGATGAGTTGCATTCTGGAATTCATTTAACTGAACCACTCCCCAGTTTTCATTTGATTTCTATGAAAACTGAATAAATATGTATAAGAATAATATTATATGTATAAATAGTTCCCTGAAGGCTTTGTTGATGGATGCTGCTGGTATTGATGACTCAGTAACATCCAGTACTCCAATCTAAATATCTTAACTAAATAGGCAAGCCATTTCCAGAGATATTAGCCAATATCTTTTATTTTAAGAAGTTTTTCTCAAAATTAGAATGTGATAAAGTAATATTTTACTTCTCCCTGAGTAGGCAGTCAGTATATGTATTTTTGGAAGGGCTAATAAAAGAAAATGTTATCTCGGATTTTAAAAAAATAAATCCATTAAGCATTTTTCTAGCTACCTTGCCATACATTTATCTTGTTAGTATATATTCCCAAAAGCCAAGGCCAGCTTTCAGATCATATCTGATGTCAAAAGATATCCAGAAAAAAGGTTCCCCAGGCAGAATTGCTATAGTTAAGAAAATCCCCAGCCCTAATATTGTAATTTCCAAGGGGGTCATCCTACCAGGGGCTTACCCTACCTTCATGCTCTAGTTTTATACCTCTTGTACTCCTCTCCTATCTGGTACTTATGAGGCCAATACTTTTTTAAACTTAAGTGTAAGACTTTATTTTTAACATCCTTGTTAAATGTCATCTTATTAATATTATTAGAATTAAACAATTATTTTGATTTGCATATATATTTAAAAATGCCATTTCTGGCTCTCAGAATTATGATGGAATATGATGGAGTTCTGTAGCCATTTCGACAGATTACTAGACACTGAAATTATCAGTCTGTTTTTTCATTACAGGATTGTAATAATTTTCACTTTTTTTCCCTCCTTTGCCCTCTGTTTATCTAAGGAGCAGTCACATGATGGCTCATATAAATGGACCAATCTTAAATTCACGATTCATTTTCCTGCCAGTAGAGGAATTTTTGGATGTACAATTTATCAGTCATTAAACTTTGAAGGTACTACTTCACACAAGGGTAATAGATCAACATGAAGAAGAGAGAGCTGCAATTTGGCTAGAGACTATTAATGGAACAAATGCTGTCTGATGTGCAGTATTCCCTTGGAAGGCAGCCCTGAGACTGTCACAGAAGCTTCACTGATAGATCTGCAAAACAAGATTGCCGCAGGATGGCAGAAATGAATATGCCAACCCAAGAATGGCAAATGGGACTTTCTTTTTTCTGTTTGCTGTGAGCAGTAAGGGAGGTAAGCCACAATTTCACGTAGGATTTGATCTCTTAAATCTGTGAATATAATTGCTTTGATATAGGTGATGTTGGGAGAGGGGATAATGGGGAGGGTGGAAAATAGTCATTTTATGGAAACTGTCAGCTTAAATGAAAAAGAATGGCACACCCGCATCAAAGAGTTTAAGCACAGAGGCCTGCAGTCCTAGGTGAGTCAGCAGAAAAGGCTATGAATTGCTGTCTATGACACCATAAGTAGTTATTTGGTTAATATCATGTGATTGGGTTCTATAAGAAAAGAGGCAGAATATTAACAAATTGATGAATGTGAAATATTTGATGAATTACTTGATCCTCTCTTTCATTTGGCCTGGAGTTAATTTTGTCTATGGGCTAATAGGAGAAACCAAAGATAGTTCCCCAATCAAAGAATAAAGTATCAATCAAAGATAGCTACCTCTTATTATACCCCACAGCAGGTGACACATTTCATATCCAGAGTCCCATAGGAAATGTTTTCAGGAATTTAAATGCAAATATTAATTCTCAAAGGGAATTTCAGTGCCTCCATTGCAGGGAATAGTTTTGCTCCTGTAATCACAATGGCAAAGTCATCATAAAAAAAATACAATGAGGTATTTCCCCATTAAACACTAGGCTTTACCTCAGCTGCCGTTGATATTTTTGTAACAGGACAAAACACATTCTTTCTTTGGACTATGGACTTAATAAATAATATACTCTGTAACTTTATATAATGGCTGCTCCTCCTTCTTCTGTATCTGTCTCTAAAAAGATTGTCAGCATATTTTAAATGTAACTGGTTGTAGACACAGAAATCTGAAAAACTAGAGATCTCTGTCCTTTTCTCCTTGGCCAAGTTCCCTAATGCTGCTTTGAAATATTAGTTCATCTCTGATCCTGATTTCATAAGTTTTTGAGAAAGGTTACAATATTATACGAATCAGGCCACTGAAAATATTAATATTTAGGTGAAAAAGATATAGATTCATTCATTCACTTATGATGCATTTAATAACCGCTCTTGTTTTCTAACCTTAGGCTTCTATTTGAGAATTATTGCCACATCAATTACTAAAATGTAACTGAAAAAGTGACTTGAAGTCTTGGTACCACTGGATTTAGAGACAATCATAGAGGGAGACATTCTATTTCATAAAATGGAAAATAGCTTTGATATTCAGTCCAATTTTCTTATGTTACAAATGAGAAAACTGAAACCTAGAGAATTAAAGTGCAACGATCCAAAGTCAAACAGATTATTTGTGGCAGAAACAGGATTATAACTGACATCTCCTGAATCTCAGTCTTGTCTTCTTTCCATTCTACTACACTACTTTCTATCTCTCTAACTTGTTGAATAACACTGCACAAATCACAAATGTTCTCTCTGTACTAGCTATATGCTCTAAAAATAGGGAATAATATGATTTTCATCTGAACTTCTCTAATGGAGGAGTATTATGATGTTATTCTTTTGAACTCATAAAGCATTATCTATAATACTCATTAATCATGTAGTTAATCATTTAGTACCTTGTATAATATCTTTATTAGGTAAAGAGCTTCAAGTGTCATATATAAATGATAATGTAGAAATATAAGAAATATAAAGGTTACATATTTACATCAATTAAGGACTGTGGAAATCAGAGGGCCATAGAGGAAACTTGATTTTCTTGACCTCACAGGTATTAAGTAGCAGAGATAGATGTGAATTCAAATCATTTGACTCCAAATCCGGTGATAGTTCTATGATCTCATACTGCCATCATATTATTGGGCTTTTTTTTGGGGGGGCGTCAGTTGTAGCTATTTGAAGAACCTTTTGGAGGGAAGATTATTATGCAATAATATTAGCTCTCTAGAAATGTTCTGCAAATCATAATATTTCACTCCTAGAATAAGGATCATTTTTCTTGTATCTCCTTTGGTTTACTTCGTTTAGTCATTAAGGAATGATTTCTTGAAGAAGGTGATGACAAATCTTCCCCTTCTTCTTATCTATTACTCAGGATCTCCACTAGATTCCATGTACCACAATCAAAAGTACCCTGATAATCTTGTTCATCTATGTGTGAATAGTCAGAAATTGTTCCTCATCAATTCTCTAGTTTGGAGTTCACAGCATGATCCTATGTGTTAGTCTCTCCTGCCAGATGTTTCTTTTTAGAATGGACAAGAAATCTCCCTAAAGATTCTATTCCTCTAGCTCCTCCTTCTCCTAACAGCATTGACATTTATCTTGGTGACTGTCATCTTTTCCTATATGCCATCCTGACATCTATTTTATATCTGCAGTGCTGCTGATGTGTAGTTTGTTTTAAGTGAGGTTGTTATAGTCTTAGTCACATGACTATATCCCAAGCAAAACAGCTGGATATTTGGGAAGGCTGCCAAGGAACACAGCAAGATAAAGAAGTGGAAATGGGAAAAGAAGAATGGTATATTGGTCAGCCTTTCTTTCCCCCCCATCTCAAATACTATAGAATCTTTATCCTCTGCCACATGGGCTATAATGGTTGTGTGTGTGTGTGTGTGTGTGTGTGTGTGTGTGTGTGTGTGTTGCTCTAAAATGAGCAATGAATGGATGTTTTTTTTTTTTTCCCCTTTAATTCAGCTGTCCAGAATACTTAGCTATCTGACCATGTACTCAAGAAATGCACAAAGGTAATGGGGGAATATTCTAGGGAGTACTAATTATGCAAGAATTCAGGGAAAATCTGGTGATTTCCCATCAGAGTTCTGCCTTTTTGAAAAGTATTAGACTTGAATAATTCACACTCCTTGTTAATGGAAAATTGAAACTTACAATCAATATCTAGAATGAGCTTCTTTCTACCCACCCCCTTCTCTCTCTCTCTCTCTCTCTCTGTGTGTGTGTGTGTGTGTGTGTGTGTGTGTGTGTGTGTTCTGGTGTGACCTTGAATACTGTCTTAGGTAGAAAATGATTAGTATGCTTCCTCTCCTTGGATACATCCTTTCTAATACTGATGCTTCAAGTTGTAATCAATTTAATTTTAAACAAGTTTGTTGCTTTCTACTGCTAGAAGGGGGCAACTTTAACCTATTCTTAAGTCAATGGTTTCTAGATAGTCACTTTTCTAGATCTCACCTGCTCAAAAAATCTTCTTTGGCTCCCCATTGCTCTATAGGATAATATTCAAACTATTTAATCTACCATTCAAAACTTCCCACAATTTCATCATAACCTACATATAATAATTCTTCCAATTCTCAATTACTTATGTTTGACCTTTCTAGTCTTATCTTCTCCTGTTTCCCTTCACTGAGAGACAGTGTGGCACAGTAGAAAGAGCACTAGACATAGAAGTCAGGAAAAAACAAAACAGCAAGGGTTTAAACACAATCTCAAAATCCAACTGGTTGTATAATTATGAGTAACATAGTCTTTCTGTATTCCTCGTTTACAAAATGGATGACACATAACTTTAGTATTTACCTCACATAGTTTTGTAAAGGACCATATAGTTAATATATGCAAAGTGCTTTGTAATCCATTAAGTACTATGTAAGTTATGGTAACTTATCATAAGCCCTAGTCTACTTACTGTCCCCCAATATGCCACAGGCTTCGCTATCTCCATATCTCGCCTCAATTTATCTTTGTTTTTTGTGCTTCCTGCCCTGCCCTGACATTTTCCCTATTTATTTATTCAAATCACAATCATTGTTCAAATCCCAATTTAATTCTTTCTTCATTTATAAAGCCTTTTATTTTCTGAACTTGTAGAATTGTTAGCCTCATTTATTTGAAATTTAATTATATAACGTCTTTGTCATTTTTTATATTAGTGTCTTTTGTCATTTAACTTTTTTCTTTATCATTTAATTTTAGATGACACATTCTTGGAGGGAAAGAATCATATGTACCACTTTGTATTTCCTACAATGCTTAGAAGAGTGCTCTGTAAATAGTTATTTTTCTATAAATATTAAATGAAATCAGATCATAGTGTATGAAAGGGCAATAAAACAAGCTTGCCCATGATTCAAACTGAAAAACATTTTCTTATCTTTATAAAATTGAAAATAATTTTCCATAATTTAAAAAATAAGATTTCTTCAACTTGTATAATCTGAGCAATAAATTTAAGTCTTTCCTCCCCCTCATTATTTTGCTGTTTTTAATCATCACTTTTATTTGAAGACTGACACCCAGTTTTTAACATTACAAAACTCTATGTTTGATGTGAATAAACTGAACCAGAAAGGCCCTCCAACTTTAGGTTGAAAGTAATCAACATTCAAGACCATTGTAATGGCACTACAAATTTTCATGAATTTCCTGTTATAAAACATGATATACCTTTTTGTTTAAGCAAAATAAAAATAGTAACTTGCATATCTTAGAGCAATTTGGACTTGGGGGCTTAATTAAATTTGCACGTTGCTTTACGAGCCAAACTTTAAGACATTATTGTAGGCTTTCTTAATGAGCCTATAAGCAGGTACCGTAAGAACTATATAATCTTTCCTATGCTTGTCCTTGAACATTTTTGCATGTGTTTCACTTGACCTGACTGTCCAGGCTTCAAAAATTATAATTTTTAGGAATGCTTTTGCTGAAGCCTCTGAACAAGTAAATGCTAAATTCATGATCTAGTCATTTTTCTAATTACCCGGGAAGATATTATACAATTTTCCCCTAAAATCAAACACTTCTCTCCTTCTCCCTAGCCTTTTGCACCCTCTTACCCACTAGATTCACTGCAGATTCCCCTCCCCCTCACGCCTCCACTAGTAGGGAACAAAAACAGCAGTAATTGCTAATGCCCAAGCACGTAAATCTGGCGGCTCTGGTGATTTTCATTTGACGCAACTACGCAGAGGACTGTCTGGACGTGCAGCAGAGTAGCATTCCTATGAAGTCAAGGCATATTTTTGAAGATTCCTGCTCATCTTCCTCCTGTTCTTCCCTAACCATAAACATGGTTATTTATTTTGCATAAAGGCTGTAAAGTTACTTTTAAAATAGTTACATGTTTTTGGATAAAATAATAACCAAGTAATTTTACACCAAAATGCACATATGGCATGCATGCACACATTCATTCACACACACACAAACACACACACACACACACACACATGACTAAAAGGAAAAGACCCAGGGAAAAAGATAAGTATTTCCTCCCATTTTAACAAGTATGACATATAAACTGTTAGACTATTGTGGTTGTCTGATAAACATATTTTCATATCTTATTTTGAGAACTTAGGGGATACTAATGGCAGGATTTCCATTCGCATTTCAGATATATGCTTAGGTATAATGTTCTATGATTTTACTGATATTTGTAAAAAAAAAAAAAAAAACTACTAAATTTGTGGTTTTGATCATTTCACATCAGAAATCTATGATGACTTTTCTGAATGACTCCAAATGGTTAAGTCATCTCATCCAATGAGATGTTTGGTCATCATTACAATCTCAGCAGAATTCTGCAATACCATAACAAACTGCAGCAAATTTTTAGGATGGTGTCCAGTTTCAGTAGAATCACTAAGGTTTTCCTACTAAAGTCATAATGAAAACCCCATTAGCGTCTTGTGAGAAATATTTCACACTGTCTCTTCTGTCAAAACTAGAAGCTCATTGTTTAATAATCTATCAGTCTAAAATAGGAATTAGCACATTCTTGTAGAAATGCTTATGTTTGCTTTGTGATCTATATACAAAGTTAAAGGAATGAATTCCATATACACTCTTCCTGTAATCTGAAAAACGTTAGGGATATATTTTAAAGTTGTGTGGTGTGTGTGTGTGTGTATATGTGTGTGTGTGTTTGCATGCGTGTGTGCGTGTCTATGAGACAGAGAAAGACAGACAGAGACAGAGGGGAAGGGAGGAAAGGAGAGAGAGCAAGAGAGAGAGAGGAGACACAGAGAGAAAGAGGGACAGAAAGAGAGACAGAAGGACAGAGGGACAGAGGAAGAAGTGAAAGGGAGACTGGAAGATAGTGGCTCACTTCTGAGCGGAAGAGAGTATCAAAGGAAAGGGGAGCATTCAATTTTAAAGTTGATTCTACTTTATCTATAATATATTTTAATTAATCTCTTTCTCTCTCTCTCTCTTCCTCTCCCTCTCCCCCACTATCTCTCCTTCTTATCCTATCTCCCTCCCCCACCTCCATATATACACATACATACATATTCCTACATATAGCATACACACATGTGTTCAGATTTATAATCTCTTAAAATAGGATTCAAATGACACCAAATGAAAATGTATTTTCCAGTTGCTAAAAAAAAAAAAAAGACAACAATCTACACACAGCAGTATACCATACACCTTCTAGCTATTTAAAAGACCTTGTTACCTGGTATAAAGAATCAATGCATTTTTTTAATTCTATAAGGGGAGGGAGTAGGTCATTAAAAACTATTATCACAAGTAAATTAATCTTTAATTTAAAAAATGGATAGATATTATGGTCAGGAGGGAAAACTGTCAAAAAGTAGCTCCTGTTGAGAGGATTTTATCTATTATACATCTTTTTAAGGGCATTTTAAAGGCTATTCAAGAAACCTGTAGTTCTTTCTAAGACTGGTATTTAAGACAAGGGCTTAAGTGAGTCCATGTCTCAAACAAGACACAATCATTCTGCACCAGGTAGATAGATGCAGCAGCAACCCAGAAGTCTGGGTTACTGTCCCTGGTGCTGAAAGGTCGACTGCATCAGACGCAGTTTCTCAGCGTCACTCTCCATGGTCCTGTGCCATGGGTGCTCCGCAGAACCCATAGAAAGACCATTCTTGACTTCCCGGGACCGAAAAAAAATCTACCCAGAACGACCCCAAATCCGCACTACCCTGCAGTTTACGCAAAGCAGGCAGCATAAATCAAACTCCCCGGGCATGGAGCTGTTGCTGCAGCAGCTGCTTCTCCTCCATCTGGGTGGGAACTCTCCTCGCCCTCTTCTCTCCCTTCTTTCCCCAGTCCCCACCACGCACCTTATCTCCTCCTTAATAATGTACAGAAAGAAGAATGCATCATCTTCAAATGTAGTGATCACAATAACCTTATAATGATGATTACTTTCTGTAAAGAAAAATTGCACAGCAAAAGAACAGAAAAAGAATAAAGAGTGCCTGTCCCAATAACATTTTTAAAAGAATAAGTCTCTTCTGGATGTTTTTTTTTCCTCACCTGGGTCTATCTGCAGTTCACCCCCCACACACACACAAACACACAACACTTCTTCATCGTCCTGCTTACCAAGAAGCTACTTTAGAAGTCAATACGTGTACAGAGAAAAGATAGATATACTTATATAATGCCTCAGCCTATATACATAAATACTTGTATTTGCACAAACCCATTTTATATACATAGCAACCTTCATCCGTATCCTTTCTGCTGGTGTAGGAAGACAGACAGACACATGGTTGAGGGAGAAGGTAGCTTACCTTGGCTTCTGCAGAGAGGGCTTCAAGGGACAGTGTTCTCGGAGCCTAAGCAAGTTTCGAGTTTATAGGCGATCTCTGAAGAGGCTGCTGCTGCCGCTGCAGGGAGGGAAGGACGGAACGGTTTGCTCCTGACCTCCCCGAGGTTTCTTCTTGAATGCAATGGGAGCTCTGCCCTCATCAAAGATGGCCGTCCTTTTTGACGTCAGCAGCTTTTAATAGACCTCTCATCAAGGGGAGGGGAGAAGGAGGAAGTGAGCTGAGGGAGGGAGAAAAAAGGAGGGGGAGGAGCTGGGAGATGCTGATAGCTTGACTCAGCTGCCTACTGCACCTTGCTGCAATCCTTTGTAATTTTAATCTCTTGGAAATAAGTGAATAACTGAACGAAGATGGTTCTCGTAATTCAATTATACCATCCTGATGGCGAGGAAATAACGGGCCTGTGAGGGCAATTTTTTGTCTGTCTCGTTGTGTTGTTTTTTTTTTTTTTCCTAAGTTGAAGCTTTGGTTGAGTCACAGAGGGGGAAGGGTTCGAAGAAGGATAATGCAGCAGCGATTTGTTTTCGCCAAAGGGGAGGGTCTGAAGGGGCATCCCTCTGAAGTCTCTCTTGCTCCATATATGGCTAGTCTACGTGGGCTATTTTTATGTGTGATTTCTTCTTTCTCTCTATTAGAGCAGCCCCCTTGGTTTGGGAATTGCATTAATCAGATTATTCCGTTCAGAAAACACAATCATTTTACAATACGTCAGAGGAACATAATAAGGAAATAAATGAATTTATTTTGGAAGTTGGAGGCCAGGATAAGATTGCTTGTAGAATTTAAGAAAATTTTTATTGATTGCGATGATAGGACCTTGTTGCACGGTTGCAACTAAAGTTTGATGTGGGAGTTAGAAATATAACGACGTCTGGGATTTAAATGTGCTTTCCCCTTTCTTGCTACTCCTTCATACCCACACAGCTCCCTGTCTGCTCCATCCCCCCGTATTGTGTCCCCCCACTTCCAGAGAAAAAGCAAGAATGTTTTGGCTAGTTGCTTTCAAAAAACAGTTTCTGACTTACTCTATATTTCTATATGTATGTGGCTTATAGAACAATCTAGACTTCCGGAGGAAGGAGGTGGGGTAGGGAGGTGCTTAAGAGGATTGGACGTGACAAAATCCTAGTGGTTCATTCATTTTTCAAACAAGATACTTTGCTTATCATTTGTGACTAGAAAAGGGCATTTCCCTTACTCAAATATTGTTTTAGACTAAGAAAGTGTTAATCTATCTACTTTCTTGTGAGAAAACAAACACTAAATCATTGTCTAGTTGTGCCAAAGCAGCCTACAGCTGGCTGTAGGTTATGTAAATCGGCTTGGGGTGGGAGCATCTTATGACTGTTTCGAAGGTGTTTTGGAAGGTTAGCCCGGGTTTTCCGAGGAGGATGGTGAGTAGGTGGTAGGTGGGGGAGGTGGGGAGGGACAGGGCGGGGTGGTGGAGCTACGTCTCT
Organism: Sarcophilus harrisii; assembly: GCF_902635505.1. Taxonomy (NCBI): domain Eukaryota; kingdom Metazoa; phylum Chordata; class Mammalia; order Dasyuromorphia; family Dasyuridae; genus Sarcophilus; species Sarcophilus harrisii. Next base: position 161,907,904 of record NC_045427.1, read on the forward strand.
ATCCAGCACTGCAGAGTACTCCTAGGGGAGGGCCAAGATCAAGAATTCTACCTTGCAATATCGAAACTTCACGACTGCTTCCCTTGAGGAGAAAAAGAAAAGATCCCCATCTAGCTCAGGAGAATCCCTTTAGAGCTTATGATCTTAGGAGAGTTCTCCACTCATTTTCCTCTCTGATGATAAAATCAAAACAATATTTTTATTCCTGATTACAGTCTCCAAAGAGAGGACAAGAGAGAGACCCTGGAAAGAAAGAAAATATAATAAAAAATGAATTCAGAAGAGGTCTAGTCCATAAGAATTTAATCTAAGCTGTTTCTAATGAAAATAGCGGAAATTGTACTGCTTAAACCTTGTTAGTAGTATCACTGGGTCAAATGGTAGGTCTGAAAAGTCTGATATCACAATATTCAGTAATCATTGTTATGTTTAATTAATGTTGGATACAGAACACTGGACAGGTTTGTTGACTTTAGAACACATAAATTTTGCATGCTCATGCCCAAATAAAACCTTTTAAATCCCTGAATGATTATATAAAAAAGCTATAATAGCTATGTGTGTTTAATTAGCAACAAAATACTACAGGTTTGTCATCATTTATTGCAAAACAATTTGGAATCTTTAAGGGGTGACAGACACAAAAACTGCAAGATGCTTTATGCAGAGACATAGGCTTCCTTTTGCCAAAGTGCCACTAGAAAAAAAAATAGCGTACAGGGTTTGAAGGAAGCTCTGCAGTGACGAAAAAAGAATTTTCTGAGTGAGACCATCTGAATGGAAAACATTCAGAAAGATTTGTTAAGGAATAGAGGAGGTGGGGGATTTTCCAGGGTGAGAAAGCAGAATAACTAATGCGTCAATGATAGAGACTCATTCTGCAAGCAAAAATTGTGCAAGATTTGCCTCAAGAAAACTAACTGTTCTTAAGACTTAATATTGAGATGCTGATACATTCCAATGACATCTTTGGGGGAAAAATCCAGAATAGCATGTCAAATTGATTAATTAAGTCACAAGTACTACCATCAGCCTTCATAGTGGTGACAGCATTTTTTGTTATTTTACTAAATGCTTTTGACCAACATAATGCCAACAGGAGATATTTTGTAACCTGTCTCAGGAAAGGTAGCGCAATCTGAATTATCATTTAGATGAGAAGTCTAATCTTTAGACAAAATTGCTTCTTTTAAGTTTTAATGTGCAATTGATAGCTTGTTCTATAGTATCTACTTTAAAAAATATTTTCAATTAACAAGCATATTCCCTTTCTTCCTCCCAACCACTCTCCTATAAAAAACAGTTCTTTGGCAAGAAATAACCAGTCAAGTAAATCAGTCTCACATTGATCATGTCCAAAAATATGTCTCACTTTGTATATCTCAATCACATCTCTGTCAGGGTTGAGCAGGATCAGCAATTTTCTGAAATCATAATCATTACATAAATCAGGCTTCTTAATTCTTTTCTAATTGTTCAGTTTTACAATGTTATTGCCATAGTATAAATTCTCATGATTCTGGTTATTTAACCTACATCTATTTAAAGCCAAGTGCTTATGAAATCCATTCCCCTGATTTCTTACTTTTTGGTATAGGTTTTTACCTGTAAACCAGAATATATGAGATTAGCCCCATTTCCTTTCTTTTCTTCTGTAGTTTTTCCTTTTCCCTTCTCTTTCTTTTCACCTCCTAATGGTAATAAAAACAACAAAAATTACTTCAAGGCCCTCTGTCTTATGTAACTCTTTTTATGACATTAGTTCTTAGCAGATGCAGATATTATCCTCATTTATTAGAAACAACCTTAATCCTTATAAAGTCACTCCCCATTTTGTCCCTCATATTCATTTTTTAATGTTTTATTTTAATCCTGTATTTGAATTGGAAAGTTTTTATTCCACATTAGTATTTTCTTTAGGAATGTTTAAAAGACCTCTTTCATTAAAAGTCTTTTTCTTCTATGGGATTGTACTTGGTTTTTCTGTATGTTATTTTAAAATATAATGTTATATATTTTACCTTTTTGAATATGATATTCCATGTTCTGTGTTCCTTTTAAGTTGTTGTTGTGGTTCCTTTATGCCCCATTCTTCATGATCCCATGAACTTATCCATGATAAGATATTGCATTGATTTGCCATTTCCTGTTCCAATGTGCCCCCATTTTCCAGATGAGGAACTGAGACAAATAGAGATTAAGTGATTTGCCTAGATACAACTAGTAAGTATCTGACACCTAGTTTAAAATCAGGTCTTCATGGCTTCAGGCCAAGTATTTAATCACTATACTGCCTAGCTGTCCCTTTTGAGTAGTAAATATTGATCTTGGCTATCACATGTGGTTTCTTGGTCCTTAAAGTCTTTCTGGAAGTTTGCAGTATTTTTTCTTTAACCAGAAAACTCTGGATTTTGTCAGTGACATTCCTAAGAATTTTAATTTTTTTCCCCAGCAACTGACTAAAATTCTTTTTATTTTCACTTTCTCCTTTTATTCTAAGAGATCTATGAAGTCTCCATTAGACTATGTGCTCCTTGAAAACAGAGAATATGTTTTTTTTTATTTTTTTATCTCAAGTACTTTAGCACCATGCCTTGCACATAAGTTACCTAATAAGCACATATTATTTAATTGACCATATCTTTTTAATTTTTGACTTGTTCATCAAGTGATCTACACTGGTTATACAGTTATAATCATTCCCAAGTCCAGTCTGCTGGCCTGGGCTGATAACAAAATCATCTCTGTGTCCTTGTTCTTCAAGACTGTTTTATATCTAATTCATATGTCTGGACTCTTGAATCCTGTAAGTGACCACTTGCTATTAATTTGGTCTTACCTGATGCCATGATCAGCATGGTCATCCCCAGACTACTTTCTTAGCTCAGGGTTTGGGGCACTGAATCTATGTTCTTGTCCAGAGATGCTTACTTGGGCTAGTGGCTAAGGCTAAAATTGCTCTGGACTGGCCTAAGGAGAAGTTTTGGGCATCCCATTGTATTACTGAAGAAGGAGGATGTCTAAATATGTGATCAGTTCTGGGTACGGCAGAACTTCAATAGCCTGAAGATTGAAACCTTGAATCTGTGATCCTAGAGCACCTTAGCTCCATCACTTGCCTATAGGTTGAATTTGTGGTCTTGGGCTGAAAAAATTATTGTAGTTCCTCCTTCAATTTCCAATTTACTTCTTCACCCAGCACCCACCATACTTCTTGGATTATTGTTGGAAGAATTGTGTGGAGAACTGAACTGTAACCTTTTTCTTTTGCTCTACCATACTGATTGTCTCTTTAATATCTTCTCATGATCTTAGTTTAAAACATAACCACAGTCTTTGCTAGCTGGAGAAAAAGGCATATTCATTGTGTCCAAGGCAGATATATAATGAAATGATATAGGTTTAATCTAACAAGAAAGTGAATGAGAATTAAAGAAAATACACTTCAAAACAATTTAGTTACATAGTAATTTCTACAAAGATACAACAAGTTAAGTAATATCTGTTACTGTTTTTCAGTCATGTCCAACTCTCTGTTACCATTTGGGGTTTGCTCAGCAAATATACTGGAGTTGTTTTCCATTTCTTTCTCTGGCTCATTTTACAGATGAGGAAACTGAGTCAAACAGGATTAAGTAATTATAAATAGTGAGAAAATTACTTGCTTTGCTGGATAGTTATTTACATGATACTAATTCAGTGTCTACAGCTTTTCTGATTATCAACTAGCATCAGATCAGAAGTACCTATGAATTTAGCTCACATTCTGTTCCCTGAAGGGATACAATCCCTATATGCTCAATTATAATACAGTAGGTAATATTATTTTGTACAAAATTGTCTGTTAAGCATTTCAAAAAATTAAACTAGAATATTTTGATCTTACACTAGAATATTATATCTCACGTTGCCCCTTAGTAGTCATTCCCTTGGGGGTAACAATGGGATTCTATGTCAACATTTGTGGGTATATGCATGTAGAGAATATGCATGGAGGAATAGACAGGTTTTTGTATTTGTTTAAATACAGTCTTTAGTTGTTTCTGCTTAAGGAGAATGTTTCCACTTGCTAGGCTGGCTAATAGTTTACTGAATTGGGTAGTGACTGAACCAAAAGTTTTTCTGAAGTGATTCTTTGACAATGGGCAGCCATCTATCAAAGTCAAGTCATCTGATTAGAAAAAAGTTACGTTGTCACAACCTAATTGCTTTCCTTGTTTTTTTTTTATCTGATGTATAGAAAATTTTTGAGGAAAGGGCATTGTGGATATGAGATCATAATATATCAGAGAGGTAATATATACTAGAAGGAGATATAATGACCAAGTAGAGAACTAGGTTAATGGATCTATGGTTTTGAGCAAATCACATAAATTGTCTGATTGTATTTAAGTATTCAGTGTCTTAGTTATTCCAATCTTACTGTGACCATCAAATCAATCAGTCATAGTTCATCTTTATGGTAGCATGAACAATTCATGTAGAGCTATAACAGCCTTACTTCAGACAATATTCTGACTGGCTTATTTAATTAAAAGGTATAGTAGAAATAGTTCTAAAAGATTTAGATACCATGTACTTAAACACATCTTGTTTCTCAGTTTCTGCATCTATATAATGGGTACAACATCACTAATTTTTTTTCTGGTACCATTATTTTAAACATGGAGCTAGAGACATGATCTTAATATCTCTTAATGAGAAGAAGTAAATTAAGTATGGGGGAATATTAGAAAACAATTGAATAAATTATGCATTCCTACATTCTTAATGTTTTCCAAGTGCTAAAAATGATAGAATGAATATTTTTTTACTGCCAATAAATATTACTCATGGAGATATCAAATGTGTATATGTTTTTATATGTGATGCATGTGTGCTTGTGTGTACATATATTTATGTGGACTCTTGAGCAGGATACTCACTAGAAGCAGCATGATCCAATGTAAAACTGAATTGAACTTGGATTTGAGAAATCTAGGTTCTTGTCCCAGCTCTGTGACTAAACTTTGGCATCAATTTCTTCATTTGTGAATGAAGGGCCTGGACTTGACAATGTATAAATGTTCTCAGCTCTAAGATTCTATAGCAGGCAATCTTTTCAGATCTTTTAAAACTCTTTAGAAGTCTGTGTTTTTAATCACAGTGATGAAAATAATAACTAGCATTATATAGCATCTGAAGAGTTACAAATATTTTATATATTTTATCATTTACAAATATTATCATACTTTATCTTCACAACAATCCTGGAAGATAATCAACTTGATTATCCCATTTTGCAGATGAGGTAACTGAGACATTTACCTAAGATCCTACAGCATTTAAGTATCTGAGGCTGGATTAGAGCTCAAGCTTTCTTGATTACAAGTTCAGTGCTATAATTCCTTCACCATTTTATTATTATTAAATAATTCTACCAATTTGGCAGCTAGGTGGAGCAGTGAATACAGCATTGGGCCTGTAGATAGATTTATCTTCCTGAGTTCAAATCCAGTTTCAGATACTTACTAGCTGTGGCACTCTAGCTAGGCAAGTCACCTATGCCTGTTTACCTTAGTTTCTTCCATCTGTAAAATGAGCTGGAGCATGGAAAAACACTTTGTCAAGAAAATCCCAAATGGGATCATGAAGAATCGGACATGGCTAAAATGACTGAACACAACAAACAATCCTACCAAACCAAAATGACTTTAAGTATGGGTCAGGTGATTAACTATATGTTAACTGTCATTGGAAATTACAGAAATATCATCCTTAATTAACTGGTGGCAAAACAATATATCATTTCAGGTTGCCATAATTTAGCATCTGTTAGGTATTTAGAAAGACATGATTATGAGGCTAGGATTATACATCGGAAATTTACTCTCTCTTATAAAATTAGGGATGCCAAATCTCCATATTACAAATTGAGATCACTAAAAATCCTTGTAATATGCATCATTATAGACCAAACTGTTTTCCACAATCTCTAGGACATAGCATTGGATCATAAACGTTTACAAATAATGGGTATGAGACATGCCACCATAACAAATGCTCTCCAAACTATGGGGAAGAAAAAAGCTTTCAAAATATAGAGACAGAGGAAGAAACTAAAATTACATGGGTACAAGATAAAAGGCATGCTATCTCTGTTGATGTGTCCATTGCTGGAATTGTTGCCCCCAAAAATACTTTCAATGAGCCTGCAAATGTACTTACATCCCAATGTTCTTATTCAATTATAAAAAGCATTAATTTAGTATATCTACAGACAGTCCACAGTACATTAAATATAGCCAAACAATAAATCAGTGAGAATAACAGCAGATTAATGTCATCTTTTCAGGCTAATTTTATCTATACCTCAACAAAGAAGATGAAAATAATGAAATAACTATAATAGGTTACATTTATATAGTTCTTGCAAAACTTTGTGAGGCATTACTATCCCTATTTTACAAATTAGGAAACTTAAGTTTGGAGAAATGTTATGCAATGAGTTGATTGAGGTCAGTTCCAAGGATTTTGTGATGGAGAGAGTCATCTACACCCAAATAGAGGACTGTGGGAACGGAGCATTTTCACTCTTTTTGTTGTTGTTTGCTTGAATTTTCTTTATTATTTTTTCCATTTTGATCTGATTTCTCTTGTGCAGAAAGATTTTTACATAAATATGTATACATATATTGGATTTAACATATATTTTAACATGTTTAACATAGATTTTTAGATTAGGGGAGGGAGTGGGGGAAAGGAGGAGAAAATTTGGAACACAATGTTTTGTAAGGTCAGTGTTGAAAAACTATTTTTAAATAAAAATTTAAAAAAGAAATTTTATGACTTTTTTATAGTAGTAAAATTAGTAAGTATCAAAACCAAGTTGGACTTCAAGTCCAACACTCATTATTAAGAACATCAACAAGAGTCTGTGAGTCTTGTTTTTATTAACTCAAAATTAAATATCTATTGTTGACAAAGTTCTTTCTATATAAAATGAGATCATCTATATTTTTCTAAAATTGGTTAATGACTCACCCACTAGCCATGTCAATTAGTGCAGAACTCATGATATTTTTAGCCTAGATTTTAATATATACAGTTAAAGTTAATAGGAAAATCTGTAATTTTAGTGGACAATAGGCTTTGAGGATCCATTCCAAGAAAGGAATCCCAAACTATAGGAATTAGATAAAAGTAATAAAAGAAACATCTGCCTTTGATTAAACATAATATAAGCAACAACAACTTGGAACTTAGCAAATAACCAATTAGATTTTCTTTTGGGGGGGTGTGGGAAGAAGTTGAAAAAATAATTTGTCAGTATGCACCCAATACATGGTGGGGAGGACACTTTATATGGCAGACACAAGTATTTTAGTTTCTAGAAAGGAAGTCCCATTAGTGGATGATGAGCATGGGGAATAGTTTTTATTTTTAACTTTTATAATATACATGACTGGTATTTATTTTGTTATCAGCTAAGTGCACATCTGGAAAAAAATAGCACAAAGCTTTAGATAGTTAGGAACATAAATACAATGGAAGTTATTTTCTATCACTGTGCCTTCTTAAAACTGACTCTACTGAATTATAAGCCCTGGTGACTTTTCTCCATCTTTGATGACAACTCTTTTCGCTTTGTTCGATTTTCTTCCTTAGAAGATAGCCTAAGGGTGGTGCAGTGGATAGAGTGGGCCTGGAGTCAGAAAAATTCTTCTTTGTGAATTCAAATTTGTCTTCAGATGCTTACTAGTTGTGTGAGCTTAAGCAAGTCACTTAACATGGTTTGCCTCAGTTTCTCATCATAAAATGAACTGGAGAAGGAAATGGGAAACCACTCTAGTATCTTTGTTAAGAAAACCTCAAATGGGGTCATGAAGAATTGGACATAATTGAAATGACCAAATGACAACAACTGTAAATGCATTCATAATATGTTTTTCAAATCAATTTTCTTTGCAGAGATGTTATATAGTTTTCAAACACCGAATATTATAATCTAAAGAACTAAAGTTTTAGGTCACCAATGAGCAAAATAAATAAAGAAATAATTCATGGGAAACAACCATATTTTCAACAAAGAATTCCACTAAGTAAGCAAAATAGAAGACATTATCAAAGAAACAGATATCTGAAAAAGAAAGTGGGCTACTTAAATAGTGAGTCCAAGAGATTTATTTTATTTGTATATCAAAATATTGGTGTTTGCTGATGATTGTTAAATTAATAATAAAATGATTTTTTTAAGATTGAAGGATAATCACTGTGCTCTGCTGCTACCTACACATCCTTAATATGTTTTGCCTTTTGTGGATAATATAAAGGAGGATATTGAAAGGAATCACAAATAATTAGAAGTCATAAATGTATCGATATCTGCACATCCTCACTGGAGGAAGTACCTCATCAGTGAGATCATAGATTCATTCAAATGTTCATATCCATATCAATGTCTATATTAATATGGTTAGATATACATCTATGAAATATATATGTATATATATTTGTAGGATTATCCCTATGCCATGTACAATTATACAGTAAGAGGGAAGAAAGATTAAGGACTATTACAAAAGTCCAAAGTTAAGGTAACGAATTCCTATACTAGAGTGGTATCTTTATGAGTGGGTGAAAAACGTGGATCATTATGAGAGGATCTAGCAGAGATAAAAAGGAGAATATTTGCAACTGAACTGATATGAAGAGTGAGTGAGTGAATATGAGAAGTCAAGGTTTACACAGAGGTTTTAGCTTTGGTGACTGGGAGCTTGCTGTTGCCCTTTAAAGTAATAGGAAAGTTAAGATGAGGGGAGGGTTTGGGGGAAAAGATGAGTTCTCTTTTGGACAAGTTGAGTTTGAGATGCCTACAGGAAATCCAGTTTAAGATGTTCAAAAGACAGTTGGTGATATGAGACTGAAACTCTGGAGAAATATTAGGGCTGAATATATAAATCTGGAAACTAAGAAGTTAGTAAAACTCATAAGAGCTAATTTCACCATGTGAAACAATATAAAAGAAGAGGGCCAAGGACAAATCTTTGGCTAAGTATAAACCAATGGCTTCTAGATATGATCTAGAGGAAGATTTAACAAAGAAGTGTTCAGACAGATAAGAAGAAAGTCAAGAGAAAGCAGCATGAAGAAAACCTAGATGGAAGAGATTATCCAAGAAGATAATGATGATCAATATTATTCAAGAATACAAAGAGATCAAGGAGGATTTAATAAGTCCATTAGATTTGGCAATTAAAGTATAAATGGTAACTTTGGTGAGGGCCATTTCAGTTGAATGAGGAAGCCAGAAGCCATATTGCAGAGGGTTTAGAAATGGGTCAGAGGAGAGGAAGTGGAGACACTATTTATAGATGACTTTCTCAACTTTACAAGGAAGGGGATGAGTTGTTGGGGGACATATTTAGCAGAAAGTATGACTAATCCTGAAAGAAAAGTCATCCTCTAAATGACAATCACAAAACTGGAGGGGTATTGGTGGTTCTGTCATGCTGTTTTAATACAATCTGTGCTTGAACCAGAACCCCTTCTCTTAATAAGTGATATTTCATTTTTTGTTGTTAAGATGGTCAATATCATGGAAACTTCTGTATATCTAGACTATCCATTCCAGGATTAGATAATTTTAATATTTATGAATTTTCTTATATATCAAATAGAGATTTATCTCTTTGTAACTTTCTACCATTCTTCCAAATTCTGACCTCTAAAGAAAATAGAATTAATTTATTTCTTTTTCCATATAATCATCTTTCACATACTTGAAGGCAGCTATCATTCTCCCTCCTCCATCCCCAATAGCTTTTATGGGATAAACACAATTGGTTCTTTTAACTTCTCATATACTATAAAGCTGAGAATGTTACCATCTTATTTGCTTTCTTATGGAAGCTCTCAAAGCCCTTCCTAAAATGTAAAATCAATAATTGAACAAAGTAGTATGTAGTATAGTCTTACTTTGGTAAGAATAATGATCATCCTTTCTCTTAAATCTTAACTCTAAATCCAGTACTTCCCTTCCTTTTTTTCCTTTTCTTTCCCTTTTTCCTTTCTTTTTCTTCTCTCCCTGTCCTTTCCCAAAAAGGCCATTTGTATCATCTTGTTGGAAACAAATTAAATTCTATACATTGTATCTCATGGGTATTGTTAACTTAGTGTGAAGAGTCTCCAGTTGTTTTTAAAATTCTGATTAATACCTAAGATTATCTTGATAACATGATGAGATTTTCTCATATAGTACAATTGATGGAGTGTTTACAGTAATACCCAAACTTTTAAAAGAGAGAGGAGAATTAGCATATTTTCTTTTCTTTTTTTTAATTTAATAGCCTTTTATTTACAGGTTATATGTATGGGTAACTTTACAACATTAACAATTGCCAAACCTCTTGTTCCAATTTTTCACCTCTTACCCCCCACCCCGTTCCCCAGATGGCAGGATGACCAGTAGATGTTAAACATATTAAAATTTAAATTAGATACACAATAAGTATACATGACCAAACCGTTATTTTGCTGTAAAAAAAGAATCAGACTCTGAAATATTGTACAATTAGCTTGTGAAGGAAATCAAAAATGCAGGTGGGCATAAATATAGGGATTGGGAATTCAATGTAATGGTTTTTAGTCATCACCCAGAGTTCTTTCTCTGAGAGTAGCTGGTTCAGTTCATTAATGCTCCATTGGAAATGATTTGGTTGATCTCATTGCTGAGGATGGTCAGGTCCATCAGAACTGGTCATCATATAGTATTGTTGTTGAAATATATAATGATCTCCTGGTCCTGCTCATTTCACTCAGCATCACTTTGTGTAAGTCTCTCCAGGCTTTTCTGAAATCATCCTGTTGGTCATTTCTTACAGAACAATAATATTCCATAATATTCATATACCACAATTTATTCAGCCATTCTCCAACTGATGGGCATCCACTCAGTTTCCAGTTTCTAGCCACTACAAAGAGGGCTGCCACAAACATTCATGCACATACAGGTCCCTTTCCCTTCTTTATGATCTCTTTGGGATATAAGCCCAGTAGTAACACTGCTGGATCAAAGGGTATGCACAGTTTGATAACTTTTTGAGCATAGAGAATTAGCATATTTTCATATCGTTACCAATGGGAACTGTTTGCTTGGGTAGTTTGCCATTTTTCAAACCTAGCTATTTTGCCACTTTTGAAATTCTGCTTATTTAGTCTGCTGGAATGGTAGACTGCATCAAATTTTCATAGGGAAAAAATAAAGGTTTTCTGAAATTTATTTTTAGGTTGGGTTTTTTTTTTGATAGAGCTAAGAAAGAATGAAATTCAAAGTGAAAAGTGAGATGTGAGATTTGACATCTGGGAAGTAGGGACTGTGAAAGATGGTTTTAATTATAAAATAACTTATCATACAATATTACATGTGTTTTTTTTATCATACTCACCTAGTCTTCTTGATTTCTTAACATAAAATTTAGAGATTATCTTTGACTCTTCATTAGTTTTCCTTTTCCCACATGTAGTCTATAAAAAAATTCTTCTCTTTCCCTTTACTTATTTTTTTGATATCTCAATGTGATGTACACAGCACTACATCTGATCTGGACTACAGGAGATCTATCACCTTATTAGTCTTGGGCACTATTTCTTATCACATTCTAAGTTTAAATGAACCAATTTTGATTTCCAAATCACACTATTGACTTATATTGAACTTCCAGCTCATTTAAACTTTAAGATCTTTTTTCCAAATAAATTGACACTTAGAATTACTTCTTTCTTATAATGGAGAGTTGATGATTTGAATCCAAGTGGAAGACTTTTTATCTATCCACACAAAAACTCAGTATATTATTTTTAGCTTGATATTCTAACTTGCCAAGAACTTTCTAGATCCTGCTTTTTAATGCATTGTGTTAGATTTTCCTTTCCTCTCCCCCCAGACTGTTATTGTTTATATAATTTTTAATCATGTCATAAACTATTTTATACATATCATTGTTAAAAATAGTTTTTAAAAATTTTGAATCAAAAAAGAACCCATTAGAGACTCCTTACAAGTCAACACTGAACAATTAGAGTACTGTTTAGGTATAGTTATTGAATTACCAGTTCCAAAGTCATCTAATTGTTTTTTTTAAGTTTTGTCCCACTCTTCATTAGATTGGTGACAGGAGAGATAGAAAACCAGAAGATCAATTAGAAGACTTTTGTAATAATAATCCAAATAGTAAATGATCACCTGAATTACAATAGTATCTATGTTAAGTTGAAAAGGGGAAAGTTATAGGGAAGATGTCAACACAATTTGGCAAATTATTAGATATGAGAGATGAGGGAGAAGGAAAAGTCAATAATGACTCAGAAGTTTTAGAGATACTTCTTTCAACTCTGGGACATAACTATGAACCACTACATAGAATTCCCAATCCTTGTATTTTTGTCTGTCTGCACTTCTGATTTCTTCACAGGCTAATTGTACACTATTTCAAAGTCCAATTCTTTTTGTACAGCAAAATAACTGTTTGGACATGTATACATATATTGTATTTAACTTATACTTCAACATATTTAACATGTATTGGTCAACCTGCCATCTGGGGGAAAGGGTGGGGGGAAGGAGGGGAAAAGTTGGAACAAAAGGTCTTGCAATTGTCAATGCTGAAAAATTACCCATGCATATATCTTGTAAATAAAAAGCTATATTAAAAAATAATAAAATAAAAAAAAACACTTCTTTCAGTTCAATTGAGCCTGGTGACTTGAATTTCTAAAGGGTGGCTAGATGCTCTCTTGCTACTTTGTACATACCTTGGGTTTTAGTTCTCTATACATAGTTTTTTTGTTCTTGCCTTTCTGATCAAAAGTCATTCTCTTTGGCAAAACAAAACAAAAAACAAAACAAAACAAAACAAAAAAAAACACAAGCCAAATGAAATGAGCAGATTTGCTTTCTCTCTAAAACATTGTCCCTGTCCACCTTTGGTTTTCCTTTTTTATCCAATTTATCCAAGAAACCACTGTTGCTCCCTAAGGAAGCTAAAGAAGCAATTTGTTCAGTACTTGTCATGTTGAGTAGATTGTAATTATATTCTTAACCATGATACATAGTCCTTAGGCTTTTCAATACTCTACAAGCTTTTGGCCTTTTAAATTTTTTAATCTAAAAACATACATTCCAACTTTTTGCATAGTCCTTCCTCATTCTTTGCATCAAAGGCACCAAGGATATATTGATTTTATTTGGAAATTCTTTCAAATTCTTGGTAAACTGTTCCTACCTCTTCATCTTTGATAGTAGTATATATACAAGTGACATTTATCTACAGGATTGTCTTTTTGCTTGTACTCATTACATTTATGAGAAGTGCAAGGTTTTGTTTGTCTTTGGGCAAAAGATGAAATGAACTCAGTCATTCCCTTTTTCAGGGAGAATTTTTGAGCCATCCTTTTAATTTAGCTACAATTTTGCTTATAGCTCCAATTTTATTAATCACAAGAATGTCAGTAATGATGTAAAATGAGATCTTTCAATCACATCAGTTCCTTGGTCACTGGACAAGAATCCTTCATTTAGAGTACTAATATTTAAACGAGCGGTTATAAATGTTTTTGGTGCTCTTTGCTCCATTTCCTTGCCTGGTACTTTCTACAAATGTCACAAAAAAGCAGAAGGGGTTGTATAGGATTGGGAGGATTTTATATTGTATATTTTATTTTTTTTAAAAGTGAGAGCCATAGAGTAGAGCATCTCTTCAATATGATCTTATTATTCTTGTATATTTCTCTTAAAACTTACATTAAATTGAATGGGGAAAAATGGTAAATAGAAGTAGGAATACATTTCCATAGACTGTTCCTTTCTCTTTATCCCCAAAACATACATATATTTACACATGTCCCCAGACAGAATAGTCTCTGAATAAAATGTTTGTAGCAAAATTTATTCTTTGATACCATTAGCTCCCTTTTTAAGCTTATCTTTCCCCAAAAACTCTTAGGATCAGAGAAGGAAAAGACAAATTAATTCTTAATAAGGTGTTGATTTTATTTTTTACTCTTCCCAAGTAGCATAGACTGACAAGAACAGTTTTTAACTTTAGTGGAATAACTTATTAACTCTAGTCTGTTGGCTATTAGCCTGGAGAGAAAGGGGCTCCCTGCTTCCCCTTCAACTTATATCAATTGTGTGGCCACCTACCATACTACTTCCTAATATAGGCTCTGTGCCAAATTCAACTTGTGTAGTATTGTATCTTTCTTTATTCATCAGTTCTTGAAATCACAAAATCGGCTATGAAAATTTTTTTACTGATTAGAAAAGAGGTCACAAATTTCTCTTGGCCTCTGCTTCATATCTAAATATGCATTTGTGATAACTGTAATGAAACTATTACTTCATTTTAGGAATTTTCCCTGTAGTTTTAATATGGTTAATGGTTATGATAATTTAAAAATTCAGTTCACAATGGCTGAACAAGTTGTACTATGTGATTGTGATAGAATATACTACTGTGCTATAAGAAATGATGAGCAGATTCTCAGTAGTACAATCATCTATGACTACATTAAAGGACTTATGAAGAAAAAACCTATCCATACCCAGAGAGGGAACAAATTGTGTCTAAATACAGATTGAAGCATTTTCTCCTATCTCTCTCTTTTTAACTTAATTTTTCTTGAGGGATTTTATTTTCATTAGGGCAGGAGATCTGTTTTCTTCCACAATTTGACGTTTATGGAAATGTTTTGCATAACTTCACATGTGGTTTCCTAATTGTGGGTGGTGTTAAGGGAAAGAAACTAAAACTCAAGAACTTTAAAAACAAATGTAAAAACATTTTCTTTTGAATAGATAAAAATTTTAAAATAGTCATCATCAAAAAAAAAAGAAATGATAAGTAGGATGTTTTCAGAAAAATACTAGGAAGATTTACATAAGCTGATGCAAAGTGAAATGGGCAAAACCAGGAGAACAGTGCATATAGTAACAGCAACATTGTACAATGATGAACTCTAAATGATTTTTTTTTTGGCTGAGGCAATTGGGATTAAGTGACTTGCCCAAGGTCACAAAGCTAGGACATGTTAAGTGTCTGAGGCCAGATTTGAACTCAGGGCCTCCTGACTTCAGGGCTTGTGCTCTATCCACTGTGCCACCTAGCTGCCCCTACTCTGAATGGTTTAACAATGATCTGAGGAATAGATTGATCCAAGACATTTCTGACTTATAATGAAAAATTCTGTGTACCTCCATAAAAAGAACTGAAAAAATCTGAATGCAGATTGAATGTAGCTTACTTTTAAAATTTTCTTTATTTTTCTTGTTTTGTTTTATAACATGGCTAACATTGAATTATATTTTGAATGATTTCACATATGTGGTTGATATCACATTTCTTGCCTTCATAAAAATGAATGTTAAAAATAAGTTAATAATATAATAAAATAAAATAAAACAAGCAGTGATAAAGCACCTACTCTGTACAAGGCACCATGCTAATTGCCGGATTACAAAGACAAAAATGAAAGCATGTATGTAGTTGTGCCATCATTTATTTTGTTGTTTTTATGGTTTCCAATAGGATAAGCAGCATGGGCAATGAAAAGCACAGGACTTTTAATACAGTAGTCCTTTAGTTAATGTTTATTGCATTAAATTGAATTGAGACTCAAGAAATATTGGTTCCAATTCTAGCCCTTTCACTAATAACAAGTCTTTGATAAAGTCCCTTAACTCTAAACCTGAATATCTTCACCTGTAAAATGAGAGAATTATAATGCATGTGTTCTAAATTAACTTTTTTAAAGCCAAGAATTGTTTTCTCTGTTCTCAAGTCCTATCTATTCATCAACTAATGAACCTGTTTCTATAAATACACCCAGGGCAATTCAAATATTTGTCCATTCTGCCAAGGCCCAGTCCTTATTAAGTTGATATACAAAGATCCTGGTTCAAACTTTCATAAGCTATATGGCCAAAGGAAAGTTACCTTCAATGCCATGCGTCCCATTTTCCTCATCTGTAAAATGAGAGGATCAGACTCAATGACCTACCTCTGAGATTCTTTCCAGCTTTGAATCCATGGTCCCATAATTATAGAATGCAAGACTGAATGATAGAGTTATATCAATGAGGGGATAAAGAAGTTGTCAAAATGATTTCATAAGATCATAGAACTAGAAGTGGTGGGGAATTCAGAGGTCATGGACTTTAGCCCCTTCATTGAGAAAACTGAGGTCCAGAAAATGAGTCACACAGTAGATGTCTGAGGGAAGATGTACACCTCAATCTTCTTGACTTTAAGTTTTGTTGTAGAGTCAAGCCATTTGGTCCTCACAATAACCCTGTAGCTTAGCACTCTTATTTTCTCCATTTTTGTTGTTATTTGGGCTTCTGATTTACTCTCTGGAACTCTCAATAAACACTTAAGTTCAGGGTGACTAAACATGATTTTCTGGGGCAGGATTTGGTCCCAAGAGTTCTTTCCTGATTCCTCTAGGCTTCAATGAGTAGCACAGTAATATTGGAGGATATGTTAAACTTCATTCCCTCCCCAGGGAGACAGTAGATTCAGGACATCGCAGGGGACATGAAACCATTTGAGCAAGCAGAAGGAGTTACAGATGTTTGTTGCAGAGAGAAGTTATATGTTCAGGAGATCATATTTTCTCAGGGATGTTTGAAGCCAAGCCAGACACTGGGACTTGAAGGGTTAGCTTTCTGACTAATGCAGATGCAGATGCTATTCTGGTGGTGTGATTCCTTTTTGAATCTTGCTAAAGTATCAACCTCAATAATTTTCAGTGGCAGTGAATTCCCTCACTTGATTGCATTTAACTAAAGCAGAAAACTCCTCTTCTTATTTAATTTCATTTGGTGGCATTTGGGGGAGGGGGAGATTGTTTATTTGTTTTCCCGTTGAGAAATGTCCCCTCCCCCTGCTTCTAGGAAAATAACAGTTTCAGCTGCTTCTAGTAGAGAGATCAAACTTAATTGGCTTCATGGGCTTCCTCTATTACTTGTGTCAGCTCTTCCAAGATATTGGACATTGGTTTCGATGATATCCTGTCCTGTTTTTCAGGGGAAGCTCAATATATTGGCTTAGGTGAATGTTTACATAAAAAGATTCTGTAGTTACTCTATTCCCTGTTTCTTTTCTTGGGGTCCGAGGTAACAGGAATCATTTATTGTTAGTCCTAGGAGACAAGAGATGTATATTTATGCTGGAAAAACACTGTAGTGGGATTCAGAAAGCCTAGAACGAAGTCCTATCTCTGATAATTATGTGATTTCGGGTAAGAGCTTCTGTTTCCTTACCTGACAGAATGAGAGGACTGGACCAGATGATCTCCAAGGCCTTGATTTTAGGATATGATATCTGATCCTTTTTCTAAACTCTTCTCTTTTGATATAATGGTATTTGATTTTCTTTCTAATATATCTCTTTAAGTCAGAACCAGGCACTCCAAATCTCTTAAGAATAAAGAGAGACTGTGAAGGGGAGATTTAAGGGGTCAGGTGCAAGGACTGGTGATAATAAATTGGAGAAACAGATTATATCACAATTTCCATCTAAAGGACTGATTTCTTCTATGGCAGTGAAATACATAAATAAAAAGAAGCTATCTCTTGCCATGGTGTTTGGGGACATAAAAACATATCTCCTCTCTTCAAAATCTCTGAGCTCCACTAAGAAGTGTTGGTTTCTGATCCCTGCAGTTAAAATGCAGATGGAAGACAAGTGACTCAGCAAGCTGAATGCTGATTTTGGTACATGTTTTTCTCAGAAAAATTAATTTCTTTTAGCAACAAAATGTTGAGGGAGAATAGAAAGACTGCTATAGAAAAGGAAGCTTTTATAGATATAACTCTTTACTGTATTTTAGATCCAACCTGTCAGAAAAAGAAGGCAATAATTTACAGCATAGTCTAAATAGATCTTTTTTTCTCAGTACAGCAGAAATAGCTCTCTGTTTTTTGTTACTGTCAACATCCCTAAGACACGGCAAGCACTTGCTGTAGATCAGGTCCATGAAAGCTCTTATGGACTTATAATTTGATGACACTGACAAGTTTGCCTCTATTCATGTCTATGTAATTCTTGATCTATAGCTTTTCTACTAGTCATCTAAAAATCAAAGTACTCAAAAAAGTATCATTTCCATGAATTTGCAAGATTTCTTTGTCAGTCAGACATTGTCAAATATGAATGAAAAAATAGCAATTTATGCTAAGTCACTGAAGGAATCTATGACCTTTGACAAGTTAGTTATTCTTTAAATGCTATAATTTCTTCCCTTGTAAGATAGTGATACCAATATTGGCTAATTAGTTCACTGGAGTAAAGATGAGGTTCTTAATTCCTTTTGAAATGAAATCAGAATATTACTGTCAAGATAGATACATAGAAGAAGATAGGTAGAGAGATATAGACAAACAGAAAGATGCATACATAAATACATAGGTAGATACAGATAGATGCACATGAATATGTATTTGCTTATGTGAAGGTGTAATTATAATTGGACTCCATTTTGTGAACCAGATCAATTATCATCCTTCATTTTGTGCTAAATTTCTTGTAAATCATGTTCATTCTGATAAACTAGGAGACATAAATCACAGAGTTTCCTATCCCCAAATATGCCCACCACAAGATTGAAACAGGAGACTTGTAGGCAGAACATTCTATACAAACAAAAATGTTCCAACCATAAGATTCCTTGTTCCAAATTCAAGTTTCCCATCCTCAAATGTTCCAACCTTCGCTTCTCTGTTTAAATTCTCTATTCTGCCTTCAAGAATTGTTATCAAGCACTAGCCAATCAGAATAAAGGAACTCAAGACTGTGTCATTTGATTTGTTTCTCTTTATTGACTGTAAAAATACTATGTGAACTGCCAATGATGGAAGTAGAAAGACTTAGAAGGACTTAGATCCATTTATTGGCAACTGCTAGCTTTGCTAATAAATTGATTTCTCAGAAACTTTTCTACTATAACAATAGATGGATAAAGATAAATATAGATGGGGAGAGAAAGACAGAGAGGAGAGAGACAGACAGAGACAGACAGAAACAAAGACATATACACAGAGAGAGACAAAGAAAGAGAGAAAATTGATAGACCTCTGTAAAGATAAAAGCCAGATAGATTCATAGTGTTGATAGCAATAGGTAGAGACAGAAGCCCGACAGTCAGATAGCTATCTGTCTATCTAGGTAGGTAGGCAGACAGGTAGGAAGGCAGATAGACAGACAGACAGAGAGATAGGTAGGTAGACAGGCAGTTAGTCAGACAGTTTGGAGGGCTGTCAACCTTAACAGTAGATACAATCAATTCTTTCTGAATTATTTCACACTTTCTTTTTCAATAGGAAATGGAGTTAATCTTGTACTTATCTTCATCCTTTCACATAGGGACATGAAGAAGCATTAACTAATTTTATTTATAATCCATGAAGTATTTGAGCTTCTGCTATATGACCTGTTTAAATATTAAATATATGAATTTTAGTTTTAAATAGGTCTGATCTATCAAAAATGTGAAATTCATTCTATCTGAGTACATGTATGTCAAATCAACAAAACATTTATTAATTTTCTTCTTCCTACCATGATCATAGAGTACCTCCCATGCATTAGCTGGATAAGAGATTCTCATAAGACAGCAGCCTAATCATATTCTCATTATAGATACAAGTTCTAGGCCCCGAGACTCCCAGGAACTTTCACTACCAGATGTAAAGTCAGTAGATGAAAGGAGTTAAATAAGAAATAAAATTCAGTAGTTACGCTGCTATTCTCCATTGTACTCATTTTAGGAACTCAGGGTACATCTCCCCAACTATTTGTACAATAAACCACCTGTACTCTAAGTCCTCATTTTCATCTTCCTCCCATTGATTGGAATCTTGAAGTCTGTCTCTAGCATACCAGGCTCTGATATCATTTTTATCTTATCCTACCTGGAACAAGTGTCCGGCTGTCACTTTACCATACCACCAAATGTGGATCCTCTCTTCTCCCTCAAACCAGCTCCTTTTATGTGTTATCTTCCTCCATTTAAAAATAAGCTTCTTGAGGGTAAGGACTGTCCTGGTTGCAAATACTTGTATTCCCAGGACTTAGCACAGTACATGACACTTAATATGTGGCAAAACCAATCTAAGTTTCATTTTATTAATGTGATAGAAATTATGTTAAATCTTTTCAATGATTAGTATAAAACCATAGAAGGAAATCATATCAAATTTTCTGAAGCCATAAGCTAAGATAATGCACTGGATGACAAGTCAAGGTCAAACAAAACCTCAGTAGACTGAAACAATAGCATTATCTAGTAAGAAGAAATTTAATAGGGTTAAATGTAAAACTAAGCATTTAGGTTAAAAAAATCTATAAAGTGGGCTTGAGAAATATGATTAGACAATGGGTTTTTTTGTACAAAAGATTCTAGGGTTTTGTAGTGGAAAGCAAGATAAATGCTATACTAATAAAAGACCCCAAATGCGTTAAAAGAAATACATTTTTAAGGGAAAGTGATGATGTCATTGTCAGATCACATCTGGAGTTATGTATTCAGCTTTGGTTGCCACATTTTTAGAGACATTGGCAAAGTAAAGGAAATTGACTGGGGTGTAAAAACAAATCTAAGATCAGCAGCATCAAACATGCAGCCATATCATTCCCCAGTTTGCCCTGAGACAGATTAAAATGTAACAGGGAAATAGTAAAAATAAATAAATAAATAAAACTATGATAAAACACAGATAATATTAGATTTTAAAACTAAATCAATATATAGCCTTTAGGCATCCTTATGTATGGATTAGTAGCCCCCATTTCTATTTGACTGACACCACTGATCTAAGATCATGCCTTCAGAAGAAGCATTGAAAGAACTAGGGAATAGTCAGGAAACAAAAGACTTTGAGTGATATGATGACTGTCTTCAAGAATCTGAAGGGCTGTCATGTTCAAGAGTTATTAGGTTTGTTCTATCTGGATCCAGGCATTAAAACTTGGATGAATGGTTGAAAATTAGAGAGAGACAAATTTCAGCTTCATCTAAGGGACAAAATTAGAGCTGACCAAAGGTAAAATTGGCTTCATTCATCATTCTTTGACACTGCAGATTTTGAAATGGAGGATGAGTGAGTATTTGTTAGGCATATTGTAGAAGGAATTCATACTTCAAACACAGATTTGGAGAAAATGACCTCTGAAGCTTTTTTCAGCTCTAAGAGTTTACGATTCTGTGACTTTCCTCCCCACTGCCACCAACCTGGTGGAAATCTAATAAAAATGAACATTAAGAGTCATCTTGAAGAGAAAAATTAGGCAGCTACAGCTGTATCTGATGATGCACATCATGCTAGGACACTTTTAAATTGGTGGATCTCAGATCTTTGTAAGGACAAATCAGGAGAGTCTTTCTTATGCTCTAGAAATTGCCTCTTTAAATACTTTCTAAGGTCCTCAGGAAAAGAGATTGCCCAGACTTGGATCCCTGGGGCGATCATTTTTTTTTTTTTTCCAATTGTCTCTACTGTAGGGAAGGACCTAAACATTCCAGAAAATGCTCCATCCATTACTGCTATCCAGTATGTATATGAATTAGGCAATATATGTAAAGTGCTTTGCAAATTTTGATTTTGTCGTTTATTACCAATCATTTAAAGTATTTTGCTCACAAAACAATGAATTACATATTTGCTATAGTAATGCCCAGGACTTCAAAATAGGAAAGGAGAGCCATATGGCACACAGCAGTTCTTTGCATCTAAATGAGATATAGACACACCCACAATAACATCCATTTGCATAAATTCTGTAGTTTGAACTCAATAAGGGCCTTTTGAATAGAAAATTAAATTTCCTCCCAGCAAAAAGTAACTTCAGAGTTTAGATAAAGAACACTGTGAAAGGAGTCCAAGTGGCTCCTTAGCCAATAGCTTTCAGCAGCACTGAGATGAGTGTCAGAGAATCAGAAACACATAGAAATTGAATTTTATGGAAAATGCAAATCATCTTTCAAAAGAAGGGAAAACAGGAACTTAGCCAAAATTTCTTTTGATTTTGCCATATTCATATTGTTTAGAAAATAGTCTAGATAATATTCTGATATTAAAACAGGAATGCTTAGAATTTTAGAACTAAAAGAGACTTTTGAGATTATCTAATTTAATCTCTTTATTTTAAAAACCAAGACATGTTCAGATTGAAGCTTTATTGGACAGCTAGGATTTAGTAGACTGTGGTTTGTGCTATAGCCCCAGCCTTTGTCACTGAGGACATGATTTATCAATGTGTCAGGAAAGCAGAATGTGACCCAGCTGAGTGATTCAATAACAGTAACCTTGGCATTCTTAGTTTCTCTCCTATTACATTGATAACATCTAGGAGAAATTTGGAATGGAGAATGGGAAAGTTTCAAGAAGGCTATAGGACATTTGAATTATTTACTGAGGTTTCCTTGACCTTTTTATTAGCCAGCAAAGGATTCTGTATTTGTGACTGACAGAATGAAGTAATTAAATGTCTGTCAAGTTGATTCCCAAGAAAGCATCTTATTTCTTTATTAAATTGGGAACATGACTTGCCCCAGCATTTAAATAGATCCCACTTAAGGCAAAAGCTTCCTTGGTTTTCCCTCCAACAGAGCCTCAGACACTTCAAGGTAATTTCTGAATTTAAGGATCTACTTTAAATCCTTGTACCATTCTAACAACAGGGAAGTTCCTTTCATTTTTCCTGAAAAGGGCCAAGTATTAGAATCCATAGCCTGAGTGTGAAAAATTCAATATTCTTCTGACTTGGCTGATGGCTTTAGCTTTTCTACAAATCCTTAAATTGCATAGTTATTGTTATTGGTTTATAAAGCAGTAAGGCCTGTGAGATTCAGGCCTGGATTGGGATTTAAGATCAATACACTCTATTTGACAAGCTGGGAGACCTTAGATGTCCTACTTTCCCTTAGTTTCTCACTGCAAAAGGAAGCCTGGGAGGTTGTAGCAGTGATGTGGAAGTCTGCCTCTCTCACATTTACATTCACTACATATATTTATTGAACTTCAATGGCTGAATTGCCTGAGAACAGATAGATTGTAAGTGTCATCCTCAACCATTTACCCTCCTTCTCTCTGCTTCCTCCTATCCCATATCCAATCTGTTGCCGTATCCTGCTGATTTTACTTTTGTAATATCCCTTACATGTGCCACCTGTTCTGATACTGCTGCCATTCCAGTAAAGTCTCTCATCACCTCACGCCTGTAATATTGTAATAGCTTTCTGGTTCATCTCTCTGCCTTAAATTTCTTTCAGTTGATCCTCTATTCAGCTGCCAAATTGATCTCCTTTAAAATGCAAGTCTGACCACTTCTCTTATGTCCCTCCATCCCCAACCAACCACATTAACAAATCCTAATCCTCTCCATTACATTCAAGATCCAAACCTTTCATAAGCTTGTCTCTTTCTACTTTCCAGTCTTCTTATATGTCTCTGATTTCCATACATTCTGTGATCCAGCAACATTTTTCTATTTGCTGTTCTTTGCACATGAGACTCCATCTCATGACTCATGGATTTTCACTGGCTATAACCCATGTCTGATATTCCTTTCCTCCTTGTCTATGCTGGTTGCCTGTCTGCATTGATTCTATATTGGGATCTCATGTATCACTGAAAGCACAGGTAAGGACCAAAATAAAAATACATTCATGCTGTGTGTAGCATGCATTTTGCTGGGTATCAAGGTAAATACAAACTCAAACAACCCCATTCTTTCCATCCCTTTACAATATAGTTGGGGACAAAGGCTCAACTCAGTTTAATTCAAAAGGCATTTGTTAAGCATCTCTTATATGCAAGGCAAAGAAATAAATGAAAGTACCACATTCAAAAGTAGCTTAGAGTTGGGATAAATTGATATAAGGAAGACCAGTCGAAAAAGTATTAGAATAGCCTAGTCAAGAAAAGTTCTGGACCCAAATAATAGTTAATAGAATGAAAGTAGAATTGTTGTTGTTCAGTTTTATCCAAATGACTCCATTTGGGGCTTTCTTGGCAAAGATATGGGAGATGTTTGTCACTTCCTTTTCCAGCTCATTTTCTATATGAGGAAACTGAGATAAACAGGGTTAAGTGCCTGGCTTTGGGTCACACAGCTAGTTGTTTCTAAATCCAAATTTGAAGTCAAGTCTTCCTGGCTCCAGGCCCAGTGCTCTCTCCAATAGCTAGCTGTGGACCCAGCCAGCTGCCCAGTGGAAGTGGAGAGGAGAGGACATATGTGAAAGATACTGTAAAAGGACATTGAATAAAACTTAGCAACTGATGGGTTATGTAGAGCAAAAAAGAATGAAAGGCAAAGATGACTCCAAAATTATGAACCTGGGGTTACTGGTAGAGATGTTGCTTTGGGACTCACTGGCATAACAATGTCATGGAAGCAGATGAGATTACCAGGGGAGACATTATAAAAGGAGAAGAGAAAAGTATCTGAAATTTGAGAGATACTCATATTTAAGAGGGGTAACAATAAAGGGCAGCAAAGGAGATAGAAGGGATAGTCCAAGGTAAGGGAGGAAAAATCACAGCTTCAAATGAGGAAGCAGAATGTCATCTGTAACTGGAAAGAAACTTAAAAGGTCCAACATCATCATTTTACAGATGAGGAAACTGAAGATGAGAGAAAGAAAGGGAGAAGTAGAAAAAAGAAAGGAAAAGAAGAGACATAAAAAGAGAGAGAGAGAAAAAAAAAGACAGAAACAGGGACAGGCAGAGACAGAGACAGACACAGAAAGAGAGAGAGACAGAGACAAAGACACAGAGACAGAGACAGAGAGACAGAAACAGAGAGACAGAGAGAGATGGAGTCAAGTTAAAGTGGGCCTACAATTGCTTGTGGCTTGAGTTATTTATTCCCTTCTGCCACCAATACCCAGATCCTACCCCATCATTAGAGAAACATCAAGATATTATTCTAATGTGCTATTTTGGGAAGCAGTTAAGCTAGATCATAGGTGAGTAGTGTTGTGATGAACAACATAAACAAGAATCCTATAAAAAGTCACCAAACTTTAATGGTTTAAAAGGAGAAGGTGCCCCATTCCTTCTAGTACATCACTGGCCCTGTCTTTGTCATTCACTGTGCCCTGCATTTTGTGAATATCTTCTGTCAATAAAAATGACTTGTTTCATTTTCTAGTCGTGAGTTCCATGTTTCCTTGTACCACATATTGGATGCTTTCTGAAACTTGTTGAGTCTACATTAAGACAGACATGTTGCATTTGAAAACCCCTATGGAACATATAGTTTAAAACAGTCCAATAGATATTTTGAATAAAGCATATCTTGAATGATTCTAGATCACAGAAGTCAAAAAATAATACTCTACCTATGCAAATAATGATCAAATTTAGATCTGTAAGAGAAAAAAAACATTCCATTTACTGGTTCATATGGGGGAACTACTAAGAAGTTTGAGGGATTGTGGACTAGATTAAATTGAGGAAAATGTTATACACATATCACTTTAATAAAGTCCAAATTTAATCAACTTTTAATTATTTGATAGTCTTCATTTGAAACTGTTGCATTTTATTTGACTGCCCCCCCTCATTTGCCTCTAATATCCAACTACTCAACAATCATCTATTAACTGTCTGCTATGTGTTGAGCACTGATCAGTTGTGGAACTAGAAATATAATGAATGAAACTACTTTTCTCTCTAGAAGTTTACAATCTAAAGGGGAAGACAAGTACAAACATTTCTCCTGTATAGTGAAAGTTTCTGAAAACAAGGACTATTTTTTTGGGAAGTCTTTTATCTCCAGTATCTTGTAAAATATTTGAAAGTGGGAGTAATCTATTGAAGAAGATGGAAGATAAAGGAATCAAGGACATATGTGAGGGTCACTTCTCTGACATTACTAGAAAAAGGAAGAGAAAATGGGAATGGACCTCAAGGATTTGATATATAAAGAAGAGAAGATTAAGGTCTGTCTTTTCTCACTAAGGTATTAGCGGAGATATTCAGCAGAAAGGGGAAAGGAGGGATTGTATAGGAGGTTTGAGAAAAGAAAAGAAAACTTGAAGTAGTCTCTGTGGACAGTGGAAGAGAAAATCAAGAAGTTTTGTTGCTATGAGTGGAATAGAACAGTAATCTGTAACACACAATTACAACCAACATATATTTCAGGAGGAAGTTTGAAAGGGTGATTGAAGTCAACCCCTTCCCCCCCAAAAAACAGAATATTATCAATAACTTAGTCCAGCTCCTTTACTTTACAGAAGAGAAACATGAGGCTCTATAGAAGGACAATGATTTGATTTTCCCAACAATAGAACATAAGCTTCATGAGAGCCATTTTTTTTTTTTTTTTTTGCTTTTGGATCACCAGTGGCTAATAAATACTATGTGCCCACCACAAAGTTGTCTTTCAGTTATTTCTAACACTTCATGATCCCAATTGGAATTTTCTTGGCAAAGATGTTAGTTAGCCATTTTCTTCTCCAGATCATTTTACAGATGAGGAAACTGAAGCAAAGAGGGCTAAATGACTTGCCTAGAAAGATGAATATTATTTTTTTTTGGCTGAGGCAATTAAAGTTAAGTGACTTGTCCAAAAAGCACACAGCTAGGAAGTGTTAAGTGTCTGAGGTCAGATTTGAATTCAGGTCCTCCTGACTTCAGGGTTGTTGCTCTATCCACTGCACCAACTACCTGCCCTGAAGTTGAATATTCTGGACTTTGGGCCTGGCACTCTGTCCACTGTGCCACCTAGCTCTACAACCACTAACTAGTATATACTTTATAAATGCTTATTGATTAATCGTTAATATAGTACCAGCTTCAGAGACTTGTTGTGAAAATTAAATATGATATTGTATGTAGTTCACTTTGCAAGCCTTAAAATAATTTATATATCTCAGGTGTTATTAGAACTTTACTTTTTGTGAATAGACTTTTTGGTATGAACTATGCAATTTGCATAGCACATTTGCAATTTAGTGCAACTGATTAAATATGCTTGTAAGGATAAGCTGTGGATTAGTGTACCTAACTTTATGAATGCGCCCAAGTATGGACCTCTGGGTAAGCATAAGAGATCATTTATCTTTTGAGTCCCCTAGTGATGATATAGCTATGCATATGAATGGATTCAGGGACAAACTTTCTAGTCAGTATCTAGTGCAGACTCCAGCAATGTGGGAATCCTTCCTCTCCCCCCCAAAAAATTGGACCTATACCCTGATTCTCAAGGCAAGCATGTGATAGTAATTATGCATCAAGGCCTTTCTGGAACTAGGTGAGCTCTGCCTGTTGAACTGTTGAAGTGACTAAAAGCACTGGGTCTAGAGCTATTTCTGAGTGAAAGACCTGTGTAGTATGTTAACAAAGCTCAGACAGATGTAATATTCTGAATCCCTGATACCTGAGAAGGGAAAAAAGAAAGCCGAGGGAGAAGGTAATAAACTGCAGAGTTAAGATCCTCTAACTATAAATTCAGGGCTGTTTACTGCATTATTCAGTCAATTGTAGCAACCACTGTGACCCCAAAGCTACTGTTCTAACCTTACTTGCCTGCACCGGCAAGTCAGGTCCCCAGAGGACCATTGCTATTTATCACCCGAGTCTAGGAAGCCTAACAGGGTTGGGGCATATTTTCTAAAGCTATAGATCATGTTCCCCCTCCCCATATACACCCACATCATCATTGTTCTTGTCTCCCAAGATTGTTATTTGATATGATTCATCCAAGTTTAATTAGCTTTTAGGAAGGGATATTTTACTAAAGTAGTTTGTAAGAACAGTTAGTATAAAACTTTCCCATCAAAATATTATAATATGCACTCCACAAGTACATAAAGAGTTAGAGGAAGTAGGATCAAGTATAGAGAACATATGTACCAAAGGATTTAACTCACAACTCCAGATAATATTTTTGCAGTAATCCCCAAAATATTCCTGTTAAATAGGATATAGTTTTCTGTCATGCTCCTTGCAGAATCTTGAAGTTTCCTATCCTGAATAGTCTAGTTTATCCTTGGCTTATTGATATTGACTCTGCTATTCTGGGGAAATTGCTAGGACTAAGATGCCAATAGAAAATCCAAAAATCCTCTAAATCTTCAAAGTTCACAAAGTTGCCTTAGGATCAAGGAAGTGATAGCATAATACCAAGGCCAAAGTCAAAGTTCTTTTTTTCTCTATCCTTAAGCAATCCCTTCTCAGGACTTGGCTGGAAAGTTGCTACCTATATTGGTAGATGTTTGAAATTCTTTATTTCAAACTCATTTACTAATTTTATACAAGCTCAAGAAGGCAAGACAAAGTCCTTCAGTCAATTCAATCAAATTTCCTGTTGCATCTATGTTTGTGGTTGATTCAACATAGATGTTCAAGTCATGTTTATATCTAGTTCACAACCCTGGTTGACTGATTTATCTGATAAAGGTACCAGGGTATAATATCTTATCAATTACTTAATATGATGGATCTATTGATTGACTCAGTAGACCTCCATCTTTACATAATTGATCAAAGAACAAATATTAAGCACTTATTATGTCCTAGGTACTATCCTTAAATACAAAAATGAGGTAATTTGCCTTCAAGTAGGTTAAATTCCACATTAATGTTTAAACTCAGTAAAAAGGTTGACAACAAAAGGAATACCAAATAAGCAGGGTTTTTTTTCCCCTCCCTGGTGGTACATTAATTCTTGGGAGTATTCTGCTATTACATATTTATAGAGAGAAATACTATTGTAAAGTGGAAAGACTAAGTTGTAATAGTTTTGAAAGAGATAGTAGTGAAAACAGTAGTTGGCAATTTCCAGTTCAAGGGTACCAAGATAGCTATTTGTCAACCCTGATGACAAGGTCTGCATCTTCTCAGGGATTGTGTTCAAGTCACAAGAGAGAACATTCTAAACCTTTTCAAAACAGATAAATATCATCCACTTCTGGTGCTTCCTATAGAGAAAAATACTGCAAGAAGCACGCTCAAAAGCACTGATAATGTTTATGAAATCTTGGACAAGAAACTCAAGATCACTGGGAACAGGTTGTTTTCCTCTCCATTGGTCATTAATGGCAATGGATGCAAAAAAGAAAAAAAAATTTTGAGAAGTGATAGTTGGCTAAGAAGATGGGAGAATGGGATTCAGACTTCATGACTTAAAGTTAGAGGGGTCCTCAAACTTTTTAAATAGGGGGCCAGTTCACTGTCTCTCAGACTGTTGGAGGAGGGCCTGACTATAGCAAAAACAAAAACTTTGTTTTGTGGCCCTTTAAATAAAGAAACTTCATAACCCTGGGTGAGGAGGATAAATGTCCTCAGCTGCTGCATCTGGCCCATGGGCCATAGTTCAAGGACCCCTGATTAAGATAATATATTCCCAGTCAGAGCAAGAGTACTTCTAATAAAAACTGTTAGGAATATATTTGCTGAAATGAAACATACATTTTCAGTCACTATTAATTGTGTGGATTTGTTTTGTGAGACTAATTAATTTTTTTTCAGGAGAGGACTTTAATTTTGGGGGGAGAGTTAGATAACTCCTGGGTTTTTTCCTTTCTTTTTAAACCAAAAGCAAAGAAACATAGAACTTTTGGACTTATTTTAATGATAATTTCATCCTTCAGATGGAAGAGTAACTAAAAGGGATTTTTTTCAGGATCTAATTCTCATAATTAGGGAAGAACTGCTTTCTTGGGTGAAATGAGGAACCTTTTGGAGAAGTGACCTGAGAAAGCAGATTTTCAAAGAATACAGGGGAATTGGTAATTTGTTGGAATAAAATGCTATGATGAAAGTAAGCCCAGGACGGGTAGGAGGTGCTCGAAAATGAAATTCTATAGATACAAAGGACTGTTCCAATGTGGGGGTAAATGGGAATTATTTAAAGAAAATGGAATCAAGACAGGTAAAAGAAGATAAACATAAGAACTCAACACAGCTCTAATACAATAGTGTCAGTAATATTAAATTTCAGAATCAGCAGAATCTGGCAGAGGAAGTTAAGGACAATTTTTAAAAACCTTTAAATCTAAAGTGGAAGAAAAAGGATTAAATCAGAGATGAGCCCTGAAATGGATAGGAAAATGATAATTGCTGTCAGAGACAAAATAGATCTGCCCATTTCTGACTTTGCTTTGCTTTTCTCTGCCAAAGAGAATAACTTTTTCACTGGAAACGACAGAATGAAAATGACTAGAGATGAGTTGATACAAAATATAAGTAAGAAAAAGCAGAGAAGCTAGTTGCCCTCGATAAATTCAAAATACCAGGCTCAAATGAATTACATCCCAGAGCTGGGAAATATGATGACTGAATCACTATTAGTGATCTTGAAGAAAAAGAGAAAAGTATCATAGAATAAAGAAAAGCAATTATCCAGATTTTCTCCCAAAAGAAGAAAACAATCCATAGCTCATAAGCCAATAAGGTAGGTTTCAATTCCATCTATTTTGTCTATGTTTTTCTATGAACATATTTTATTTATTTATATATTGTCTCCTTTATTTGAAGGTACACCTCTTAACAAAAGGTGACTGGTTGTACCTTTTTCTATATCCTTGAAGTGTGGCATACTGCCTGGAATGTAGTAACTGATTATTAAATGCTTCTTAATTTTTTATTGATTCAAGAATAAACTATGCTAGATTAACCTCATTTTCTTTTTTGACAGTTTTCTTAAACTAGAGGAATGCTGTGGATATAGTTTATCTAAGGTTAGGAAAGCTCTCAATAAAGTACCTAATAATAATCTTTTCATTAAATTGAATTGTCAATTAGACTGATAAATGGATTCAAAACTGGCTGAATGGTTATAACCTAAAAAAATTGGGCATAATATCAACATGGCAAGAAGTCTCTAGTGGGGTATCCCAGAGATCTGTACTTATTCCTATATTTAACATTTTTTATCAATGACTTGGATAAAGGAGCAGATGGTATGCTTATTTGTCATTTGCAAATGACACAAAGCTAGGAGAGTTAGCTAAGACTCTGGATATCACAGTTGTCCAAAATAGATTCTGAAAGACTTGAGCATTCAACTGAATTGAATAAGATGAGGTTTAAGAAGGATAAATAAACGTGAATTCTTACACTTGGGTATTAAAAATCAATTTCACAAGTACAAGGAGGGGGAAGCATGGTTAGACAACAATCATAATGCAAAAGTATAGAGGGTATTACTGCTCTACAAACTCAATATGAGTCAGTATTGTGATTCAGTCACCCCCAAAACTAACATATTTTTGGCTGCATGAAGAGAGACAAGGCTTTAAAGAATAGAGAGGTGATATGGTCTCATGCTGCTCTGCCACCATCAAACTTCATCTGGAAGGTGATTTATGAAGATGTATTCATTTTTGGATAATACAACTGATTAACCAAGACCTTGAGTCCCTGTCTCATGAAGTTACATTGAAGAAACTGGAGATATTGAGCCTGGAGAAGAGAAAACAGGAGGAGAAGACAGCTATTTTCAAGTATTTGAAGGATTGTTGTGTGAAAAAGAGACTTGTTGAGTGGAGCCAAGATGGTGGAGTAAAGTCAGGAAGCTGCTTTAGCTCTCCCAGTTTTCTTCAAAAAACCACATGAAACCAAGTCTCTGAACAGAATCTGATGGAATGAAACCATTCTCCAGCTTAAGATAGACTGAAAAACTTCAAGAAAAGTCATTCTCACTGGATAGAAAACAGTGTTTAGCTCAGCTTAGATGGAATCTGGGAAAACCAGTGAGAGTGTCTTAATCATAGCAGATCAGCAACTGATCTGGCTCAGTAGAGGAGCAAATCAGCGCGGTAGCTTCCAGTCCTATCTCAGAAGACAAATTATGGTAAACCAGGCTGTTAAGGGAAAGAGCAAGCAAAGATACCCCCTGTAAACATAAGGGGTCCCTGAACTCAAAGCCAAGGTTCAAAGCTGCACAGGAAGCATAGGACATTATCCCCTTTACTCCAGGAGCAGAGCTTGACTACAAAGGTTACAAAAGAAGAAATAGCAAAAGAAAAGAAAAGAAAATGAGCAAGAAACAGAAAAGAACCTTGACCATAGAAAGTTAGTATGGTGACAGGGAAGACCCAAACAACAATTCAGACAAGGACAAAATGTCCATAGAGGAAATCTCAAAGAGTGATATGAATTGGTCTCAAGCCCAAAGAGGCTTCTTAGAAGTGCTCATAAAAGATGTTAAAAAGCAAATAAGATAGGTAGAAAAAATGTGAAAAGAAATAAGAGATATGCAAGAGAAAGTCAAAAGCTTGAAAAAGGGAGGCAATTCCTTAAAAAATACAATTGGCCAAATGCAAAAAAAAAAATCCACTGAAGAAAACAACACCTTCAAAAACATAATGGGACAAATGGAAGCTAATGACTCTATGAGACATCAAGAATTAGTCAAACAAACTAAAAATAATAAAAAAAAATAGAAGAAAATGTAAAATACCTCATTGGAAAAATGGCCAACCTGTAAAATAGATCCAGAAGAGACGATTTAAAAACTATTGATCAGCCTGGAGGCCATGATCAAAATAAGAGCCTAGAGAGCATTATTTAAGAAATATCAAGGAAAACTGCACTGATATTCTAGAAATAAAGGGCAAAAGAGTCATTGAAAGAATCCACTAATCACCTGTGGAAAGAGATCCCACAGGAAAAACTCCAAGGAATATTGTTGCAAAATTTCAGAACTACAGTCTCACAGAAGAAAATACTGCAAGCTGCCAAACAAAAGAAATTCAAATATCTAGAAGCAAGTCAGGATTACCCAGGATATGTCAGCTTCTACAATAAAAGTTCAGGGGGCCTAGAATACCATATATCCAGTGAGACTAGCATCATCTTTCAGGGGAGACAATGGAACTTTGATGAAAATCCATTTCTATTTCTATTGAAAAAAACAGAACTAAATAGAAAACTTAATCTTCAAAAATAGGATTCAAGAGAAGCATAGAAAGGTAAATGGAGTGGGAGGGAAGAATATATTCAGAGTTGGTAATCATAACCATGAATGTGAATGGGATGAAGTCTGCCATAAAACTGAAAGGAATAGCAGATTAGATTAAAAAACAGAATCATCCAATATGTTTTTTACAAGAAACATATTTGACACAGAGAGACACATACAGAGTAAAAATAAAAGGATGGAGCAGAATTTATTATGCTTCAGCTAATGTAAAAATAAACAGGGGTTGCAATTCTGATCTCAGATAAAGCAAAAATAAAAATAGATCTAATTAAAAGAAATAAGGAAAGTACATCGTGTTAAAGGGAACTGTAAAAAATAAAATAGTAATGACACTAAATGTATATGCACTAAGTGGTAGAGCATACAAGTTCCTAGAGAAGATAGTAAGCCAGTTACAGGAAGAAACAGATAGCAAAAGTATATTAGTGGAGAATCTCAACCTTCTCCTCTCAGAATCAGAAAAATCTAACCACAAAACAAACAAGAAAGAAAATAGGGAGGTTAATAGAATCCTAGAAAAACCTAGATATGATAGATATCTGGAGAAAATTGAATAGAGACAGAAAGGAATACACTTTTTCTAGACAGTATATAGCACATACACAAACTAATCATGCATTAGGGCATAAAAACCTCATAATCAAATAAAGAAAGACAGTCATAGTAAATGCTTTCTTTTCAGACCATAATGCAATAAAAATTATATACAATAAAGGGCCAGGGAAAGATAGACTAAAAACCAATTGGAAATTCAAATAATCTAATTCTAAAGAATGAGTGGGTCAAACAACAAATCACAGAAACAATCCATAACTTCATCCAAGAGAATGATAATAATGAGACAATATTCCAAAACCTATGGGATGCAGCCAAAACAGTTCTTAGGAGAAATTTTATATCTCTAAATAGTTATATGAATAAAATAGAGAAAAAGGAAATCAGTGAATTGTGCATGCAACTTAAAAAGCTAGAAAAAGAACAAATTAAAAAACCCCAATTAAAAACCAAATTAAAATTCTGAAAC
Source organism: Sarcophilus harrisii (assembly GCF_902635505.1). Taxonomy (NCBI): domain Eukaryota; kingdom Metazoa; phylum Chordata; class Mammalia; order Dasyuromorphia; family Dasyuridae; genus Sarcophilus; species Sarcophilus harrisii. The sequence continues at coordinate 161,941,903 of NC_045427.1, forward strand.
TCAAAGGAGAGATTAATAAAACTGAAACCAAGAAAACTATTGGATTGATTAATAAAACTGTATTAATTTATGAAAAAAACGAACAAAATAGATAAACTTTTGGTTAATTTGATTAGAAAAAGGAAAGAAAAAAGCCAAATCACCAGCATCAAAAATGAAAAGTGTGAACTTAACACTAGTGAAAAATAAATTAAAGCAATAATTAGGAATTATTTTGCCCAAGTGTATGGCAACAAAACTGACAATCTAAGCAAAATGGATGAATATTTTAAAAACATATATAAATTGCCCAAATTAGCAGAAGAGGAAATAAATTACTTAAATAGTCCCATTTTAGAAAAAGAAATTAAACAAGTCAATAATGCACTCCCTAAGAAAAAAACTTCAAGGTCAGATGGATTCATAAGTGAATTCTACCAGACACTTGAAGAAAAATTCTAATACTATGTAAATTATTTGGAAAAATAGGCAAAGAAGGAATCCTGCCAAATTCCATCTAAGATACAAATATGGTCTAAACCAGGAAAAGACAAAACAGAGAAAGAAAATTACAGATCAATCTCCTTAATGAATATTGATGCAAAAATTTTAAATAAAATATTAGCAAAGTAATTACAGCTACTTATCAGGATAATACACTATGACCAGGAATGCAGGACTGATTCAATATCAGGAAAACTATTACCATAATCAACCATATTAATAAAAAAACAACAGAAATCACGTGATAAACTCAATAGATGCAGAAAAAAAGCATTTGACAAAACACAGCACCCATTCCTATTAAAAGCACTAGAGAACATGGGATAAAAGGAGATTTTCTTAAAACAATAAGCAATACCTCTCTAAAACCAACATCAAGCATTATTTGAATGGAAAGAAACTGGATGCATTCTCAATAAGATCAGGAGTGAAAAAATGATGCCCATTATCACCACTATTATTCAACATTGTACTAGAATGTTGGCTTTAAGAAAAAGAATTTTTTTTTATTTAATAACCTTTTATTTACAGGTTACATGTATGGATAACTTTACATCATTAACGATTGCCAAATCTCTTGTTCCAATTTTTCACCTCTTACCCCCTACTCCCTCCCCCAGATGGCAGGATGACCAGTAGATGTTAAATATATTAAAATATAAATTAGATACACAATAAGTATACATGACCAAACTGTTATTTTGCTGTACAAAAAGAATCAGACTCTGAAATATTGTACAATTAGCTTGTGAAGGAAATCAAAAATGCAGGTGGGCATAAATATAGGGATTGGGAATTCAATGTAATGGTTTTTAGTCATCTCCCAGAGTTCTTTCTCTGGGCATAGCTGGTTCAGTTCATTACTGCTCCATTGGAAATGATTTGGTTGATCTCATTGCTGAGGATGACCAGGTCCATCAGAACTGGTCATCATATAGTATTGTTGTTGAAGTATATAATGATCTCCTGGTCCTGCTCATTTCACTCAGCATCAGTTCGTGTAAGTCTCTCCAGGTCTTTCTGAAATCATCCTGTTGGTCATTTCTTACAGAACAATAATATTCCATAATATTCATATACCACAATTTATTCAGCCATTCTCCAACTGATGGGCATCCACTCAGTTTCCAGTTTCTAGCCACTACAAAAAGGGCTGCCACAAACATTCGTGCACATACAGGTCCCTTTCCCTTCTTTATGATCTAAGAAAAAGAAATTAAAGGAATTAGAATAGGCAATGAGGAGATAAAACTATCACTCTTTGCAAATGATATGATGTGATTTAGAGAATCCTAAAAAATCATACCAGAAACCTACTTGAAACAATTAATAGCTTTAGCAAAGTTGTAGGATATAAAATTATCAGCATTTCTATATATTACTGACAAATCCCAACAGCAAGAGATACAAAGAAAAATTCCATTTAAAATTAATGTAGACAAAATAAAATTTGGGGGTGTGTACCTGCCAAGACAAAGCCAGGAACTATATGAACACAATTATAAAACAGTTCCAACACAAATTGTCAGATCTAAACAATTGGAAAAATATCAATTGTTCATGGGTAGGCCAAGCTAATATAATAAAAATATGGTTATGTATAGAAAGAAGTAGTCTACTTGTTCAGTTCGATGCCAATCAAACTGCCAAAATATTATTTTATAGAAATAAAAAATAACAAAATTCATCTGGAAGAACAAAAGGTCAAGAATATAAAGGGAACTAATGGAAAAAAAAATACAAAGGATGGTGGCTTAGCAGTATCAGACCTAAAACTGTATTATAAAGAAGTAGTCATCAAAACATTTTGTACTGACTAAGAAATAGAGTGGTGAATCATTGGAATATCTTAGATACATACGACCAAATAATCAATTCCTATAGTAAGCTAGTATTTGATAAACCTCCAAACTCCAGCTTCTGGGATAAGAATTCAATATTTGACAAAATTGCTGAAAAAAACTGGAAAGTAATATATCAGAAACTCAGCATAGACCTACCTCTCACACCCCAAACCAAAATAAGGTCAAATGGGGTACATAATTTGGGCATAAAAGATGATACCACAAGCAAATTAGGAGAGCAAGAGATAATTAATGTATCTGATCTTTGGAGAAGGGAAGAATTTATGACTGAGGAAGAACTAGAGAACATCATGAAAGGCAAAATGAACAACTTTGATTATATTAAATTAAAAAGTTTTGTGCAAACAAAACTAACAGAAACAAGATTAAAAGAAAAACCACAAAGCTGGAAAAAAAATTTTTTTTACAGCCAGTGTTTCTGATAAAGATCTCATTTCTAAAATATATAAAGAACTGTGTCAAATTTATGAGTACAAGTCATTCCCATATTAATAAATGATCAAAGGATACAAATAGACAATTTTCAGATGATGAAATTAAAACCATCTATAGTCATATAAAAAATGCTATAAATCACTATTGATTAGAAAAATTCAAATTAAAATAATGCTAAGGTACCTCCTCACACCTCTCAGATTGGCTAAAATGACAGGACAACACAATAATAAACGTTGGAGGGATTGTGAGAAAACTAGGACATTAATGCATTGTTGGTGGAGTTGTGAAATGATCCAACCATTCTGGAGAGCAATTTGGAACTAAGCCCAAAGGGATATCAAACTATGCATACCTTTTGACTCAGCAGTGCTACTACTTAGTCTGTATCCTAAAGAGATCATGAAGGAGGGGAAAAGACCTACATGTACAAAAATGTTTGTAGCAGTTCTTTTTGTGGTAGCAAAGAATTGAAAAATGAGTAACTGCCTATCAATTGGGTAATGGCTGAATAAGTTATGGTATATGAAGGTAATGGAATATTTTTATTCTATATAAAATGAACAAACTGATTTTAGAAAAATCTGTAAAGATTTACACGAACTGATGCTGAATGAAACAAGCAGAACCAGGAATACATTGGACACTGTAACAGCAAGAATGTGCTATGATCAATTATGTGAGACTTGGTTCTTTTCAGTGGTGCAGTGATCCAAGTCAATCTCAATAGACTTTGGACAGAAAATGCCATCTGCATTCAGAAAAAGAACTAAGGAGAATAAATGTAAGTTAACATGCTATGCTCACCTCTTTTTTTCTGTTTTTTTCCCCGCTTTCCCATGGTTTTTTGCTTTTGTTTTGATTTTTCTCTCCCAAAATGATTCATAAAATAATGTGCATTAGAAATAAATAAATGAATAACTTTTTAAAGAGACTTGTTTTATCTGGGCCCTTAAAGCAGAGATATGAGAAATGGATGGAAATGTCAGAAAGAGTAATTGAGATTAAATATCAGGAAAAATTTCTAACAATTAGAACTGTCCCAAAGAGGAATGGGTTGCCTTGTGCGCCTTCTTTTGGGAGGTCTTCAAGAAAAGCCTGGACAATATGTTGCATGTGTCACATAGTGGGGATTTCTTTTGTATGTGGTTTGAATCAGGTGGCACTGAGATTTCCTTCAATTTTGAAATTTACATTCTGTTATTCAGATGTTAGATCATTTACTCCTCTATCTCCTCATATATAAGATAAGGGGTCATGATACTAGAAATACCTACTTTGTCTTTTGAGTTAAATCTCTTTTATAACATGGAATTGGAGAAGAGGTATATGGCCAAGACAAGTTTTAGTCTAGGAAGAATTCACAGAGTCACAAATGACAAATTGAGCAATAAAATTATTTTTCCGTGCCACAGTTTTTCATTGGCACTGTAAGTCAGATCTTCCATGAACATATTCTTTAATTCAGTGATAGTAATTTCACTAAATTCTATCATTTTAATCTGATTTTGATACTTTAAAAATCTCACAAATTACAATGTTATTTTGTTTTGAGGCAAAGAATTTCCTAACACCCCTCTGAATTTATTAGAAACCACTGAAGCTATTTCAAAATTCAAACTGGAAATCATTGCATTGGATATCCTTGCCTTAGGAATTTCATCTGCATTGAATAGCATAAATCTACTCATCAAATTCAATCTTTCATGTTGATTTCATCACTTCTCAGTAATATCCCCTTTCTTCCACACTTTTGTGAGGCAATTGGGGTTAAGTGATTTGCCATATGGCTAGTAAGTATGAGGCCACTTTTGAACTCAGATCTTTCTGACTCCACAGCCAGCCCTCTATCCTAGATGCTCCAGTGATATCCCTTTCAAGAAAAAAATACCCTAGATGTTCTAACAACTTAACAATTTTGGTTTAGACTGGGCAAATTTCTATATATTAAGAAAAATGTTATATATGATATACTTTTATATTATCATATGTTATATAATAATTTGCATTAAAATATGTTAGTTATACATTAATCATATATTAATTGTTTTATATAGATTATATAATATGTTTCATATAAATTATATGTGTTAGTTATATTTAATTTTTCTTTTTCTATTTTTCTAATTCTCTAGTTGAGAATCTAAGTCTTGGGAATAATAACAACTACTTTTTAAAAATAAACAAAATATGCTTCCTTGTAAAATATTGATTTTACATGTTTAGCTAATGCTCCCTTTGCCTTCCTCCTAAATATGAATGAACCCTTAAATGTGCAAGTGTTTTTATTCACTGTATTGGTATATGTTATTCGTTTGGCACACAGCAAAAGAAAAGTCAGACCCTAGGGAAATCAGATTGTGTTCTAAATGAAAGCTAACAAAGAGTAGAAAGGCATCTTTTGAATAAGACAACTGAAGAAAAGAAACTGGAGCATTTAGAAAGAAAAGAAGGCCTTGAAGGAATAGAAAAGGCCAAATCAGATAGAGACCCATTTGGAAAACTGGAATGAGGACAAATTGGCAAGTCAAAAAGGAAATGCAACTTTAAGAGAATTGGCTAATGCACTGATTATAGCATTTAAAATGGGCTTGGAACAATCCAGGGGAGTCGAGAGAGAGAGAGAGATATCAGATGGCTAAAACTCCTCTAGCTCCTCAGTATGATTCTAGGAAAAGTAGACATTTTGGAAATAGTTTTGTTAGAAGTGATCTTTATTTTTTCTCCTCTCTCCAAGTAATAAAATAAATATTATGAGTATAAATTGTAGACAAGGGTGAGAACTCACAAGTAGTACACAGGATTGAGCTAATCAACATCTAAATTCAATCTGAAATATTGTGTGTGTATTTGTGTATTTGACCTTTTGACAGTCAGACAAAAGTAGGAATTGAAGCGAATCCAGCAGTGGATCTAAAGTTTCATCTTAGGCAAAGCCTGTGGTATTTTATCTCTAAATTAATTCACATTTGCTTGAGAAAGAACAGAGACATAAATTGAGTTGCCACCAGGTGTATGAGCAGAACCATTTGTAAAGCTGAACCAGATTCTGAAGGAGAGTAGCCCAGCTCAGTTAATCCAGTTAGGAAAGAAGTGTAACTTAAGTCTGGCTGGGTCATGTGAGGTGAGGTCATAAACATATTTATTAATGAGTATTACTTCAGCTTAGCCAGAGACCATATGATGGAGGAGATTATTGCCCCTCTGTAGAAAAAGCATGGCATTATACCATTTATGATGTATGACAGCACCAATTTTCTCCATTATTCTTATGGCACTTACACAACCAAACATATTTATATAAATATAGTATATAATTTAGTGTGTGTATATGCATATATATTTATATTTATAAGGTTTGTATCTCATACCCCCACCTCTCCTAAATACTATTTGAGGTCAGGACCTGTGTCTTATATGTTTTGTTAATATTAAACAATGCATATGCATATAGCAGATACTCTACAAGTACTTGTTGAAAGGAGAACCAAACAGTCATTATATACAACAATTGTAATATGAATCAAAAAGCATAATTAATGAAAACCAAAGGTTGGGAAATTGTATTTAGTTGTGTTAACCCTGAAAAAAAGAGGAAAATAATTTCCCTACTTTCATTAGAAAATTAGCAATTTAGAGATAAATTTGGAATGTTGCATAAATTATCAAATTCACTCACCATCAATTGATTTTGCCCATGTTTTGTTGCCAGCATCTGGAGATCTACCCTCTGTTTGAATCTGGGTTAGGAGAGGGTAACTCCAGATTCTCACTATACTTAAGAGAAATAAAGCAAATATTATTTTAAAAAAATATCTATTAATCAATTGATATCTCTCTCAACAAACAAATACTGAACAATGAAAAAAATTGGCTTTTTGATTTCCCAAAGCTGTCATCTAATTGTAGACAGCACAGAGAAAAACAATAGACTAAAGCAATGGTAAAATTGATTTGTAAGTTAAGATTAAAGGAGCAAAATATGTACATTTTCCCATGAACAGTGACTTAATGGGGTCATTATAACAATTTCCAAGCATTTGAAACAGTAGAAAGATATCTAATAGGAAGCTATGAAATGAATAGAGTATATAGCCAATAAACACTGAAAGTTATTTGATCTAAAAATAAATCCCTCAATGTATTTATTATATTCTCTTTTTATGATGACAGCAAGGTACAGTGCCTAGGATATTAAAAGTTAGAACCATGAAGACTTGAGTCCTGCCTTTTATACTTACAAGCTGTATCAGTAGAGCAAATATTTTAACTGCTCTGTGCCTCAGTTTCCCCATTTCTAAAATGAAACTATGAGTATCTATAGTACCTTTTTCACAAGGTTTTGTGAGCCTCAAATGAAAATAATATGTTATTTTTCCCAATTACATGTAAAATAATTTTAACATTCATTATTTAAAAAAAAAACACTTTTGAGGTTCAAATTCTATCCATCTCTCCCTTCTCACTCCCTTTCCTGAGAAAATATGCAATCTGTTATAGATTGAACATGTGCAATCATACATGACATTTCCATATTAGTCATTTTGTACAAAACAGAAAAACAGGAAGGAAGGAAGAGAGAGAGACAGAGACAGAGAAGAGAGACAGATAGAAAGAGGGAGGAAGGAAAAGAAAGAGAAAAAGAGAAATGGAGAAAAAGAGGGGAAGGGAAAAAATAGAATACTTCAGCTTATATTCAGAAAACGTTGGTTCTTTCTCTGGAGGCAAAAAACATTTTTTTATCATGAGTCTTTTGGGATTGTCTTGTTTTATACTGTCATTGTATTGCTGAGAATAGCCAAGTCATTCAGTTCTTTATCATAACATATTGCTGGTACTATGTACAGTATTCTCCTGCTTCTGCTTACTTCACTTTTTGTCATCTCATGTACGTCTTTCCAGGTATTTCTGAAATTGTTCTGCTTGTCATTTCTTATAGCACAATACTATTTCATTACAATTATATACCATAGTTTGTTCAACTATTCACCAATTGATGGGCATTCCCTCAATTTCCAATTCTTAATTGTCATAAAAAGAACTACTACAAATATTTTTGTATAAATAACGAACTCCCATTTTCAGTCCCATTTTCATTATGTATTGCTTCCCTTTTTGATATTTATAATATTTTTTCTAATTACATGTAAAATTTTTTAACATTTTTTTAAAAATTTTGAGTTCCAAATTCTCTCTCCTTCCCCTCCACTATCATTAAGAAGGCAAGCAATTTTATGCTGTGTTCTGTCATGCAAAACAAATTACTATATTAGTCATGTTGTAAAAGAAAACACAGACCAAAAAAAAAGAAAGAAATGAAATGAAAAATAGTATGCTTTCATCTACATTCAGACTCTATCCATCTTTCTTTGGAGGTGGGTAGCATTTTTCATCATGAGTCCTTCAGAATTGTCTTGGTTCTTTGTACTTCTGAGAGTAGCTAAGTCATAGTAATTCACTGTACAATATTGCAGCTAGTGTGTGCAATATTCACTTAGTTCTGCTCACTTCACTTTGCATTATTTCATATTAATCTTTCCATTTTTTTTGAAAGCATCCTGTTTGGCATTTCTTGTAGCACAATAGTATTTCCTTTCTGTATTGCTTCTTAAATCTTCCAGACAAAATCCATCAGTACAAGTTGCACCTGGCATCCAGTGTACATCACTAGCCAAGTCTTTCTGTAACTCATGGCTGATCTGGCCCTCACTTTACTACTACTTATAGAACTAGATACAGTTAGATTTCTTACTGAGAGACTGAAAAGTAGTCCTTTCCCCTTATATCCACTTTACAAAAGGCAAAACATTCCCCAGAAAACCAACAGATCAATCAAGTAATCAATATGCATTTAAGTTCATTTATTATGAGGAAGAGAGGCATAAATACAAAGAAGGAGGCAATCTGTACTCTCAAGGAACTTAAAATCTATTATAAAAGAGTAAAAATGTACATATGCAAGCATATAAAGGATAAATAAATATAAATAAAATGTAGTTAAATGAATTGTGATTAGGGAAGGTGAGCAATAGTAGTTATGAGGGGTGAAAGGGAGAGAAGCCCAGGAGAGGCTTCTTGTAGGAAAAGGTAGGTATGATTGCCTGTGGTTGTACATGGGAATCTATTGTTTCTGAGTTTGAAAGTCAACTTGGGGCAGTCACCATGCTGGGTTTAAATAATGCAAAATCTTCAGCAGATTTTGCCACTTCATGGTGAGTTAAAATTTCATTCATTTTTCTTTGGAAAAAATACAGGGGACATAAAATTAGGTTCTAGCTGCTGAATCATATCTCTCAGCAACTGCTTAGTCCTCAAAATAATTTAGGCCAAAGAATGAATTTTGATGATTTAGAGTCTTTAGGTAGAAGATATTTAAGAAAATAAGAAAAGCATTTGATGACAATAAGGGCACAAATAATAAGATTAGAAAATTAAATTAAAATTCAATAGGAGTTGGAGAAGACATTTGGGGCCATTCTGTGTCTGCCAATCATCATACATATCTCAGATCTCCATCACTGCTATTTACTGAATAGGAATGTGTTTAAAGTATTGTAAGAGTCGTCATAGGACTATAGCTTAGGTCAGTGACCTCTGTTAAGATTTTTCTAGGGGTTCAAAAATTGCTTAAGATTATGTTGACAATAGTTTTCAGATAGTTTTCAGGTTTAATTTTTGTTTTATTGCTTTCCTTAAGATGACAATTTCTTGTTTTTTCTCTTCTTTATTCATTCTCACCCATCCACTAGTATTGGCTTAGATTCCTTAGGCTAGGAAAAAATATATACTTGTGTAAGTATGTATATGTTTGTGTTTAATATATAGAGAGGATCTTACTGACCAATTATTTAGGTATGTGATCTGAATTGTTTTCCCAGTAATGTGTACATCCTCATGGTCTCAATCAGTTCCTGTTGAGAACAACCCAATGGTCCCTATCCCACACACCTCCTCCCAGTTCTCTTCCCACCCCCCACCATGTAAGATAATTGAGCTTCTGAAACCACGAGTTTGAGGCCAAGAAACAAAGTCAAAATAGGAACCTGATTTTTTCAGGGATTCAATATGGAATACCAGCTCTAGAACAAAAGGTTGAAGTGATTATTTTGAAAAGTATTAAAGAATTTAAAAGGATAGGATATAGTCTTGGGAAGCAGAATGTATACTTCTTTCCTGATCCTCATTACAGCCCAGTGAGATAAACAGTACAGGTATTAATTAGCCTCATTTTATAGCTTAGGAAATCAAGGCTCATAGAGTTTTAGTGACATAGTCTTGTCATACAGCTGCTCATTATCCCAGGAGGAATTTGAACTTGACAAATGAATACTATTACCCAGAATCTGGAATACATTAAGCATATAATAATTGTATCTTAATTAATCACAAACCAAATAGAGTTAAGAACTTCAGATTGCCTCATTTTCATGGGCCCAGAGTTCCAATGATGGCAAATGACTCTTTCCCCACGTCTTTACAGTTCTCCCAGAGTCCTTTTATCTTGGGAAAGGAACTGGTACTAATTCTTCACAATGCCCAAGTCATAGTTTAGAAAGCAATGGTAAACACATAATCTCTGCCTTTGATCAATTTTCAATCTGTTATGCCATTGTCAAGAAGATAAGGAAGTCTTTTTATTTGAACCCAAATTCCTGACTTTCTATTAACCTCTGGGAGTATGAGAATGTACAGAAAAAAGTTGGCATTCATTTAGGACTGAGTTGACTCACATGAGAGTAAGAGATAAGAGTCATTGTTCACAATGCAGTAACAGAGTGAGACATCAGGAAGTTTAAAAAAAAAAAAGCAAACAAAACACAAAGAACAATTGTGAATCATGGTTTCTAATAGGACTGACATCTTTAAGAAGAAAAAGATTTTAGGTTTAAATCACACTCCTCTTTCTGAAAGGATTATTCTAGAAATGGTCCTTAGTGAGTTGAACTCTCAAAGAACAATAGAGCCCATCAGTCATCTCTGAATTGAAAGTCCATCAACAACATTTCCAATAAGTCATCCAGGTTCCCTTCCCTCCCCTGACTGTTGAATAGATCTAATTGACAGATTTTTTTTCTCATACCAAGCTGGAATCTGCCTTTTATAATTTCTCCTTATTGCTCAATGACCTATTCTTTGGAATGAAGTAGGAAAAGTGATTTGGCTGGTAGGGCTATCATATTATAAGGTGGGAGACTAACTAACTAACTAACTAATTGACATTTTACAAGTACCTAGGGCAAGCACAATTAGGTGTGGAGATCGGAGACCTGTCCCAGGTTCTCTCAGTCTCTTCTTGTATGGTATCTTATATCTCAAGGTCTCCAATATATATTCTGGGAGAGGACAAAGAGCTGCCATATGCAGAGTGTCCCAATGGTCTCCTTGTATTTTAAAGCTATCATTTGCAAAGTCGATGTCTATATGTGTGTTTATTTGAGAAACATTATAGGGAAAATCATAGCACTGCTAAGCCCCATCCCTCAGTTACTTCTTGAGATGTCTGCCTATCAAGAATTCTGTGTCAGTAAGCATTTCCTGCTGAGCAGAGAGAGGCAAAAACAAATCCACAAGGACTCATGAAAGAGTAATGGAAAGACATGTTGGAGAGAGGGAGAGAGAGAGAGAGAGAGAGAGGAAGGGGGAAGGGAGAAAGAGTATAAGGTAAGAAATATTTTTCCATTTAAAAAAAAAGAATGATGCCATAGGTTTAGTGTTTATTGATTTCTTTAGGTTTTATTGTTTGCTCATCACTGACAAATTATACATATCAAAAAAAAAGGTGCTGGGAATTTTTTTCCCCAACTCTTTTGGCCTAGATAGAATATATTTTTAGGGCTGTAAAAATATTTCTGAATTTAGATCAATCTTTATTATGTCTGATAAATTTTGTTTCATAATTTACATCTTGGAACTGATTTATCAAATATATGTTGATCACATCCCATGTGTGAGACACTGCTAAAGGGAGGGCCACATAGACGACCTGCTTCCATGGAACTTAGAATTTAGTTGAGAAGACAAAATGAAAATATATAAAATGATAACAGTATAAAAGATGTCAATCAACCAAACAAGCATTTATTAAGAGATTATTATGTGCCACTAAGTTTGGGGAATTCAAAGGTAAAAGTGAAATATTAACTAGGCCATAAATGATTACTTTTCTTACGTCTATATTTGTATGAACCAAAGCTCCAAATATGTGTGATTATATTACATTTACATAGCACTTTATGCTTTACCGAGTCATTTTTTCTTCACCATCTCATTTAATACTCGCTCTAACCTTAGAAAATGTGCAAGTATTAATTATTACCCTAGTTTGCAATAGAGAAGCAAATCAAAAGAGTTTTAAATGGTTTTCCCAAGGTTACTCAGCAAGTTAGCAGCAGAACCAGAATTAGAAACCATATTTTCTATTTCAGGTCCAACGTGCTTTCCACTATTTCTTGCTGTGCAGTATTCCATTGACACTAAACTCTCTGTAAGTTATAAAGCTAGGAAGTCTATAGAGTACTGAAATTGGAATCAGGAAGACTCATCTTCCTGGGTTCAAATCCAGCCTTAGAAAAGTACTACCTGTGTGATACTAAAGTCCCTTAAACCCTATTTCCCCCAGTTCTTTATCTGTAAAGTGAATTGGAAAAGGAAATAACAGTTTCTTTAGCAAGAAAGACCCAAATGGGGTCATGGAGAGCTGAACAGAACTTAAATGATTCAAGGATACACAGTTCTAAAACAGCTATGCACTATTGCTTAAACTGCAGTTCCCCTTGGAGTCTGAATAGCATTTAGAAAAAACATGGGTTTGGTTTCCTGATGGCATCTAAGTTTCTACCTTTCAAAAAGATGGAATGGGATAAGTCACAGTGGATTCAGATGCTCTTAAAAACTTAATATAGTGACCTGGGGGAGATGGGGGTTTGCCCATCTTGCTTGATAGAGATAAACTGACCTTTTAGGTTCCTCTGATTTAGGAACATGTGCTGTGGAAGTGTTGAAAGAGATCTGCAAATAGGCTGGTGTTAAGCAGCTGCCAAATAGAGCTAACTCAGGGCTTTCGTTTTACAGGTCGCAAAGCTTTTCTTACAGAACATCTATCCTCCTGTGTCAATTAGTCACCCTCCTTCCTAAGCTTTTTCCTAGCCCAGACTATATTCTTCCCCCTGGGCTAGTCTCGGAATGCCTGGCCAAGTCTGCAGTGTTTGGGATACCCTTAGTTTGGGCCTGGAGGAGAGCAAGGATATAAACTGATCCTAAATCATGACTGCCTGCTGGTCTCACATTAAATCTGGTTTTGGGGACATTCCAGAGAGACAGAGACTCATTTTAATCACTTCTGCCTTGTGGCTTATATAACTTGTACTCTCTGCAGCCATTCTCACTGCTGAGTGCATTTAGTTCTGGACATTTCTAGAGAAGCTTGATTTATCCCATACCTCTGCCTCCATTCCTACCTCCGTCAAAGCAGTTCTTGGTGATATGGCAGGGTTAAATGTGCCAAATCATCATACATTCCGACACATTTTAGTTTAAAAAACAGCATCCTTGCCTCTCCCATTAAGAAATCCTGTTAGGAATGGATTAAAGAGAGAGTAGAACATTAATGGAATGTAAACTATATACTTTTTGTAGGAGGCAACTTTTTTATTTTTATTTTTATATTTCTACCATCTGGCACTTAATAAGTGCTTAAAATCGAGGTTTACTGCATTAAATTGAATAGAAGCCAAAATGGTAATCTCATGTCCTGTCTGTAGATAGCTATCTATTTAATTGCTAGGAAATGAATAGATTCAGTTTTGTCCTGTGGCCACTATATATTCTTTCCCAAAGTAATTTAATGAAAGGAACCATGACTTTTTAAATTAATGGACAGTTTTATTACATGAAATCAGCTAAATACTGACTAGGTTAGTTATGGCATCAAATAGCTATATTACCTGATTTTTATTTAACATCTATTACTGGGATTAAGAGTAAAATTCTTCCTAGTCATCTGATTTCATTGGATTACTAACTGATTGCTCTGATCCTAGATTCATGAAACTAATTTCACCCTCTGCAAATTCATGGTTTTAATCTCAGCTGGGCCAGTGGTGGTACTATAGTTGAGAAACTTCATTCTCCACCTTGAACTTCCAAACTAATCCCTCATAGTACCTTTTCCCCAATTTTTCCCTTTTCTTTTACCCCATCCCCTATCACATAACCTATTTTTCTACATATTTGAAAAGATAGAGGCTATTTGACATGGACTTCATTAACCCTACTCCTCCATTACTTTGAATGTCTTAGTTTCCTCTTCCATTCCTTCCTTTTTTCCTTCACAAAAGAATCTCTCTACTATTCTTGAAAGTTAATCCTTCTGATTTTGCCTTCAAGTCTCTTCTCTTCCCCTGACTATTGGAGTTATCTTGGGCACATCACTTAATTTATCTGAATCTCAATTTCCTCATCTGAAAATTTAGCATGTCTTTGGAGGTCTCTTAGGGCTTTAGATCCCAGAGCCCAAGATCTCCAGGACTTTGAGTGAATAAACAATTACCAATAAACATTTGTTAAGTACCTTTTATGTGCCAGACAATGTAGTAAGTCCCAGGGATTGTTGCTATTAGTGCTTCATTCTGGAAGAGAACCATGATATCAGGCAGGGGATGCCATGATATACAAGTGAATTGAATTTAAGTGAGGGAGGACTGTGCAAGGTCACCTTCCAGAGCCATCTTGGTCCAATGATCAGATATAGATGAGGACACCTGAAGATGGCCCTGGATAGGCATGGGATACAAATAAGAGAGAGAAAAATAATACTTGCATCAAATACTTTACAGGGAAGATTGTACATAAAAGAAACTGGAAAGGAGGTAGGGGGTTTTGGAGTTTGAACTTAGTGGAGCAGTTAGTAGGAAATGAAGAGTTGATTGAACATTCTGAGTCCTCTGTAAAGGGAAGCCATGATAAGTTTTTTGATCTGCCCTCCAATCAGAAGAGAGTGGCAATTGAGAGTACTGAGGAGGTACTGTGCATCAAAGCTGAAGCAATCCCTCTGAGGATGAGATTTCTGGCAATGAGCTTATGCTTGGGGGGAAGCATGATATGCTTGGAGTCAAAACCAAGCAAAGCAGCTGGTGGGAAATAAATGACCTGGATCTAGCTGTGAAACAACTATCCATGCTGCTCCCCTCATATAGATGTTTAAAACTGCATAAATGGACCAACTTTATTCCCAAATGGATCACTGTTGTTTTTTTTTTTCTTTCACATAAATGAAAACATGTTGATCTATTCTGATTCTTCCTGATGGTTTTCAAATGAAGACTCAGCTCTGGAGTTTCAGTCACTAAGTAAGAAGGTTGCCATAATAAAGGCTCTTTGTGGCTCAGTCATGAATTTAAGCTAGTAAATCTCTTGAGATTCGACCAGAAATCAGATGAGACTCTAGGATGACAGCTGAGCCTTTTTTCAATGAAATAATGCTCTTGGAAATTCTAGGAAGTAAAGATCAAAGAGGAGAAGGATTTCTAGGTTTGGGCACATTGTTGGCAAGCAACAAATGATTCTTTGTATGTTTATTGATAATGTTAATGATAATAGATAAATGACTCAAGAGAATCTTCTTTCTAATAAGACAGTAGAAGAAAGACAAGGCTCTGGTTGGCACCAAAATGTCCCTTGGAAACTGACCTCTTGATTCTTTGTGAGATTTAAAACTGAATAGCTGGTTCAAGCAGAGCACTTTGCTCCCTTGGCTTATCATAGGGCCTATATCTTTAAATACAATTTTTTTTTTCTTTTTTTCTTTTGTGAACATAGTCTACCTTGCTTGTTAGTTCTTATTGAACTAAATAGAACCAAATGAAACCTTGTTGATTTAATTAATCTTCTGGCTTTGGTTTCCTTTTATTACATAATTTCATCAGTGTCTAGATCTCCTGGTATATAAAATACAAACCTAATTCATACCCTCATCACTTCTTGCCTGGATGACTAACAATCTTTCAAATCTTTCACTCACTGCCATGAAAATTTTTCCCGAGTCTAGCCATATTATTCTTCCTCCTTCTTTCCATTCCTCAAGATGTTCCTGTAGTAATATCCTACCATGTCACTCTATTCAGTCAGTTTAGACAACCAGGAAGTCTAGATACTGGTGAAATTATGTAATAAAAGAAAAACTAAGCCACGTCCGAAGCCATTTGGCCTATAACTTTAAAATATCACTCATTTGAAAAAGGAAAAAACAAACAGAAAAGAGAAACAACAACATCAAACTGCAAATTTTTCCTTATCAGAAAAGCAATGTCCACTGGACTTGAAGTCCAAAGATGTGGTTTGATTCCATTTAATAGCTTTATGATTTGAAGCCAATTATTTCTGTTCCCTGGCTCTCTGTTCTTTTCTTCATCTGTAAAATCAGTAGGCTGGAGTAGGTGCTCTTTGAAAGTCCCCTGTTGGCTCTTATATTCTATGAACATGTAACAACAGCAACTTCCTCCCTCTCTCCCTCCCTCCCTTCCTTCTTTCCTTCCTTCCTTCTTCCATCCCCCTTCCCTCCTTTCCTGTCTCCCTCCCTCCCTTCCTTCCTTCCATCCTTCCATCCATTCTTCCTTCCTCCTACATACTTCCTCCCTCATTCCTTCTTTCCTTTTTCCCTTCCTTCCTTCCTTCCTTCCTTCCTTCTTTCTTTCCTTTTTCCCTTCCTCTCTCCTTCCTTACTTCTTTCCTTCTTCCCTTCCTTCCTTCCTTCCTTCCTTCCTTATTTCCTTCCTTTCTTCCACTGTCTCTTCCTTCCTTCCTTCCTTTTTTCTTTCTTCCTCCTCTTTTTCTTTTTCCTTTTCCTCCTCCACCTTCTTCACATTAGAATATAGTCACGGACCACCATAAGAAAAAAATGACAATTAAAGCTATAGATAAAACTTTTAGAAAAACATAGCATCTGGTTGCTATGCCAATACAAGCATTACCTACCACCTACTCTACCATCAACATATTTAAATAAATAACAATGATGATAAGTTGCTAATACTAAAAATACTTATAAAAAAGCTACTGTCATACATGTCTATTTATAGAAACTCTTGCTGCAAGCTAGAGACAATTAAGCAAAGGACAAGATCTGGCCTTTAAGTTCCCCATCACAATACTAATACTTCATTTGTTCAACATAAATGCTGTTTTGTTTTTTGTTTCTCTGTCAGGTCTCATTTGCTCCCAAAGTAAAGAGAACTAAACTGATAATCAGGTCTAGGTTTGAATCCTGGCTCTGTCTCTGAATAAACTATGGATTCATGAATAAACCACAATTTCCATGAGCCTTACTTTCTTCATATGTAAAAGGATGGTAACAAATAATACTTTCACCTCTTATCTCACACAAGTTTATTATTAGAAAGTTCAAATGACATAGTGATTGTAAAGTACTCAATAGACTAAGCTGTTATAGAAAGTCATTATTTTTGTTTTCATCAAACTTGTGATTTCATCCATATAAATAAATTCCAGTATGGAAACTGTCCAACCCTACAAATTGCAACCCTGTAATTAGTCCAATTATGTTCTGGTCATCTCTATTGGGTTGTGAGAGCTGATTGTTAAATTTTCAATGTAACAATTTTCACTCAGAAATTAATAAATACTACAAGTGAGCACCTGATTTATTGTTCTTGGATTTTTAGACAAGTAAATAATGAAGAAAATGATAATGCAAATGAAACTCTTAAAAATGCACTATGCATGGGTTTTTCTCTATAGTCCATTGTTAAACATTTTGCATCATACCATTGTTTGAAACTTAAAGCTTTCACTCCCTGGGATAACTGAGAAGTCAAGCGATTTGCCTATGGTCATCCAACTAATAATTAGTTGAGTCAGGAGTTGAACCTTAGGTTCCCTAACTCCAAGGCTGAAGCACAATCCACTGTGTTATCTCATTGTCATTAATCAAATTGTTGGCTCTGTTTAATACTTCTTAAATAAATATTAAGGATTTAATTTTAAATTTTTAAGTTAATTTAGCACCCAAAACAGTACAGTTGGGGGAAGCCCCAAACCTTCCAAGTTGTTTTTTTATTACTAACCTGAGAGAACTATAATTTTCCCAAAGAACATATCAAAAACAGGATGTACTAAGAAAAGAATAAATGAAATATTTATCAAGTTCTTGTTATGTGCAAATCAATATGCTAAGCATTGGATATATAAATATGAAAACAAGACAGACCCTGCTTTCAAAGATCTTCTCTAACAAGGGAACAACACATAGAGAAAGTTTCAATTGTAAGTCAGATGGAAAGATCCCATGTTCTTTAGGGTACAGCAGCAAAGTAGATAATAATCCCCCTTCTTTAATATTGTTTCCACTTATAAAATCATATGATTTTCTGATAGTGAATCATTTGACAATGCCAGGAATTGTGATGGCAAGAACTTACTTTTTGGGGTTATTGGTAATTATGGCTATACCACTTGAATAAAAAATTGAGGCTGTATGTCTACAAAAGTGGCTTCTGAGGATGATACCTGAGGGCTGGGCTGGAAACATCATCATCCTTGAGACTTTGGGTTCAGGGTCTAGGTCTGTCCTTGTCAGGATCTAAAGAGTTAAGATGGTCAAGATAGTTGTGGTTAGTTTGACTTGCTTGGTACATGCTGCCTCCTATATCTCCTGCAAGATACCTTCCTCTTTCAAAATCAGGTTGCCTCCCCTGTATGTGTTTAAAGGATGTGACTAGAAACACAGAAGTAAAAGTTAAGGTTGAGACTAAAATTCAACTTTCTTGTGATTCAAGGTAATTTTTCTTTCCCTGAAGAGACCTATGCATAAGTGAAGAAATCTCATTTAAAAAATGGTCACTGATGCTGAAATTTGCATTTTTCTATATATACTACATTCCATAGAACAGTCTTAATTCATTGAAATATACCAATCTGGAATCCCTAATTAATCTAATTGGGAAAGAAGAACTCTACTTTTAGAGAAAAGAAAGAAGTTTCAGGTAAACAATAATGATTTATTTTAAAAGTCTCTCAATTCTCCTCAAACCAACTTGTAATTTTCTAGTGTGACTTGGGTCAAAACATATTTTCTCCACTATCCATCACCTTCTTAATGTTCACAGTGGTGACCCTAAAATGCTGAAGTGATCTGGATATAGACAAAAATTTATAAAATTGCTTTAAAATTATTTTAAAATTTTTCCATATTATCATAGTTTCTGAATATATTTTCATCTCCCTATTCAATGAAGCATTGCATTATAACAAAGAATGAAAAAAAAATAATAAAGAGGAGGAAAAAAAAAATTTAGCAAAATTAGCCAACATATCAACTAAGGCTGACAATTTATTCAGTATTCCAAATTCACAGTTTCCCATCTCTGTTTTAAAAAAAAAAAAAAAAAGGAGGAAAATACCTTTTCCATTTTCTTCTGGGAGGTATATTTTTGTTGTTATTCCAATTTAAAGTCATAATAATTATCTATATTGGCTTTTTAGTTCTTAATTCATTCTGCATCTGTTCACATATTTCACCTTATACTTTTCTAAATCCTCCGTTTTCATCATTTATAAAGCATAGTAAAATACCATTACATTCATGTAATGCAATTTATTTAGTAAAATCTAAATTGATAGACATGAATTTTATTTCCTGGAGGTTTTTTTTTTGCTACTACTATAAAAATAGTTTTCTAAATAATTTGGTGTATATGGAGCTTTCCCTTCTGACACTAACTTCTTTATTGTATAGGCTAACAACACAATCTCTGGCATAGTCATTTTAGTCATTTTTTTACAAAGCAGCTTTCACTGAATTTCCCCATAAATAATAACCATTTGTATCATTGGTCATTTGAGAAAACAATATATAGTATGACTGCTGAGTTCAGATAGATGGGTATTTATTCTTAAATCATAATACAAGTATTGTATATATTTCAACTGGAACTAGCTGCCCAAAGCAAACCGCTCCTATAACCTCTCATATGAATCACCATTTGAGATATGGTATGGTGCATTGGGAGGCACTGTATTATGAGGGGGAAAACACTGGTTTAGGAACCAGGAAAGCTAAATTCCAGACCTGGCTATTCCTTTAACCAGCTGTAGAGTCAACCAGCCGGAAATCATCAGCTTCAGTTTCTTCATCTGTAAAATTAAACAGCTAGACTAGATTATCTTTAAGTGCCTTTAAAGCTTTAAAAGTCTATGATTCTTTCCTTACTACAAATCTAGGACAGAGGCTGCCTCTGCAGGTTAAGTGAGGTTGCTTCATTTAAAAGACCCAGATGAGTTGCCTGTGCAACCTTAATCCATCACTTCTGATTTTCTTTGACTGTATAGACCTGATAGCCTCTGGTACAATTGCTAAGTTGAATATGAATAAGCCATACTAAGCAAGGTTAAAATCTAGTCCACAGATCTGGCATAGATCCTCTTTATTTTTGTCCTAAGCTTTAATTAATTTTGTTTGTTTTTAAGTAGGAATTTATATTTCTACTTTTAAGGCCAACATTTAGAAAAATTGTGTAATCCAGATTTAATACTGATACCTTCCTACTTACCCTTTCATCCCTTCTTCCCCAGCACCCCAGTGCCATCAAACTGTCCCTAGTATGACTAACTGAATTTGCCCTTTTAGCAGAGATCATGCTTCAGATTGTACCCTTTCTGCAACAAAATTGACTTTTCCTGTATCCCATTTCCTTTCCAAGATAACAGCTAATTCTATAATAAATTAATATCTGCTACCAGTTTAGGCTAACAGTTGTATCTGATGTTTTGTGGTAGAATTAAGGTGACCCTGAATTGGCAAAGACTAGGCTAGTAGGGTTTACTTTGACAGATCCTATCAAGCTAGAGAGACTTTGTATGATGGGATTATGTGTGTCATGTAAAAAGGCCAGCCTATATAAGGTCAAAAAGACTCATCACCACCATTTTAGCTGCAAAGTAATAAAAACTTTCAGAATTAGCTATTTTAAAGTAGTTACAATTTGTGCATTGTTAGGATTCTTACAAGGTGCTAAGTCAGTTATCTAATTTAGCATGGTACTTAATAGTTCTATAGTTCACTAATATACTTAGTACTTATACTACAAGATTCACACCTTTAAGAGAGCATATATAAGGAGGAGCCCACTAAAGGACAAGCCCACTCTTGGAGGAGGAGACAGATTCATTCCATTTTTCACCTTTGTGCTGGCTGGAGACATTCGGATAGAGCTAGAGGCTGAAGCTGGCAGAGGCAAAGGACTAGCGGAAAGAGCTCTCAGAACCAAGGAGAGAGATAGGCCTCTAAGAAAGCTAACTCAGCACAAGGAAAGAAACAAGACTTTGAAAGAGATAATAAAGGATTTGGGGTTATTATTCTGAACTGAAACTAAGGCTACCTCCTGAAGTGCCCCAAGAAACCTGCTCCCAGAGAACATTATATTTTAGAGAACATTATAGTGCATGTAGAATGAAGAGCCATACCAATGAAATGATTAATCCTTGAAATATTGAAGAAATTAATTATTTCAGTGGATCTGTGCTGCTCTCTAGCTGGGCTCTTTCTTGACCTATATATGCCTATTCATCTATGTTTCTCTTGCTCCCAAGCAAGAAATCTGCCACACATGGGACCTTCTTGTCTTCTATTGATATTGTACAGATAACAAGAGAAAAAGTCACCCGGACACTTGTCACCCTCCCCCCTTTCTCATTGTGAGCTTGGTATATGTTTCCAGTGAAAGAAGCTAAGAGAAAATGATGGTTTAACTCCAAGAGCTCATAGAGCCAAATACTGCAAGACAAAAGAACAAAACTCTGATACAATTTTAAGGAATCTTAGATATTTCTAGGCTGGGAAGAAAATGCCTCATAATTAGTCCACAAATCACAACATAGATGTAGACATTAATTTTGCCTACATATAAAGCCATAAAGAACTAGATTGTTTAGTGGATAGATTGCTGTGCCTGAGTTCAAACCCAGTCTCAGATACATAACAAGTTGTATGACCCGGAGGAAGTCACATAAGCTCAATTTCTTCAACTGTAAGATGAGGATAATAATAGCATCAACTTCATTGAATTGTTGTGAAGATCAAATGAGATAATATTTTGTAAAATGTTAGTACATAGTAAAGCATTATATGTATGGTCACTTTTCATCTATAAAATTCTATGATTCTGTGAGTTTGAAGACTAAGTTTGAGCCAAATAGCTAAATAATTCATCAGGATATTTATCCAGGATAAAGAAAGAATTTTTCAGCCCTATCAGATGCCATCTCTCCTTGGGAAAAAAAGGGGGGGTAGGAATAATTTTTCCTAGTTTAGAGTATAATGCTGTGGGAACTTTTATCTGTCTGGAAGTTATTCTAAGCCATTTACATAGTTATATCCTGAGCAGCCCACTTAGAACCATCGTTTCCCTTTTTAAAGTTAGAGGTTTTGCAAAGGCTATCTTGAAGAAGTGGGAGGCTCCCCCTCAGTGGCCTCTTCCTTACGATGGGAAGAGCCCATTAAGTAATATGGAGCAAAGTTAAGACTAATTCGGTACTGCAGGAGAGGTGCTCATCCCCTCTGCTAGTGTCAGAAGGATGCTAAAATCAAAAGCAATTGGTGGGATTCAAGACAAGCCCAGGGAAAACCTGCCACAGTGAGTTCCCTGTCAGGCTTCCTATCTCTGCAAGTGTTAACAACACCTTTGTTCCTACAAGAGCCAGTGGCAAATTCTTCTAGATGCTTGTCCTTGTATGTCAACATTTTCGTTTGAGCAAAGTCCAGTTGAAATGAATATCTAGATTGACCTTGGCGTGCAAAATAAGGTAAAAAAAAGATGTGTAGGAGAGGAGGCTTTTGCCTAGCGATGGAGGGAGGTGAGTGAGCGCCCCAATTTTCCCCATTGTAGGAAGAGTGATGCAGAATCATGACTCAATCGAACAAGATCCAAGTGTGAAATTCCGTCTACCCCAATCCCCGACCAAAAACAGACAAATAAATAAAGGATCAGCTTTGTTGTAGTCTTATGACTTTTAAACTGAGGAAATCGCTTTCCTTGACCCCACAAGTCTCCTGTCTCTGTCTCCAACCCATTCAGTAGATTAAGCCCCCGCTCGGTGGCCGGGGCAGTAACTAGCAGGGGTAGACCCGCTTCAGCGTCGGGCTGCAGTGGAGAACTGCCTGCAGTCCAGGTGGCCAGAGCGCGGCTGCGGCTGAAAGGCACCCAATCGATGCGCTGCAGCAATACCAACCTGGTTGGGGCGGGCTCACCCCTTCTGTCCCTTCTCTCCTTTCTTCTCCTCCCCGCCCCCCTCTCCATTCTCCCCTCCTCCCCTCCGCCCTCCCCCGCTGCTATATCTTCCTCCCCAGAGCAGCATTCAGCTGGGGGTGGTGATGGAGGAGAGGATGGACCAACGCCAACCTTCTGCACAAGCGCTCTCTCCGCCTAACATCGCCAGGATTTATTTTCCTATCCTCTAGGTGCTGTGAAAGCAGGGGGCGGGGCACGCCTCTTCTTTCTTTTCCTTTCCTTCTTTTTTTCTCTCCTTTCTTTTTTTTCCCCTTTCTTTCTTTTTTTCTTTTTTTTTTTTAAAGGCGTCATTTGACCCCATTATTTTTTCGGACCTGGCTGGTTCCCCAGAGTGGGGGATGGATGGAGACCATTAAAGCCCTAAATCTGAAAAAAATCTTCTCTGAGAGAAGAAGGGAGCTTACGGGAACAACCTGGCCTGGGAGGAAGAGTAACCCTCCCCCACCCGCGGGGTATTCTAAGCTTTTTCACTCCTTCCTGCCCCTCCTCCCCACGACCTCTTTCTTTCCTTCAATATTCCAAAGAGAAAGGCAATATGGAAGTTACACTCATCATTTTCTGTTAACCTGGGTTCTTTTTATAGCCTTTAGCCCCTTGAGGGTATTTAAGAATAACACTGGGTAAAGCCAACTACGCACCAAGCAGGTGATGTGACAAAGCACATTAAGTCTTGTGGCTAGAGACCTAAAGTGCACAAAAATAGTAAGGGAACCGAGCTAGAAGCGAGCTAGACTAAGGACGTTGGGATCAGAGGGGCATGATTTAAACCTGGAAGGGATCTTAGAGACTATTTAGTCCAACTCCCTCATTTTACACTTGAGAAGCCTGAGGTTGTGTCTAGCCCAAGGTCACCCAGTGAGAGAGACCCGTTTAGAATGCAAACGTCCTCTCCTGAAGTCTGCTCTAGGACTATTCTGTTTACATTTGTGTTAGGGGAACGGATTTGTGATGAAATCAGGATTTCACAATCTCCACTAAGAAGTTGGATAAATCAGCATGCTGAGACAGTAGAAAAAGGTTCAAGTGACCTCTGGATTCAACAGAAAAAGAAAAGAAAAGAAAATATATATATATATATATATATATATATATATATATATATATATATATAGCTCCTCAGATACCACCCCTCTCAACCTCTTACAATTAGGGCCCCTGAGAAAAAGGTACCGCACGTACAAGTTTTTCTGTGGCTCTGCATCTACTCAAAACCATTGTTCATGAACCCTTACAATATTACTCATGTATTTGCTTTTCTTAGTCATCCAGGGAATATACTTAGTTCAAAACAAAGGCTCTTAATAACACAATATGAAAAGGAGCAGTGGGATACAGTCCCACTAAAATTGGGGCATGTTTTCTCAAATACTTCTACCATCCAAATGGATATAGATAAGGATTGAGTATGAGAGGCACAGACTCAGATACACATATAGCAAACATGTTACAAGGGCACAATTGTTGGGTTATGACTCATGTCCCTCATTTGCAAATCTACAATACCTTTTAGTGTTGTTTTTGGGCTATTTTCTTTCCTTTTTTAAATATTTGTTAAAAAATTTTGTTCAACTGAATTCTTTCCCTTCTGTCAGCCCCTCGCCTATCCATAGGGAAGGCATTATATATATGAAGTCATGCAGGATATTTCCATATTAACCATATTGCAAAACAAGCTAGAAAAATAAAAAGAAAAAATATTCTTCAGTCTGCACTCAGAGTTCCTTAGTTCTCTCTCTGAAAGTAAATAACATTTTTCATCATGAGTCATTTCATTATAGGATATATATATATATATATATATATATATATATAGTTGTATTTGTTGAGGTATTGCTGTCTCCCCTTGAAGCTATACTCCTTCATATTGATTATAGAAGCACCCTGGATACCTTAGAATCAACCAGAGTCAGGATAAGCAAAAGTCCTTGGTCTTTATTCTTGGTCTTCAGAGGTAGCAGTGAATTGGATGGGTGTAGAATCTCCACAGCCTCTCCTCTTCATCTCCCACCCAGAAGTGACCCTGGCTAGTCTTACTCCACCCCCTAGTCCCTCCTACAATTCTCTGTATACACCAGTTATTGAGCCAGCACAGGATAGTGGGAAGGGCCATTTTCCAAGCATATGCCCATAGAGTATTGTCCACTCGGTAATTAGCCTTATGTGCTCAGTTGTCCAACCTCAGTGCATTAACTCAAGAGTTTCAACCCTTTACAGAAACTAAGCCTTTCACAGTTGATTATCATTAAATATTGCTGTTACTGTATATAATGTTTTCTTGGTTCTGCTTATTTCACTTTATATCAGTTCATATAAGTTTTTCAAGATCTTTCTGATAATCACAACAATAGTATTCCATCACAATCATATATTATAACTTGTTCAACCAATTCTTAATTTATGGGCATTCCTTCTAAGTCTAATTCTTTGAAAAATATCTGTTACAATGTTTTTGTACATATGAGCTCTTTTCCATTTATCTCTTTGGGGGACAGACCTAGTAGTGGTATTGCTTGGTCAAAGGGCATGCAAGGTTTTAAAGCTCTTTGGATATTACAGTTCCAAATCATTCTCCAGAATGATTGGACCAGTTTGCAACTCCACCTACTGATGCAATAGTGTCCCTATTTTCCCACATCCCTTCCTCCATTTATCTTTTTTCTTTCCTCTCATATTAGCCATATTAGGTATGAGGTGGTATCTCAGAGTTGTTTTAATATGCATTATTGTGCTATTTTCACTGAGATTTCCATTGGGTCTGATGTTCTTCTCTACTTACCTCTGGGTGCTTGCTAAATGATTGGTTTCCATTGCTCTTTTCTCTTTGCCACTATTTTGTTGCTGTTGCTGTAGAGGCAATTGGGGTTAAGTGACTTGCCCAGGGTCACACAACTAGGACATGTTAAGTGTCTGAGGCTCGATTTGAACTAAAAAAAAAAAGGAGACCTCACCTGTGACATCACACTAACAAGTGATTGTTAGTCAATTGGCATGCATTACTTAATAAATTGATATGCTCAGAAGACGGAACCTTTGTTTTACTCAGTCATTTCATCTTCCACTTTCCCCAACTGCCTAGGTACTGTGGGTTGCCTAGGTACCCTGAGATATAATGGCTTCACCAAACTCCCAAGATCCTTTGGATCTCACCATGCAATTGAAATAGAAGGCCAGAACAACCACAAAAACCTTAGTGGGGAATCTTCAAATGTAATATAAAGCTTCATTCTAAACTTCAAATCTTTTGTTATAAACTCCTGCCTTTCAAACTCCCAGACCTTGGAGCAACACTGAATGTCAATCCCGTGGCCCATGGAGCCTCTAAGCTTGAATTATAGTATGTGGACAGTGAGTTTAAATTATATTAGGAGAAGTGAGAACTAGGTGACCCAGGGTCTAGCCCAAGACCTCCCACTTACTAATTATATGACTGTTCAAGTTGCTTTACTTTCTTGGGCCTCAATTTTCTTAATTGTAACATGAGATGGATGGGCCATATCATCTCTGCTACCTCCTAGCTTTGGGCTTTCAAGCCCAGGATGTTTCCCAGTTCAGTCATTTTAGTTAATGCCTTCAACTTGAATTGTCAATTACCATTTTCCTTGCAGCATGACTGGCATACTGGGAAAAGGGCTGGATTTAGTATTTAAAAGATCTGAGTTCTAATCTTTTCTCTGCTATTTATTAATTATATAAGCTCAGGCAAGTCACTTAATCTCTCTGAGCCTCAATTTCCTGATTTGTAAAATGAGGGTTTTGGGCTAGATGACATTTAAAATTCTTCCAGCCCTAAATCTATGATGATATGACCTTTTTGTAGATGCTTCTAAGATCTGAGCTATGCAATTTTATTCCTCAATGATGTATCTAATTCTTTGAGATCCTTTTAACTCGTTAAGTAAGACCTATTTTTGTCTGCCCAAGTAATTTTGGAACATTGAACTCATGCCAAATTAACTCATAGTTATTAAATATGAAAGTTGAAAGGGACCTTAGAGAGACTATCTTGTCTAGCTCCCACATTTTACAGAGAAGGACCTGAGCACCAGGAAGCTGAAGAGACTTCTCATTGCTTTTTGGGGCATCTTAGTAAGTACCACATCTCCAAGGCACAATATAATATAACATATAAAATTCATAGGGTCATAGTTTTAGATATAGAAGGGACAATTGAAGCCAATCACTTACTTTACAAATAAGCAAGGTAAAGATCTAACTAATGTTAAATCTCCAAAACACAATGCAGTATGATGCACTACTGAGATTGGGGATAGGAGAGGAGATAATGAGGGAGAGGGATAGAGTGTAAAAATAAATAAGACATTTTCCCTCTCATCTAAGAGCTTAAAAACTAGTAGATAAGACATTTTTATAAATAAATCAAGGTGAAAATGCAATTAGAGAAGTACAAATTACAGTGTTAATTTAGCCTGTCAAGGTTTCAATAGGGGATACAAGGAGAGGATTGGAGTTGGACTTTAAAGGATGTGTAGGAATTGGACAAATGACTATAACAATGTGAAGAATGATAAGAAAAACATAGGGTGTGTTAAGGTAACAATATAGAGTTCAGTTTGGACTACAATCATAGACCAGCCACTGAATTTTTAAAGATTTCCATTTAATCTATAAATATTCCAGTGCTACTATGCACAATTTTGTGGATGTCATTTAATGCAGCTCATTTCTACTCCATTTTGTATCCTTGAATAACATTGCCTCTCATGGTAGAATGAGCACACATATCCTGTAATTTGAACTCATGCTAATCTAAAGTGAAAGGGAGAATATTTTATTAGAAGACTAAGGGAGAGGAAGTGATTCAGTGTCTAGAAGGAGCAGAGAGAGAGTGGGCAGTTACAGACAAAAGGGCAGTTCCCAGCTGTGAAGAGTTTGAGGGAGAGAGATGAAAGAAGGGTAGCTTAGGAGGGAGGAAAGAGTGGGTAGATAAGAGACCACTTTTTGAGGTTGGTTCATACTCAAAAGATAGAAGTGAGACAGTACTGTGAATAATACAAGAATTTATTTCTAGGGAAGACTCAGAGGGAGTCTCTGAGCCTCAAGAGAGGGAGCCTCATCCCTGCTCCTAAGTATTCATTGGATGGGAAAATCTTTCTGTTTTCAGGGTAGAAACTTTGGGTTTTAATATATCAGTGGGAGTGATTTATGAAAATAGTAATACTGGTTTCAGATTTATTAATGATGTGTGCATTAACTCAGCCAGTTAGTTGGTAGGGTCTATCAATAAGACTAATGTTACAGGTTTGAACTCTTCTTGTATTGGCTGATTTAATCACAGTTTTATCTAAATTTATACTACATTTTAATCCTTTGATAAAAAAGAGAGGAGGTTAATAACTCAGCAGATACCCATTACCACTGCTAGAAAAAAAAATAGTTCTACCTCTATTTAACCAGAGGTACCATGGGGTAATGAATGAAGTATGTTTTAGGAGTCAAGAGATCCAGGATTATAGATGTATCTTTGCCACTAACTAGCTGTTAAATTTTGAACCTATAAGAAGAAGAGGGGGAGACTTTAGAGAAAACACTTCCCATATCTTCTGCCAGTTATTGAACTTATTTATACTCTAAAACTTTGATGAGGAGGCAGTATTATTCATGGTATCCTCTAAGCACCAGCTATGAGAGTGACAGGAAATTAAAACTTACAAAATTAAGACATACTTCTGAGAGAGAGACAGGGACAGACAGAAGCACACAAAGAGAGACAGACTGACAGAGGGTGGGAGGGAGAGAAGGAGGGAGGAAGTAAGGAAGAGAGGAGGATAGAGAGAAGAAACCAGAGCCAGAGACAAAGGGACAGATACAGAGAAAAAGAAACACAGAGAGATGTAATGGTATTAAAATTGGATTACAAACATTCAAATTCAGTTTAAGTTGTGATCTGTCAAGCACTTGGGATACCAAGGGGAATTGTAACTTAGGAGAAATATTTAACTCAAACTAAAATGCCCCCCTATAATTAAAACAGGATCCTTAACAATAATACCCAAATTATAAAGCATACAATTGTTCCTTGAAAGAGGATGGCAATGGATTAATAATTGATACTTGTCCTTGGGCCTGTCTTGATATGGGGCTGCACAGACTTCTAACAGAAAGCGGGGGGGGAAAAAAAGAAAGTGAAAGGCTGTTAGGTGTTTGTCTGCCTACCAGTTTAGTCTTCTTTTAGCTAATTCTCCAGCTCTGGGGCATGGTAGATAGATGACCCGGCTTTCAGTTAAGAAGACCGGAGTTCAAATCTGTACTCCTGGAAAAGTCACTTAACTTGTTTGCCTCAATTTCCTCATCTGCAAAATGGGGATCATAATAGTACCCACCCTGAAGGATTGTTGCAAGGATCAAATGAAATAATGTTTGAGAAATATCTTAGTACAATACCTGGAACATAGTAGGTACTATTTAAATGCTTACATTCCCTTTCCCCTTTTATCTATCTCTAACCTCAAAGAAGTAGAGGAGCCCTTTTATTTGCTGGTACTTCACCTCTTAGAAGAGAAAAAAAGGCGAGGTGAAGAGTGTATTTCACTTCCTTCTTGAGGAGGAGAGAAGGAGAAAATTACCCAAGAGGCTGCAGGTTTCAAGGTCAATCAGAAGAGAACAAGAAATAAGAGAAAAACTTTAGAAGGTCTAAATCTTATCTTAAAATTCCTATTTCTACAATTAGTCAAGTAGGTCCATGTTCTCTTGGCTATGTTCCCTTTTCTTTCTTTTTTCTTTTATTTCTTTCCTTTCTTTTTTCTTTTATCTTTCTTTCTTTTGTCTTTCTTTCCTCCTTCCTTCCTTTCTTTCTTTCGTCTTTCTTTCTCTCTCTCTCTTTCTTTTTCTCTTTCTTTCTTTCTTTCTTTTTCTTTTTTTGGAGACTAGGTCTCCCATATCTCACCCAGCCTGATTGTACAGTGGACACTCTTGGGTCTGATCCCCAAACTGATTAAGTTTACTTTGTTTTTCTTATCTGTTCTGGTTTGCTCTCTCCTTAGGCATCCTAGTGGCCCCCTATTCCCAAGAGTTCACCATAATGGGGCCAGACTTAGTGTGGCTTAGTTCTATCTAGCTCAGAAACTGCCAAACTCAAGTGATTCACCAGCTTCAGCCTCAGCATCAAGAACAGGGATTGCAGACCAATACCACCTCATTTGGCCAGTCATGTTCCTTCTTGTGAGGCTCCAAAGCTGTTCAGTTCCTTTTTCCTGATGAAGATTATTTCCTTCTTTCTACATTCTGAACATCATTAAATGTGGAGGGTTCCTTTTTCAAAGAAGAAGTAGTGAATAAAGAACTACCCTATTAATAATAGAAAACTATCTTTCAGGAAACTCTGGGGACCACTTGGCTAGAGTCAAATGAGGAATGAATGATTTTACTGTGTTCATGGCCCTTGTTTAAACTCTCAAAAACTGTTAGTCCTTAACAATGCTATTGCCAAGAATGGCTGAGACAGGGAAGTCATGTAGCAGTCTTATGTTGGCCAAGTCAATTTACTTTTATGGGCTTCAATTTCTTCATCTGTAACATGAAAAGCTTCTACTTGAGGATCTCCGAGGTCTTTATCAATTTAAAAATTATGTGTACTTTTTCCTGTGTACTTCTAATTCAAATGCAATGTCCTACTACCCATAATAGAAACTGTTTTATGTGTACAAAGGGTATCACAGTGTGACCTAAATAGATTAGGGATTTATATAAGTTAAGTTATTTATTTAAAGTTACTGATGTGATTGGTAGTATGCTGTCAGGTTTGGGCCTCTCATCTTTTCCCTGGGTAGTGGTTTATGTGGCCAACTGAGAAGAAATTAAAATTCCAAGTACTTAGTCCTTTCTTCAGTCCAGCCAGTTTTTCCAGCTTCCATTTTTAATGTAGAAATAGATTACTATTAAAGTGGGTAATTTGTCTTCCTGGCATAGACTAAAAAGGCTGCAAGAGATT
Source organism: Sarcophilus harrisii (assembly GCF_902635505.1). Classification (NCBI taxonomy): domain Eukaryota; kingdom Metazoa; phylum Chordata; class Mammalia; order Dasyuromorphia; family Dasyuridae; genus Sarcophilus; species Sarcophilus harrisii. Next base: position 161,972,934 of record NC_045427.1, read on the forward strand.
TTCAGGCATCATCTATTAGACCCCTTTGCCACTGGGCAATAAGCTTATTGAGGGTAGGGACCATTACTATAAACAATTTGGTATCTGGCATCTGGCCACACATCCTTTGGGCAAATAATAAATGCTTTCTGACAGACTGATGATTACAATTAATCCCAGACAGATGAAATTCCATTAATTTCTCAAAGATCTTTAGGAGAAAAGTTCTGCTATTTCTCATTATCATGGCTATGTGCAAATATATAGTTTACATAGAAAACTTTTTGAGGCACATCAGGATGGAGAGATATCACTATTCCAAAAAATTTCTTTACTGGTTTGTAGGGACTTGAAATTCAGAGAGCAGAAAGACATTCTTTTGGACTAAAATTTATCTTCTGGCATTTACTCCCTGTGTGATCCTGGGAAATTCATATAATCTTTATCTCTCTCAACTGTAAAAAAAAAAATAATATCTACATCCCAGGGCTGTTGTGAGAATCAAATGAGATGTTTGTAAAATATTTAACACAGTGCTTGGCATACAGTAAGTGCTTAATAAATGCTTGTTGCTTTCTTTCTTTCTTTCTTGAAGAGACTAAATGATTTTGCCCACTATCACACAGGAATAAAGCTAAGATTTGAATTCTGATCATTTGATTGCAAATCCATCATTCCCTCTCCTCCTCCCTTTGTATCACAGGAAAACACAGGTGGAGAAGAGAATGGCCTTATTTCACAGTAAAGAAAGGGAAAAAGCCTTGGAATAAGTAAAGCACAGTGAACAACAGTTTATTCTGATTTGCTTTGATTGGCTTTCATTTTAAATATACAAGTTCTTGGTTTTCATGAATCTATCTAAAAATAAGCTTATTTAACAATCTTAGGAGTGTACATTATACATATTTATATCTGGAATACCATCTGTTCTATCTCTTGGAGAGAAAAGAAATCCAAAGATGTATACAGCCTGACCTCATTCAGGAGAATGCCCGGGGAGGCCATATGTCTTTCTCCTTCTTCTTGGCCTTATAAGTAACTGGAATTGGTCCTGGGAAAAAAACCTGGGTTTAGGGCTGAGTGTTTAATATATTTTGTTTTTTTGTCTTAGTTAATGAAAACTGGACCCTCAGGAAATGCAGGTATTTCAGGGAGTTCTTCAACTGAGGGAATGAAAGATAGTGGGATGGTTTAAAAACATTCATGCAAGGGATAGAAATACTCAAGATCCTTCCTTAGTTATCATGCTATAATCAATCAATAAATATCAAGTACCCACTGTGACCAAATGATATTTAAGGTCCTTTCCAGTTTAAATAACCCATGACTCCATGGATGGGCATAGGACTAGTGTAACATTCAGATTAAGAGAAGCCATGTAGTAGTATCTATCTATGTGGTCAGTGTCTAAAAGGCACAAAGTAACACTGAAAAGAAATAAATCTTTTTTTTTCTTTCAGCATTGGATAGAGAGCAAAAAGAATATTTGGATTTTTTAAAAGAAAGACTGAAGGCCAAGGCAAAAATATTTTAGAATTCTTCTTTATGTAAATAGTAGACAGCATCCCATTAAGGAGACAACTCAGGAATGTATTATTTTAAAGTTTATTATTCATCTGACAGTGTCTCTTTGGAGTGCAAATGCATGGTTCTGGCAAAGTTGCATACCTAGCAAAGTTTTCCTCAGCAAAACTCATCTAAGAATTGGAAGAGTGACCCAGCCCAGGATGTATCTTAAGAGATTAAAGATGTCAGCACTGCACATTTTTCAGAACCACCAAATTAATAAGCCCCATGACTATAAATTTTCCCACTAGGCCAAATCATGACCTGTTCAGAATTAGGATTGATTGGTATCTTCAACACTTTAGAAAATATAGAAAAGTGAAAATCCTGACAAACTGAAGACTTCTCTCCAAGTCATTCTTTTCTTCTATATAACCAAAAGGGAAATAAATTAAGAAGCTTTGCCTCTGTGGGGTTTGAAGTGTATATCCTCCAGTTTGTCTTACTGGGTGACAAATTATACAGATTAGAATGTGCATGGCAAGACAAATTGTTAATTCAGCCAATAGGGATGAGGTGGGGTCAGAGGGCAGTCAGACCAGTTAGTTGGGGTCCTATAGACTAAATAACTGGCTGAATGAATTTTTCTGTTATCAACTGGTTGTTGTGGTATGCAAACATTGCTTTAATTACCATGGATGGCATCAGTTTCCCAATATGACAGATGGGTATGTAAAACTGGTGGAACAGAGTCATCAGCCCTAAGAATGAGCACCAATTAATAATCTAGTCTCATAGAAAACCCCTCTGGCTATGATAACCAAATTAAGCATTTAGGAAAGAGAAAAAAAAAAAGAACTCTGGAAAAGCACATCCAATAAATTAATGAACATGAATTTATTAAGTTCTTACTGGGCACCCAGCGCAGTACTAGAAGTACAAAGACAAAAACAATTCCTACTCTCAGGGAGCTCATATTCTTAAGGGGAAGATAACACCTACATGTACAACTGATGGTGATGTTCCTTTTACCAGGCCAAGGGAGAACTTGAGTATAAATTCAGTGTGCCGGGGGGCACATTCTGACCTTATCTCTAATGGCATCTGTGCCAGGTATTATTTATTTAGCTAAGTCTAATAAGTAGCATAACGCAGCTCATCTCCTAAGCTGGCACTGAGAGAGAACACAGAAGCCAGGTTTCAGATAATTAACAGTAAAGCGCCTGGCGGCAAGCATCTTCCCCTGTGACATCCAAAGGGATACTCAGTAATTCTGTGAGAGTCTGTTTGCCTTGCACAGGCTGAGAAGAGGGATGGAACTGCTGTGGAAGATTACAGAAAATGCATTCAGCCAGGAGGTAGGCAAGACTAGCTGTTCCAAATAGACAAATGCCCATCCCACTCAGGGTGTCTTATGCAGGAATGGTCTTTCCTTCCAGCCCAGAAATATGCACATAAACTCTTTCTCCGGGGCACACCCTCCAGACAGGGAGTCTGAAGGATGGATTACTGTTTAGTATTTCTACTTTCTAGGTCTTTTACCTCTTCCGATTTCTTAAGTTAAGCTGTTTTCTTTTTCTTTTTCTTTTCTTTCTTTCTTTCTTTCTTTTTTTTTTTTTTTTTTTACTTATCTTATTGGGGAGTCTTTGACTCATACCGGGGTCATTTGAAGGGGCAAAGACACCCCTCTCCCCACACCCTCCCCACAAAAGAAGGACTGCTCTAGGAGGCACAGTGGATAAAGCTAAAGGCATATAATCAGGCAGACTGAATTCAAATGTGACCTCAGATACTCAGTAGCTATTTTCCTCATTTGCAAAAAGTCATCCAATTTCAGGGATGGTAGTTATGGTGATTCTACAGTTTTTTAAAAAAAAAGTCTCAAAAAACTCCTGACAATTTTAGGAGCTAAACAGAACAATGCTGCTCTTTCAGTATCATCTGTAATGGATAGCTCATTCAGTGTTTGTTTAATTTGTTTTTTTCATTAGTCATGTCCATCTCTTATTGGAGTGATTTGCTTTTACTTCCCCAGTTCATTTTATAGATAAGGAAATTTAGGCACACAGGATTTAAGTGATTTGCCCACGGTCACACAGCTAGTACACATCTGAGGTTATAGATTTGAACTCAGGAAAATGAGTCTTTCTAACTGCAGGCCAGGCACTCTATAATAATGTCCTGAAGGTATGCATTCTAATAACATTTGCAACAATATACAACTTTCTTATGTAACAATTCTAAAAATACTTGTTCAAAGCTGCTCTAGGGAGATATCAAGAACGACACTATCTAGTATCTCATTCCCAGCTGATTCCTTTGTTGGCCTAAGGTAAAGCCTATTGATGTTCAAGTACTTTTATATACCTGCAAGGAGTGTCATCCCAGATCTGTAAGATGTGTGGTCACTCTAGGCTGGCAGTATAGCTAAGGGACTTCCCAAATTGTTTGTCATAAATTTCTTATGGACTAAAGTCACAGTGCACATTAAGTCCCAGGAAGGTCTTGTCTTAGCCTAGAGTTCCAGGATGTAAACTAAACTCCAATAATGACCTTGGGTTACTATTAGAGTGGATTTTCTTCACAAATAAGATATCATAGAAACATGTAATTCTAGAATTGAAGGAACCTGCCTTCCTCATTTTATGGTTTAGAATTCTCGAGTTCTGAGAGGTTAGGTGATTTTTTTTCCTAAAGCCTCACAACTAGTTAATGACAAAATGGCAAAACTAAGAATCTACAGTAGATGTTTGGATACCCAAATCTGATTATTCTGAGGACTGGTAGGGAACAGAGGATCCTTTCAGTGGCAGCAACAAATAAAGAAATAGAAAAGTAGAGTCTCTCAGCAAAGCAGAAATTTTTCATGAATTCATCTTGGGCCATATGCATATCCATGTACACTCTCAAACACATAAACCTTCTTATTCTGATTGTATTCTATTGCTGTTATTTGGAGTCAAATTGGCTAGTTACTGTGGAGAAAATTCCATGTTAAAGATTAAAGATCAAGATTTAATTGTGCCCTTTTTTGATACTCTATTGTATTTTAATCCATTTTGTCAATTATTCTTGAATTCATTAGTATTCATTATTAATCCCTTAAATTCTTAAATAATTCCATAATATTAAGTTTTCCAACTATCATAGTCAGCACTTATAGAAAACCTCCTTACCTTTTGATCCATGAGTAGATTACTGAAAAGACTTTTTAAATTTTTTCTCCTGCTTCCAGCTTTTTTTTTTAAATTATAGCTTTTTATTTACAAGATATATGCATAGGTAATTTTTCAGCATTGACAATTGCAAATCCTTTTGTGCCAACTTTTTCCTTACTTCCCCCCAACCCTTTCCCCAGATGGCTGGTTGAACAATACGTGTTAAATATGTTAAAGTATAAGTTAAATACAATATACGTATACATGTCCAAACATTTATTTTGCTGTACAAAAAGAGTCAGACTTTGAAATAATGCACACTTAGTCTGTGAATGAAATCAAAATGCAGCTTCTTTTTCTTGTGCCACAGTTCTCTTTTATTATCCTGACTCAGTTTCCCTAAATTTCCTGCCTCAGTTTCCCTGAATTGTTCTGCCTTGGTTCCTAATTGTTCTGGTCAATCCTGCAACACCATCCCTCCCTTCTAATCATGATGATGCAGATAAGACATCATCAGAATGTTGGGTGCCTCTCCCCATTCTGTAATCCCAATTTATCAGTTGTCTCCCATATCTCCCCGCATCCTGTCAGAACCAGATCCATAGTCATTTTCCCGCTCTCAATGCTCTGACTTCTCCTCTGCCTCGGTCTACCCCTGTATCTGAATCATGTGTGTATATATACACACACACACACACACACACACACACACACACTGAGAACTCACATTGTTTTCTGGATTCTTGGAGACGATAGTTTCATTCAGCCCTGGGACCAAACCACGGATCCATTTGGTCCCAGTGAATCTCTCCCTTTCAAATAAAATATTTAAAAACTCTCTAATCTCTATCTTGCCTCAGTGTCTTTGGCATTACATTCTCTCTTTGAAATATCTTCTCCTTGGCTGCCAAATTGATATGGCAATCACTATGTCATATTTATGTTCAACAAACTTCTGTGGCTCCATATTTTCTCTGTGATAAAATATAAACTCATATATATGACATCCTATAATGCCTCACTTTTTCAGATTTATGTCACGTTATCCCCTTTCATACACTTACCTGGCTTCCTGGGTGTTTCCTTTATATGACATTTCATCTCCTCTCTCTGTATGTATGTGTGTCTTTACACACATATTCTGTCCGTCATGCCTGGAATATACTCCCTCTTTTATCTCCATATTTTAGATCCTTAACTCCCTTCAAAGTTTAGTTCAGATACATTCTCAAACTAGGGCATTTCTGATCTCCCAAGCTGCTATTACTTTCCCTCAAATTACTTTGTATTTAATTTGTATGTATTTGGTATTGAGCAGCTAGGTGATAGGTGAATATGTCATACCTGAGTTCAAATCTAGCTGTGTGAGTCTGTGCAAATCATTTCACCCTATTTCCCTCAGTTTTTTCATATGAGTTGGAGATTTAAATGGCAAACTGGTATCTTTGCCAAAAAATTTCAAATGGGATTGCAAAGAGTCAGAAACAAGTGAACAATAACAAATATTTAATATTTGTATATCTGTTGTTTCTTCCCATTAGAATGTAAGTTTTTTGAGAGCAGGGTATATTTGGGTTTATTTTTTGTTTTGTTCTTTTAGTCTTCGTATCTCCAGAAACTAACATAATGCTATGTTCAGAATTTAATCAGTGTTTGAGAACTGAACTGAGTAATGAAAGAAACATTTTGACCCAACTCACAGAGTTAGAAGTAGGGATAGAGTTAAACCTCAATCATCATTATCTACAAATATTTTTAGAGTATCTATGAAAGGTCTAACTTTAATACTAATGTTCTTTTATTATGCTTCTTGACATACTGTTTTTCCAGAAAGCAACCTATTGTATAGAATACACTAATTTAACATATTACTTTCCCTAAACAAAAGTTTTGAATAGATTAAATTTTTATAAAGTGACTTGATGATACTGGCATTGGGATAATACCATTTTTTCCCCTTAGAAAACAAGAAACTCATTTTCTTTCTTAATCAAAAGACAAAAATACTGAAAGTGCGGTCAGAAACATACTACCAATAAGGAAATACTATGTCCCAGAATTAGGGCAGAGTGGAGCATCTGACCCCTCCCATATCATTCCTTCTAGTTAGCTGTTCTCAACTCCTTCATTTTTCCTCCTCAATTTGTATGATATCCAATTCCCCTTCTTCTGATTTCTCCAGATGGCAGTCATCTTTCATCCTCCTGGCTCTTGCTCCTGCTCCTTCTTTCTATCTGTAATGGATCCAATTATTTTTATTCCAACTTCCCACTCTTCAAATGGATGCGTTCAGCTTCTAGAAGAACCAAACCATCTGACTACCTTGATTATTATTTCCTTTCCAGTATCCTGAGTTGACTTTCAGCTTTTCTCTGATTGGTTTTTGAGGCAGTGAAGCCATTTCTTCAACTAGTGAAATCTAGCTTTCACTAGATTTGTAGTGATTGTAGGCTTCTCCCAGAGTCCTTTCTTCTGATTAACTAGCTCCCCATTTTGATTCTGTTTTCTTCTGCTCTTCTTTGAAGATGATTTTGTGTTCTATTTTTAGATTATTCTTATACCTGTGACAAGAAAACCGATATGATCATATATCTCTTATGTGGGTAAAAAAGATAATAACATCCAATCCTACACCCACAGATGGACAAGAAACTTGATTGCTACATTAGTAGACATAGCTCAAAATCTAGGAGAGATTGCCCATTTAATTCATTTGAAAATGATTTCATTTTTTAAAATCTTTTTTTTCATCTAACAAAAAAGCTATGTCTTCTCCTTCATTGAAAATGAAAGAAATATAAAACCTTTTTTAACAATTCTATATAGTCAAGCCAAACAAATTCCTTCATTGGGCATATACAAAAGATATCTACCCTCAGTATATTGCTTTTCTCAGGTAGTGAGATTCTTCTGGAATCATGGTTGGTCATTGCATTAATCATAGGTTTTATACTTTTCAAAGTTGTTTCTCTTTTTGATGTCATTAATGTATAAATCATCCTCCTAGTTCTGCTCATGTTTGCTGCATTGAAACGTTTCTAGGTTTTTCTGAAACAATTACCTTCATCATTTCTTATGACATCCATCATGTTCATATAGCATAATTTGTTTGATCATTACCCAATTAGAAATTAATTTTGTTTTACAAATTTAAAAAATAACATTTATAACCTTCTACCTGATTGGGATTTGAAATTTTATTTTTTTTCCTTGGGGTTTTCATAAGAAATAATAAAAATTCTTCTCCCTCTTCCCCCACTACAGTCTTATGATTTCATTAGTGGGAGAACTCTGTATGGCTTCACTAATGCAGGCTAGCAACTTACTGAAACTTCTAGTCTTAAAGAATTATCTAGGGCAATGAGTTGTTATGGAACTTGTCCAAGGTCCAGGTCCTGAACGTTATCAGAGATAGAACTGAAACTTAAATCTTTTTGATTATAAGGCTGCTCCCTCTTAGTAGAAAGTCTTTTCGCAATTTATATTGTAGATACATATATCTGTATGTAAAACAATTCTAAGTATCAGTACTTTCTATGGATCCAGATAACTTCTTCCTTTATAAGCCCCTTGTAGTTAATTTGGGTATTTATAATAGTCAAAATAACTTAGTCACTCAACCATCTACTAATTTACAAAGGGCTTGCAATTTATATTAAAGAAATGGATATTTCTACTGGTGAAATCATAAATATTTTGAAGACTCTTAAGTATGATATCTATTAGAATGCCAGTTACATATTTTTCCTTACCTATTTTTCTGAGGTTGTCTAGTAAAATCTTTTGCCTACTTCTGATTATTTGATTCCATAGAAAGCACTGAAGTTTTTGTTATTATTGTTTTATTTGTTTTATTTTAACCATTGCTGTAGCAACCTAGCACAGCATCTAACACAAAATAAGTATTTTTAGAATAATTATTATAGCTTTTTATTGACAAAACATATGCATGGATAATTTTTCAACAATGACCCTTGCAAACATTTCCATTCCAACTTTTCCCCTCCTTCTCTCCACCCTCACCCCTAGATGGCAGGCAATCCCATACATGTTAAACATGTTAAAGTATATGTTAAATACAATATATGTATACATTATACAGTTATCTTGTTGCACAAGAAAAATTAGATTTAGAAAGAAGGTAAAAATAACCTGGGAAGAAAAACAAAAATGCAAGCAAAGAACAGCAGAAAGAGTGCAAATGCTATGTTGTGGTCCGCACTCATTTCCCAGTATTTTTTTTTTTTGCTGGGTATAGCTGGTTCTATTCATCACTGATCAATTGGAACTGATTTGGATCCTCTCATTGCCAAAGATAGCTACTTCCATCAGAATTGATCTTCATATAGTATTGTTGTTGAAGTGTATAATGATCTTCTGATTCTGCTCATTTCATTTAGCATCAGTTCATGTAAGTCTCTCCAAGCCTCTCTGTATTCATCCTGTTGGTCATTTCTTACAGAACAACAATATTCCATAACATTCATATACCACAATTTACCCAACCATTCTCCAGTTGATGGGCATTCATTCATTTTCCAGTTTCTAGCCACTACAAACAGGGCTGCCACAAACATTTTGGCACATACAGGTCCCTTTCCCTTCTTTAATATCTCTTTGGGATACAAGCCCAGTAGTAACATTTCTGTATCAAAGGGTATGCATAGTTTGATAACTTTTTGAGTATAGTTCCAAATCGCTCTCCAGAATGGTTGGATCCATTCACAGTTCCACCAACACTGCATCAGTGTCCCAGTTTCCCCACATCCCCTCCAACATTCATCATTTTCTTTTCCTGTCATCTTAGCCAATCTGACAGGTGTGCAGTGGTATCTCAGAGTTGTCTTAATTTGCATTTCTCTGATCAATAATGATTTGGAACACCTTTTCATATGAGTAGATAAAGTTTCGATTTCATCATCTGAAAATCGTCTGTTCATATCCTTTGACCAACAAAATAAGTATTTAATAAATGCTCAATGATTGATTGAATGTAGTATGAAGAATCAGCTTGAAGGATATAAATTAACAAAGAAAATGCTTTTGCAGAGATGTATGTGTGCCTGAGGTTCTTTGAAAAAGTCCAAATCCTATTTGTAAACCAACTGGAATCTTTCTCCAAATTACCTAACTGCTGTTCTCATTTAAGATAGAATTGGACTTAATTTTGGAATTTCAGTTTCTTCCTATTACTATTTAGGGGATGTCTCTAAGTCTTAATAATACTCCCACTTACACTCTTTTATTCCTCATTCCATACTTCCTTTGATTTTACCTTCTCATAGGAATGTTTTCAAAAATTTTAATCTGCTCCTGGTTTTCTGTCTCTGACATCCAACTTTTTCTTTTATTTTTTTTTTTCTGAGGCAATTGGAGTTAAGTGACTTGCCAAGAGTCACATAACTAGGAAGTGTTAAGTGTCTTGTGTCTGAGGCCAGATTTGAACTCAGGTACTCCTGACTTCAGGGCTGGTGCTCTATCCACTGCACCATCTAGCTGCCCCTGACATCCAGCTTTTACACCTGCTTTAAATAATAAATAATTATAACAAATCTGACTTAGAATTAGAGAATCTGAGAATTTTAACATTTGAAAGATCACATAAGATCCTCTAGAGAGACAGTGAGACAGTCAAAGGATATGAACAGACAATTTTCAGATGATGAAATCGAAACTTTATCTACTCATATGAAAAAGTGTTCCAAATCATTTGATCAGAGAAATGCAAATTAAGACAACTCTGAGATACCACTACACACCTGTCAGATTGGCCAGAATGACAGGGAAAGATAATGATGATTGTTGGAGGGGATGTGGGGAAACTGGGACACTGATTCAGTGTTGGTGGAACTGTGAATGGATCCAACCATTCTGGAGAGCGATTTGGAACTATACTCAAAAAGTTATCAAACTATGCATACCCTTTGATACAGAAATGTTACTACTGGGCTTGTATCCCAAAGAGATATTAAAGAAGGGAAAGGGACCTGTATGTGCCAAAATGTTTGTGGCAGCCCTGTTTGTAGTGGCTAGAAACTGGAAAATGAATGGATGCCCAACAATTGGAGAATGGTTGGGTAAATTGTGGTATATGAATGTATACTACATGTATATATGAATGTGGTATATGAATAACAGCAGATAGTGACTGGAAGTCAGCACTTTCAGTCAATTTAGTTGTGTGAACATAGAAAGTCACCTGCCTCTCTCAATTTCTTTCTTCATCTGTAAAATGGGAATAAAAAGTAGTGGTAATACCTATCTAACAGAGTTGTTGTGGCTTTAAAACACAAATGGTCAGTTGTTATGTTGCCCAAATCCCTCATTTTATAGATGGGGAAGCAGAAACCCAAGGAGATTGAGTGACTTTACTAGTTGCCTCAGTAGCTCTAATTAGAGAGCTAGTAAAAAACAAAACAAAACAAAACAAAAAAACTCCTCCCAGAACCTCCCTCTGAAGAAGGCTCAGAACTTCACAGGGAATTATCTATTTTCTATCAAGGATTTTCTTGGTTTCCACTCCAGACAACATTATGCCTCCCTGAGTTAGGTACATTCTGGTGAATGCTTTAACTTCCTTTTATAACTTGTCTTAGGAATTTATTATTTGTAAATTGTCATTAGGAATTAAGTTCCTGAGAGTAGGGAATGTCTTTTCTTTTAATTTGTACCCCCAGCTTTTAGTACAATATTTTACACATACAGACACTAATGAATTATTATTGTTTTATTGAACAACTGGTAAGGCTTTAACCATCTAAGAGAGATCTATTGCCATTTTAAAAGAGTTTGCCCTTTAACTCAGATTAATCCTTTTCTAGAGGAACTTCTTGTGGTAGGAAGAATTGTGGCATTAAAGGAGGCCTTCAGATGCTCCTTACATCATATAGTTTAGTACATAATTAATAAATAACAAAGAAAACCAAACCAGGTATCTGAAGTAAATTTCACACCTATGTACAAGTTAGCAAATTCCAAACTCTTCTGCCCAATTAGGGTTCATCCTCACTACATCCCCACAACTTCTCTCAGCCTTGCATTCCTTATTCTCTTGGTGCTAAACTTCAGGAGACTTTTGCAAGCAGTTTTTCTAATATTATTTCTCAAACAGTGGTTGTGTACTTACTATGCACAAGGCATTCTCTTAGACTTTATCTTCAAAGATGAACTAGAAACAGTTCATTTATTTTAGGTCTAGAATAGGGTTTCTTAACCTTTTTATCAAAGATACCTTTGGCAGTCTGGTGCAGCCTATGGACTCCTTTTTAGAAAAAAATTGTTTGCATATATATGATAAAATGCACAAAACTCCTTTACAATCAATTATATTGAAATAGTTATTGAAATACTGTTAAAAGTTTACAGATTCCCAACTGATAAAATATATATTGAATTTACGGGCCATCTCACAGCCTCTTTGTTAGAAATCACTGAAATAAAATCAAATACAATTTTATGTGAAGACTTCCTTTTAATTGATTAATGTATACTTTTAGAAAGTTTCCTAAGATATAGTTGATTGAATATAATATCCGTTTTCATATCTATAAAAGATTGGGTATCATTTAATAAGTTATTGTTTCTATGTTCCATTTATATTGTTTTGACTTATAGCAATTGTCCTAGAAGTAAATCTACTATAATTAGGAATCATAACAAGGAAGGAGATGCAAAGCTTAAATAAAGATAAGTATCTGAAACTACTAATGATTTTCTAAATGATCTCTCTGTCTAAGACAAGAGTTCTTAACCTGGGGCTTATGGACTTGACTTTTCAATATTTTGCTCATTGGTTTTTAATATAACTGGTTTTCTTTGTCTTTCAATATCTTTTATCCATTTAAAAATGTTATTCTGGAAAGAAGTCCATAGACTTTCTCAAACTGCTTAAGAGATCTATGAACCCCCTCCAAAAGATTTAAGAACCCTGATCTAAAAGGTTTGATGCTATTAACTCATCAGAGGTAGTGTTGTTTGGTAGATAGAATTCTAGAATTGAAGTCGATAACCTAGGATCAAATTCTTTTTCTGATACAAGTTATGTCAGTATGAACAAATCACTTCATTTTTCTAAACTTGCTCCCTTATTTGCAAAATGGGAATGAAAATATCTTAGTACCCATCCAATTACTTGGAATTATTTTCCTAGCACAACAGTGGTGATTTACATGTAATGAGTCATCTATATAATTTAGTCCCCTTTCTAATGTGAGCAACGACACATTCCTAGACTTCAGGACCAGGGTGTCCTCTGTGTCTGTGAAACTGAGTAAAGCTCACAAATGCAGTAGCCTGTAGCTTAGACCCCTTTAATGTTACACTTGAAGTAATTTAATTTCTAATAGATTTAGGAAACATAACCAAACATGCCAAAGTTGTTCCTCTACTTTATTTTTCTTTATTTTTTCCAGATTTTTTTCTGGTCTGACTCAGAGCATTTTCTATGTAAACCAAAATGTGTGTGTGTGTATGTATATATGTATGTATGTATGTATGTATGTACATATATATATATATATATAAGGGGGCCCCTTCCTATTATGAATGTGAGTGTGCATGTATGATCAAAGAAATTGTCTCATCTTTTGTTTCTCTTTTCAATTGTCTTCTAACATCACTTTTACCCCTCTAAACTTCAAGTTCCCCCTTAGTAAAATGAGGGGGTTTCCAGGTCTAAATATATGATCTCATAATAGAAGTATTCAATATAGAGTTATAATATGTTATAATATGGGGTGTTTAAGGAAGATTATCACTTCTGGTATAAGGGCTTTCTGACCTCCTTTCATGGCTGCTCATCCATCTTTGGTGTCCTGGTTTTCAACTCTTACCTGTGACTCCAAGAAGCTGTAACATGCACAGCAGATTCACTTAAGCAAACCATCTTGGCAGAAAGGTTAAACCAGACTGAGTTTAATGGACAGAGCACAGATCTGTCACTGAATGAGAGGGGGTATATACTCTAAAGTTATAAAGACATCAATATAATCCCGGCAGATGAGAACAGTTTGTTTTGACAGTCACAAAGATGGCTGAAACAGGCGCTGTTTCTTTTCCCTTAGAGTTTGTTCAGACATTAAAGATACCAAGGTCATTCATTACATCCCAGTCCACCATCACTTGTGTTTACTCTTGTTTTGACACAGTATCTTGATGTCTCTGGAAGAGTGAGGCTGAGGATTTTATGTGACTCTACCTTATTTAAATTTAATTCACCCATATTTAACATGTATAGGACTGCTTGCCATCTGGGGGAGGGGGTGGAGGAGGGAGGGAAAAAGTCAGAATAGAAGTGAATTCAAGGGATAATGTTGTAAAACATTACCCAGGCATGGGCTCTGTCAATAAAAAGTTATAATTATGAAAAAAATAAAATAAGTAAATAAATTTAATTCACCCACACATCAAAATATTACCCTGTAATGTCATTGTCCTCTTCTAAAATGATGGACAAACTACAATGGCAATTACCAAACCAAGATGAGAAGCAATCTCAACCAATTGATGATTAACCTGTGCTCCTTTTACAAGTATAGGAGAAGGCTTCCCAAAATTGAGTCTGAACAAATAAGAAGGGGTGTTGTGGCTGTTTTTTAAGAGCCCATGGCATATGAGCCCTTTGATCTCAGAGGCAAGATGAATGAGGTGGGAGACTCATAGGGTATGAAAAGAGCTCCACTTTATTATGCCATAGAGCCTTGTTGATATACATTTTTGCAAGCGTAATCAGCCTGTGAATAGTAGGCAATCCCCAATCCCCATTCAGAGAAGCAGCTGTGGGCTTTGTGTTTGCCTATTTCTGCCATTGGGAGGAGAGCCCATCCAGCAATTCAGCAGCTCACTCACAAGCAAGAGGTCCTGTTCAGGCATCCCTGTTCACATAGCCACTAGCTGTGACCTTTGGCTTACACCTGTTCCAATGATCACAAATCATTGCTCCTTGCTGAACAAGGGTGTTTCTGCAATGTGGCAGAAAACTTATTGTACATCAAAGATCTAGGTGGCCTTGGTATTCCCTCTCAGCAGAATCCCATACCCTTGCAATTCCCCCCTTTTATCTTTTTGATTAAAAAGTTCTTGAGCTGCAACCTCTGAAAGGATGGTGGAGAAAGATCTATAAAAGCATCCTAATATTACAGCACAATAACAAAGCAATAACAACATAACAACACACAGGGCAATCCATGATTCTAATTTTAACCACCATAAAAGAGATAGTATCAAACCAATGTTTGATTTTTTTCAGCAGTTTTATCTGGATTCACATTGTAATTGAGGCTGGAGTTTTAATAACTCTACTTCTGCTCTTATTTCCAATGATACTTCTCTTTTTTCTAATAGGATTAAGGTCTGTTTCTCACTTGTGACAGGAAGCATTGATACATGAGCTCTAGTAATCACATATACAGACTGATTTTCTATTTCTCTATCTCTCTATATATATATATATATATATATATATATATATATAAAAATTCCAACAAGTAACATTGTAAAAATCTAATGTTTCTTTGGTAACAGTTACAGAGTCACCTTGCATAAATGCATATTTCCCTCCCAGACAGGCTTTAGTGTAGAACTGGTATCCAATTCTTGTGGGCCCAAGATGTTTTTCCACGTACCAAACTGCTGGCCCAATTCTTGAGTGACAAGAATGTGTCCCACGGAGGCTTGTGAGGGCCCAACCTGATGATCCATTATATAGACAAACTGCTAGAACCCTCCCTCACGGATGAAGGCATCACTATGACAGGGAATCCCCTGTATGTCTAGTATTTTTGTCACATGATACCCTATCTCCCCATGAGACAATCCTAGGCCATGGTGGGTCCATAGTTCATCTTTTGGCCTCTGTTGCCAGTCCTGATTGTGTGTAACACAAACCCACATATATAGAAAACATCTTGCTAGTGGTCTTGGGGGCACATTTTCTCTTTTTGAACACTTGCCTTTTCTTCTTTTCCTCTTCAGTACTATGGACAACTTTGAGATGTCTGGTGGGAATCCATTGCTGAAGATTTTCTCATGAAGATACAAGCATATCCTGACCTCCACATTAGAACCTTATAGGGTCCCTGCCATCCTTCAGAACCCTTTTTCATTACCATGGTCTCATTCTTAGGGGGCCTTCTTAATGAAGATGGGATATTATCTTTGAATGATTCTCTATGTTCACCAGAGAGTATTTCATAGCTGGACTTAAATCATTTGATTCAAATTTTAAGTAATTTATTGTGTACACTGTTTTATCTATATCTTTCTGAATTAGCATACTTCCATCTCCCTGTTTTTGTTTTTTGATAACTCTCCTGAGGGTCCAAGTAGTCCTTTCTACAATGGCCTGTCCTGTAGGGTTGTAAGGAATCCCAAAAATATGATGTATGGAGAATTCTTGTAAGAACTGTTTTAATATTTTTTGAAGCATATGAGGGTCCATTATCAGTCTTAATGGTGTGTGGAATACTGATAAGAGGCAAAACAGTGAAATAGGTGATTTACTACATGTAAAGCATGTTCCCCTTCTTGAGAGGATGCAGATACAAAGCCTGAATGAGTGTCAACTGTAATGTGAATGCATGTTTTTCCCATATGTGTAACATCCATTTGCCATATATCATTTGTCCCTTCACCTCTGGGGTTAGTCCCCAGCCTTACAGGTCTTTGAGAATATGATACACAAGCTACACATCTTTTCACTATGCTTGCCTTATCTTGCTAATAGCTTTATCAACATATCATTGGCACATGGTAGAGCTGTTTTTCATCTCCTCACAGGTCCTTGAAAATTATATGTTGGTACTGAGAAAGCAAATTTTCCCTGTCCTCAGGGTGAAGAGGAATAGAGTAAAAGCAGTCTTTAATATCTGTTATCCATAAGGACCATTCCCTGGGAATCATATTTGGGGATGGCAAACCTGCCTGTGAAGAACCCTTGTCTTTCAAAACTGAGTTTACTTGTCTCAAATCTGTTAACATTTTCCATTTACCAGATTTTTTCTTTATGACAAATACAGGTGAGTTCCATGGGCTATTTGTTTCCTCAATATGTCCTAATTCTAATTGTTCTTGTACTGATTGATGTAGAGCAGCTGTTTTCTCTTTGGACAGGGGACATCACTCCACTCATACTGGTGTATTGGTAGGCCCAGTCTGGAGGGGTGAAAGCTACAGCAGCAGTGATCCCTCCCAAAAATCTATGGTAGTTTTCATCCCTAATTGAGATAATATATCCCTACCCCATAAGTTAATATGTAAGCTATCTATTATTAAAAGAAAAAATGGTTCCTGTCTTTCCATCTTTTTGCCAATTTAACAGTTCAGTGACATCAAAGCCTCCTTACTGGCTCATACCCCTGCCACTGTATTGTTAGCTATAGACATAGGCCACCAAGGGGACCATTGAAAAGCAGCCACCACAGTCCTATCAGCTTCAATGTCTATTAATCCTTCAAACTGTTGCTTATTCAAACTATTGGCTGAGTGAGTGTGATAGCCTTTGTAAAATATGTTTGTACAGTGGCCTCTGAATTTAGATCCATCTGTGAGGCTAATTCATTTTAACTATAAGTTCAGATGGGATGACTATTCCTTGAGCTATACATTGTCCCTTGTTAAGATATGTTTCAATATTGTCAGTGTTAATCATAGTTATAGACACAGACACTTCCTCATAAATTTATATAACTGGGATAGCTAATGAATACTGGGATAGTAGAGGATTTATAACAAGGATTTTTAGTTGTTTTCCTCTTTGATACTGTTGAATGGGCACTTCACAAGCAGCATGAGAGGGTAGGTGATAATAATCATTGCTCTTGAGTTTTATTATTGTGAGTGCCCCTTGGCATCTAAAACTGAATACCTGTAGCTCCATTCTTGATTTATATCTGTCCCTACTTGAGCTGTCATTTCCCAGGTTGGTTTCAGGGCCCCAGTGCCACTAAATTGCTCAAAATATAACTTCATGTTTGCTCCTGGAGCAACCTGAGTGGAAGTCAATCGAGTCTGTTCTAAAAATTCCGTCATCTAGAACACTGTCTGGCTTGGAGTCGACACTGCCCATGCAAGTGCTTTCTAATCATTGGGGCACAAAATTGCCCATGACTTTGTTTCAAGTTGTAGCATAACAAAAGGTGCTATGGGCCCATATATATGAACTGAGTCCTTAAACTGAGTTAGAACTTTAAAGGGAAGTGGTTCATGTCTTTGTCTTCTCTGCCCTGGGTTAAAAGAGTCATCCTCCTCTATAATAGGATATAATTCTTCCCACCTCTTACTGTCTTTTCCTTGATCTCTAGCCAGCTGCAAAACTTTTTGAAGTGAAGATAAAGAATATAACTGATTATCTTTTGCTTTTTGTCTGCTAAGTGTCGCTACAGTCTTTGTTTTCTATTTCTGATTCTGCTTTTCCTCAGTTCTTATTTCATTTTTTACATTGGGAGAGCCTTTGAAAGGCTGTAGATATGAATAGACAAAAATAAAGCAGGACTGAAGGTGGAGTGAGAGAGAGGTCATTCAAAATCATCTTGCTCAGGATCAGGAAAGGGATATCTACTGCTAAGAGATGGACTTGTCTGTTCTCCAACTGTAAATTTCCTGAACTCCTTTTCTGGTTCTGATTTCAGACTTTGTTTGATGAGAATATTTTGTATTTTTCCTGGCATTGTTTATCAAAAGCAGTGAGCTTTTCACCAAAAACAATCCATGTATCACAATTATAACAGTCCTCTTCAGGTAACCATGGAAAAACTTTGTAAGCAATGTCCAGAAATTTCCTAATGCCTCTTGATTGAACTGTGCACCCCTTCTCTTTTATACCTTTGTATATAGTCTTGACATCTGCTTCCCTTTCTGAAGAGAGTAGGGTGCCTATTTTCTGCCCCAGTAGGTAACTTAACCACTCTCCACCACACTCTACTTGGTCTGGAAACAGCACAGCTCGGCAGGCTCTCCCTCTGGAGTCCTTGTAGAGGTTGTCTTGACCATGAAGTGGTCGCTCTGGCACGCTTTCAGGTTCCTGTCCCTGTTCACGGGAGTCAGTTGTTGCCACTGTCCTTTAAGAGCTCATGTCATATGAGCCCTTTGATCTCAGAGGCAAGATGAATGAGGTGGGAGACTCATAGGATATGAAAAGAACTCCATTTTATTATGCTGCACAATCTTGTTGATATACATTTTTGCAAGCATGATCAGTGCATGCATAGTAGACAATCCCCAATCACTATTCAGAGAAGCATCTCGTGGGCTTTGCATATACCTGGCATCTGCCGATGAGAGGAGAGCTGATCCAGCAATTCAACAGCGTGCTCACAGGTGAGAGGCCCTATTCAGGCATCCCTGTTCACACAGCCACTGGCTGTGACCCTAGGCTTACACTCATTCCCACGATCACAAATGAAACATGATGCCCTTGATAACCAAATTCCCATGATCTTGCTCAACAAGGGCATTTCTGCAATGTGGCAGAAAACTTATTGTGCATCAAAGGTTGAAGTGGCCTTGGTACTCCCTCTCAGCAGAATCCCATACCCTTGCAAAGGGGGATGAAGATTGAAGAAGCCCTTCAAATAAAAATATGTGTCCACCAAATATTTAAACTCAATTCATGTGAAAAAATTAATCAACTTTACCCTCTTTTGTCACTTAGTTTCAGAGTAAGTCTTTCTCACACAACATCATCTTCTTGGCCTATCAGAAAATACTGCAAGCAGTTAACTTTCATCTCTAGTTAAATGCCTTTCTTTTGGTGAGTAGTCATAAGGGAAGGAAGGTTAGCTTGGGGAGAAAACAGTTCGATTGAGATGCTGAAGTTATTGCCTTTCCCCAAATCCTGTGTTTACAACTGCTTTTTTTTTTTTAACCAAAATCCTCATGCTGCCAAGTTTAATTGAAGGATGGGATTTCTTTCCCAGTCAAATGCCTGGGACCCTTTTGAGTTAGCCCAATTAAAAGGAATAAGCAAATCTAAAAGAACTTAAAAATGAAACTTGAGTCTTGTTTCTCAAATTTCCCTGAAGAGATCAGGAAGATTTTTGACCTTTTCTTGTTGCAGACTCTACCATTAAGGCTAGAAGCAACTGTTCTTGAGACTCACAGGGGTTCAAGGTACTTACTTTCTGTATCTGTCATCTGGTGATATTCTGAATTCATTGGTATGGGGGGGAATATTTTACAAATGCCTTTAGGATCCTCCTGTCTTCCTTTTGTCTGCAGGCCTGGAATAAGTGCCAAAGATCCTCTCATTCTAGCCCCCTTGTTTTGCTGAGATGAAATGTGAGGCTTAGAAAGCTTCTTTCCAAATAATTGTAGGTTCTCTGTTCTGTCTTACCTATGAAAGGAAGTAGGAAGAAGGATGTACTGAGAAAATGGGAAAATGAGAAGTAGAATGGGTCAACTTTTCTCACAAAATAAATGGCATGGAAGGAGAAATTTTTGCACTGGAAGACAAAGAGAACATGAAGTGGTGAGCAAGACTCAAGGCTTACTTTCATTCGAACTGGTTCAAAGAGGGAAGAATGTGAACATACCTATGTGTGTTATATATTTTTACATTATATATAATATATATGTATGTATGTACATATATATATATATATATATATATACATACATATATACTTGCACACAGTTGGACATAGAAATTTTTTTTACCCAATAAGCATTAGGGAGGGAAAGGGATACTGGAGTAGTAGGAGACAAGATTACAAAAAAAGAGAGCAGATTAAAGGAGGAAGTGGTCAGAATTAAACAAAATTTCGAGAAGGGACAGGATAAAAATATATAGAGAAAGATAATAGAAGAAAAAAAGGGTATAGGGAAATAATTAATCATAACTATGAATGTGAATGGGATGAACACACCCATAAAATGGAAGCAAGTAGTAGAATATATTAGAAACCATAATGCAACAATGAACTGTTTATAAGATATACACTTGAAAAAGAAAGACATATACAGAGTTAAAATAAATACCAGAGCAGAATCTATTATGTTTCATTCAGCTGAAGTTTAAAAGGCAGGAACAACAAATATGATCTCAGACAAAGCAAAGCAAAAGGAAACCTAATTAAAAGAGATAATCAGGGAAACCACATTTTTGCTGTAAAGCACAATAGATAATAGATATCAAATTGTTTTACTGCAAAATTTTCTGATAAAGCCTTCATTTATCAATATATAGGAACAGAGATAAATTTATAAAGATAAAAGCTATTCCCCATTTGATAAAAGGTAAAAGAATGTGAAGAGGTAGTTTTATGAAGAAGAAATTGAAGCTATCTATAGTCATATAAAAATTCTCCAAATCACTATTATTTAGAGAAAAGTAAATTAAAGCAATTCTGTGGTATCAACTCTTATCTATAAAAATGATAAATGCTGGAGAAGATGGGAAAAAATCAGGATAATAAACTGGGTTCACTTGTGAACTAGTCCAATTATTCTTGAGTATTAAGTTGGAACTATGCCCAAAAGTTTATAAAGCTGTACATACCCTTTGACCAGGCAATACTATTACTAGGTCTGGAATTTTTAAGAAATCAAGGGTAAAGGAAAATGACCTATATGTACAAAATATAGTAGTTCTTTTTGTGGTCACAAAGAATTGAGAAATTGAGGGAATGTTCATCAATTGGGCAATGGCTGAACAAATGGTTATTGTGATGGAATGCTATTGATGCTGTAAGAAATGATGAGAAGTATAGTTTCAGAAAAACCATGGCAAGACCTATATGAACTGATGCAAAGTGAAGTGAGAAGAACCCAATCATTATACACAGTAACAGCAATGTTTTAATTATAATCAATTATGAAGAACTTGAATACACTCTGATCAATACAATGATCCAAAATAATTCTAAAACATGGGTATAATTTTTTTAAAAGTGCCATACATGTCCAGAGAAAGAACTGATGAATGAGCTCTCAGTGTAAATTGAAGTATGCTTTCCTCACTTATATTGCCTTTTTTGTGATATGGCTAATATAGAAATAGTTTTCCATTATTTCATATATATAACTAACATAATCTTGCTTGCCTTCTCAGATAGTAGAAGGATAGTGAAGAGAGGAGAAAATTTGGAACTCAAAATTTAAAAAGAAAAGGATTTTAAAGTAAATAAAAAATACATTTATTTTAAAAACCTATACATTAGAGAAAGGTGCACATTTACCATGATAGAGAAATTATTTCATCTAGGAATTCCCTATAGCAATGAATTCACAGGTCTAGGACCTTCCATACCCAATATCCTTCAGTGTTAAGCATTATCCTTATGTAGAGTGGAATCAAATCCTGAAAAGATTTTGTCAACCACATATACAATTTAAAAAGCATGAAAGTGGCTAGGCACTTGGAAGACAATTTATTTCTTTGATGAATTCAGATGCTAGACCATTTGGTACATAAGTGTTTAATATGATAATGTTTGACTGTCAATCAATTCATCAGCAAGACTATATTAAGTTTTATTAGCTCCAATGAATGGTGTTATTATACCTTAAAGTACAATACAATTTCCCTATTTATTTTTTGACATTAAGAATTTTGACTTTTTTCACTGCCTGTTTCTTATGCCTGAAATGAACTGACCCCTTATGTCTACTTCTCAGAAAGTTTAGTTTTCTTCAGGACTCAATTCAATTGACTCTTTCTATATGGCATCCCTCATCTGCTAGTGTTTTTAACTCCAAGATATCTCTCTTGTATATGTTTGTATATATTTACATATGTTCACATTCTTTCTTGCCATTAGAGTTGATGCTTAATAAATTTTGATTAGTTTTACTAATTCATTTTGATTGTTAGACCTATTTACATTTAAGATTATGATTGTTAGGCTTGTGGTTCCCACCATTTATTTACTTAATACTACTTTTTATCCCCTTCTTTTTTTTTAATTATAGCTTTTTATTGACAAAACATATACATGGGTAATTTTTCAATATTGACCTTGGCAAAAACTTCTGTTCCAGCTTTTTCCCTCCTTCCTTCCACCCCCTCCCCTAGATGGCAGACAGTCCCATACATGTTAAACATGTTAAAGTATATGTTAAATACAATATATGCATACTATTTATCTGGTTATCTTGTTGCACAAGAAAAATCGGATTTAGAAAGAAGGTAAAAATATCCTGGAAAGAAAAACAAAAATGCAAGCAATCAACAACAGAAAAAGTGCAAATGCTATGTTGTTCCCCTTCTTCTTTTAAGTCAATCTGTGATTTTGCTTATGCTACTTTGATTCTCATGTGTTTCCTAGAATTCCATTCTTCATTTCCATCATTTCCTAGAGAAAGGTGTCTCCTTTGACCTATTGTAAGTACCTTAACTTTATTTAAATTGTTAATTTCCTCTTTTGCTATTTATTTAACTCATCTGTTTCTTCTCTCCCTTTTGATATTTCTCTTTTCCTGCTGAGTATTCAAAATTTTCCCTCTGCCCTCCAACTTCCTAATTTAAGTTCCTTTGAGATATCCTTTTCTCTTTTTGTTCTTTAAAATATATTTTCAATATTTTTGTTTCTTTGGATTTACTCCTCTTTCTCCTATTTCTTTTCACTATTCCTTTCTCCCACTCCTATTCTTGATTCTTATAACCATTTTTCATAGAAAGAAAAGAAGAAAATTCATCAAAATTAATAAACACACTTGAAAAAAATCTAACATTATGTGCAATATTCCACATTTGTAGCAAAGACATGTAATATCTTTAAATATATCTTCTTTGGAGTCAATCTTGTTCTTTATAATTTTATAATATTCTTTTTAGATGGTTTGGTGTTAACTCTGAGCTAGCTCCCTAGAGGCCTCAGGATCAGCCAGAGTCAGGATAAGTAAAAGTCCTTGGTCTTTAGGGAGAGAAGCAGGCAAACTGCCAGGAGTTTTGCCAAAGATCTGTTCTCGATTCTGGAGTCCAGAATCTCCACCTTTCTCCTCCTCATCCTCCTGCCAAGTGAGTCTCTGTCCTCTATCAACCCACCCTCTACTCCTTGCCTACAATTATCTTACCCCCAAACATTGAGCCCAAGCCAATGGTGAGAAGAGCCATTTATCCAAACATATGCTAATAGACTCATTGTCTTATATTATATAGGTAATTAGCCTTAAGTACTCCGTTGTCTGATTCAAGCATACCTTTTTGGAGTTTCAGCCCTTTACAATTTGGGGAGGTGGTTCTTTTTGCATCACTTTAGGTAGTCATGTATATTTTGTTATTCTGCTTACTTCACTTTGTATAAGTTTCATGTAAATATTTCCAGGCTTTTCTAGAAGTATTTATCTATTTTTGTTTGTTTGTTTCTTGCAGCAAGATTATCTTGACATTTTCTTGCCACTGAACTCAGATCATTGGAGGAAAGAGCAAGGCTGATGACTTTGCTTAGCTCTGCCTCATCCAAATCCAATTCATGAGCAAGTCAAAACGTCATACTCACACTTGTGATGACATTGGTCTTCTGAGAATGAAAAATGAACAATAACAATAATAATATTCCATCATATTCATGATTTTGTATAATTTGTATAGCTAGTCCTCTAGATGGCATCTGTTCTGTTTCCACTTCTTTTTTCAAAAAGTTTTTCTTTATCTCTTTATTTCTCTTTCCCACTAGTCTATTCTGAATTTCATTCCCCAGTTGATGGGCTTTACGCTTACTTGTTAATTCTTTATTCTTTCTGTATCCCTCAGGAGAGTAGTTTCAGGAGTATTAAATTTGAATTCTTCCTCTATCCTATTTCATTTGTGGTATTTATAGACCTTACTTTATCCTTTTTCCCCCTACTGAGCCTCAGACGAGCCTCTCCTTTAGAAATAGCAATTTATGAAAGGAGCAGTGTTGATTAAAAGTAGTGTTATGTAGTTAAGCCAGTTTTTATTCCCAAATTATATGGCCCAGTCCTAGCATCTGTTCATATCACATTTATACATTATTCCTCAAGACAAGATTATCTTCTCTACCTCCCCCTCCCTACTTCATCTGTTGGCCACTCTTACAAATCATCCCATCCTTCTCTAGGAGACTTCTGTTGTTGCTATTCAGTCACTTCAGTTATGTCTAACTCTTTGTGACCCCATCTGTTTGAGTTTTGGGGTTTTCTTGACAAAGATATGAGATATTTTACCATTTCTTTTTCCCAATAAAGAAACTGAAGCAAGCAGAGTGACTTGCCCAGGTACACACAATGACTGAGAGTCCAAGACTGTATTTGAACTCAGGTATTCCTGATTCCAGACCCAGTCCTCTATGTACTGTACCACCTAGCTGTCCCTGGAAGAGATACTTTGTCTTCAAAGAAGACAGTGTTCTAATGTGCAAATTCCTCCCAGGGAAATTCATTAGAAGGCCCCATAGATATATTTTATACTTTGCAAATCTTTTCTAATGATATCTTTTTCTTTCTTCTTTTAAAGTGAGCACTCTTCCCCTCTACCTTCTGATTGATTTCAATCTCTCTCATTTACTTTTTATCCTATTATCCTCCCATCTAGTCAAGACATTAAAGAAATTACTGTCCCTTCATAGTTTGCTGGTCCAATGAGTCAGTTAGTTTCCTTCTCCTCAGCTAGGTAACTTTTGCTCCTATAAAATATATTGATTCACTCAAAGAATATCACAAGGATGAGTTCATGGAATATTAATTCAACCCTTCTCTCTATCCCAGTATTCTTTAAATTTCCTTTAAATCATTAGTCTCCTAGGAACTTTTTGTCTTTTTGTTATTCTTTCTTTTACCCTTCAGTGAGTCGCTGAAATGGAAAAACTGGGTAGGAATCCTCACAAAGGGAGTCTAAGACTAGATCTTTGAGAAAACCTGTATTGCCTACTCCAGCCTGAGTAGGATGGGGAAGGAGGGTCAATGAACTCCATAGGAGCCCTTAAGTATTTAAGTTCTTTGATGGTATTTCATTTTTTAAAAAATTTTGCACAGTATTTCTGCCTTCTTATCATATGGATTTAGCTTTAGTTACTCTCTGTCTCATGCATATTTTTTCTGAACTTTTCCTGAGCAAACCTGGAGGTTTGATGAAAACAACCCCATCCCCTTCTTGTAAATCACATGATCCTTGCAGAATATTAATCACAGGCTAAGCATTTGCTTATTTTATTTTCTATAAATCTTATTTGTTTTCAGGCCTTTCAGACTTTCTGTATCCTCTTGCCCTGATGGAAATTGAACTTGATTCTTCTCAAGAGTATAACTGTTCATGACAATGTGAGTTATGACTATTCTTCTCCACCCCACACCCTGTTCAGTCATTGCTATGCAGTCCCATATCAGCAGAGCTTATGAGTACCTTTTTGAAGTGAGGTTTTTTATATTCATTGAAAGAGGTATCACTAGGGGAGCGGGGAAAGCATAGCATCTGGTCCCCTCAATTACAAGTGTCAGATCCATCAGTTACACAGAGAGCAACAACATATTTAACCCCCACACTAGCCATGCGCCTCCTTGTCATTCTGTCCAAAAGGTGTAGTAGCTTCAAGTTAAGACATGTAGCTTCTCTTGCTGTAGCTCATTTTTCTAGTGACAATGGCAAACAGAAGCAGATTTGACTTCACAGTTTTGAGGAGAATGTCTACAAGATACACAAAAGATCAATTAGGAGAGTGAGCTAGTCTTTTTTTAAAAGCTTCATGACAACAAGATACTGAGATTACTGATGCTTTTAAATACCAATGGGTCAGAGAATTAGGTCCTCAGTATATTTGTCAGTTTCTCCACAAAAGTTATGTATTCTATTGATAAACATTTGTTAAGTACTCACTATGTGCAGAACATTGCTCTAAGATTTCTAAACCCTAGAAATCCAATGAGAAACCAGGAAAAAAAAGGAAACAATCCCTTGTTATTTAGGAAACTACATCCTCTTCTTAAGTATATAACACGCAAATAGATAATTGTGAAGGATATTTAATTTTTTTTGGTCAGGATCTATGATTTTATTGGCATGAGGTAATATGGATAAAGAAGAAAACATCAATTTAAGTGCCAGTTTTGTGCCAGGCACTATACTAAGAGATTTTATAAATATTATCATGACAATAATTCTGGTAGGTAATTCCTTTTATTGTCCCCATTCTACAACTGACAAAGATGAAATAAACTGAGATTAAGTGACTACCTCAGTATCATTGTTATTCAGTCACATCCAACTCTTTATGACCTCTTTTGGGGTTTTCTTGGCAAAGATACTACTTTAGTTTGCCATTTGCTTCTCTCATTCATTTTACAAATGAGGAAACTGAAGCAAACAGAGTTAAATGACTTGGTCATGGGCACATAGGAAGTCTCTGAGAATAGATTTGAATTCATGAAGATGAAATTTCCTAATTCCAAGCTCTTTGCTCTATTCATTATATCACTTAGCTACTCTGAGGTAAACAAAGTTAAGTTCCTGAATCTGGATTTGAACTCAGGTCTTCTTAATTCTAAGTCCATTGGTTTATTCTATGTGATAGCTAGCAATAATTATTCTATGACTGATAGTGAGATAGGTACCTGGAGCACTGAGCGTATTTAGACTTATCCCAGGTCTTTTATACTTTAAGACTCGCATGCTACACACTATGCCATGTAATCTTTCAAATAAAACGTGTGTGACACAAATGTAAGATTTTAGAGAGGAAGACAGCATTATTATTTGGGAAGATCAAAAATGACATAGTATACTTGGTGACATCTGAATCGAGTTCGAAAGAAAATGAAAGTTTCAGAGAGGCAGAGAAGAGAGCCTGAGGGTCCTTCCAGACCTGAAGAAAGTAGGTCAGATTGGTTAGAACAGAGATTATGTAGAGGGATAAATAATGAGAAATAAGTCTGGAAAGGGAGAAAAGAATCAACAGTGAAGGTTTAAATGTTAAATAGGATTTTATATTTTATCGTATAAGTAGAAATGAACTGCTAAAAATGTTTTAGCAGGGGAGTGAAATGGTTGTATTCCTGTATGGTGCTTTGATAAGATACCTTTGGTTTCCAGGTGGAAGAGAGAGATGGGGAGCAAGAGGTCTATTAAGAAATTATTGTGATAGTCCAGAAAGGAGGAGATGAAGACCTGAAGTAGGATGGTAGAATAAAGGGGACAAGGAGATAAGAGAGATCAAATGGCAAGATTTGGGACTTGATTGGATGTGGGGGTGGTAAATGAAAGACAGGGAAGAATCAAGGTTCCCAGGATATGAATCTAGGTGAGTGGAAGGATAATGGTTCTTCCCTCTGCTTAGAGAGGTTAGAGGATAGACATTAGAGAGCTTTTCCCAAAAAAGCTCTGGAAGGAGAACACCCAGGGTTGATAGCTCATGGATTTCCCATCTGGCTAAAGGACTCTGTCATGGCCTGGACTGGTACCCACTTTCCCCTCTCTACCATTCCTAGTTTTCAGTTCAAACTTGACTTCTAAAACTTATTACTTGTATGACCCTGATCAAGTCACACAACCTCTTCCTGTCTCAGTATCCTTAACTGTGAAGTGGAGTTCTATATAGAGCTTCAGGACTAGAGAGAGGAAGAACTGAGTTCAAATTTAATCTCAGGCCACATTCTAGTTTTGTGATCCTGGGCAAGTCACTTTACCCCTCCCCCCTCTTTTTTTCTCAGATACTCTTTTGCCCTTCCTCTCTAAATTATCATGTTTCTCTTTACATATACCTTTATTTGTAGATATATCTTCTCCAACAGAATCTAAGTTCTTTGTGAGAAATAAATGTTTCGTTTTTATGTTTGTGCCTGGTATAGTACAAAGAAGACACTAAATGATCAATTATTAATTGATTGATTGAGAGCAGGGACAATTTTTCCCCCTCATATCCTCCCAAAGTTTCTAGGATAAACCTTATTATTCAGAGGACACTTAATAATGCCAATCATTTATGACTTAAATTATAGCCAGGTAGGTATATCTACCTATAACTTCTCATAGAAACACAATTGGCATTACAAAATGGAAATGTAGTCACTATGGAATCAGAGTGTCAGGGTTGAGGTCACATATGTATTTTGTCTATTTTACCAAGAGATTATTCATTTGTAAATGAAATATGCCTATACCCCAAGAGTGTTCTCCTGTTTTCAAAAGGGACTACTAAGAATGGCTAAATGGAAAGGCTTGTTGAGTAAATTTCAATGCTGATCTTCACTGACCTTTCATTTTCTGTTACCTACAATCCATCATGGTTGGAGCCCATACCTAAGCCCCATTTCAATCAGAAGCAATTGTTAGTGAGAGCAGTACAGCTAACAGAAGGCAGCTCTGTATTTAGTACAGAAAATCCAATAAGCAAAACATAAACATTCTTTATTGAAGAAATTTTTTGGTCAAGTTTATTCTTCAGTAAAGTAACTGGCACGGTGTAACAGAAAGGGAGATGACATGCCTTTGAATGCCAATTCTGCAAGTCACTCTCTTTTGGGGGGGGGCGGAGAGGAGCCTCTTGGAGCTTCAGTTTCCTTATCTTATATAAAAGTGGGTGTTAACAGTACAATACAGTACATTATAATACAATATACATTTCTTAAGTGTCTAGTATGTGGCACTAGCATAGAGCATACAAAAAAAAAAAGAAAATCCCTGCCTTCAATAACCTTACAATATAATGGGGGAAGACAGCATCTGAAAGGAAGCTTAAAAAGTAGGAGTGGGAGTGGGAGAGAGTAGGACACCTGGAAACATCTGGTTTTTGTTGGGAGCATGATGTTCTGTATAGTCAGAATCGAATAGAGCTGCAGATGAACAATGGAGTTAACTGGAAGTCCTGGAGTACTAATCCAGACTTCTATAGAAAGATTTATCTCTCTCCTTTCCTTTTTCTTTCTTCCCTCTCTCCTTCTTTCTGTTTCTGTCTCTGTCTCTGTCTCTGTCACTGTCTCTGTCTCTGTCTCTCTGTCTCTCTGTCTCTCTCTCTTTTATCTGTCTTTCTCCATCTCAATCTGTCTCTCAGTCTCTCAATCTCTGTCTCTCTCAATCTCTGTGTGTCTGAATTTTTCTCTTTCTCTCTGTCTCAATCTCACTTTCTCTCTCTTTCCCCCATCTTTGTCTCTCTCTTCCTCTCCCTCTGTCTCCTTCCCCTTTTTCCTCTTTTCTCTTCCTTTCTCTCTTCCTCTTTCTCTCCTTCTCCCTCTCTCTCCCTCCCTCCCTCCCTACTTTCCTCTCTTTCTCCTCTCTCTCTCTCTGTCTCTCTCTTTCTCTCTGTGTGTGTCTCTCTCTGTTTCTCTCTGTCTCTGTCTCTCTCTTTCTCTCTCTCTCTCTCTCTCTTTCCATTCCTTCTCCTCTGTCTCTGTCTCTCTCCCTTTCTCCTTCCTTGAAAAAAGCCTTGACTTCATTTAGTTTAACCTTCTCTCTTTTTCCCCTTCCCCATAGATAAAGATGTAATATGCATACATACACAAACATATATACACACATACACATGAGGATGTATATACACGGGCTAACATATTTGACTCATGTGAGTGTGCATATATACATATATGTGTGGGTATATGTATATATATACATATGTAAATATGTATGAATGTGTGTATTGCACTGAGAGAGAAACAGAGAGACAGAAGATTGGACTAGTTGATATCAAGGCTCCTCTCAACTCTAAAATCCTATGATCCTAAAATTTCAGGAACATTTTTTCCTAATTCATTTGAATGACAGCAGCAGTATCCTAAAAGAGGGATATTCATCCCAGTCATCCATCCTCTATGAGCTATGGTAGAGTTTGGCATAAAGATGATTCATGTATGTGCCTAAATTAGACAGATAGGTCTTTATCACTTTGAAGAAGCCAGTTACTTTACTTTTACAGCATTAAAGAAATAGAATAACATAGCTGGTTGAGCTCTCCAGAGATCATTTGTTCCCTTAAGATTTCCTCAAATCAAACTTCAAACTATTCCCAACAGATGGTTGTCAAATCTTTTTTTGAAGATCTCTTAAAATGGAGACTATCTAACCTCTCTCATTAGCCTATTTTGACATTTTATTATGTGGATAATTAAGAAGTTTTTCCAAGGTCTGTTTTATTTTTCCTGCTTTACTATAAGCCAGATACCCTTTGATTATTACCCTTTATATATTTAATGACATTGATGATTCTTCTCTTTTGGGAAAATACCATCACATAGGGACCTAAAAGATGTGAAAATTTCAAATGGATCTTTTCCAACTGTACCTTTTTTGGGGGAGAAGTGCTTAAGGAATGAATGAAACATTTATCTTTAATGAATATTCTGAGAATATTCAGGAGACACAAATTTATACAGTGCTTCACTAGTGAGGTGACTATGATTGAGTCATGTCTCAAGTCCTACTCCAGTTCCTCATCCTGATATAGTGATAAGCCTGTTATTGTGAGGCAATCAGGTTTAAATGACATGCCCAGGGTCATACAGCTAGTGTCAAGTGCCTCAGGTTGGATTTGAACTCAGGTTCCTCCTGACTCCAGGGCCAGTGCTCTATCCCTACCATCTAGCTGTCCCCAGGCTGGGTTCTTAACAGCTATGTCAGAGGAGTAAGTATAAGATCTAGGACATCCTACTGATGAAGAATTGGAGCATGACATACTCGGAAAACTACAGGGAAGAAGTGATTTTAAAGCCTTCTTCAGCTACATTCTAGCTATGAAATGCTGGCCAAGTTACTTAATGTCTGTCTGCCTTAATTTCTTCATTTATAAAAATAGGAATAATAACACTTACCTCTCAGGGTTATTTTGGCGCTAAAATGACATAACTAAAATGAGTTTGCAGAATGCTTTGAAGATCTTAAAATACCACAAAACACTAATCATTATTACTAGTAATAATAGTGGTGTGTTTAACATATATTGGACTATTTGTCATCAAGGGAAGAGGGTGAGTGAAGTGGGGGGGGGGAACACAAGGTTTTGCAAGGATCGATGTCTCAGAATTATCCAAACATGTTTTGAAAAATAAAAAAGCTTTAATAAAACAATAATAATGATTATTCACTAAGCATTAAGTACCTTTATACACAAGACACTCCATTTCTTTGCTTCAGTCATTCTTTCTAGTTTTTCCTTATGTCCAGAATGTTTTCCTTCCTCTTCTCCAACTACTAGCCTCCTTAGCTTCTTTTAAGTCTCAACTACAATTCCATTTTCCACAGGAAGCCTTTCCTCTTACCCACCTCAGCACTTTCCCTTTTTTAATTATTTCCTATATATAGTTTTCTCAATATATATTTGTTCGCATTAGATCCGGAGTCCCTGCTTCATTAGAACAGGTTTTGCCTCTTTTAACTCTTTTTGTATCCCCAGCCAGGGGATACAGTGCCTGGCACATAGTAGATGTTTAATGCATGTTTATTGATTGATTGATGTATAGTCTAAGTGCTAGAGATACAAAAGCAAAGGTTACTGATGTCTAGTGGTCTACAATCTGTGATGATGGAAATAACACAAGCAGATAAACAAACACAAAAGAAAAGCAAAGACATAATGATGATAGCAGAGTACCACTAACGACTAGGGGATTCAGGAAACCTTACTTAGGATGAGTATTAAAAGGAACTAAGGATTCCAAGATGAAGTGATGAAGAGGGAGAGCCTTCATTCCAGGGGTGTTGGACAGCTTATCCAAAAGTACAGATGGGGAAGTTAGAATGTCATGAGAAAAAACCATTGCAACTAGAATATAGAATGTGAAAGAGGAGAATGTCAAATCAGTCTAAAAACATATTGGGGGAGAAAGCAAATAGTTTTGTGAGCTGAACATTTGTGTTTTTTTAAATCCTAGAAACAAGAAGGAGCCTCTGAAGTTTTTGCACCAGAAGACTTGTGTCTTAGTTAAGTTGAATCCTTTCTTGATTTCAATTTCCTTACTTGTAAAATTTCCTTACTTTATGATCATATGGAGTCAAATGAATAAATACATGTTAAGACCAGTTTCCTTTCCTTTAGTTATTTTGGCCCCTCTTCTCTGGACCCTTTCCAGTTTCTCTGTATCCTGTGGAGAATAGCACTGTACACAATGCCCTAATGAGTCCATGACTAATGCAGAGCATAGGCGAAGACATATGAAAATAAAGGCAATTTACCACTGTCATAGGCTGCAAGTTGTTGTCAAGCTGCTAAGCACTTATTTTGTACCCTGGTTGCTAAGAAGCAGGGGTAAAGTCATTTACATCGATACATAAAGGCTATTTAAAAATTAATTATCTTGAAGTACAGCAGCCTGTGCCAAATCCAATGAAGAAGGGCACAGATTATTAAGTTGGTAATAAGAAAAAATATTCCAAATGTCACTAATAAAATTTTTGTATTTATATAGTATCTTTTCCTCCTGGGACATCAAAATACTCTACAGATGTATCTTAGTTATAAGGAATATTCCTTCTCTCCCTCTCTTCCTCTAGAGAAACTGAATCAATAAGTAATGGTAAAACTTGAAATGAGGTATCTGAAATGCCCAGGCATTGCTCTAATCATTCCATAAACCAACTTTTCCAGTATCAGAAATGGTATCTTGAATGATTCTCCAGTTATCACTTTTATCATCTTCTTCCTCTTTTTTCACTATAAACCCAGGAACAATAACAATTATTATTGCTGTTAATTATGTAGCATTTTAGGTTTGAAAAGCACTTTACCTGGAATTGGATAAAGGTTGATGAGCTTATTATCAGTGAAACTGGGTTCAGATCCTTGCTTTACTACTTCCTGGATCACATATGATAATGTGGGCACATATGATACTTCTCTCTAGATCTCAATTTCCTCATAAACAAAATGAGGGGGTGTGACTAGATATTTTTCAAGATCCTTTCCAAGGATTGAATGATCCTGTGATCTAATTTGATTTGTATAACAATTCTATGAGATACTAAGGCTCAAAGGAATTATTGTTTGTGACTGGTAACCATTAGAGACAGAACTTGAACTCAAATACCTCCTGATTCCAAGTCTAGCATTTGCTACTACGGCGAAACCTTATAGAATTCCTTTTGTGGATGGGACACTGTTAGTTTCTAATATAGAAAGGCAGCAATAAATTTCAGAGTGTTGTTAGGGCTAAAAAACAAAAAGACAAAAAACCCTGAACATTTGACTCTGAGAACAAGAGCCTGGGATTATATTGAGCCCTCCCTAATTTAGAATCTTATATAATTTTGCACAATATTTTAAAATGAATATATAGTTTTCCAATGTATTAAAAAATTTAGAAGTCCCTAATTAGGGAAGAGTCTGGCTACATATGTAAAGCATAAAAGTAACACCTGATAAACTTGGCAGGAAAGAAAATGATTGAAACAGCTGCAGGGTATGAAGCTATTACCATATTACAGTACAATGATTGGTGATCATATAATTGAGAAATCATCAAAGAAATATTGAATTGTGTAGATCTTGTAGTATGCTTTATTACTTTAATGAACATAGGATGTAATGGTAGAACAACTGGTAGGACGACTGGATCTGGAATTCAAATTTCAACTCTGTTATTAAGTGAATGACTTCTGATATGTCATAACTTCAATTTCCTCACCTTTAAAAAGAAAGCCTTAGACAGTTAATCTTTAAGACAAGATAAAGAAACTAAAATCCAGGAAAGTGAAAGATATCCTAGAATAACCATGTGATCCATGAGCTTCTTTCATTTATTTATTTTTGCCAAATGGTTATCCAGTTTTCCAGCAGGCTTTTGGAATTCCCCAGCAATTTTAAAGGTGTGTTTTGGAGGTATTGAATACAAATCTTTGGTATATGTTGTATTCTATTTCTGGTACATCTTATTCTATTTCAATGGACATATTCTCTAATTTTTTTTGTACCAGCCTTTTTTTAAAATTGTTTCTCTTCAGTACATTTTGAAATCTGGTTGTGCTGATCCTATTTTGCCAATTTTAGTTTCCATAATTATTGATGCCCACATTGTTTTCCCACATGAATTTTTATAACATTATTTAACCCTATGAAATAAGTTGTTGGTATTTTCATTGAAAATACATTAAATTTTTAAGTCATTTTGGGAAAACTGACATTCTAAAATACATTTTTATTGGCCTGACCATGAGCAGGTAATATCCATTTGCTTTTCTTAATTTCTATCAAAAATTTTTTTAAAGTTCTCTTTGTGTGGGTCTCTTCTGTACATTTTATTAAACCAGTGCACAAATATTTGATGTTTTCCCTTGTTAATTGTTTTTCTATTTTTTATTTCTATAAATTGCCTTTATTTTCAAATGTCTTACTCTATGCTCTGCATTAGTCATGGAGGGAATAAAGATTTTGTGGGTCATATTACTATAATTTGCTAAAGACAATTTTGCCCATTTTCCACATTTATAATCAAGTGCTTTCAATTAAGAAAAAAAATCCCATTCTTTCATATTAGGCATCAGTTGTGTGTCTGTGTATGTTGGTGTATGTATGTTGGATGTTTATACTTTTAATAAAAAATAATTAACAGTACATTCATTGGTCCAAACTCCCAGGGATCATGTTTTACTATAAAACTTAAGCTGATTTAGCTCTTTAGTTCTAGGCCAGAAGAGGTTGAGAAAACATGGTCTAGTGGTCTGGGAAATGACGGGAAAAGTACACATACATACAAACACATTGTGTGGACTATTATACAAAATGTCAAAAGAGAAAAGCTAGTAAGACACAGTCAGTGGACACAAAGGTGTTTTAGTCCAGAAGGGACAGGTTGCTGTGGTGACTTCATCCACAAAGTCTCCTTGTGGAGGAGGCAAGAGTCAGGTGTGGTGAGTGGAGGCTGCTCTCCTCAAGAGTCCATCACTGCATCTGGCCCCTTGACCCCTCCATGGGCACTGAAGCCGTCCTGTGGCCCAAGGCTGCCCTGGCCTTGGCAACCTGGATGCTACGGTGGGCAGTTCCCTTTCTAGTCTGGATAACTCTTCTTTCAACGGAACAAACTGAAATTTAGTTGAGCACCGTGGCAACATACTGAAGGAGAATTTCTGATCTAGTTTCAATTCAACTGACTCGGGGATATCAAGACATGAGCAGTAACCAAGACCATAAATAAAGCCAGAGAAGAGTTCACGGTTGTTACTGAAGGAAAGAGATTTGGGGAATAAACCAGGAGGCAAATAACAGGAGTCAAGGTATCACCGAGACCGAAACGAGCACCCCGAAGAATAAAGTTCTTCTCATTCTAATGCTGATGAAACTGACGCCCAACGTGCCACGAAAGCCCCTAGTAGAGAAGGACAGAAAAGATAGCGAAGCCCGAACTACGGCGCATAGTGCCCACACTTTCTCATAGCTGCCCTCAAAGCGCCAGGTGGGAGAGCAAGGAGAAGGATGCTCCTAGACCATGTTGGTTATCAGCTTGGAAACTAAACTAGAAGGGAGAGTGAAAAAAGATGGACTCTTACTCATTCAGTCCTTTTAGATTCGCTGATGGGCAAGAGAATGGAAGGGACAGTGATGATTTCCAGAAAGCCAGGAATGAGGTGGCCTTTCTTTCCAGTGTCGCCTCTAGGCTCGAGACGGGAAGCAGCCCCCTGTGTTTTTTGGGCGTCTGGGTGGCAGTAGGAGTTGGAGCGCGGTCACGAGCAGCGACAGGAGCGGAGGCGAACAGGATCTGTAGACACCGATCTCCACTGGCAGCAGCCGCCATTCTTCCCCTACTGGCGCTGTGACCCCTTTTTCAGGCAAGAGTTTTCAAGAAAGAGGTATGTCACATTTAATAACTGGAGGCAGCTTGTTAATTCAATGGATATATCACTAACCTCAGTCTATTTAATTTTCCTCAACTATAAAAATGGGAATAATAATGTAGCCATCAACTGGTTTTTTGGTATTAAATTTAGTATCTTTAAAGGGAACATAATTCTATATATGTAATACATACTTTAAAAAAAAGTTTGTTTCTTTGTGAAAGAGTAATTTTTCTTTGGCTCCAACAAGCTTTTATCATTATTCCAAACACTGGTCATATGTTTATAGCTGAAATGCATCTTAAATGGATCTTAGAGACCATTTAGTCCAATTACACCACTTTATGATGAGATCCTGCTTTACCTGTGGTCACAGAAATAGTAAATAGCCCAGGATTCTTACCAAGGAGATACAGTAGGGGCTGGTGACCAGATCCTGAACCATGATACCTACATTTGCGCATTGATCCAGATG
Source organism: Sarcophilus harrisii (assembly GCF_902635505.1). Lineage (NCBI taxonomy): Eukaryota > Metazoa > Chordata > Mammalia > Dasyuromorphia > Dasyuridae > Sarcophilus > Sarcophilus harrisii. The sequence goes on from NC_045427.1 coordinate 162,009,688, forward strand.
GCACCTTTTGAGATTCAAATTGATGAAATGATTATGGAGATATTTCTGAACACAAGCCTGATGGGTGGATTAAGATCTACTTGATCACTGGTTAGGTAATGAATGACTCCAATTCTATCACTCTCTTGTTATCTTGGTCTCAAGAATGTTTAGATTTAAATCAGATGCGAACACATTGATGGCAAGGGACTTGCTATAAACCCTGAAACATTTTTGGGAAGTTTTCTATAAATACATTAAAATCACTACTTTGGAAGTAATGGAAAGCTCCTGTAGTCCCATAAACCGTCTACGTTAGTTAGTATTCATTCTAACCAAAATGCCATTCCAGTTTGTATACATTTGGATGAATATGTAAGTGGTTAACCAGATTTTCTTTTGCAATTGCCTCTTTTTTTAAAAAAAATAATTAAATTTTAAAAAAAAATTTTTGTTACAATTTCTTTCCTTCCTCACAGTTGGTCCCCTCCCTATTGAAAAGGCAAGTGATGTGAAACCTAATATTTATGTGAATCAGGAAAAACATTTCCATATTAGCCAGGTTGTCAAAAAAAAAAAGAAAAGAAAAGAAAAGGAAGTAAGAAAAAAGTACTTCAATTTGCACTCAGAATTTATCAGTTCTCTCTCTGGACATGGATAGCAATTTTTGTCATATGTCTTCCTGAATGTCTTGGATACTTGTATTGATCAAAACATCTAAGTTATTCCCACTTGATTATCATTACAATATAATTATTACTATATATAATAATCTTCTGGTTCATTGTATTTTTATCAGTTCACACAGGTTTATCCAAAAGTTTTTGGAAAACATCCCCCTCATCATTTCTTATAGAATGAGAATATTTCATCAAAATCATACTTATTCAGACATTCTCTAATTGATGGATACCCCCCCAATTTACAATTCCTTGCCACCACAAAACAGACTGCTATAAATATTTTTGTACTTATAGATCTTGTTCCTTTTGGGGGGGATCTCTTTGGGGTATACACCTAGTAATTGTGTTACTGCATCAAAGAGTGTGCACAGTTTAATAGCCTTTTGATTTTAGTTCAAAATTGCTCTCCAGAATGGTAGGACAAATTCACAACATCACTAACACTGCATTGGTCTTATCTTTTTTTCCCACATTCCCCTCCAACATTTGTCATTTTCCTTTTCTGTCGTGTTAAGCAATCTGATAATATAAGGTGGTCTTTCAGAGTTACTTTAATTTGAATTTTTCTAACAGTGATCTAGAGCATTTTCTCATATAACCACAGGTAACTTGGATTTATTTTTTTGAACATTGCCTTTTCATATGCGTCGACCATTTATCAATTGGACAAGGCCTTTTAATTTTATAAATTTGACTCAGTTCCCTACATATTTGAGAAATGAGGCCTTTATCAGAGCAACAATTGTTGATACTAAATACTTTACTGTTTATGATATCTTTTTTAGCAAAATGTAGTTTTCTGATTATAATTTTTGTTCTTGCTTTGTCTGAGATTATGATGGTTATCCCTTTTTTTAAAAAAAATTTCAGTCTGTTATTTTAACTCTCTGTACGCCTTTCCACTTTAAGTGTGTCTCTTGTAAATAACACATTTTTGGATTCTGGCTTCTAATGTATTCTGCTATCTGTTTCAGTTTTAGGGTGAGCTCTTCCCATTCCCATTCATTATGATTACTAATTGTATTTCCCTTCTTTCTTTTTTCTTCCACTCATCCTTTTCTCTTTTTAACTTACACCTCCTCAAGAATTTGTTTTACTTCTGACCACTATCTTCTTTTTCTATTCTCCCTTTTATAACCTCCTCTCCCCCCATTTTTCTTCCTGGCTGCCTGTACATTTTTGACTTGTTCTGGAATATCTGGAATTGGACAATAATAATCCTGGTGGTATTCATTTTGAGATTTCTTTCAGGAAGTGATTGGCAAATTATTTCAATTTCTATCTTATCTTCTTTTTAAAAAAAAGATATCAGAGCAGTTATCTTTCATAATTTCTTAAAATGATGAGTCTCTTTTTTTGATCATGGCTTTCAGGTAGTCCAATAATTATTAAATTCTAAATTGTCTCCTAAATCTATTTTCCAAATTAATTGTTTTTCCAGTGAAATATTTCAGATTTTTTTTCTGCTTTTTTTCAGTCTTTTAACTATTTTATTGATTTTTTGATGTCATAAAGTTATTAGCTTTCACTTGAAGAAATTGTTTTTGTGGTTGTTGAACTTTTGTGCCTTATTTCCCATTTGGGCAATTCTGCTTTTTAAAGAGTTCTTTTATTTAGTGAATTTTTGTCCATCTTTTATCATTTGGGCAACTATTTTTTTCAAGGTGCAATTTTCTGCAGTATTTTTTATGCTTTTTATTTTTTATCAAGCTAGTCTCTTTTCATAACTTTCTTGCATGACTCATTTCTTTTCCTAATTTTTCTTTTACCAATCCTCACTTTATTTAAGTCTTCTAGTAATTGTTGTTGGGTTTGGATCCAATTAACTTTTTTTTTTTCTTTGAGGCCTTGCTTGTAATTTGTTCTTGCCTTATTTTCTTCTGAGACCTTTGAGATGAGGTCTTCTCTGCCACCACAATAGTTTTTATGTCAAGCTTTGTTTTTGTTTTTGTGTGTTTTTTTTTTTTTTTGCTTGTATGTTTATTTTTCTCAGACTATTTCTTGACTTTAAACTTTGTGCTCAGCTAGAGTTGAGAAGGCACTATCCTAAGTTTTAGGCTTTTTCATGGTTCTGTTTTCAGAATTGGTTCTGGGTGTGTGTGGGGAGGATGTCTACAAGTTTTCATTTCTTCTATGACGGTGTGAATTGCTCTTCTCATCTGTGTTCTGATCATCACAGAGAAAGTGTTCCTCTGAAGCAGCTAGTGATAGTGCTCTTGGAATAGGAACCATGGACAAGGGAACTGGAAGCAGGGCCTCTGCTCTCTTATAACTGACCACAAATGCCCTTCTTTGCCCTGGAATGATGACTCAGAGCTGCAGTTCTGCAACAGAGTGGCAAAGAGCTCTGGGCCCTGCACCCAGTGCCAGCAAAGGGTCCCTTGTAATCTCTTTCTGGACATTTTTTTTAACCTCCTTATAGTTTCTGGAATAAAAGCACCTGAAATTGTTGTTGCTGTTGTTAAGGCTACCTCCAGACTTGGTGTGCTCCGTGCTGGTTCCCATGCAGTGTCACATACCTTTCCTGCCAGCTTCTAAGTTTTCCTAAGCTGGGAAAATGCTTATTTATTTATTTATGCTTCTACAACTTCAGAATTTTATTTGAGACATTATTTTAAAGTTGATTGGAGAGTTACAATGAGAGAGTTAAGCTGGGTTGCTGCCTCTGTTCTGTCAACTTCTTGTAATTGTCCTATATCCAGATTTTTTTTTAAAAGATATGTGCAGATGAAAACCCAAAGGCTTCTCAGCCCTGAAATTGAACAGAGAAAAGTCAGTGGGGTTTAATGGAAATATCACTGGGCCAAACATCAGTTTGAATTTCTGCTCTACTGCTTTATCAGTTTGCTTCTTTGGGGGAAACCTCAGGTCTGAAGCACTGATCATTATCTATAAAAGGAGATAAAAATTATATTCTTTCTCTTATAAAGTTGTTATGAGACTCAAATGAGATTATGATTATAGAGTACTAATTTCTCTGCTTCGAATTCCTCATCTGTAAAATGACAGTAATAACTATTTTCCCAAGTTGTTGTGGGGAAAAAAACAAGATATCTCAAAATATTTTGTAAATCTTAAAACATAGAAATATTATTATTATTGATTATTATTATACTATTACTATGATTACTAAATCCCATTTCTATTTTAATAGCTTTTTATTTACAAGATATATGCATGGGTAATTTTTCAGCATTGACAGTTGCAAAACCTTTTGTTCCAATTTTTCCCCTCCTTCCCCCAGATGACAGGTTGACCAATACATGTTAAATATGTTAATGTATATATTAAATACAATATATGAATACATGTCCATACAGTTATTTTGCTGTACAAAAAGAATCAGACTTTGAAATAGTGTACAATTAGCCTATGAAGGAAATCAAAAATGTAGGCAGGCAAAAATACAGAGACTGGGAATTCAATGTAATGGTTCATATTCATCTCCTAGAGTTCTTTTTCTGGGCGTAGCTGGTTCAGTTCATTACTGCTCTATTGGAACTGATTTGGTCCATCTCATTGTGTTAAAGATGGCCAGGTCCATCAGAATTGATCATCATATAGCACTGTTGTTGAAGTATATAATGATCTCCTGGTCCTGCTCATTTCACTCGGCATCACTATTTGGGATTTCTTGCCAAAGAAACTAGAGCAGTTTGCCATTTCCTTCTCTAGTTAATTCTACAGATGTGGAAACTGAGACAAGCAGAGTTAAATGATTTATTCAGAGTCACATGGATAGTGTCTGAGGCTGAGTTTGATCGCAGGAAGATGATCTTTGTGATTCCAGGACTATTCATCATACCACCTAGCTGCCTCATTCCTTACTGAGCTTAATTCAACATAACTTCTTTGTGCAACCAAATTTTGACATAATTTTCCATAAGCTCTCATGACTGACAGTATCAAAGTCCTTGGTTAGATCTACAAATGTATACAGACTTCTTTCTGTTCTGCTCCTGGAATTTTTCTTGGAGTTGTCGGGCAGCAAACACTATATCAACTGTTCCTTGGCCCCTTCTGAAACCACACTGGCTCTCAGGTAGATGACTTTCTTCCAGGTATAAAATCAGCCTATTAAGGAGGATTCTAGCAAGATTCTTGCCAATGATGACAAAGAGAGAGACCCCCACCTTGTGATTTATCACAGGACAATCTATTTTTTTTTACCTCTATAGAGATGGACAGTGGAGACATCCTTGAACTCTACAGAGTTGTTGTACTGACCTCATTGTTGTATGCCTGTGAAATCTGGACAGTCTACCAGCACCAAGCCAGGAAACTGAATCACTTCCACCTGAATTGTATTAAGAGGGTTCTGCAGATCACCTGGCAGGATAAGATACAAGACACTAAAGTGCTTTCTTGAATTAAACTCCATTGTACAGAGCATAACTCTACTGGGTTGGCCACATTGTTCAAATGCCAAGTGCACACTTACCAAAAAAATTATTTTATGAAGCACTCATACAGGGCAAGAACTCAAAATATGGTTTATAAAAAGCAACAAAAGGACACTTTTAAGGTTTCTCTTAAGAACTTCAGAATCGATTGTATGACATGGAAGACACTGGCATAAGACCACCCAGCATGGTGTGCCCCCTTCAGAGAAGGTGCTATGCTCTGTGTGCAAAGAGGAATTGAAGTACCCAGAAGAAACATGAGAATGCCCAAAGTTAGAGAAGCCACCCCAAATTTTCATAAGGACTGTTTGTGTTCTACCTGTGACAGAGCATTCTGAGCTCATATTGGTCTGATCAGCCATAGGTGGAAACACTGTAACTCAACTCTAACACAGTGATATCATTTTACTCATCTTTGAGAATGAAGGACAATGCTCACAACCATAATTCAACACAAAAATTTGTTAAATGTCTCCTACATGCAGACATTGCACAAGGGACTGGGGACACAAAGACAAAAATGAAACAGTTTCAGGTCTCAAGGAGCTTCCTTTCTCCTGAGTAGGGCAATGTATAAAGAGAGAAATATCCTGCTTAACTTCTTTAATAGAATAATTATATTTAGTACTTAAAATTTGCAAAGCATTTACATATTTTATATCATTTGAACCTCTGGACGATGCAGTGAGGTAGTTGCTATTAATATTCCCATTTTATAGATCTGGAAACTCATATTGAAAAAACTGAATAATTTCTCCAGTATTATAGAATTAGTACTTGAAGCAAGATTCCAATTCAGCTCCTCCTAAGTAGAAGATCTAGCATTCAATTTACTAAATGATTACCTTGATGGAATTTAAAACAATGATTTTGTAAGAAGGATTATTTCTTTCTCTGTTGCAGTTTATTCATTCTCTTCTTGCCATTAAGGTTTTCTTTATGAGCTCCAAATATGATGCTTCAGGAACAATATTTAAATCAAAATGCTAAGGAATCCTTTTTCTCTAAGATATGCAGTTTTTGCTATGTCAAATGATTGTAATCTTTCAAATGTTTGTGATAGAAGTAGATTCTTAGGCAGAATGACTGCTACAAAAATGGACAGGCCTGAGATTTTCATGTGTTTGATCTGCTTGCCTTGAAATAGCATCTTTTTGACATTTATTGATCTAAATTTGGGCTAATGAATCAGATCTCCCAAATTTTCCTATAAATCTGATTCAGTACCTGTAACAACAGAGCTCAGCTCTAACAAAAAATTGATTTTGATTTTCACTGGTTGATTTTTTTATCTGAAGCATAATGGATTGTGCTCTATTCATTTAATTTTCTAAATAACTTTATTTGACTTGTTGCTATATAGATTTTCATATATCATAATCATATAATATGATTCATATCATATCAATATCCATAAATATTTACCAGGAGGGAAAGATTGGAAGCAGCATATGCCAGGCAGGTCAGACTTTCACTGCCCATTTCCCCTTCAACCACAGAGGAGACATTTTATAATTCTGCTCCCTAGAACTCCAAGGGAAAGCAGCTTTACGCACCAACAACAGGTCTTCAAGCTTGTCTGGAACCATTATCCAGGGAAATTTAACTTGTGAAGATAAGAATTCGATCTGAGTCCCTGCAATTCGATTAAATTCAATTAACATTTATTAAACATTTGCAATATTCCAGGCATTGTGCTAAACTATAGGGATACAAATAATGAAAAGAGAGACAATCCCAGTACTCTGGGAGTAATTATCTACTGGAGGAAAACAATATTCAAAAGAAAGCTGGAGGGGCCCTGGGAGTACAAAGTTACAAGGAGTGGGATCCAAGCAGAATTATTAAAAGAAAATGGAGAGTCAGCTGAAAATTCTGACCCACTATAAAGGAAGGTTTTGGAAGGAGTTTATTGGCTTCCCTCAAATCCTTCACTCTGCAGAGACAACTGAAAGAACTGAGAAAATGTTGAGTATCATGTTGAGTCCATTTGTATACTGATGGGATTGCTGGTGAAAATCTTTTCCTCCAGCTTTTCCTAGGAGAAGCATAATTTTTCCTGTAGTGGTATCAAGAAAAGTAGTTACTGGAAAATACAGCTCCTGCCTCTTGGGCAGCCACAGGCCAGCAAAAATCCAGAAAAGAAAATTTGCCCTATCCAAGTCCTTGACTCCATTAAATGTATCTTCATTAGAAACAAATAGGATTTTATCCATGGAAATAAAAGTAAAGGAGATTCATTACTTTATCTTTTGTTGCTATACCTATACACCATTGGGCCCTTCCATGTGAGTTGAATTCTCTTTCACAGTCTTTCACTATTAGAATATAAGCTTCTTGAAAGAAGGAATTGTCTTACTTTTCTATTTGTATTTCCAGTACCTAGTACAGTACTTTGCACATAGTAAGTGCTAAATAAATCCTTTTAAAAAACTCATTCATTCCCTTACTGTGTTGTAAGCTTTTTGAGTATGGTGATCATACCTTATTTGTTTTCATATTATTCCTAGTGTTTCATTAAGTATATTATAAATATTAGGGATATGGAGACAGGTCTTTCTCATCTCAGTACTTATCTACAGTATTATACTGTTTCTTCCACATATTGCTTAATCATTATTGACTGTACATGCTCTCAATAAATTGAAAATATTTATTTACTGAATCTTTTGTGCTAAGCACTACAGTAAGTGCTAAGGATTCAAAGATAAATGGTAAACAGCCTGTTTTATTCTATCATTGAAATACAAAACATACACATATAAAATCTTTACAGTAGTAATAACAAGTAACATTTAAATAGGATTTAAAGATTTGTAAAATGCTTTGTAAATTTTGTCTTATTTATTCTCACTACAGCCCTATAATAAGGAAACAGAAACTAATAGAGGTTAATAAACTTGCTCAAGATTATACAGCTGGTAAGGACCTGAGGCAGTATTTGAAGTCGGATTTTCCTGACTCCATGTCCAGCATGCTATGCAAAATAAATAGTTTAAGTAGTTTTTGGATGGAAAGGCACAAGTAGATAGGTGGCTTGCTGGAGAAGAAGGGGCTTAAGATGAGTCTTGAAGGAAATGAGGGATTACAAGAAATGTAGATGACGAATTAGTATATTCCAGAATGAAGAACAACAACCAGTACAAAAGTAGAGAGATATAAAATGGGGGTATCTGAAGGAAGAGAAGTAGCCCAGTGGGGCTGAACTATATAATGTGAAATGTATAAGAAGACTGGAAGGGTAGAAAGGGTTCAGTTGGGATTTGATTTTAAGTGCCCAGAAGGAAAGCGTGTATTTGATCCTAGAGCCACTGGGGAGCCACCAGAGTTTAATGAATAGGGAGTTACATGAGATGGTCAAATATATGCTTTCAAAAAGTCACATTGATATTTGTGTGGAAGATGGAATAGAATGAGAGATATAAAAAAGAATGTTATTATAATGTTCTAGATAAAAAGTGATGAGGATTGAAACTAGAGGAGTTAACTATGTTACTAGAAAGAACCAAGACTTATAGAAGAAAAATTGTGGAGATAGAAATAATAAAATTTAACAACTTTTGTTGGATGAGGAAACAAGTAGAGGTGGATACCAATATTGCAAAACTTGGTGACTGGAAAGATGTTAGTCCTGTTAGTTAACAGTTAGTACAGTAAGTGAAAGAGGGGTGAGTCTTAGAGAAAAGATGTGTCTGTTGATTCAGGGATGCTTATGTGACATCCAGCTCGAAATGGCCAATAAGCAGTTATTGATGCAGGATTGGAGATCAAGAAAGAAACCAAGATTGGCTATCTTGATGTGGGAGTCATCTGTTAGAGATAATTTAACCCATAGTGATGGGGTGGAGAAGGGTGGGGCTGATGAAGTTACCAAGTGAGAGAGTATAGGGAGAAAAGAGACGAGAGTTTCCTAAGTGCTCAGATAGTCAAATATATCTGTGATATCATCAATATGAGTATTCCCACCAGGGATACTAGATCTTATCCATTCCTGGCTTTCCTGTGTGACTTATCCATACCCTCTTATAAATCAATCACCAGGCGTCTTCCTAAAATCAGTGAGCCTTTTTCCCCCCACATCACAAACATACCAATGGAACACCTGACTAGCTATTGATTATATAATTGCAACTTTTTTCATATTTTTTTTGATGAAATCTTTTCTTTACTCTACTTTCACATTTTTGTATGGTTCTGAAGCCCACTTACACCTGCCATGTGACTCTACATTGCTGTCTGCAGAATTCTCATTTTCAGTATTCACAGACTGTAGTGTTCCTTGACTTGTAGCCATATGAGAGTATCAATAGACTTTTGACATTGTAAAAGATGGGTTTTCCTTTCTGGGAGATTTTTGAGGTCAAGAAAAGAACTTTTTGATTTGTCAAAAGTAGTCCAATCTCCTATGCTCCTTCTATTCAATGATGGGCCTAATCCAGTGATCATTTGTCCAAGATAGGTAATTTTTTTCTTTTCTTTTTTTAACTTGGCAAGGTAGTTGGAGTTGTTACTTGCCCAGGGTCATCCAGCTGGTAAGTATTAAGTGTCTGAGGCTGGATTTAAATTCAGGTACTCATGACTCCAGGGCCAGTGCTCTATCCATTGCACCATCATCTAGCTTCCCTACAAGATAGGTAATTATTGATGGAAGACAAATTTTGTTTGTTTGTTTGTTTGTTTCTCTGTGAAGTCAAATATGTCTGAATTCTCTCTTTGAGCCAAATCCGATGAGAGTAAGATTCACACAATGTTCATTCCCCTCCCTTCTTTCCCTCAATTATAATAGATCTTCTTTGCTTCTTCATGAGATGTAAGTTCCCTCATTTTATCTCCATTTTCCTCTTCTTCCAGTACAATCCCTTTTCCACATCTAGTTTCTTTTTTATATTATCACAATAAAATCAAATCATACCTGCACCCTCTAAGTATACCCATAATAGACATATAGTTCTCAAGAGTTCTTTCCTTTTTATGCTTCTCGAGTTCTGTGTTTGGAGATCATATTTTCTGTTCAGCTCTAGTCTTTTTATAAGAAATAAATTAAATCATTGAATGTCCATCTTCTTCCATGAAAGATAATGCTCAATTTTGCTGGATAATTGATTATTGGCTAAAATCCAAGTTACTTTCAGAATATCAGATTCCATGCCCTTTGATCCTTTAAAGTGGAAGCTACTAGGTCCTAGGTAATCCTGATTGTGTCTCCTTGATATTTGAACTGTTTCCTTTTGGCTACATGTAATATTTTCTCCTTGATTTGATAATTCTGAAATTTAGCTATGCTATTCCCTGGAGTGTTCAATTTGGGGTCTCTCTCAGGAGGTGATCAGTGAATTCTTTCAAATAGCTATTTTACCTTCTGGTTCTAGGACATGAGGGTGATTTTCCTTGATGATTTCCTGAAAGATGATGTCTAGGCTCTTTTTGCCTCATGGTTTTTAGGAAGTCCAATAATCCATAGATTGTCTCTACTAGATCTATTTTCTAGGTCATTTGATTTTTCCAATAAGACGTTTTACATTTTCTTCTATTTTTTTCTTTTTTTTTCTTTTTTTTTTTTTTTTTGGTTTTGTTTGACTGATTCTTGCTAGCTCATTGAGACATCCATTTCCATTTGTTCAATTCTAATTTTTAGTAAATTATTTTCTTCAGTTAGCTTTTTAGCTCATTTTGTATTTGGCCAATTGAATTTTTAAACAAGTTGTTTTGTTCAATGGATTTTTTTTTTCATTTCATAATTTTTTTTCAAGGAGTTGTTTTCGTTTTCCATTTTGTCAAATCTATTTTATAAAGATTTTTTTTTAGTTTCACTAAATCTATTTTGTAGGGAGTTTTCTTTAAATAATTTCTGTGTTTCTTTTTTCCAGATTCTCCTGCAATGTTCTCATTTATTCTCTCCAGTTTTCTCCTAACATTCTTTTAAGATCCTTTTTGAATTCTTCCAAGAGAGCTTTGTGAGATGGGAAACAACTCATATCACCTTTTGGGGTTTCATCTGGAAATGATTTGCTTTTAATATTCTCAAGGTCTGCTCTCTTTTTCTATAAAACTATCTATGATAAGAGTTCTTTTTACTTTTTTGCTCATTTTTTTTTAGAAAAGGTTGAGATCTGCTTGTAGGGCAAAGGGGAGATTGTCCAAGCTTCCTCTACAGGGGACAGTGGTTGCATGAGTCAGTGCTGCTTATTTCTGGTACGAGGTAGGTGGGGTCAAGTCTGGCATTATTCTAGGGTTCAGAGGCTCATTATTTGTCTCTTGTATTTGTGTTGGATGTCTTATAGCTAATCTGCTGATCCGTTGGCTTGCAATTAGGACAGAGTAGCCAACACTGCCATAAATTACTCCCAGTAGATCCCCTAGCATGCAGATCCCACACCACCTGAATCTGTCCCACACTTGCACTTGGCTGCTTCCCTCTATGTCCAATTGAAACAGACTTTTTCTGAAGTTCTTCGAAACTATCTTCTGCTGGAAATTTGTTATACTACAAATATTTGTGGGTTCTGTTACTCAAAAACAAATCCAGAGGCTTGATTTGGTGTTGATCCAAGGGAACATCAGAGAGAGCTCAGATAAAGACAAGTCTCCTCTCCATCTTTTTGGCTCCACCTTCTCTTTTTGTTTTGAAGATAAATTCTAAAGATTATTCATCTCACTTCATATCATAATCTAGAAGATAGGAATCCTTTATTTGCTTAGTTTTTCTTTTGTAAGTAGATAAATCAACAACTTTTGAGTGGTTATAGCTCCTTGGTATTCTAGGAATCAATGCAATCATTACATCATGCCCAAATAAAAACTTGAAGAACTTACCATTTCTAATACATACCTCTTCAATGTGAATTTTTTTTCTGTATATGCTTTATCATTAATGTAATAACTCACATTTATGTAACACTGAGTTTACAAAGTTTTTTCTACACAATGCATCCATGAGGTAGGAATTAGTATTGTTATTCTTATTTTCCAAATGTAGAAACTGAGGCTATCATTAACAGATATCAATGAGAACCTGATCTAGATTAGGCTCTGATCTTAAAGCATAACTCTCAAACTTCCCCTATCTCTCTTCTCAAGAGATAACACATAGGGAAAAAAGAAAACACCCTCACACATAAAGGAGGGAATAGAATATAAATATAGTTTCCTGTAATGAAAGGGAGTCATTCCATATGGTTCTGAAAACAACTGAGAGCTACAAGGAATATGTTTTCAAGCTTGTTCCATTTTGAAACTTCATTGGCATGACCAAAACTTAACAGCCTTGTCAGAGATAATATATCTGCCTGGAAATAGGTTAGGATTCACGTACCCTCTATCTTCCCATTATTTTATTGTCTAAATGTAAAATAATGCTCCACTGATTCAAAGCATTGGAGTTCGCCTGGAAATATCCAAAGGTAAATATTTAATTTTTGTCCTCTTTGCCTTCTTCTTCTGGATGTGCAATAAAGGTTTTTTTTGTTTGTTTATTTGTTTTTATGGACTAAACAGGGCAGGTTACTATCAGTGTTGATCATTAGGAAGAAGGCAGCTCATATAATTTGAGGATCCCCAAATTCCTCTTGATTGATACAAGTCAACATTCCCAGAGTTAATTGTTTTCATCTCTGCTACCCACTGAATCTTGACTCTGAGACTTAATACTTTTGTGACCTTTGGCAAGACACAAAGTCTCTTTGTGCTTGCTATTTCTTTATCAGCAAAATGAAAGAATTGGGCTAGGTATCTTCCAACTCTTTAGCTATAATCTTATGAATAGTGATGACTTGAATTTAGATTGCAATTTAAAGTTTACAAAAGTTTCTCCCTCATTTTATGGCTCACACAATATACAACTGTTAGAGAGAGTTTTCAAGTCCAGGTCCCTATTTCTAAATCTAAGTCCAAATATTTTTTATTTCATCAGTTTCAACATATATATATATATATACATATATATATATATATTAAAGAATCAGAATGAGCTAAAAATGATTCAAGAGATCATCTAAGTCAAAAGTGATTAATTTATTTGTGTGTCATTTGACTTTGTTTCAAGTGTGGTGAAACCTATGAACCCTTTCTCAGAAAAATGTTTTTAATGTAATATATAGAATACAGAAGATACAGAAGGAAACAAACTATATTGAAATGCAATTACCAGAATATTTTTTAAGTTTTTATACTCCAGGATAAGAAACTCTGATACAATCCTACTTCTTATCCAATCCAATAATCTTTTCTCCAACAGTCTTTGATTGAAATAACTCTAATAATAGTAAACTCACTAACTTAGGAGGACAACTTTTACATTATTGAACAGTGCTAGTTTTTAGAAAATTCTTCTTTAAGCCTAACTTCATTTCCCCATAATTTTCCATCCTTCTAATTCCCCATTCTTGGATCTATATAAACCAATTTGAAATCTTTCTTCTCTTTTACAGGTTTTCAAATATTTGTAAAAAGCTATCATCCCCACTTCTTTCCACCCTTTTCAAACAAGCTTCATCAGAATAAGTACTCCCATGACATGATTGCTAGATTCTACTGTGAATTGTTAATGATATTTTAACTTGTTCATTTCTATGAAGTTTCTAGGTCACAAATAGGACTGTTCCTAATCAAAATGATGAAGTCTGTCTCAGTGCTAACCATCTATTTATTAATCATTTATTTATTTCCCTTCATACTACGACATCAGGGTGGCCATAATACAAAGATTTAAAATTGGTGAGGGCTAGCTCTCTAATTTTATATTGAAAAATGATGAATGAATCTGTGAAGCCCGTGTGAGCACCCTGGATATTTTAGAATTAGCTGGAGTCAAGATCAGCAAAAGTCCTTGATCTTTATTCCTTGTGGAGGTGAACGGAATGGTGATTCAAAGTGAGAGCAATCGCTACATGAATCTGCCAGGAGTGACTCTGGTTTTCTCACTCCACCCACCAAATCCTTTACCCAATCTCCTATACAACAGATCAAGCCTGCAATGTAGTGAGCAGGGCCATTCTTTCTCCAAGCATATACTAATAGAGTGTTGTCCAGTTGGTAATTGGCCTTAAATGCTCTGACCTCTATGCATCTGCTCAGAGTTTTCAGCCCATTACATGAATCAATAAAGGCACAAATGAAAAAACTAATCTTTTAGTGCTTATTTTGTGCTAGGAACTGTGCTGAAAGAGGGTATTGTTGAGGACTTTGATAGCAGGCTGTGGGATAGAGCTACGTTGAGTTTCCATAGATATTCTCTACTTCATGGGAAAATTGTTGAACATCTTACCCATGCTCCAAGTTTACACCTAGGGATTCTACCCATTTAAAATTATGTTCCAAAATAATGACAGTGGGGAAGTATTCCCTAGCCCTTATAGACTTCTGTGGCTGATGAAAATAAGGGATATGACCAAGATTCTAGTCACTGCAAATGCTGAACTCTCCATCTGGTGACTTAGATCTTCATTTTGATGACTAAGGAGGTCAATTGTAATATACAATCTCCTATACTATAAGGGGTCCTGGACTCAAGAGTTAGGAGAACTGAATTCATATACCAGTACCAATGCATACTATCTGTGTAAACTTTAGAAAATCATGTTAACTTTCTGAACTTCTGGATAGCACCAGTCCTACCTCCCTCACAAGGTTGCTGTAAGATCTTTCATATAATTTAAATAGCAGTCATCATCATATACTGACATTAAAAGCTATATGAGCATGTTCAGAGTTGTGTTTTATTGAGATCCTGCCTTCCTTCCTATGTGAACCAATTCAATTTATCCCACCCCCCGGCTATAGACAATCCCCTAATCTCTGCCAAATTACTCACAGACTTAGGCTATGGATCCCAAGCAATAGAGAATTTGAATGGGACAGCATTGAAAACCCATCCCCAGTGCTGGAAAATGTCACTCTTAATTGGAAGTGCTGCTGCTGATGGACCAACAGAGTCACCTTTGCATATAGACTAACCCCTCTGCATAGCAACTGAAATGATGTATAGTTGTAGGAAAAATTTAAATGTAGATCATTTGTCTGAAATACAAGCCATGTGTTGGGTGTTTATTTTACATGCTTAGGGCCATAGATTTAGAAGGAAATTACCTCAAAACTCACCCAGCCCAATATCTTCCTTTTATATATGAAGCTCATAGAGGGTCAATGACCTTGCCTAAAGAGTCACTCAGACACTAAGTGATACAGGTAGAATTTGAACTCAGGTTTTCTGATTCTTTCCTTTATGCTATACTTCCTCTCCTCTCCTTTTCCTTCCTGCTTGCTACATACATAAATACACACATACATAATATGCACATATTTGCATATTATATATATAGTATATGTATGTGTATACCTATATACATGCTCTACATTTGCATATATATGTGTATGTAACGTAATGTGCACATATTTGTATATTGCATATATAGTATACATGTGTGCATACATATGTTCACTTACCACACTTGCATATATGTGTATATAATGTAATGTGCATGTATTTTATATTATGTATATAGAACATGTATGTATTTATATATGTAAACACATACTCTTTCTACATTTGCATATATATGTCTATGTCTGTGTGTGTTTTTCTTTTAGATAAATCCCAGGAAGAACATAGGACCATTGAGAAATGATGAGATACCTGAGACAATAGGAAAGATATGTATTTTTAATTTCAGGAACTCTTTTTATGTGCAGTTAGAATTGGAACAAGAATCAATAGGAGGATACCACCCTTCTCCAGTAGCTCCAACAGCTATATAACAAGAGAAGCTTTTAATTTCAACTTCTCAACAATTTATCTGCATCACCACAGCTGATTCAGGAGGGCAGCTGTCCCACTTGTGTGTCTTTGCTGCCAGTCCACACTTGGAATTGCTGGGCCCTGCCCGAATGGCTCAGGAACTACTAAAAATAATGAGCTTCTGATACCCAGAGGTCACTCCCACAGGCAGGTGGGAGTTATGTCATTTGGAAGGGTGGCATTATGGAGAATGACAATGAGGCTCTGACCTTGAGACTGCTGAAAGAGTATATGCCCTGGGCACAGTGCCTCTTTGGGGATCTTGCCACTGATCAGACCACAGACTTTTGCAGAGTCATCCTGCTTGCCTGTGATGCAAAGCTTGTGCTCTTGTAGGAGGAAAAAAAACACAAAAAAACTACCCAAAAACACAAAAACATTCACAGAGTTCCCTTCCCTTTGGCAGATTTTGCAGCAGATTGTTTTAAGCCATAGTGTCAGAAGAGTGATTTTTTGGCTGTTTCTCTCCCCTAGAATATTCTCTCATTCCCTCTTTGCCAATCCAAAATCTCTTACAGTCTTCAAGTCCCTCTTCCCCTCCTCATATCACTGTGCTCCCTCCATTTTTGGGGCTCCTAGAGAGCTTGCTGTCTAAATCTCTCCTTTAACATTGTATGACACTTCTATTTTTGTTTTGTTTTCAATTGTTATTTAACTTTCCTCATGAGGACTTCTTTTCTCTAAAAATAAATGGTGAACTCTTTTTCAGAGATCCAGAGCTAGAAGGGATCCCAGGGACCATCTAATCCAATCTTTTTATTTTCAGATAGGGAAACTGAGGCCTAGAGCTTTGTGTTTGTGTGTCTTGACTACAGTTGTACAGATAGTCATTATCAGGCTTGAGATATGAACTCAATTCCTTTAAATCAATTGATAAGCATTTGTTAGATGCTTATTATGTATCATACACTGGATTTCAATGGAAATACAAAAAAAAACCTAAATAGATAAACAAAACAGACTCTGCCCTCAAGGATTTTTTTATACTATTCTAGAAGACAGTATAGATATAAATCAGAATGTATTAGATAAAACAGAATATATATATATATATATACATATACATATATAGAGAGAGAGAGATAAAGAAAGAGAGAGAGAGAGAACAAGAGAGAGAGAGAAAGAGAGAGAAAGAATGAGAGAGAGAGAGAACATAGCATTAGTAGATTGGTGGGGAATAGAGGATAGATCTCCTGAAGGAGGAAGCACAGAAATGAAGGGAAAGGACAAAGACCGTGGCTTTTGTCTCTTGGTATCCCCCGCCTTTACCTCATTAAGCACAAAGCTGAGCTCATAATAGCAGTTTGAAAAACATATGTTGGTTGTTTTTGTAGAAAGATGGAAGTCAGAAGAGGTTTGGGGAAGAAACAGAAAGGCAAAGCATAAAACTAGGATTATTTATTCTTATTACTTACATTAAATATTATTATATATAATATATAATGCAATATCTATTAATAGTAAATATTACTTATCATAAGCTTGTCTCATTATGTGAAAAGTAATTTACTATTTACTAAAATGACTGAATCTTCACTTTCCAGAGCTTTTAACTTTAAGGCTTTGTCTTTAGCCCTGGAATGACCAGATTCTGATTAACTTAACCATGTCATTCATAAAGAAAATAAGGACCTCAACCTCTCCTTCATGCCACTTACCTGGTAGAAGTAGTTTGTTGTTTTTTAAATGATTTTTCAGTTGTGTCCCACTCTCTGTGACTCTGATTGGGATTTTCTTGGCAAATATAATGTTTGCCTTCTCTTTCTCCAGTTCATTTTTTAGATGAGGAAACTAAGGCAAAAGGAGTTAAGGGAGATCCCAGGGTCACACAGCTAGTAAATAATTGAGATCCCATTCATCAGAAAGATGAATCTTCTTGACTCCAGATCCAGCATACTCTCCACTGCATCACCTATTAGAAATGGTAGGATTTTACTAAAGGCCAACCAAACTCTACTGAGTTGATAGGCGTGGAAGTGGGTATGGAATACTACATGTAACTGCCTAACTTGTTCATTAAATAAAATCTAATATTTCTCCTAGTAATTCTGCTGGTCTGCCATGGCACTTTCACCCATTAAGCTGGCTTAATTATTGCAATCACTCCTCTATTTTAGACAACAAAGGGGCCCTCTCCCAGAAACCCATGATTCTGATCCACTAGAAAGACAAACTAGTGTAGTGGATGGAGTGCCAGACTTGGAGTCAAAAAAAGAACTGGGTTTGAGGTTGACCCAAAGGAATGATTAAAAAATGCACCTCCATCTCTTCTTTGACTAGGTGTGAGACTATGGGAATGGCATTGTGAGATTTAGTTAATGTTTTGATGAACTGTTTTTTAAATAAGTTTTCTTTTTTGTTCTTTATTACAAAGGATGATTAACTGGGGAGAGGTTGGAGAAAAGGAAACTGTCTTAAGACTCTTGGGAAACCCATATGTATTCCTTTTTCTATCCTCTCCTCAGGGGATCATCCTATTTTCAAGCTATTAATGCTTAAAACCAAACTAAGATTTTTGGGATACCATGTATTTGAAAATAAAGTTAATAGGAAAATAAAAGATATAAATAAATTTTAAAAATAAATCCAGAGGTGATTTTTAAATGTACAACAAGGAATGACAATTTGGGTTCAAGTATTATCTTTGACACTAACTTAGCAAACAAATTATTTCTCTGTGACTTGCCTTCCTCATCTATAGAATGGGGGAGGGGAAGTATGTTTTAAGATTGTACTAAAGATCAAGTAAGATACTGTATATAAAGAACTTTACAAACTTTATCTAATAACCTAGTAATATAAAATAATAAAACTTACCTAAATATTCAAAATTATTATTAAATAGGGCAATATGGAGGGACTTTAATGTGATTTTCTCTAGCCTTTTCTTTCCTGTTAGCATTGGGTTAAATTATCAAGCTTACCTAAATGTCATTATGAGAAATGCATATTTCAGGCCTAAGAGGATGAATTTCAACACAGATAAGTTCAAACATGTGCAGAAAACAGAGACCTGGCTTTGAGGAGGGCAAAAGGAGAAAGAATGTGTCACTGGGGAATAGGAGGGACAAATATCAGAATATCGTGTTGCAGTGGAGAGGAGAAAGACACTCAAAAGATAAATAATACCTTCCTGATGACATTGTAGGGCACATCCAGCAGCTCCTGGAGCTGTGGATAAGGATACATGCAGCAAAAGGGCCAGCAAAAGAAGGTAAAACTCCAGTCTTCTTTGTACTTTCTCAGGTTACTGCTCTGGCTTCTCCGTTCCTCCCCCAGACATACTTGTTTCTTTACTACTGCAATACTCCAGTTGAGCTAGGCAGCTCCATCCCCCCATTCTCCTTTGCACTGAACTAGCAAAGATTCATCAGTCTATTTGTGAAAAACACTTTTATCTCTTAGAGGTTGTCAGAGCCATGTCTGCAGTGGGAAGAGCTGTCCAGCTTCAGTTTGGCAGCCAGACATAGTTGAAAGGATTTTTAGGCTATTTCCACAACTGCTCATCTACAAATAGGATTGGTAAATGGGAACAGGGCTAACTAAAGGAAAGAGAGATAACACTGTGTAGTCAAAGGAACTACTAGACCATGTTATCTCTTTCCCTCCTTTGCTACATAATGAGGTCATCCAAGTTTCTTTAGTCTTTGATGTAATAATCTAATAATAACAATGAATTAGTTTCCTTATTTATCAAATGGAATTTGGGCTAGAGCAGGGGTTATTAATCTGGAGTCTGTCAACTCTTTTGTAATATTTTGATAACTATTTTCCAATGTAATTGGTTTCTTTTTCAGTCTTTTATATTTTATTCATTTAAAAATATTCCAAGAAGTCTACAGGCTTCATTACGTTGCCAAAGGGATCCAGAACACAAAAACAGTTAAGAACCCCTGACTAGATGTATGATCTTTGAGGTCTCTTCCAGTTCTAAATCCTATATTTTGATACATTTATGTTAGAGGTTTTCCTCTGTGTCGCACCTCACCTCCAACCAAACCTGTGAAAGAGATCAGAGCATACGTATTTCCTATTTGTCCAAGAGGCCCTTTTAGGCAGAATCCTGTACTTAGCAGTTATCTGGATTCCCTTCTTCCACATTACAGTATCCTTTTCCTAAAGGTCTGTTTCCTTAAGACCTGGATTTTTTCCTGAATAAATGACCAGTCAAGTTAATGATAATAACTCATATTTCCATAGTGCTACAAGATTTACAGATTCATAGGGTTTTCCTATTGATACTCTCTTCATCAATCCATTGATACCCTCTTCTGTTACCCAGTGACCAGTGACTTCTTTGCTGAACCTTTTCCAGACACTGTATTTCCCAACTTAGTGCATTTTCACTGTCTGTTTCCCATGCCTGGGATTCTCTGCCTCCTTATTTCCACCTCCTGGCTTCTCTGGCATCAGAACCCAACTAAAATTCCACCTTTCTTCTTATCTATCCTTAGCACTTAGAACACTACCTGGAATATAATAGATACTTAGTAATTATTTATTGACTGAAAATAGCTCTTGCTGCCAATCAGAGCTGACCAAGTTAGGCAGGTGTTCCCTGACTCTTGAATTTTCAGTGTCTCCCCTAAGCCTGGAAGCTACTTCATGCTTGTTCTTCAATCTTTTAATAATCAGAAATAAGGAAATTAATATAATCAGAAGAGACAGTCAGGGACCCAAAGTCCAGGCTCAGTATTACCTAGATTACATATGTATCCACAATAAATAAATGCTATAGCTATTGGTTGGAGGTAATCCCTTCTCCCTTATGAGAAGGGATCCTACAAAATCCCACATCTGTAGACAAGAGAGAGCATGCTAAAGGGAAGTTCATTCCTTTAAAGATTTGCTGAATGAACTGATCTTTTTGGTTCAGCAGTCATTGCTCTTTGATATAACTTCATTTTCCATGCCCTGATGCCATCATGGGGAACCAAGGGACTTAAGAGTCATTTCAAAGTCATTCAGCTTAAACAGAAGTGGTCAGGCACTGGGGTTATCTGATTATCCTCATTGTACCTATAATATGCATTGGGAATGGGCTCATTGTGATCATCAATACATATGCAATAGATCAATTGACAAGCATTTATATCCTATGTGCTAGTCATCGTGCCAAGTCCTAGAGATACAAAGAAAAACAATGAAAGAATTTTTGCCTTCCAGAACCTTAACTTCTATTGAGGGAGGCAGCTTGTACATATATAAATATTTGCCAAATATATACACCCACATATGCAGAGCAATTGGGGAGGAGGCTTCATAGTTTGAAGAGGTGCTGAAACTGGATAAAGAGCTAGATCCAGAATTCAATAAATAGTATATAGAGAGCAGACTGGATTGAGGAATTTTACAGCTCTATCCTTAATCCTAGGCTGTTTCCTCAGAGAAAGTATTTTTAATGTCAGTATGCTTCTATTGTTTAGACAGAAATCAAAATCTGAAAAATCAAAATTACAGCTGACCCAAAAGACAATGAAAATGTGTGTAAACACATAAGAAAGTAAACAATGAGAATAAATTGTGAAAATAAACAACAACAATAATATCTAGCTCATATAACATTTTAAGGTTTCAAAGCATTTTACATATATTATCTTACTTGATTCTCACAATAATCCTATTATTATCCCTATTTTACAAATGAGTAAACTGAAGCAGACAGAGCATTAAGTGCTTTGACCTGGGCCACATACCTAAATAAGGATCTAAAATGGAATTTGAATTCATGTCATCTTCTTTTGTTAAAATCTCATTTAATATTTTATTTTTCTCAATTACATGTAGAAACAATTTCAACATTTTTTTTAATCCAGATTTTGAATTCCAAATTTTCTGCTTCCCTCTTCTTCCATCATTGAGAAAACAAGCAATTTGCCATAGTATGTAATCATGTAAACATTTCCATGTAAGTCATTCTGTGAAAAAAAAAAAAACACAAACCACAGACAAATGTAAAGAGTAAACTCTATCAGTTCTTTCTCTGGAGATGGACTATACCTTTCATCATAAATCCTAAATAATTGTCTTAGATTATTGTATTGCTGAGATTATTAGTCATAGTAGATCATCTTACAGTATTGTTGTTTCTGTATATGATGTTCTCCTGGTTCTTCCTCTTTGCACAGTTCATGTAAATCTTTGCATATTTTTTCCGAGTGCATCTTGCTCATCATTTCTTTTTGGTTTTTTGGTTTTTTTTCTTAATAGCATTTTGATTTCCCAAACACATGCAAAGATAGTTTTCAACATTCAGCCTTGCAAAATCATGTGTTTCACATTTTTCTTCTTCCTTTCCTCCTCCTCCTCCCAGATGGCAAGTAACCCAATATAGATTAAACATGTGTAATTCTTCTAAAAATCATTTACACATTTATCATGCTGCATAAGAAAAATCAGTTCAAAAAGGGAAAAAATGAGAAACATTTGAAAAAGTAAACAGAAAAGTTGAAAATACTACATTGTCATCCACATTCAGTCTCCATAGTCCTTTCTCTGGAAGCAGATGGCTCTCTCCATCACAAGTCTATTGAAATTGGCCTGAATCATTTTATTACTGAAACGAGCCAAGTCTATCACAGTTGATCATTATATAATCTTGTTGTTGCTATGTACAATGTTCTCTTGGTTCTACTCACTTCACAAAGCATCAGTTCATGCAAATCTCTCCAGGCCTTTCTGAGATCCTGCTGATCATTTCTTACAGAATAATAATACTCCATTGCATTCCTATACCATAACTTATTTAGCCATTCATGAGCATCCACTCAGTTTCTAGTTCCTTGCCACTACAAAAAGGACTGCTACAAACATTTTTGTACCTGTAGGCCCTTTTCCCTTTTTTATAATCTCTTTGGGATATAGCTGAATCAAAGCCTGATAGCCCTTTGGGTATAGTTCCAAATTGTTTTCCAGAATAGTTGGATCAGTTCACCAACAATGCATTGATGTCCCAGTTTTGCCATATTCCCTCCAACATTTATCATATCTTTTCCTGTCATCTTATCCAATCTGACAAATTTTTAGTGATATCTCAGAGTTGTCTTATTTTACAGTTCTCTAATCAAAAGTGATTTTGCCCCTTATCATTTTTATAGCACAATAGTATTTCATCACAGTAATATACAACTTGTTCAGCCATTTTACAATTGAGGGACATCTCCTCAATTTCCAATTCTTTGCCATACTAAAAGAGCTGTTATAAATATTTCTGTGCACAGAGGTCCTTTTCATTTTTTAAAATCTCTTTAGGATACAAACCTAGAAGTGGTATTGCTTGGCCAAAGGCTAGGCCTGGTTTTATAGCCCTTTGGACATATGAATTGATGTCTTCCTGACTCCAGTTCCAGCACTCTATTCATTGGATGATCTCAATGTCTAAAATAGTCTATAACATATTATCAAAGAATATGTACATGTACAAAGAGGTAAAATGTTTGTTTGGAACAGGAGATAGACTTGCCATGTAATGAGAGCAAGGGATAATAAGTGAGCTAGTATCCATAATGGGTACCAGACATAGAAGAAGAGCTCCAGATTTGGATACATCTTCCATTATAGAGGTTTAATGGGAAAACATTGATAAGAACATCACAGGATCAGAAGGTATCTTCTGACCCATCTGATAAGGTGGGTCTGATGTGTGCTGTTGGACAAAATATTCAAATCAATAAATTCATGGATACTCTAAGGTTTTGAAGTACTCTCTCAGGTAATACATTCACATTGTAATGGAATTCTTTAATGCTTTTACCCACAGGGTGGTTGCAATGGTTGGAATTTTTAGACATAAATCAATGTAATGCCAATAGAGCTATTTGGGGAGCCTTTTAGATAGCTCTCAAATCATATTACCTAGTTAGGGGCCAGCCCTATTTATAGACTTGAACCAAGACTCAAACTGTGGCCACAGAAGGACTAAGGGACTGCAGCACTAAGGGGCATGCAGTCCTTATATTAAGAAAATGGATTTGAAAGTCAATTCAAATTGCAATTCTCTTTTTACCCCTAAATTCCTAAATTGATATTATTCAAAAATTATCTACCTTCAACTAACCCAGCCATTGAATGCAGAATAAAATAGAAATGAAAGTCAGAGCCAAGTATTGATTTTGGTTAGCATTCTGAAAACTCCTAAATTATTGTTTGCATGGTTCTGATCAAAAATGGAACCTACTTTCTCATCATTTCATTGTTCCCTTGATTAAACTGAAGGGCTCTAGGTCTGGTTTCTTGAAAGTGTCAGCCTTGAACTTTAGGCTCTTTTTCCAATAATAAACTTTTGTGTAAGCAGAAAACTATGTCATGGGTGAGAAGGTCAATAGTATATTTTACTGACACCTCTATATATTATATGAATTAGAGGCTATAGGAAGAAGAAAAATTGCTGAGATCTAAGGAATTTTAGTTACTGGTACACCTGCATTTTTATAATTCAATCATAGATGCTCTTGAGATATACATTGCATGGTCATTTTGTATCTTAAGAGGCATTACATTAAAATATGGAAAGTGCACTGATCATGTGGAGTTTTGAGGGTATTATCAAGTTACCTTTCCAACTCCTTCAATCTTGAAGCTTCCTAGAAGGAAGATGGAGGTTACATTGAGGATCTCATGGATACGGAGCTATCATTTCAATGGCAGACATCATGTAGATGATAGCTTTTCATGTGGGATGATGTGTGGAAAGGCTATCTTAGATAAAAAGCTTTGTGCTAGTTACTTTGATCAATGAAAGAGCAGAGACCTGAAACTGGACTTTGCTTCTAGTCTGATGCATTTTTCTAACATTCTCTTTTTGTACTCCTCTAAATTCTGGAATTTAGCAGAATCATAGAATCTAGGCTGCTTGTAAAATTTTCTTTAGTCTGAAAATTCTGAAATTTGGCCACAGGAGTTTTTATTTTAGGGTCTTTTTCAGGTGTTCAATGAATTCTTTCAATGCCTATTTTACCTTGCGGTTCTATTACTTCTGGGCAGCTCTTTTTTTTTTTTTTTTAATTTAATAGCCTTTTATTTACAGGATATATGCATGGGTAACTTTACAGCATTAACAATTGCCAAACCTCTTGTTCCAATTTTTCACCTCTTACCCCCCCACCCCCTCCCCTAGATGGCAGGATGACCAGTAGATGTTAAATATATTAAAATATAAATTAGATACACAATAAGTATACATGACCAAAACGTTATTTTGCTGTACAAAAAGAATCAGACTCTGAAATATTGTACAATTAGCTTGTGAAGGAAATCAAACATGTAGGTGTGCAAAAATATAGGGATTGGGAATTCAATGTAATGGTTTTTAGTCATCTCCCAGAGTTCTTTTTCTGGGCATAGCTAGTTCAGTTCATTACTGCTCCATTAGAAATGATTTGGTTGATCTCGTTGCTGAGGATGGCCTGGTCCATCAGAACTGGTCATCATATAGTATTGTTGTTGAAGTATATAATGATCTCCTGGTCCTGCTCATTTCACTCAGCATCAGTTCGTGTAAGTCTCTCCAGGCCTTTCTGAAATCATCCTGTTGGTCATTTCTTACAGAACAGTAATATTCCATAATTTTCATATACCACAATTTATTCAGCCATTCTCCAACTGATGGACATCCATTCAGTTTCCAGTTTCTAGCCACTACAAAAAGGGCTGCCACAAACATTCGTGCACATACAGGTCCCTTTCCCTTCTTTATAATCTCTTTGGGATATAATCCCAGTAGTAACACTGCTGGATCAAAGGGTATGCACAGTTTGATAACTTTTTGAGCATAGTTCCAAACTACTCTCCAAAATGGTTGGATTTGTTCACAACTCCACCAACAATGCATCAATGTCCTCTGGGCAGCTCTCTTTAATGATTTCCTGTAAAATAGTATCTAGGCTCTTTTTTTCATTAAAAATTTTGGGTAGTCCAATGATCCTCAGGTTATCTCTCCTAGATCTTTTTTCCAGATCTGTTATTTTTCCAAGTAAGTATTTGACATTTTTTCCAATCTTTCATTTTTCTAGATCTTTTTTCCAGATCTGTTATTTTTCCAAGTAAGTATTTGACATTTTTTCCAATCTTTCATTTTTTTTTTTTTGGTTTTGCTTGACTGATTCTTGATGTCTCAATGAATCAGTCATTTCTATTTGTTCAGTTCTTATTTTTAGTGAGTTATTTTCTTCAATAGCTTTCTTTAAACTTCTTTTTGTATATGTCCAAATGAGTTTTTAAATGAGTTGTTTTGCTCTATGTAATTTTTTTCCATTTCACTAATTTTTTTTTTTTTTAGTGAGTTATTTTCTTTTTCCAAGTCACAAATTCTGTGTCCCTGCACTTCTTGGGAGTTTTTTTTTATCTTTTCCATTTCACATTTCAGGAAGTTGTTGCTCTCTTGCATAGCTTCTCTTTTCTTTCCCCATTTTTCTTCTATTTTCTTTTAAGGTTTTAAATAGTCTCTTCTAGGAGAGCCTTTTGTGTTGGGGACCAATAATTGTGTGGAGACTGTCTGTTATTAGTCTCCTCGAGGTTGAAAAGCTGCTCTCTTTCTGTATAGAAGCTATCAGTCGTCCTTTTGATTTTTTTTTACTCATTTTTTAAA
Source organism: Sarcophilus harrisii (assembly GCF_902635505.1). NCBI lineage: Eukaryota > Metazoa > Chordata > Mammalia > Dasyuromorphia > Dasyuridae > Sarcophilus > Sarcophilus harrisii. The sequence goes on from NC_045427.1 coordinate 162,036,130, forward strand.
GCCTGTAGAGTTCTGCCTTCAGGGCCAGGAGGTTACCAGCTTCCTCTGCAGAGCAGTGATAGGTATATGAGAGTAGCTGTCCTGCCAGCTGGCTACAAAAAGTAGTAAGATACTAGAGTGCTCTGGGAAAGAGTTCCCCACCGGGAAGTAACTCAGGCCTGCAGGGCCAAGCTGGGAAAGTGCCCTGCAAAGAACCCTGCTATGCATTAACTATTGCCCTGGGGCTTGATGCTGAGCAGTGAAAGTTTCACTACCCCAAGCCAAAGCCCACCCTGGGACTGTGGGTATTAGTGGCTGAGCAGTGAATAGCCCTGAAGGGACCAGAAGTGTCTCTGCCCCCGAAGCACAGTTGTGCAGAGGAAGTTCTATTGCCCCAGGCTGAGCCCCACACTGTGCAGATTAGAGGCTGCCCTGGGTCATGCGCCCCTGCTGTGCAGATTTGTAACTGCCCCTGCAAAAGCCCCGTATTTCAGGATGTGACTGCAGGGCTATGTTATGGGTCTGCCTGGGTTACTTCCGGTTTTGAGTGGTTACAGCCAGATCTTGTTAGGTTCTGGCATTTTTAAGAGCGTACTCTCTGTTTTAGGCTTTAATTTCTCTGCTGGTTTACTGCTTTGTAATCAAGGCAGAGCAGTTAGCCTATAGCAGAGTGGTCTCTATAACTTCTCTAGTCACAGAGATCACCCCCACCTCTGGTCTGCTCAGGACGGTTGTCTCACCCTGCCTGTGCTGGTCTGTTCCTGGCTCCTTAGGACAAACCTTTCCTGGCAATCTTCCAGATTATCTTTGGCTGATAAATTGTGTGATTCTAATCTTCATGAATTTTACCAGTCAAGTGTGCTATTTTTGAGGCTAAATTTAATAGTTGGTTGTGAGGGGATGAGAGGAGCTTCTCTGCTCAGAATCATAGAATCTAAAATTTGAAAGTTACCTCCATGGACATCTGCTTCAATCCATTCACAAAAGGAACATCCATTACAACATACTTTAAAAGTGGTAAAAGGTAAAAAAGGTAAAAGACCTTTAAGGAGGGGGAATACACCAGCCTTTCCATTTTTTTGGCAACTCTGATTGTTAGCTTTCCTCCCCCACTCCTTCCAAACTAGCCTTTTTTCAGCTTCCATCCATTGCTCCTGATTCTATTGAAGCCAAACTGAAAAAGCCTAATTCTTTTCCTCATACAATAGGCCTTAAAATGTTTAAATATAATTGTCATGTTATAACCTTTCCTTCCCTCCATCACAAGTCTTCTCTTCTCTAGTTTAAACATCTCTAGTTTCTTCAATTGATATCTAAATTGATGAAAACAGAGCTCAGCACAGATATTTGAGATACTTTAGCAGAGAACTACTGCTAATGTTGATATTGAACCATTACTAATACACTTTGAATTTGGCCAGTCAACCAGTTCTGAATGTATCTGGATAAATTATTGTCTAATCTAAATATGCCCATATTCTCCACAAGGACAGCCCAAGAGTCTTTATCAAAAATTTTGCTAAAAATATAGGAAAAGTATATCTTTTCATCTGCATCAAAAGAATTTCTTTCATCTGCTAGTCAATAAATCCTGTTTTGGCTTTTTTTAGAGGATAGGTGGGTGGGAATGAAGTTAATCCAGCATGACCTGTTCTTGATGAGTCATCATAGTTCTTTGTATAATCACTGCTTCTCTTTCTATATGCATGCTAACCATTTCTTTAATGATCCATTCTAGAATGTCCCCAGGAGTAGAATTTGCATTTTACTTTTTTCTTCACTTTCTTGAAAATTGGGACCTTTGTCCTTTAGTCTCCAAATACCTTTTTCTGCTTCCTGTAATCTTCCAGATATCATTGACAGTGGCTCAGAAATCAATCATATCAGCAAGTTCTTTTGGTATCTAAGGATGCAGTTCATCTGGGCCAAGTGACTTGAATTTGTGAAGGGGACAAAGTGCTCCTTTTAAAAAAAAATCTCCTTAATCATCTTGGGTGTTAACTCTTCTTTAATCATTTTTGTAGTGTCATTCCAACACAAAGGCCATTCTCTATTACAGAGAAAAGAGAAACAAAACTCTTATCTATCCCCAAACAAAGCACCTATCCTTTTTTTCTTTTCCCTTTTTTCATTTTTCTTCTTTTTGTCTGACTTCTCCCTTCACAAGATCCATTCCATATAATTTTTTAAAGGAAACAAATAGAATGGAGAAAAAAACTCCTAAAAAAACTGATAAATAATAGACTTTGGGGGTTTATTTTCTTACTAAATTTATAACTTTTGTTTTATTGTCTTATTTAATCCATTCACATGTAAAGTTATGAATTAGATTTATATTGTTATTCTTGTTTCTAATATAGCTTTCTTTGTCTGAATTCAAATTTTAAAAAAATTCATTCTCTAAATATATTAAGTTATTTCTGCTTAATCTATTTTAAGGAAACTCTTTCTATAGGTTCTCTTGTCTTTATCCTTTAAATTCATTTCTCCATTCCCAAGTGATAAATGGTCAAAGGACATGAATAGGCAATCTTTAGAATATATCAAAGCTATCAATAGTTAGATGAAAAAAAATGCTCTAAATCAATATTGATTAGAGAAATGCAAATTAAAACAACTCCTAAATGCCACCTCACAGATATTACATTGGCCAAAGTGACAGCAAAGGAAAATAATAAATTCTGGAGGGGATGTGGAACTGAAGGGCACCAATGGAATTCTGAACCAATTCAGTCATTTTGGAGAACAATTCAAAGTCAATTCCAAAGGTCTTATATTCTTTGATTCAGTAATACAACTACTAGATCTGTATTCCCCAAATAAAATCCAAGAAAAAGGAAAAGGACCTATATGTACAAAAATATCCACAGCAGTTCCTTTTGTAGTGGCAAAGAATTGGAAATCCAGGGGATGCCTATCATTGTGGAATGGCTGAACAAATTTTAGCACATGATTGTAATGGAATATTATCAAACCATAGGAAATGATGAGTAGGATGACCTCAGAAAACGATGAGACTTGTGCAAACTGATAAAAAGTGAAGTGAGCAGAACCAACAGAGAACAGCATGATGGTCAATGTAATGATGGTCAACTATGAAAGACTCAACTACTCTGATCAACATAATGATCCAAGGTAATTCCCAAGGATTCATGATTTTTAAATAAAAATGCCATTTATCTCTAGGAAGAGAACTGAGTGCAGATCAAAGAATATTGTTTTTCATTTTCATTTTTTTGTCTTCTTCCTCCCTCTACCCCCTCAACGTAACTAATACAGAAATGTTTTGAGTGACTTCATCGCTATAATGGATATCATATTTATTGTTTACCTTCTTGATGGGTGGGGGAGTGAGAGAATCTGAAACAAAAAAAATATTTGAAAAATAAAGATAAATAAATAAAATAAATATTCTTCCATTTACACTATCCTCTTTGTTATCCTTTCTCCTCATTTTGGGAGTTTACTTATTAATTCCTTTTCTATTCTTCTTTTACTTTCTTTCCTTTCACTCCTCTTTTTCTTTCTCCATTAGTTGATTTAAATCCTCCCTTCTTTTTTTCTCCTTTAACTTATTTTGTTAATTTTTAAATATTCTGTTTTTTTCTTAAAAGAATTTCTTTACTTTGTGATCTTAATTAATTCTCTTTTCTGTCTATTCTAAACTTTTCTTTTATTCATGTGCTGTCAATTGTTTCTCCTTTATAAGCCATACATTCTGCTTTGAAGATTTTTATTTCTCTCTTGTAGTATTCAGGAATATCCTACTGTGATTCTATATTCTCTTGGGAATTCAAAGTTTTTGCTGCCTCATCTTGTGTTGCTTCATTTTTCTTTGTCTTGTTATATTTACTTAGAGATTTTTTGGTGTCTTTAGAATGAGTATAGAACTGGTCCCAGCTAGATTCTAGTCTCCTTTCTTTCTGGCTAGGTGTAGCACTCCACAGAGTGGCATTGTGCTCTAGTTCTGTCTATTCTTTAATTCAATGGCTAAGATGTCCTAGGTTAACTACATTTCTGATTTCCTATACTTCTACCTCCTCTGTGGTCATTAATCACTAGTCTCCCACAATAATACTATATTACCATAGAATGTCTAATTTGAAAGCCTTACCTCTTGGGACAAGCCAATTTCATTCCATTGGAAAGATAGCAAAAGTGCAGCCTGGGGCTGTTTTCAGCACCTGAATCCACCTGGGCTTTGGGGCTTTGGAGCTCTGAAAGAAGCTTCTTGCTCTCACTTGCACAGGCAGAGAGATGGGTTTGTGTGCAATCCTCCCCTTTCCCCCAAAAATGACTTTTAAAAAAGTAAACAATTCTTTGTAGTGCCCTTACATGTTCTTGCCAACCTCAACACATTCTGACTTTTGATTTCCGGACACTTTTTATAGAACCATAGCACACATTCATGTTCATTCTCTTATAAAATTTTTAAAAATCTAATTTGATGAATTTCTTGAGCATCCACATTGGTCTCTTCAGAAAAATAGCATTTTTTGTCTTCATTGGAATTGTCTTATTTTTACCTGTTCAGGATTTTTCTTGTGCATTTTACATCTCTCTTGGTACTTCTGAAGGATTTCATATTTTATCCTAGATGACCCTACTCTCTTTCTTCTAAACCCTTTGAAATGTACTCTCTTTAAAGCTAGACTTCACTTAGCACTAAACTAGGTTTTCTCTCGTTGATAGTCTTTGCTAGATAAATTTCATCCCTAAGCAGGAATCTCCATCCCTATATTGGAAACTGTGATCCAGAAAAGCAAATCTTGTTCTCAGACATCTCTTTCTTAGGTAGCTGTTCACTTCTCAAATTATTTTTTTTTTCTTTTCTGAACCTCTTACCTTCTGTAGATGATAATAAGAAAAACACAACCTATGCCCCTATGGTCTTTAGTTTCTTTCCTAAGACTTAATAATCATTGTAAAACTTTATTAAGTTCTTATATAAGTGTCATGAATCATCAGACATGATTTTGATAAGTCTTGAGAGATTCTCTGCTGTAGATACATACCCTGGAACATAAGAGACCCCTCCCTTGTTGTTATTAAGTTGATGAATAGCCTTCTTAGTACCCCTGATTCAGGAATTGCTTTTGCTTAGGTTTCTCTGACTCTACTAGATCAACTCACTCTGACTGACATCTTTGGTGGCTCTGCTATATTATTATTGGGAGGACCAACAGCTTTTTCCTTCTTTGAGCATCCAGTTTTCTCCTTCCCAGGAAATGCCTCAATTTTGTGATTAAGCTCTAATTGCACAACTGCCCTTTTCATTCCCTCCCCTCTGTATAAATCTTGTATCCTCTATCATTCTGACAAAGGTTAAATCTTCTTTTTCCACCTCAGATTTCTTTCTCCTTTCTTCCCTACCATTTTCTTTAGAAACCCTTCATTGTGTCTGCATAGATTCTAGTAGTATAGTTGTAGACTTGATTCAACTTTCCTTTTCTTATGTAGGGATAGGGAGAAGAGGGGACAGATCTGTTCAGGTGAAGATAAATATTATAGGGATAACTATAATTTTCTTGAAGCCAAATAAGTTTATATTAGAAGAAACAAGTTTAATCTTGTGACTCTCATCTAAAAGGTTCCTTCTTAGACACCATCCAATAACTCACCTCTCAAAAGAAACTAGGGAAATAACTTCTCTGAAGAAGTTGATTAACTTTCAGCCAACCTTGAAATACACAATTTGACCACCTAAACATTCAATCACCCTGTACTGAAGACCCTTCCCTTGGAGCACTGGGAACTCATGGGAAAGCATGAAGGACCTTCATCAAAGCCTAGGCTGCAGTACAGAAAGAAAAGATAGAATGGCATTTTAGGCTCCCAGAATCTCCCCTTAAATTGTACTTTCCATAAGTTCTTTTTCTTTTTTGCTAAGGCAACTGGGGCTAAGTGACTTGCCCAGGGTCACACAGCTAGGCAGTGTTAAGTGTCTGAGGTCACATTTGACCTCAGGTCCTCCTGATGTCAGGGCTGGTGCTCTGTCCACTTCACCACCTAGCTGCCTCAATTACTTTTTTTGCTACACTCAAATTCCCCTCACTGGGGATTGGGAAGATATTTCTGATAATTTAGGAACTCTGAGAACAAGGTTAAATATAAAGACTAAACAGTGAAACTGTTCATGTATAGAGAACTCTTTTGTGAATCAAAAAAAGATTACTTTTTTCCTAATAATTTCTAATTTTTTTTCAAATTTCAAATTTCAAATTAAGATCTACCTTTCTCCTGCTTTCCTTATCCCTTCTCCTTTTGAGAAAGCAGGAAAAATAAAATCCCTTACAAAAATTTATGGTCAAGTAAAACAAATTTCCATATTGGCCATATCTAAACATGTATGTCTCATTTATACTCTCTATCATTTTTTATCATGAGTCCTTTGGAAACATAGTTGGTGGGTACTGATCAGAATTCTTAAGACTTGTAAAGTTGATTGTTTTTCAAGTGTTGTCCTGGTTTATACATTGTGTTACTCATTCTATTTCTGGTTCTGTAGAGTATGAACTCAAATGTTAGTTTCTCTGAAACTATGTCCTTTTTTTTTTTTACATGGTATATTCATATACCATGACTTATTCAGCCATTTCCCATTTTGTGGGCACTCCCTTCATCTGCTACCACAAATAGATTTGCCACGAAACTATACATTCACACACACATACATATATATGCACAAATATGCATGCATATGTGTGTATTTACATATGGATCCTTCTTTCTTCTTTTTAAAGCATAGACCTAGTAATGGTGGTGTTGGATCAAAGGGAATTCATAATTTAATAGCTTTTTGGACATAGTTTGAAACTGTTATTTTTTTTTGTTAGGAATGGCCGGACTAATTCACAATTTCATCCATAATCAATAAAAATTCCCTAAGCACCTACTTATTTCAGGCACTGTACTAGGTGTTGGGGATACAAATACAAATTAAAACAAAAATAGTCTAGGCCTTTAAAGAGCTTACAATCTAATAAGGTCGGACAATACAAGAAATAAAAAAAGGAAACTGAAAGGCTGAGGAAAGTGCCGAGAGGCAGGCAGAAAGAAGGGAGAGGAGATACAAAGAAGTTTCAAAATAGTCTAGCTGGTGATAAATGAGAAGTTCTGTGCTGACCCCCTTCCTCAATAGAAGCCCTAGAGAGTCTGGCCCTCCGTCAGAGGGTTCAATAAGAAAGCAGAAGGTGCTGATGATATATGTGTGAGTACAGAGGAAGATTTTATCTTGCAATGTAATGAGATTTCCCAATGAGTAGTTTCCTGGGGAAGGAGAGCATGATGGAGGAGTTAAAGGAACCACAGAAAATTAATTAACCTGTTTTCCTACAGAGGGAGGGATGGGGGAGACAAGAGGTTTACTCCTTCATCGGGGGTTGGGTGGAACAAGCAAACTGAGGCTCCTTTTAAGAAAATGATCAATGAAATTGTATTTCCCATCTACAGCATCAGAGTACATTGCTGCCACTTTATATTGGACTAGGAGAACAATTGAGAATGCTGTTGTAAAACCAGTAGTAGTAGATTGTGACCATTTCCCTAGAATTCCAAAAAGCCACTGACAATTCCCCTCAATCCCACAAGCTTTTATTAGACCCCTTCTAGGGGGTTAGTTCCTGTGCTAGATATTGTGGATTACATAAAAAACCAGTTCTATCTCTCAAGATGCTCTAATTCTCACAGAGATATGCATAGATACATAAAACAAGGAGAAAGAAAGGAAACAAACAGTACAACAGCTCAGAGAAGGGAGCTGGAGTAGCAAAGGAAGCACCCAAATAAATGTTACTGATTGTAGTTGCTCAGAGAGCTCAGAGAAGGGAGCTGGAGTGGCAAAGGAAGGTTTTGTGGAAGAAGCAAAGTTTGAGTTTGACTTGAAGAATGGCTTTTTGGGCTTAGGTATTTCTGGTTCTGTAGAGTATGAACTCTAGTTTGTTTCAGTGTGAAACAGGGAGAATAATTTTCTAAGTCATAGCAGATGCAGGGACAAGTTAGGGATAGGAATGGGAACATACCTGTTGCCTAGGGAACAATGAAAACTTGGTCTGGCTGTCCTGGAGTTTTCAGGTTGAGGAGTAATGGGGAGAACATTCTCATAGCCATTCTGACACAGTCTTTGAATCTGTGGTTGAGTTTTTGCTAAGGTTAAGACATGAAAGGTTTGTATATTCCAGTCTTCCGCAGTCCTCCAACTTCCATGGAGCCCCTACCTGGAAATCTAAAGGAGTGTTGGATAATTCACACTTGTGAATAGTCAGCCCACTTGGTTATGCTGAACAGGCTTCAACATTTTTCTTTTGAATCCCTAGATCAAATGAGAGGACAGGAATGGATGAGGACAAGGGTTTGGAGGGAGAAGGGGGATGCTAAAGAAAAGGGTGTATTTCTATGATTTTCCTGGCTTTTAGGGCACAGCGGGAAATCCATCTGTTCAAGCATTTGCCTGATTATGTGGGCTGATCGACATATGTGGTCTGGTTAATGGATGATAGATATTTAGATGTTTTTGTTTCTTATCCCTGAGCCTTTAGGCTTTTAGAGAATTGTTGCATTTTTATCTCTAAAAATCAATAATGATAACAATAATTGTTCCATAGGACAAAAAGAAAATAAGCCATCACCACATAATTGGGCTCAAGCTGTCTTATTAAACAGTAACCAAAAAAATTTTTTTAAAGCTAACCTGCCTTTTAAAATGATTGCAGTCTTAGGTTTCTTGCTCAAAACTTCCTTGTCCAACTCTCATTCAGACTTTAAAATCTTGGACTGTTTCCTTTGACCACTCCTAATCTAGTTCTTCAGTTCCAAACAACTTTAATCAAGTTCTCATTTACTTTAAATTGTTCCTGAAATCTTGTTGAATATTATAATTTCCCCTGTGATTGTGGATAATTGAATGTTCAATTAAAATATGTGCCATCACTCCAAACTTGCTTAGAACAGACTTCAGAAGGACTTTTCAACAGGCTTTAAAGGACTACATCAATGGATCTCATTACAATAGGCAATGATATCTCACCAGCCCATTATCTTTTATTCTTTGGGATCATTTCTCATAAAGGGATATTAATATAATCTGAGAGGAACTCAGAGAAAAGGGATGGAGAAGGATGAAGGCATCAACATTTTTGATGTATGAAAAGATATTCACAGTGATGGAAATTCTCCCCAAAGTTATGGACAAATGAGGAAACCATAGCCATTGCTGAATAGGATGAAGTCCTGACTGAAAGGAATTAGGGATGTTGCTTTCAGGCTAATAGGCAGAGACTTAATGTCCTGGCCGATACTTGTGGACTATTTACATCTACAGGACAGAATCACCAGTACCAATATGAAAAATTTGTATTACAGCGGCCTGGACCTTCACTTTTTAACAGAGGTGAGAAGAGGCAGTGGTCAAAGTCCTAGTTGCACTGGAAAGGGATTTCCTCAAGATGGTGTAGGCTGGGGGGGGTAAGAGGTGAAAAATTGGAACAAGAGGTTTGGCAATTGTTAATGCTGTAAAGTTACCCATGTATATATCCTGTAAATAAAAGGCTATTAAATAAAAAAAATAAAATAAAATAAAATAAAAAAAGAAATGACCAGCAGGATGATTTCAGGAAGGCCTGGAGAGACTTACATGAACTGATGCTGAGCAAAATGAGCAGGACCAGGAGATCATTATATACTTCAACAACAATACTATATGATGATCAATTCTGATGGACGTGGCGATCTTCAGCATTGAGAAGAATCAAATCAGTTCCAATAGAGCAGTAACGAACTGAACCAACTACACTCAGCGAAAGAACTCTGGGAGATGACTATGAACCACTACATAGAATTCCCAATCCCTCTATTTTTGTCTGCCTGCATTTTTTGATTTCTTTCATAGGCTAATTGTACACTATTTCAAAGTCCATCTCTTTTTGTACATCAAAATAACTGTTTGGACATGTACAGATATATTGTATTTAATTTATACTTTAACATATTTAACATGTATTGGTCAACCTGCCATCTGGAGGAAGGGGTGGGAGGAAGGAGGGGAAAAGTTGGAACAAAAGGTTTTGCAATTGTCAATGCTGAAAAGTTACCCATGCATATATCTTGTAAATAAAAAGCTATAATAATAAAAAAAAAGATGGTATAGGCAATGTTATGCTGTTAAAATTTTTAACTACTGACTTTCTGGGGGAAAATGTGTACATGACACACTTTTCAATTTAATCTGCATTTTCAGCATTTTATCCATCATATTCTTTTAAAAAAAATTTTATTTTAGTAAAAAATAGAGAAGAAAAAAAGAAAAGCAGAAAAGGAATACAAAACAAAATAAAACAAAACAAAACAGAATATTGCCATGTGCCCAGCAGAACATCAGGGAGGACTCAACATATATAACAATAAATTACCAATCCAAGAAAAGTTATATAGTAGTAGAAGTAATTATATTTATGAGTGTCTATCTTTTCTTCCTTGTAGATTATTCTTTTGTTCTCTGCTGCAATGCACTATTCCTGCTAACTCTTTGTTGTAATTCTGCTCTTTAATTCTCTATATATTTTGGAAATGAGGCCTTTATCAGAACCTTTGACTGTAAAAATGTTTTCCCAGTTTGTTGCTTCCCTTCTAATCTTGCCTGCATTAGTTTTGTTTGTACAAAAACTTTTTTACTTGATATAATAAAAATTATCTATTTTGTGATCTCTAGTTCGTCTTTGGTCACAAATTCCTTCGTCCTCCACAGGTCTGAGAGGTAAACCTATGTTTTTAGGCAAAACTATGTTCTTCTAATTTGTTTATAGTATCATTCTTTATGTCTAGATCATGAACCCATTTCTACCTTATCTTGGTATACAGTGTTACATGTGACTCTATGCCTACTTTCTGTCATACTAGTTTAGAATTTTCCCAGCAGTTTTTGTTAAATAGTGAATTCTTATCCCAAAAACTGGGGTCTTTGGGTTTGTCAAATACTAGATTGCTATAGTCATTGACTATTTTGTTCTGTGAACCTAACCTATTACACTGATCAACTCGTCTATTTCTTAACCAGTACCAAAACGTTTTGATGATCGCTGCTTTATAATATATTTTTAGATCTGGTACAGCTAGGGCACCTTCATTTGCTTTTCTCTTCATTAATTCCTTTGAAATTCTTGACCTTTTATTCTTCCAGATGTATTTTGTTATTTTTTTCTAGTTCAGTAAAATAGTTTCTTGGGAGTTTGATTGGTATAGCACTAAATAAATAGTTTAGGGAGTTTTGTCATTATATTTGCTCCACCTCTCCATGAGCACTTGTTATTTTTCCAGTTGCTTAGATCTGACTTTATTTGTGTGGAAAATGTTTTGTAGTTTTGCTTACATAGTTCCTGACTTTGCCTTGGCAGATAAATTCCCAAATATTTTATATTATCAACAGTTATTTTAAATAGAACTTCTCTTTGTACAGGGGTCCTCAAACTACGGCTCATGGGCCAAATGCAGCAGCTGAGGACGATTATCCCCCTCACCCAGGACTATGAAGTTTCTTTATTTAAAGGCCCACAAAACAAAGTTTTTGTTTTTACTATAGTCCAGCCCTCCAACAGTCTGAGGGACAGTGAAATGGCCCTTTATTTAAAAAGTTTGAGGACCCCTGTCTTTGTATCTCTTGCTGTTGGATTTTGTTAGTGATATATAAGAATGCTGGGTTTGAAATCTGTTCTTTTTCACCATAAAAGCTGTCAATCGTTAGAGTCCTCTTTACTTTTTTACTCATTTTTTTTTTAAGTTAAAATCTGCCTTTATGGCAGGGGAGGTTTTCCAAGCCACTGCAGCTTTACTGGGTCAGTGCTGACTCACTCCCAGTGCTGGGTGGGCGTGGCCAGGTCCCATGAGTTTCTAGTGTTTTGGGGTTCACTATTGATCTTTTGTGTTTGTGGTGGATGTCTCACTACTTCTCTGCTGATCTACTGGCTTGCAACCAGGGCAGAGTGGGCAACACTGCTATAGATTCCTGTGGATTCCTCCCTGTAGACTCTCTGCCACAACGTTGTCAGCAATGCCCTGGGACTCTGCCTTGTCTGCACTGGCATTTGTGCTCAGCTGGTTGCACTGGCTGTCTCCATCCTGTTTCCAATTGAAACTGACCTTTTCCGGTCTGTTTCCTCCCTATAGATTCTCTGCCACACAGAGTCTGCACTTCCCTGGGACTCTGAACTGTCTAACCTGGCATTTGTGCTCAGCTGCTTGGGCTGGTTGACTCCATCCCATTTCCAGTTGAAACAGCCCTTTTCTGCCAATCTTCGAAATTACCTTTTGCTGATAATTTGTTGCACTCCCAATATTTGTGGGTTCTGCCAGTCCAGAGCTAATTCAGAGGCTGGATTTTGTAATTATTGTGAGGATTGTAAAGAAGGTCAGAGAGAAATGTGTGTCATCTCCGCCATCTTGGCTCCACCCTACCAAGACATAATTATATTTTCTCAAGCTGTACAAGAAGTGAAAATTTCTGTGGTTCCAGTTGAGACTTCCAACCAAATCAAGCTAGCTCCAGGGCTTTCTACTTGGTATTTCTGTGGAGGTGTTTGCACTTCATATGGGTTAATAATCTCCCATCTGGGGTCTTTCTTCTTGGGTTATACCTAGTCTTCTTGATTTTTCACTAGTCTATGTTTATCCTGAGAATTTGTTCTATTTATGGAGGAAATCTGGAGAGTTTGACATTTACCAACCTACTCTGCCATCTTTCCAGAATCTTCCTATCCATCATTTTCTTAAGACTACTCAATCAACAAGATGATGAAAGGAGTCCTTATTTTTTTAACATTTCAAGGTGGAAATGTTCACAATGATATTTTAACAATCTTCTCTCTTAAACTGATACCAACTTATTTCAGCACTCTCCTCAATGCAGGCAAAGGAGTTTTTGTCAAAATTCTTTTGGCCCCATAGACATTTCTTAATATTTCTACAAGCAGGAGAAGCTGGTGAGCTTGGTGAAACCAAGACCCAAACAGGTTAAGTGACTTGTCCAATATCTAGCTAGTAATAGAAGTGAGAAAGCCAGATGGCACAGTAGAAAGAGTCTTAAGCTTAAAAGTAGGAAGATCTGACTTAAAATCCAGCCTCCCCTGCTTACTGGCTGTGTAACCTTGTTAACTTGTTTGCCTCAGTTTCCCCACCTGTAAAATGAGGATAATATAATTTATCTCTCAGGGTTGTTATAAAGGTCAAATAATAATTGTGAAACATTTAGTTGTGTGCTTAGCACATAGTGCTACATAAATATTAGTTATTATTATTTTATCAAAATCCAGTCAGTCAAAAGCATTTTTGAAGGGCTTACCCTTTATAATAAAAAAGAAGAAAATCAATTAAAGTCTCCCATTTAAAATTTTTGCATTTGGTAGCAAATGTCTCCCTAGATTATAATTTTGTACTAAATTAATACCAGGAAAAGGGAAAGGAGAGAGAGTATGCAAACAAAACTGACATATGCAAGTGAAAATACAGTGAATGCAATAAATGGAGTGCTACCTAAGTCTATGTCCAAATTGAGGATGGGTGATGGGGGACAGTAGCTCTAGAATGTCTGCCATCTTTCTTTAAAGAGGCTCCTGGTTCAGCATCGATTTTGAATTTAGAGGACCTGAGCTCATCATCTCTTAGTTCTCTTCTTATTACATGTTACCAATGGGCAAGTCATTTAAATCTTCCCAGGTCTCATCTGTAAAATAAACAATAAGGAATAGATGGCCCTTAAGGAATCCTTATAGATCTTTCCTCTGGAAAGGTCCTGTCATAAATTAACCAGTTTTCCTCACTTTCCAGGAGTTTCTGGGGGAACAAGAGATTATATTTTAGCTTTACTCCTGTGTGAACCTAAGCTTATTTATTTACCAAGAAAGAAGGGAAGAAAGAAACAAATATTTATTGAACACCTGCTTGGTGTCAAGCACTTTATTAAGTATTTTACAAATATTATTTCATTTGATCCTACAAACAACTCTTCCAGGTAGGTCATTATTATCCTCATTTTACAAATTATGTAACTGAGGGAATGTCAAACTTTCTGTCTCAGACAACCAATTACAATGCACAAAAGATCTCAAAGCATCAACCTGGTAATACTTGGTTGGGTAAAGAAAGAATAAAGGGAGAGAAGCAAAGGGTATGACTTATTCCCATTGAACCTATCCTCATAGAAATAAGAGATTGCTTTTATGTACTTGGCTAGACAGATTTCTCCCTCTCCCTCAGCCTTAGAGCCCAGGAGTTCATTCCTGACACAGATGGATATTAATTCATTTGAAGACAAAGGACAAAGGTGCCACAAATTTGTTTGAGGCTTAATTTTTGATTAACTCTCTGTAGCCAACTTCCAGACTATAAAGTCCATTATGGGCATAGAAAACAGGTTAATACTCACTCAGGGTTTGGGGCTGTTCTTCAGTACTTCATATTTTGGGCTATCCTGTGTTTACACATAGGTCAGAAGGCAACTGTAAGAAAGCTAGAAATGTCCTTAGCACGCTATTTCAAATCTACCTCAATGATACTGCCAAATCTTTATAACTTATCTATAATTTATCTGGTATTTAACTTGTTTGTGCATAACTATTTTTTGTCTATTGTCATTAGACAATGACTGTGAACTCCTTGAAAACCAGAGCTATATTTTGTCCTTCTTTGTTTCCTCAGTCATTGGCATAATGCCTGGTATCTAGTAGGCACTTAATAAATGTTTATTGACTGATTGACTGTTAGCATTCTTTGATACCTGTGATTTCATAATTTTTGGAGTTTCCCTGGTGAGGAAACTCCTCTGGTGATACAAACAAGTCAAATAATTCAAAGCAGCTGATGGGAATTTACAGGATTCTTTTTAGTTCCCAGAGGCATGAAGAAGTTTATCTAGCTCTCTGTCAGAGGCAAAACTGGGAACCCAAAATCAGCCTATATCTACATCTCCAGGTTATCCCCCTGAGAGCTCACAGGTAGTCAGAATGTTCATAAGAGAGCCTATGATTAAGGAGATAATTGTTGAGCTGGATATTCAGAATAATACAATGAAATTTTTAAAAGAATCATTATTAAAAGGCTTCTCAAGGCAGCCTAGGGCAATAGACACAATCATTTGCAGAAGGCTTTGCTTAGCATCTAGCCCAGTGTTGGGAGCAATTTGGGATTTAAAGCTGTGCAATGTTACTGCTGGTGATTGACTCAGGAGCCAACAGGTATTAAAAGAATGTCTTCCCTCTAGTTCATTTTAGAAATGCCTTGATGCTGATTTCCTTGTGCTTTTCCTAGAGGAAGTTGTTGAAAGGAGATTTCAGGGTCTGAAGATGTCTTTGGGGCTGAGGAGTTAAAGAACACTGGAATGAGCAAAATGCTTTCCTCTCCTATTCTGTTGAAGAGACAGAAACTTTCCAACCAGATTAGGTGATCTCCCTCTCTGCCACATTTTGGGTAATAGCATTCACTTACATTTCTGCAAACATTTTTATGCTTGTGCCTTGATAATGCAACACATCTAGAATAGAAGGAAAAAATAAAACCATTTTCTCTGCTGCCTCCAAATGACTAACAAGTCACTCCAGGGGGAATGGCAATACCATCTGATATTTTTATCAGCGGTCTGCTAATCTCCTGCAGTTGTAATACTACCTGAAAGTTTGGTCTCCAGTTTTAATGGCAAGGACTGCTGTTGGCCTTATCCACAGGCTTACAGAAAGAAAATAGGGCATTTTTTCCCTCTAGCTCCAAAGCTCAGGGCCCTGCTCACTGCTGCCACTGTCTCCCCGTGGTTCCTTCTGAGCACATAAACAAAACTAAAATCTGCACTTACATCAAATAGAAGCAAAGGCAGGAGAGCAAATGAGATGAGCTTTCAGATGGGATCAGCTTGATGGTGTCTTGACTCTCATGGATTTTAGGAGATCTCTAGTTAAACTCTAGCATGGCTGTGACTTTCAGAGCTGAAAGGGGCCTGAAAGATTAAATCCAAATCCTTCTCTTTACAGATGGGAAAGCCTGGCATTTTCTCATCCCAACACTGTAGGGAAGATGGATGGATTTGGAGGCAGAGAATCTGTTTGTGAATTCTTGTTCTGTTCCTTGCTCTCTGGGTGATCTCAGGCAAGTCATATAACCTCTCTGACCCTTGGACTCTACATCTATAAAATAAAGGGAATGGTCTAGGGAACTTCCTGATCCCTTTGAGCTCTAATTCTGACATCCTAAGAACTTTGCAGAGGTTAAGATCCTTTTCCAAGGTGCCAGACTCACTCTGACTCTGAGATCTGTGCTTTTCTTTTTTTTTTTTTTTTTGGCTATTATTGTTAATTTGTGCTTTTCTTGTATCTCCAGGATTACATGAAAGAGCATGTGCTTCAGTTTCCAAGGCACAGTCTCATATATCTGACTTTGCAGGACTTTAAATAATGGAAGCACTAGGTACAGATGCTGAGAGATAGCCAGGGGGTTGTTTAGCGGATAGAACACTGGACCTAGAGTCAGATATCCGAGTTCAATTTTGGTCTCAGACACTATGTATGTGATGCTGGGCAAGTTGCTCAAACCTTTCTAATTCTCAGTTTTCTCATCTATACAATGGAGATAATAATTTCTGTCTCCTAGAGTTATTTTGACTATCAAATAGGATATTTTAAAAGCATTTTACAAACTATAAAATTCAATGTGGACAGTGGCACAATAGGTAGAGTGCCAGGTCTGGAATCAGGAAGACTGTTATTCCTGGCTTAAAAATCTAGCCTCAGATAATTAATTGTGTTATTCTGGGGAAGCCACTAAACCCTATTTGCCTCAGTTTCCTCATCTGTAAAATGAGCTGGAGAAGAACACTCCAAATGGGATCACAAAAAATTAGATATGATTAGAAACAACTGAACAATAATAAAGTTTGATATGAATGTTATCTATTATTATAAGACCTGTTTCTAGGATGCTAGCTAGGTAAAAATGTGGAAAAAACAAAGTTTATCTTCAGTATCTGTAGAGGGTTGAAACTATTAGGTCAATGTACTGAGGTCAGGACTGTGGCTAACTACTGATTGGACAATATTCTATGGAATATGGTCCTTGGACCTGGAAAATGGTCTTTTCCACTGTCCATACTGGCTCAATGATTGGTGTATACAGAGGAATGTAGGAGGGACTAGGGGGTGGAGAAAAGCTAACCAGGGACACTCTCTTGGCAGTAGATGAGGGAGAAGGTGGTGGCGGAGATTCTGCTTCCATCCTGTTCAATCCTGGGTCTGGGGACCAAGAATAAAGATTGAGGACTTTTGCTTATCCTGACTCTGGCTGATTCTGGGGCATCCTGGGTGCTAACGTGGTCTTTACAAGTTATCTACAAGGTCCTGTCACTCATCAATATAGAATATATTTCTGACCTACCAAATCTACATTAGCTCTATCTATATTCCATAGAACTAATCTTTATCCATCTGTCCATGGAGACTTATTTTCATAGGCAGATGAACTCTATTCAGTATGCCAGAAAAATTTCCTAAGATGCCAAATTATTGGGTGAGTTTGTTAGAGGAAGGTCTTTTAGGAATGAAGCTTCTAAGGACAGATCATAGCTAATTTGGTCTTGCTAGTATGGTGAAATAATGGTAAAACATGGTAGTTGAGCATAAATTCTCAGTTCTCTATCCCAATATCTCTCCAAGGAAGGGAGGGAGCTACTCTAGATCAGTGGTTCTCAAACTTTTGTTCTTAGTATCTTTATATTATTTTTTAAAAATAGTGAGTTGTGTTGTTGCAAAGAGTTTTTGTTTATGTGGGTTATATTTATAGATATTTACTATATTAGAAATGAAAACTAATTTTGAGTTTGCAGTCCCTCTGAGGGTTTCAGAGACCTCTCAGGATTTTCTGGATCACCTTTTATAGGCATCTAGGTCAACTTCAAATGCCCTTTTTGTATTCTTGGAATGAACCTTTTGATCTCCTAATTTCTACAGGAAAATAAATCATAAGTGTTTACTTAAAGCCAATATTAAGGCCTTCTACATATTCATACATATACATATCAGTCGTTTTGGTTGTGTCCAATTCTGCGATATCTATAGATCTATCTGTGTGAATATATACATGTGAGCATATATATATATATGTGTGTGTGTGTATTTATAATCATATATATAATCTGTATATAGATACATAGATACATACATGCATATATATGCTCTTGAAAACTAAATTAAGGAAAATTCATAGGAATAAAAATTTCAGAGAAGTTTAAGAGTTGAAAGGGACTTCAGAGGCATTCTAATGTAACCAACACATGAATAATAAGAGAAATTCCAAATTAAAATGTGTCAAACACTTTTCATACATGATCTCATTTGGTTCAGAATCCCCTAAACAAAACTCTCTACAATAGGTGCAGTAAGTGGTCAAAAACCCTTTGCGTGAAGACTTTGCATGCTTAAATTTTTAAGTACATAGTAGGCTTACATCAAGCCCAATCTTCCTCTTGGAAGATTTTTTCTTCTGTCCTCTCTGGCCAGGCCAAACACAATTTTTCATGAGATAAGATTGTCCTTAAAACACTTGAAGATGGCTGTCTCATCTCACCTTAATATGATCTTCATGATAACCAGTCCCAGTTGCTCCAAGTGATTCTCATTTGAAATGATCTTGAAGGCTTTGATCTTTCTCGATTGCCCTATTCTGGATATTTTCCAACTTAATAATACCCTTGTTAAAATGCAACACAGAGAACCAAACAGAAGATTGCAGATGTAGTCAAACTAGGATTGAGTATAGGAGGACTACCCATTCCCTCATATGAGATAGAAGGACTCTCACATTACAGCCTGAGACCTCATGCACTTTCTTTACTGTGATATCATACTGTTGACTCATAGAGCCTTCCATCCTTTAAAATCCCCACATCTTTTTCATATTACCTGTGGTTTAGTCATACCTTTGCCATTTTGTCCTTGCAAAATTGAGTTTTTCAGCCCATGTGTGGCACTTTATACTTATCCCGATTAGGTTTCATCTTGGGTCCAATAGCCTAACCAGTTTAGTCGTTTCTAGATCTTACTGTGTCACCTAGTATATTCCCTAGCTCTCCTATTTTATGCTATCTGCCAACTTAATAAGCCTGCCTTCTAATACTTATAAAGTTGATTTTTTTTTAATCTGGGGATAAGAATGTAAATTATTCCCATAAAATTTCCTCTTATAAAATATATCCCTGTTTTCTAACTTGATCTTTTTGGATCCTGATTTTATAATCTAGGGTTTACCTGCCCCTCTGAGAGTGATGTCACTTTGCAAATGATGAGTATGCTATAAACACCTTTAACAGAGACATTCAAAATCATCAACTTTAACACAGATCCCTGATGTACTCCATTACATATTTTCCAATCTGACAGAACAATTAATAACTGCTCTCTGGGTATATTCCAACACCAAATTTTACATCTAACTGTATTATTGGCAACCTCTATTGTTAAGAGTTTCATGCCTTAGGATGCTCTAAATCAATTCAATAACAGTTCTGTTCCCTATTCCTTTTCTAGGATTTTATCATGAGTTGAAGTCAAACCCACTGGTCTACAGCTTGTTGTTGTGTTGTTTAAGTTTTCTTGGCAAAGATACTGGAGTACTATGACCTTTCCTTTCCTTTTCCAGCTCATTTTACAGATGAGTCAAACATGGTTAAGGGAATTGCACAAAATCACACAGCTAGTGAGTATGAGGCTGGATTTGAACTCAGGTCTTTCTGACTCCTGACCTTGTGCTCTATCCCCTGTACCACCTAGTTTCCCTGTCTTATAGATAACAGATTTTCTTCTCTTTTTTTGGCCTATAGTAACAGGTGTTCCTATCTTTTCCATAATTTTTCAAAGATCATTGACATCAAGTCAGCAATCAAATATGTCAAGATTTTTTTTTCTTTCTCTTCCTCTGAGGATAATCACTTAAGGATGGTGACTTGAGTTCATTTAAAGCAGCTAGATATCCTTTTATCATTTCCTTATTCATCTTGCATTTCAACTTCTTATTAGTCAGTTTTATTGGTAGAACCAGTCTCAAGGTTGTTACTTTGGCAGAGAAAACAGAAGCAAAAGCAATTATGCCTTCTCTCCTTCTTACATTATCATCATTCCTACACTGCTACCCTGAGGACTGGTTCCATAAAAGAGTTGAACTCAGTGTCAGACAGTCATTTGGGTTTATCCAATGGATTAGCTAACCTGTAAATTCGTATTGCTCCCATAGAATATCAGTTCACAAAGACTGAGGTGCATGCAAAGTGATGAATAGTGAGAGAGGAAGAAAGATTGATGAGCAGATGAGCTCAGAGAGGGCAGAGGTGGGAGGAGAGGGAATCAGATGAGTCAACACAGTACGACATTCTCCAATGCTTATGTTCAGTTACCCACCAATTACCTGTGTTACAATTTTACCTCAAATTAATCCACCAGCTGGAAGAGGTTCATTTCCTTGCTGACTCCCTGCTGTGACCTTGGGAGTCTCAGCAACTGTAAACAAAGAGCTGGGGCCTTTTTACAGTGTGAGGAGCAGGCAGGGTTGGCTCTGTTGAAACTGTGCTAGAATCAATAAACAGATGGCTGCAAGCTTCTCATGATACAGTTCCCTAAATTAAAATCCTGGCTTGGGGAGGGATGGTCAATCCTTCCATCTGGGAGATGAAACTCACAGGGTCTCAAATCCCCATGTGATTTATTTAAACGTTAAAGTGAGTCTGAAATTGAAATGGAAGACTGGTATTTCACACTCACAGAATTTGAGAGTGCTAAGAGAATTCAGCTGCTTTCTAGCCCATCCCATACACAAAAGCAATAATCATTGCATATCTGCATATCTGCCGAGGAGTTGGCCAGGCTCCAAGGGAGGGAAACTTAACGCTTCTTAAGCCAATCTATTGCATTTTTCTATACTTCTGATTTTTAGGACTGAATCTGCCTCACTGCAATTTTCACCCACTGATTCTGGTTTTGCCCTTCAAATACCCAGATAGCTCCCATATCCCCTGAAGTCATTTCTTCTCCAGGCTACCCATGTTCAGTCCCTTCCGCTGATCAGTTCCCTTTAAAGAAATCAGAGCTGACTCCTTTCACAAAACGGCCCAAAGAACATGCAACTGACCTCGGGCAGAGTCCTGAAATAGCAGGATTTGGCTCTGGTCATTGGGTCACCTCCCAAAGCTAAAGGCGAAAAGCTAAGAGTTGCCCCTTGCACCAGTCTTTGGGTCAGAAGTGAGACGTGCAAAGCCATCGAAGCCCAGGAGACAGTGGGATAGACTAAGACAGAATGAAAGCCAGCCATCGGAATCTCCTGGGTCTGGCCATATTTATGTGACGGATCCCTTGGGGCCCGAGAAACAGCAGACTAGCAGAAATGAATGCAATACATACAACTGAGGAGGAACAGATCAGCAATTAGCTCCAGTTCAGCAGGCATGGACAGCTGGCCCAGTGAATAGAGCGCTGAATTAGGAATCAGGAATATCTGAGTTCAAGTCCCACCTCTGACATGTCATTCATTCTGTCTCCACCTCAGTTCCCTCATCTGTAAAATTGAAGTAATATTATTCTCTGTCAAATGAGATTACATACATGTTTACACACGTTTGCACATACACACACATATATAATATACATATACATAAATATATGTTCCTCTACTAGTCCATATCATTACTCTCATATTCCCCCAAGCTCCTATTGCTCTGATGACCTTTGAAGATGAGCGTGAGACTAATCTTGTGAGTGACAGCTCCCTATCTTTGCCTGCTCGCTTAATCCCCTATCAACCTTAGCCTGGTCTTCTTGTTCCTAGGCTCATTTCTCTCCCTGCCTTTAAAACTAAAGGGCTGCTTTGATGATCCATCTTGTGCGGATGTTACCATAGATTATCAAGTTGGAAGCAGTCTAATACAATCCCCTCTACAATGTTTTCAGTGAGTGCTCATCTACCTTTTCTTCAAGACCCCTAGAAATAGAGTTCATTGCCTCTTAGAGATAGCTCATCCAATTTGGGCAGCTCTACATGAGGTTGCTTACTTGTGGCCTAAATCTGCCTCTCTGCAGTTCCCATCCATCTGTTGTTCTTACTTCTAACCTGTGGGGCCAAGCGGAGAAAGTCTGCTTCTTCCACACTGCCCTTTAATTGTTTTACTAAAAACAAACAAAACCTTGAGAAGTCGCCCAGGCAAAAATAAAGTAATTGTATTCACTGAATATTTGTAGTTGTTCAGGAGTTTCAGTTATGCCCAATTCTCCATGACCCCATTTAGGGATTTCCTTGGCAAAGATACGAAGTGGTTTGCCATTTCCTTATCCAGCTCATTTTACAGATGAGGAAACTGAGGCAGGCAGGGTTACCTGACTTGCCCAGAGTCACATAGTGAGTGTCTGAGGCTGCATTTAAACTTAGGCCCTACTGACTCAGGTGCTCCATCCACCACATTGTATTTAGTGAAAACCAAATACATGACTGGTCCTCAGGAGGATACCAAGATAAGTAGTCCTCCTCAGAAGGAGCCCATGTTAGTGTCAATAAGACTACTTCAGTTACTGGGGAATTGGGGCAAGAGCCAATCCCAGATGAGCTGATGTGAGTCCTTTCCTTGGGTCTAGGCAATTGGCCAGTCCTTGGTGAGGAGGGACATGTAGGACAGAAAAGTCTGAAGAATCTACTGATTAAAAAAAAAAAAAAAAAACCAGCCAGTAGCTAAGAAAACAAAGCATACCCTGTCACCATGTCTTACTTACCCAGTTTTATGGTACCACTGATAATAACAGCACCAAAGAAAGGGCAAACTTTTTCCCCTTTCCCTAAATTTGTTAAACACCATCTGCTGGTCAGGGCTTGCAGAGCTTACTCAGAGACACACAAAACTTCCTTTTCTTTATAGTGCTTCAGCTGGCTCATGGTAGGTACCTAATAGGTACCTATCGACTTGTTCAATTCTTAAAGAGAACAGAGTAGGGGAGGCTGAAGAGAATAATTAATATTTACCTTTCTCTTTCATGTTTACCGAGCATTTTACATTCATTATCTCACTTAATAAAAAGAAAATAGGCAGCAAGGAGACACTATTATTTTCCTCATTTTATGGATGAAATAAAATATTGAGACTTGCCAATGATCATACAACTAGTGGCTGAATTCAAACACTTGTCATCCTCTAAGAATCAGGGCTCTTCCCACATCATTCTGATGTATTTCTAGATCATGGACTGGGACTCATGCATCCCTCCTCCCCCACTACTCATTCTTTTACCCTAGTTTCCTAATCCAGTATTTTCATACAATGCTATCCAGGCATAGAACTATTTTTGAAGCCCTGAAAATAGCCTTGGAGAAGAAGGGCTCATAATGATGGCACAGAAAAGGCAGTGGCCCATAAATATTTCTGCACATACACTGATTTCCTGGCCTCACAGAAATTTTATGTAATCTAGAATTATGTATTGCTTATCTAGAAACTCTCCCTTTTAAGGTCAAGCTGTTGAGTTGTCGAGTTTGTCCTCTTGCAGATATCATTTAGGAGCAAAGGAAGCTGAAGTCTTTAATATTTGGAATTGAGGTTTCCTATTTATATATAGATGGATGGCTTTATCTGTGCTTATCAAACTAAATGGAAAGATTTGTGTGTGATGTTCTCTTATTTGGAGCTGGGTAGTAGAAAAAGTCTATGGGGACTACCTGGGGAAGGCCATTCTATTAAAGTAGCTTATCAATAAGTTATAATTGCCACATGTACACTATTTAGGAATTTATAATTAAACTAATATTTAAACATTTCTCTCTGATGATTTTGGCCCATTGCTTTTTAACAGCTTTTTACCCTGTTGAACTAGGATACATTTTATAATTAAGACCAGAGAAAAGAAAATGGTTAAAAACTGCTAGGAAGTATATAGGTGTCATTTAGATTTGAATTATATCAGGGAGGATGATATATGGAGGGCACTCTACTCATCTTTCACTTGGCTAGCACTTTTGAGTTTTCAAATTACTGTTAGTATTTTATGTCAACATAAAGCAGTGCTTAAACAAGTGCTTATTGAACTGAAGCCTTGACATCCATGTTTTCTTTTTTTTTTTTTATTTTCACAACACTGAAAGGTAGATAGGATAGATATTAATTAATTCCCACTTATACATGAGGGAAAAGATAGATTTACTTAAGATCATATAGTTGGAATGAGTAATTAGTTCTGATTCCTAATGCCCTCTGCTCTTTCCATGAGAACAGGAAGCATGTATGGGTTCTCAGATATGAGTCAGTCAGTCCCACTGGCTAGCCAGTATCTACCAACTCTAGCCATGGCACCTTGGCCAGGTTGTCACCCGCTTTCCTTCCCACTGGTACTCTGTACTTGAGCCTTGACTCCATTGACTGTGATAGATGAGCCTTATCATGCTGGGTCCCAGGCATCTGTATTACTTGCAGGCCTGCAAGAAATATATGTGTGTGTGTGTGTGTGTATGTATGTATATATATATATATATATATCACTGGCTGAGAAGCAGTATCCCCAGTTTGCCCAGTTATGGCTACTGCTCTGTTGCCATATGATGTGGGTTAAAATATGGCTTCACTGTCAATAGCCACATTAGAAGGTCTAATTCCTAGTTCTATGATATGACAGGAGGTAGCTAGGCAGATATATTGGTGAACTAGGAATCCGAAAAACCTGAGTTTCAAGGTTGCCTTTGAAGCTGACTAGCTGCATAACTTTGGGCAAATGTTGCCTAACTTCTCAGCCTCAGTTTCCTTACCTGTAAAATGGAGATAATAAAATTTACTTCACAGGGTTTTTATGAGGCACAAGTGTGATGATATATGTAGGATATTTTATATGCTTTAAAGTGCTACCTAAGTGTCAGCTGCTATTAGTAGTGTCTATTATAGTTATAATAAATCAATCAATGATTTCATTTGTAGATGTTCATTTAGATGATGCAGACAACAATTTGTTAGTTCCTGGCCTGCTCTTGTCCCTCCCCTAAGTTTGTTACAGATGGCTCACTTAATATGCCTGGAGCTTCATTCATTGTCTCTTAATATTACGAAGATATCAGCTGGACATCCCTGGCTATCCTGATTCTTGTCATGTATCTTCTTTCTTGATTATTTATCTCTTTGATGACTACAATTCTTTTCAGTAGTTCCTCATTTATTATATATGGTAGCCTGCTCACACCCACCACATGCCTAACTTTGAGTGTAGAAGATATAATTTCATTTTCCCAGACTGCTTTATCTAATATTTTTTATCTTCTGTCTTAATAAATTTTTAAAAAGCAAAACCATTTAAAACAATAGGAAATTCCACACAATACTGATATTAGGAGTCAAGATTAATACTCACCTTAAAACTTTTATGCTTGAGGATATGACCAGGCTGGGCTGTATCTGAACCCAGTCAAAACTGGGGTGAAGTGACTGGGACTTTTTCTGAGGCACCAAAAGAAGGTTTGCTCTTCCTGGTGGTTGGGGCCACACTTCCTCCCTAAGGCCCCCAGCTTCTGTCCCTGACCCAATTACCCCCCACAGCCAGGGCCTTTTCACCATGGCACCACCTTCCAGGATGTACCTCTTCTCCAGGATATTACCACCGTCTTCACTGAACCTACGGTCTGCCTGTCCTCTGCATGGCCACCACTATTGTGGCTCCCACCCTTAATTTAAAACTTTTTGTATTGGGGAAAGAATTTCTGGTTAGTATTTTTCCAATCCTTCCTCTCAGACATTTTATTTAGAGCAGATCTCAAGAAGGGGAGTGTTCTTCCCATCTTCTTTCTGCCTGATGGAAGAAGGGAAACAGCAGCTTCCTTCTGCACTTGCCAGATGGATCTCTGTGTTCCTGAGGTAAAAAAGTTAGCCGGTAGCTTCTAGGATATTTCATTATCATTTTGATTTCCAGTAGTCCTAATAAAGGTTTCTGCAGCAGAGATCTTTGATGAGGCAATAAGCTAGCTATGGAAGCTATGGAAGTCTTCCCAAGACCAGCAACAGCCTGGTATGGGAAAAAACATCAATAGATTTGAGTTAGAAGTCTATGAGAAGCCATTTAGGCTCTCTTGAGACTCAATTTCCCTATCTGTGAAATGGGATTTCACATCTTCCTCACAGAGATTGTCTGAAAAATTTGTCTTGTAAATTGAAAAAGAACCAAATAGGTATAAGAAATCAGAATCATCAACAACAATAATATTAAAACCAGTTTTACTTTGTAAAAAAATGTATGTCCAATTTTGTTTCAAAACCTTTGCTTCCTCTAAGCCTGTGTCTATTATGAAGGAATCATTTCCAAATTTAAACCCCAAATGTTCCCATCTTTTTGCCCTACATATTTTCTGTATATACACTGGGGGGAAGGGAAAGGAAAGGCAGAATAGAGCCTGACTAGCTTCTAGTTACCACTAAGCTCTGTTTTGAATCATTCTCCTAAAGATGGCAGGATCACATTTGCTATTTGCTATCTCACATGCTAGGGATTAATTTGTTTACTCTTACAATAACTAGTTTAAAAAAAGAGCTTCTATACTACATTTTTAAAATGTAAAAAAATTCATGTTCTAAATGATAGGATTTCTGCATATGTTCTTCAAGGTTTTGACTGATTATGGGATGATTCTCCCCAAACCAGTTGGAACAGAGAGAGCAGTCAACCCCTAAAAGCAAATCTCAAAATTTTTTGAGATTTCTGCTCCTCCCCCAACACCAACACTCCCCCAGACTTTTGCTGTTGTCTGCCCTGTTTCTGATGAAAATAATTCAGTGCAAAGACTAGGAAGACTCAAAGAGAAAGTTTTCCTGGGTGTGATCAAAAGGGAACTGCTGTTGGCAGGCAGAAAAGACAGTGAGGTTGCCATTTTTCCTTATTTACATATAAAGGGCTGGTCTACAAATTTGTGAAATGGGTAATTGTGTCTTTCCTGACCTCTTCTCCTTTTTCATGGGAGCAGCATGAAACCTTTAAAACCAGCTCCTTCATTTGATGTTGGAAAAGGATGTGACTTCCCTGAGGTCACATATCTTGTAATTCTATGAGGCAGGACTTGAATTGCAATCCTCCTGACTTTAAATTCAGTCCCGCTATCCACTGGGATACCACCATTTTTTTTTTCACTCATCACTTTCTTTTTTGCTAAGTAGTATAGTAGATAGTTACTGTGGCTAAAGTAAAAAAAATTGAGTTCAACTCCTATCTTTGACACTCTGTAATCTCGGGCAAGCTAATTAACTTCTTTCTGCCTCAATTTTTTTGACTGTAAAAATGGGGCTATTAATAGTTACTGCCTCCCAGAGTTTCTGTGAAAACCAGATGAGATAATTTTTGTGAAGCACTCTTAATTGCTAGGTCATCATCATTACAATGATGTCTGTAAGTCACTCTGCTAGCTCCATCCCCTAGGAGACAAAATATGTACATAGATAATAAAATTTAAAAAAACACTTAAAAAGGTAGTTTGGGCATATTGAAGTTTGTGCTGACTTTTCAGGCAGAGGTTCAAATTTTGGCCCTGATGCTCCCCTGTCTTACTCTCTGAGCCTTAAGTCCCTCAATTGTAAAATTGAATTTTAATTGTAAATTTAATTTAAATTGTAAACTTTTGAATATATGGACTCTTGGGCTTCCTCCCATCTCTAAATCTATAACCCTGCTGATTATAGGATTATAAAAATATTGTAGCTGTAGATACAACTATATAGATTATAAATATATAATAAGTAATTTCAAGAGAGAGAGAATACAAATGCTTGGGAGTGGGGAGCAGGAATCATAGAAGACTTCCTGGAAGAACTGGGCCTTAAAGGAAACAAAGGTGATCTGATAAAATGGAGGTCTCACACTCAGACATAGTAATTCTTAATAAACATGCTTGATTGATTGATGCTATTACTACTTGCCATATCATATTGTATGTGCATACATATTCAGGATATTCCAAAAGACTCAATGTCATTTAAACAGTTGTAACTTAAAACTTCACTAAGACTTTTTGGGGTATCCCATGTTACATATAGCATTCATACTGTTTATTAGGGTTCCTTATTCATTGTAACCTATGAGCTTTAGGATAATCTTTTTGAATTAAGAAGAGTAGTTGTCATTATTCCCTTTGGCAGCAATCAAGGGATTTGTTCAAGATCATGCATTTAATTGGAGACAGGATTGGGTCTTGGGGCAGCTAAAATGACCCCGTGGAAAGAGCACTGGTTCTGAAGTCAAGAAGACCTGAGTTCAAAGCTGACCTCTCAGACATTTAACATTTGCTAGTTGTGTGACTCTGGGCAAATCACTTAATCCCAATTGCCTCACAAAAGGGGAAAAGATAGGATTGGGTCTAGGATCCAAATGTCCTGACCTTTTTTTTTTTTTTTTTTTTTTTTTTTTTTTTTTTTTTTTTTTTAATACTAAGTGGCAGGTCTATGCAAGAATAGACTTAATTAGGAATATTCAACCTATAAGTAAGGCACCTAAGCAGGTGCTTCCAACTTGGTGCTTAGAAGGCTTTGGGCTATTAGGAGGCAAAGGCACTTTATATGGATATGTTGGATTATTTTAATGCGAGAAATGTGAAGGATCTCCTAAATAACCTGCCTCTGAAATACAGGGCAAGTCAACTAACCATAGATTAAAAATATAGTCACTTCAGCAACAGATCCACTGCCTCCTAAGGGGTGTTTTTAGAATAGCTGAGCAAGAACAGGGTCTCTCACATTGGAGACTTTTTAATTAACACTGCTTAGGGTGCAATAATTACTATCCAAGTTCTATTGCACTTCTTTAGAAGGTGTGATCCACTGAGGAGGAGGATGCATGCTAATAATATAGGATTCAAGGGAAGGGACTTCTATGGATTTAATGCCTTGGTTGTTTTTCTTTTTTTCTCCGTATCTTCAAAATAAATAGCCAATAGCCATTTGAGAGAAAACTATCTACTGCCCTCTCCTCCTAATGTTTCCATCTTCCTCCACTTGATTCAAATCCCTCTACTATTACCCTTGGAATTCTTATTTCATAGTAAGCAAATCCCCATTTGGCCCAGAACTTTTTCTCTTGATGAAATTCTAATGATTAGATCCCACCAAGACCTGGATCCCCAGTAATCTTCATTAGTGCTGATTCTTTTTTTTTTTTTTTTTTTGCAGTTATCAAAAAAAATTTTTTAATTCACAGATAACAGGTTAAAAATTTCTGCTATCAAGGCAAGTAGACACAGAGGATAGATAGTACTTGGGTTCAAATAATGACCCACATTCTGATTAGTATAAATAATTAATCTCCATAAAATGGTCACATTATATATTCAAATTTACATGAAGTTATAAATATGTAAAATGAGATCACTGGTTATAACAAAGTGATAATATGTAGCATGGTTTCAAATAACTCTGTTCTATAATGCTGAGCAAGTCAGTTAATATCTATATGCCTTGTACAACTTTCTAGTGCAAATTTGTAGTTATTAGAGTTTTCCACACTAACAAAACCATTCATTCTTCTTATGCTGATGTTACCTGTAACCTTAAATTTTACATGTCTAAAGCCAGAGCCATCGTATTTTCTCCTCGAACTAGTTCTCTATTTTTTGTCAATACTATCTTTATTTTCATTCTCCCTATTTTCCTTACCTGGAATCCCTTCTCCTTCTCCATCTATGTACTTTCTATCCCTCAAGATATAAGTATTAGTCCTCCAAAAGGGAGCCTTCTCAGAGACTTCCAACACTCAGTGAGATCTATCCTTGCTTGAAATTTCTCTAGGGCTTACAACTAGTGCCGATTCTAATTTCTCTTACCCTCTCTGTCACATTGGCCCCAGAGAGGGAGTTTGAACACTCCTTTATCTCTATTATTCATTTCTAAATTCCCTCTTTTTCTAAAGGAACCTTTCTTCTTGTGAAGCTCACATACTTAAAATTTCCTAGCCTTTTTGAAGATACAGTAGTATACTGACCCCCTAGGTTATTCTTCCTTTTTCAGGGAACTTATCACCTCATTCACCATTCTGCCTCTTATCCCCAGCTCTTTCCCTCACGCTAAGAGAGTAGTAAATGAGAGAAAAGATAGTAAGTATAGACAAGATTTTCAAGGAATGTTGCTGGAAAAAAGGGGAGAAACACAGGACAATAAATCGAGAGGAAAGTAAGGTCTAGGGAAGGCTTTTAAGTATGGTGAAGATGGGTGTGTTTGAAGACAAAAAGGAAAGAACCAGGTGATAGGGAGAGGTTAAACATTCAAGTAGGAGACCATTAAGAAAGTAATCTGTGGAGAACACAAACGGGGATAAGACAAAATGCATATAAAAAGGCCGTGACGTTGGCAAATTGCAAGGCCATCTCCTTGTCAGAAACTGGGAGAAAAGATGGGAGGGTGAAAATTGATGTCAAAAGAGTATTAAAATTAGGAGAGTGATAAAAAGAGAGAACTCACATAGGATGGCATCAGTTCTTTCAGTAAGTCCTCACCTTAGAGAGGAGGAGAAAAAGGAGGAGTAACAGTGTGTGTATGTGTATGTGAGAACTTAAGGGAGGAAAATGGAGTTTGAGGAAGGAAGACACAAAAAGTTTGTAATAACTTCACTGGGTAGTGAGCTAGGGAATCAATTAATGAAGAATAAAAAAGAAAAAACTGCCTTGCTGCAGTGAGGATCCAGTTGAAGTTTAATAACATGAACTACTTTCTGGGATTTCTTCCAACTTTGATCAATAGTTTATGAAGAGGAAAAGAGGCAGCAGATGGCAAGAGTAATCCAGGCCTGACATTTGGCAAGAGAAGGGCAATGATTAGAAAAGGAAAAAAAGGGATATATAGAATAGAGGGCTATGTAGATTTGATTTTTCAATTTTAGTTTTAAATTATGGAATAAAACAAGCATTTCCATAACATTTATTTTATTCCATAAAATAACTTATATTTATAACAATAAAAAGATGATTGCATATGAAACCGCAAGTCTACAATGCACAACTTGCTATTCCTTTAAATAGAGCAAAATTATCATGTAGATTTCTTTTTTTTTCCTTTCTCCATTCCACCATAGAGATGGGTACCATTAAACCTTGTTTGGGGATGTATGTATATGTAAAATTATTCTTTACATCTATTTATCAGTTCTTTCTCTGGATGCAGGTAGCTTCTTTTTTCATATGTTCTTTATGGCTAATTTGGGTT
The DNA here is from genome assembly GCF_902635505.1 of Sarcophilus harrisii. Lineage (NCBI taxonomy): Eukaryota > Metazoa > Chordata > Mammalia > Dasyuromorphia > Dasyuridae > Sarcophilus > Sarcophilus harrisii. The sequence goes on from NC_045427.1 coordinate 162,067,304, forward strand.
TTTATAATAGACAAAATAACTTATACACACAAATTCATTCTTAAAACAATATTGCTGTTACTGTATATACAAATTTTCTTGGTTCTGCTCTTTTTGCTGTTTATTATTTTGTGCAAGTCTTTCCATGTTTTTTCTAAAAAATAGTGAACACTGAAATGTCTATTGACTTGTTAGAGAGGGAATGGGAATGAAATCAGAACAGTGTTTCTGACTTGAGAAAGTACTAAGGAGTGGAGGAAACAGGGATATTGATGAAAGTGAAGGACAAGTGTAGAAGGGGTAAGACCTAGGAAAAGGTAGAATGATAACAAAGTTATGGTCAGATAGGGGAATGTCAGGATTTCTAATGAAAGCAGTGGAACACTTTCTGGTAATTGTGAAATCTAATTCTCAGGCTCTTTGGCTGGTCCATCATCTTCATCATGCCTCCTTACTTAGGATATTCCCTAAGGTTCCGTCTCTTTTCTTCTCCATTTATATTCTTGATAACTTAAAAATGCTTTATGGGTTTAATTGTTGTCAATATGCATTTTCAGATTTTTAGACTTTTAGATTTATAGTTCCAACTCAGGATTGTCCTCCAAGCTTTAGTAACATATCATCAATTGCTGTTAGACATCTCAAAATGAATGTCCTAGAGGTATCTTAAAATTCAATTTGTCTAAAATTTAACTTATTATTTTTCTTCCTAAACTATTCCCTCTTCCAAATACCTCCATTTCTGTCAAAGGCACTACCATTCTTCCAGGGTCTCAGGTTCATAGTATTAACATTATCTTTGACTCTTTAATCTCTTCCAACAGATATAGTCAATCAATTAAAAATCTGGCTATCTTTACTTTCACGACATCTCTCACATCTGACTCCTTCTTTCAATTCACACAAGCTACTCCCTTAGCTCAGGTCTTCACCATTTCTTTCCTAGATTATTGCAAAAGTCTCCTCAAAGATCTTGCTGCCACAAGTATTTCACTACTTCAGTCTATTTAACCTTCTGCAGCCAAGTAATTTTCCATAAGCACAGATCTGATCTATACTACATTCAACCAATTCCACTGGCTTCCTATTGACTGTAGAATAAAATATAAGCTGTTCTGTTAGATGTCAATCTGTCTTTCCATCCTCACTGATATCATTTCCCCTCCTGAATTTTGTGATATAATCGTACTTGCCTTTTCTTTGTTGCTCAATCTCCATCTTCTTCTCTTGTCTTTGCACTGATCACCCCTTATCCCTGAAATTAACTCCCTTCTTACTTTGACCTTATAAAATACTTCTTCCTTAAAGATACAGGTTAATCACAATCTTCTACATCAAGGCTTCTTAAACTTTTTCCATTCAAAACCCCTTTTCACTTGAGCTATTTTTACATGATCCCAAGTATATAGGTATATAAAATAAGTATACAAACGAAACATTTACTTATAAGAAATCATAATTTTATACCCCCCCATATTCAGTTACAAGACCCATATAAGGTTGGTAACCACAGTTTAAGAAGCTAGGTTCTGCATGATATCTTTGCTGATCATCTCAACTATTATTTCCATTTCTACCAAATGATCTTTCAATGAATTAATTTTTGTAATTTAATGTATATGATTTGTTAACTTTATGTTGTACATGTTTTTCCATTTTGTTGAAAAAAATAACAGAAGTTGACTTTTTATTGACGGTTTCATTTATCTAGCCCCCAAATTCCCTCTCTCCATCCTGTCAGTTGCCATCCCCATCCTGCAGCCATGATGTCTACTTATCATTAGTTATGCAAGGGAGCTTCATGGACCTCAAACCAAATTTAAATACAGGTATCTATTTCCTTCAGAGATGAGGTTGCTACTATGCTATCTAAAACAATAGCTCCTGGTACCTGAGGAAGCAGGTTTGCCAGAGAAACAGCCTACCTGCTGCTCTTTTTCTTGGGAGGGCTGAGTTAGAGGCTGGGCTTGCCAGCCACAATTGATTTGAGCTCAAAACCACCCACCCAATCTGCCTTCTACCCATTCCTTCCAAGCAGCTGATCCTTTGTTCCCCTCCCTGTGACTTAGACTGCCATTCAAAGGCCTGGGCTCAAGGAATACTATGGAGACACACATGAGGACAGAAAGAAAAGAGGCAATTAATTCTCCCTGTACCTAAACTCCTTTCTCCTTCCCCAGACAAGCAAGAGAGAGGAAGGAAGAGGGAGAGGAGGAAAGAGGAAGGTTGGGAGAAAAAGGATTGGAGGAGGAGATGAGGAAAAAGGAAAGAAGGAAGGGAGGGAGGGAGAGAAGGCTTGTCTTATCTATTAGATAGCATGGGTACCACAACTCACCTCATCCCCGTGCCTGGAAGGCAGAAGGCCAGGACCAGCAACACAGAGTTGCCTTGCTATTGTGGTGGTGGCTGCTGCTGCTACTGCTGCAGCCCTTGGAATGGGAATAAAATCAGGAGGAGAGGAAGGAGCCCCGAAACCCACATATGGGGCTTGGGTGGTCAGGCTGCTCCTGGGGTTCCAAAACCTATTTATCTGTCTCTTCAGGTATTCAGCCAGCGTGTATATACACTGAACTCGTAGGCAGACCTGGCAGGGACAGGGTGAAGAGGGTGACAGAAGACCTGATGAGATTTGGGGCCAGTGACCCGGATCTCACCTTTCTTCCTGAGTGAGGGGCTAGCCAAGTCTTCCTGGTCATCAGAAAACTCAACCCTTCGGTTTGAAGAGGGAGGGAGATGGGAGCTAAATGAGAGAGAGGAGGAAACCAAGCCTTCTGTGTCCCTCCAGAAGATCTCCTACCAGTTCCAAACCATACTCGGGCATAGAGGGTCATTCTTCTTATGTAGCAGCTACAGATGAGATGGTTCTGGTGTGGGTGGTGCCCCAAAATGAGGGGTGGGTTGTGAGAGGACAGCAGGTGGCTAAGTCCCCCTCCTGCCCCCAAGACCTAGCAGGGTGCTGGCACATGGGAGGAGCTTAATAACTCTCTATCGGCTGCCTTTTTGATTGAACGCCTCCATAGCACTTCCTATTGTCTCCAGTATCAAACCAAAAAAAAAACAATGCTGCTTGGTATTCAAAGTTCCAATAACCCAGCCCCCTCCTAACTGTCCAGTCTTAGTGCATCTTAATCTCCATTTACATTTCCTTTCATCTAGTGACCCTGTTTGTCGGGCAGTTTCACCACTTATACTCCATTCTCGCAGCTCTGGGCATTTTTTCCTAGGCCTCCATGCTTAGCATGCTCTCCTTCCTCCATTTCAATTACTGATCTCTCTGATTTCCTTGAAGTCCCTAATAAAATGCCATCTTTTAAGGAGTATTTCTTCAACTCTCCTTAACTGTAATGACTTCTTTCTCTTTATTTCCTATTCATCCTGTATTTGGCTTGTTTGTATATATATATTTGCATCTTGTCTTCCTAGTTAGATTGTAAGCTTCAGTTTTTGGCACATAGGAAGGTGCCTGATAAATTTTTATTAATTGATTGATTGGTAGCTAGGACTTGAAGGAAGCTAGAAAGCAGAGAGGGAAGAAAATGTGTAAAAAAAATTACTGTGTTAACACCTAACAACTGTCCAAGCATGTATTGAATGAACAATCAATATCTATATAATTATGGAAGTATATTTTATAAAGCACCACTTGGCCAGGACTAGATTAGTCTTGTGTATTATTTTCTTCTTCAAAAATAGTAATTACTCCACAACTTATTTAGAACTCTAAGGGTTGCAAGTTAAGAAGTCAGTAAGTATTTTATTAAGTGCCTAAGATGGGTTAGACACTTTCCTCCCAGCAACTTAACTGAGTGAGTAGTTAAGTTTTCTTACCAATTTATCACATAAATGGAAATTGAGACTCAGAAAGGGTGATTCACATAGAAAACAAAAGTTGTAGTCACAATTTGAATCTAGGTTTCTTGGTTCTATAGCCTATTCTTGGTTGCTTGGGGGAAAGAATTTTACAAACCTGAAATTACTATATAAATGTGGTTTTTATTCTTCTTATTTTACTAAATAAGTGTGAACTGATAATTTTGCTTAACACACTGTCTGGAATACATTGAGTGCTTAATAAATATCTTTTATTGGCTGAGTAACTATCCATATAAGAAAGTAGATGCAGGATGCCTAGTGTCTAGAATATGAGATTCAGTTGGATGGAAGACCCATGCAGAGAGTCCATTAGTACCTATAACATGGGCAGACATGGAGGATGGGAATTAAATTGAGCCCAGAATTAAGGAGTAGAAGGAGGAAGAGAACTGGATTTCCTTTTGGGAAAATGTACAGTATTTTTAATGACTTTGAGCTTCTCTTGAATTAAAGGTCCATTTTAAAAATATCAGTATTCTCCTGATGATGCTATATGAGTCACAGAGTAATCCAATCTCTGAAGAATTCTGAAGAAACCCAAAGGGCAATGAAGAGCAGCATAGTGGATATAGGTAAATCATGCCATATCATCACTTGGGAACTATGCAAGAGAAGTAGAAAGGGTCAGAACGAGTCAGAGACTTTAGAGCTGGAAGGGACTTTAAAGGTTGACTAATTTATCTAGGCCAGGAAACCTTAACCTCTTTTGTGTCATGGAGCACTTTTGACACTTTGGTAAAACCTATTAACTCCTCAGAATCCCATTTGTTGCCTACATTCATATTTGAAAGAAATGCTAAATTTCAGTTAGAGATTAGTGAAAATAAAGATGTATTTTTTCCATCCAAGTTCACATATCCCCTTAAATGTGTTCATAGAATGAGTGAACAAATAAATGGATGAAATAAGTGTTTTCCATGAGCTAAGTGCTGGGTATATTTGCTGCTCTCAAGGAGCTCTCCTTTTAATGGGGGAGACAACCTATAGAGAGGGTTTTAGTCTAGAGTCAGGGATAGAAAGGTCCCATTGTCTTTAGTGTATGCAATAGCAAAGCAGATGGTGGTGCTCCTTGAACGGCATTTCCACTGACAGTTCCTGATGTTTAGCTCTCTGAGAGTGTCAAGGCTTTTGGTGGCAAGAATTTTCTTTTCTGCATCTTTAGTAGCTGCAGCTATTTCATCTTTAGCACTATAGGCAGTGCTTCCCAGGTTGATGGCTGAGGGCTCCAGGCTGGAGGTAATGCCCTTGCCAACCATCTGGGCTGCCCATACCAGGGTCTGCGGGAGACGTGGCCAATGGGAGGGGGTAATTTGACTTGCCTGGCACAAGCTGCCCCCTGTCTCTCCCTCCCCAGGGCTACTCTCCGGCTGTTTGGCTCCCTCTCCTCAGAACAGTGGTTGCCACTTCCAGAGCTCCTGGGCCTATAGCTCCTTCTCAAGGTTAAGCACCTTGTTGCCTATAAGGGTTAAGTGACTAATCCAAAATAATTCAGCTCATAAGGAATGGAGAAAGGATTCCAAGTCTAGTCTTTTCACTATTTATCCAGTATTTTTCCAACTAGACTAACTGTCGCACATGATTAAAGAATTGGTTTGCCTATGTCTTGCTACTCTTGTATGTATATGTTAAAGGTTTTAAAAGGAATCCCTGCTTCCCCTATTGTTGGATTAACCAGCCTGCTGAGGAAGATTTAAGCAGCAGGTAGGGGGCTCAGTGGATAGAGGACTGGGCTTAGAACCAGGAAAACCTAAGGTCCAATCCAGACTCGGACACTTAACAGCTATGTAAACCTGGGTGCCTTCTGTTTGCCTCACTTTCTTCATCAGTGAAAGGAGGATAATAGTAGCTCCTACCTCCCAGTACTATTGAGATCATGATATAATAAATGCAATAGAAACCTTTTGTTGTTAAATTTTTCAGTCATGTCCAGTTCTTTGTAATTCCATTTGTAGTTTTCTTGGCAAAATTACTACAGTGGTTTGCCATTTTATAGATGAGGAAACTGAGACAAAGAGGTGGTTAAGTGACTAGCCCAGGGTCTCACAGCTAGTAAGTGTCTAAGATCAGGCACTCTCTCTGCTCTGACACTCAGCCACCCCACCTATAAACTGTACCAAATTCCCACAGAATTACATCAATAGATTTTTTGAGCTGTCACAGGCAGACTCATAAATTTCAGAGGGAGTAATTGTCCCTTGCTTTGCAGGTCTACAGGAACAACAGGCTTTGGATAGTGGGACTGAGGGGTAGAAATCATTCAGGGTCCCACCTCAGCAGGGTTAGGGACTTAAAGGGGCTCTGGCTCCCCCATAGAGTGATGATGATTTATTGTGCTTTCTCTTCAATAGAAAATACTTATGACTTGCTGCATCTCTGGTGCTCCCCATTTCATTTGCTGATGCCTTCGCTGCCTTAACTCATGCTGTGATTACTAAAACAGAAAGGATGCTTTCCTTCCATAAAATCCCAGGTAAAATCCCAGGGCCCATTTTATTCCATGTATAACAAGAGCTTTTCAGGGAGTTACCCATGCTGCTAAAGCAGAATACCACCCATAGTTGCTGTGTTGACCATGTCTTTTAGCAACAGCCAGGAACATAAGTCTCTTAGAGAAGGATCAGAGCTCATGCCTAAATCCACTAGAAGTGGCTGCTGTTCTCTGCATCCCTTCTGTGGGAGCTTGTACCCCAGTATGGCAGATCAGGGTGCTGTGACATTTATTATTACCCTTTGTCCACAATGTGCCTTTTCTGCCACCTCTCTCTCCCTCAGTTGTCCATCACAAAACATAGTGCTGGGGGTCATGATCAACAAACACAGAAGATTGCAGCCTCGATCTCAAGGATCATCCTGTTCCCATTGCTGTAGTCCCTCCCTTATGAAGATGTTTCTGGGTTCCTTTAGTACCATCTCCTTCCTTCTCAAACTATTTGCATATGCTTATTATTTTGCTTGTTGCCTCCCTCATGTTGAATGCCTTGTCTCTGAAAACAGGGGCTATTTTCTCTTTGTACCCCCAGGCCCTAGCAGGCTGCCTTGTACCTGACAGTCTCCTAACAAATGCTTCTTGTATTGGATTCATTTTTCTATCCCCTTTCCTCCTCTACTTGTTAATTCTGTGGAATTTTACTGCCTCATTCCTCCTCCTCCTGCTGCTGCTGGTTTCTCTATCCAGACAAGATTTCTCTGTCTGGCTTGTTCTCAGAAACAACATCCAGGCTTGCCCACTCCTATAGCAGACTCCCATTGCTGCTTTACACAGCACACCCACTTCTAGAGTCCCTGTTTACATTTAGATTTCACAGAACCCACAGTTAATTCTCATGTAGAAACAGACATTTCCTTACAGGCATTATACCATTATGGAAATAGAGCAGTACTCTTTTTGTTGTTATTGTTCAATTGTTTTTCAGTCCTGTTTGACTCTTTGTGACCCCATGTGGGACCCCATTTTACAGATGAGAAAACTGAGGTGAGCAAGGTGAAGTGACTTGCTCAGGGTCACACCGCTAGTAATTGTCTGAAGTTAGATTTGAACCCAGGAAGATGAATCTTTCTGACTCCAGGTTGGGCACCCTATCTATGAGCCACTCAATAGCCCTAATATTCCTTTGTAGAAGTTAATCTGGTAATAGGTAATAAAATGAAACTGGGGTGCTAATCACTGGGCACCATTGTATTAGAGAACCTTGAGGAAAGAGGTAAAACCTAACAGGTCTGTCCCTGAGAAAGTGAGGTCATCAGTCATCTCTGTTATATTTAGAAGGCCCTTCTTCTTCAGACCCATCTCTTAAAATTGTTAGTTTTGTTTCTTTTCCCTCAAGACTGGCTCAGGAACTGTGTTATGATTCCTTACCTCTATCCCCCAATCATTGAGTAATAATTAGGAGAAGGAGAGTATGATCTTTTCAGCTTGTGCCCCCTCCGTTCCCATTGGTGAGTACCTCCAGAAGCCTGTTTTGTAGAGGATCTCAGTCTGGCCTGCCTTCATTCTCCTTCTGGCCTGTTCCTGACTTTCTGGATTTTAAAATCATTTATCTACTACTGTCATCCTCAGCAGCTGGGGCTTCCTCACCCTGCATCATCATCCTCTTTCTGAGGCCTGCTCTCCTGGGTGACTGCCTTCTGCAGTCCATGAACCTTCATTCTTTTCTTGGCCCTGACTTTCTGAACTTCAGAATTATATCTTCTTCTCCCAACCCACCCCTGTTTTTTAGCTCCCTTCTGTCTCTGTGCTTGTATTTATATTCCCAACCTGTACTATCATTCTTGACGCAATAATTCCTTCATAAATGTTTATTTACTCCCCTTTGGTATTTGCTTATTTGCTCATCTGCTTTATAACATCACTTTGCCTCTCTCCCTCCATCCAAAACCTAAGAACCTTGAGGAAAGAGATGACCATTTTTTTTATTTTTGTCTTTTTATCACTAGTGCCCAGAACAGTGTCATGTCCATAGTCAGCACTTAATAATTGGTGGATGGATTTAATCAAGGCAGCAATCCTTCATCATAACCCCGTGGGTATCAAGGCAGAAGAGATGGCCCAGAAGATGCTCTGTCCAGGTCCAGAGAGGCTCAGGGGTTTTCTCAAAGATAAACAGCAGAGCTGCAGTGCAGCCTCTGCTGAGTCACCCTTCCCTAGCTCTGTTGTTGCCTGATTCCCTTCCCCTCTCGGTGAATACCATGCAAGGAGCTGAGGTTTTCTGGGAAGCCTCTTCTCTGAGAGCCTTAAGTAGGAAACCACTGCAGTCTCCCGCATAATGTCTGTGGCCCCTGCGCCTGGTGGGCATCCCGACACTTAAATGTATTTTGATATCTGTTTTATTACGTAACTGGTTTTCTTCATATCATAACTATTTTATGCATGTGAGAACTTCATTCTGAGCTTAAGGATACCCAGACTATCAGTGCAAGGGAAGAAGGAAAGGAACATTGATTAAGCGCCTACTAGGTGCCAGTCCCCTTGCTAAGGACTTTCACATGTTATCCCATGTGGCCTTTCCAACCACCACAAATTAGCATCATCCCCACTTTACAATAGAGGATACTGAGGTGGACCAAGTTAAGTGCCGGGGCCCAGGGACCACAACTAGCAGGATTCTGAGACCATATTTGGACTGGGGTCTTCCTTACTCCAGGGCCGGCTCTACAGCACCGAACTTCCTAAAACAGACCCATCCTCAGGGCAGCCCTCTGTGCCCATAAACCACTTATGTGAGTTTACATAACTCAACAATTTACATGTTACCGTTATTTTAAAGCTGAACCTCCCGGCTAAAAACTGGACTTTTATGTACTTAGGTAAAGTCATCAAAAGTATGAGTAGTCCTCAGGCCTGCTGGGCCTTGCCCCGGCTCCTTCAGTAGCTCAGCAGTCGGCCACTGGCTCATTGGGCACAACAGCTGCAGGACTCTGCCTCTCCAGGTACCAGTCAGGGTCGTTTAAGGGCGCGCGGGCTTCGGGGGGAGAGGATCTGCCCTCCGAGGCGGGGGCTGGGAAGGGGAGGGGAAGAGAGGGTTTGGGGAGAGGAGAGGAGAGGGTCTGGGGGGAAGGGAGGAGAGGGGCCCCGAGCATCCTGACACATGGATTCGCTGACCGGCACTCAGTGAGGGCAGTGGCTGGACCGGAACCCAACTATTTCCTCACCATTTACACAGGGCTTGGCACAAAGAAGGCATTTAATAAAGGCCCTTTGTTTCACAAACAACAAAATTTTCAAAGAGTAGGATTTGCAGTGGGATGGGAGAGTTTTAAGTTTTATGAGATTGGGTAAACTGACAGCAAAGGAACTGTTGCTATCTCTTGCCTGATACATAAGTGTATGTGTATGCATACATACACACACAAAGATATAATCTACGTATATAAACATACACACAAAACACACTTATGATCCACACGCACATGTATGTATACAGGTGTTCACATAGGTTATCAAGGTTCCTTTCCTTCTTTCCTTCCATCGGTAATCTGGCTATAGGTAAATTCAGAATGATGTTCTGAAGTGCATAAGATACACATAAAGCACTTGTGCACCCATGACCACCAGAGGGCGGCAGAGAATCAGAAAAGCTGCCTCCAAGGATGCTGGGCTCTATAAGGATGCTTTTTCTTAGTATGTTTTTCTAGGGACCTGGAATTGTTTTTGTTTGTTTGTTTGTTTGTTTGTTTGTTTTGTTTTTTGGGGTTTTTTTTAAATTTTAAATAATAGCTTTTATTTTCAAAATACACGCAAAGATGGTTTGCAACCCTCACCCTTGCAAAACCTTCTGTTCCAAATTTTTCTCCCTCCCTTCCTCCCCACCCTCTTCCCCTAGACAGCAAATAATCCATTATATATTAAACATGTGTGATTCTTCTTGTACATATTTCCACATATATCATGCTGCACAAGAAAAATAAGTTCAAAAAGAGGAAAAAGCAAACAACAATAAAAAGACGGAAATACTATGTTGTGATCCACATTCAGTCCCCACAGTCCTCCCCCTGGATGCAGATGGTTCTCTCCATCACAAGACCATTGGAATTGGCCTGAATCACCTCATTGTTGAAAAGAGCCATGTCCATCAGAGTTGATCATCACAAAATTTTGTTATTGCTGTGTACACTGTCCTCTTCGTTCTACTCACTTCACTTAGCATCAGTTCATACAAGTCTCTCCAAACCTTTCTGTATTCATCCTGCTGGTCATTTCTTACAGAAAAATAATATTCCATAACATTCATATGCCAAAACTTATTCAGCCATTCTCCAATTGATGAGCATCCACTTATTTTTCAATTCATTGTTACACTACAAAAATTCAATTCTTTGCTACTATTTTTGCACATGTGGGTCCTTTTCCCTTTTTTATGATCTCTGTGGGACAGAGACCCAATAGTAACACTGCTGAATCAAAAGGTATACACACTTTGATAGCCTTTTGGGCCTAATTCCAAATTGCTCTCCAGAATGGTTGGATCAGTCCACAACTGCACCAACAATGTATTAGTTGGCCCTGGAATTCTTGATAATTTGCTTTACTGCATTCCTTATGGCTCTGACTGACAACATATTTTCAGATAACACTTACAGACTTTGTTCTCTCCCAGAAAAGAAGAGATGAGTTAGGGAGGCAGGAGTGAAGGGCCAGGTACCAAAATATCCTCCATTCATTCAACATATTGGCATGGTTAATAAATAGCATTCCAGAGTTTTACATCTGGAAGTGAGCATAGAGACCATCTAGTGCAACCCATTAATTTTGCAAATGAAAAACTTGAGGTCTATGCCTTACCCAAGGTTGTGGAGGGAATAAAACACAGAGTCAGAAATAGAATCCAGATCCTCTGGCTCCAAATTCAGTGCTCTTTCCACTACATCTATAGACAAGGAGGGTGCTAAGCAGGTAAGAAGGTCAAAATATATGACAATGCTCTGGTCCCCAAGAAGCAGCTACTAAGTCAGTAGCACAATGGATAGAGAGCTGGATCTCTAGTCAGAAAGACCTGAGGTCAAATCTGGTCTTTGTTTGCTGTAAAATGGGGAATAAGAATGTCCTTCTCCCATTGTTGGTTGTTGAAAGGCTCAGATATTTGGAAAGTGCTTCATACATTGCCTGGTATGTAGTAGTTATTTAATACATGTTTCTTTTCCTCTTTGAAAATTTATTTATTTATTATTTCTTTCTTTCCTTCCATCGGTAATCTGGCTACAGGTAATTTCAGAATGATGTTCTGAAGTGCATAAAATATGCATTTTATTTTTTAATTTCTTTCTTATTTCTTAATTTATTTCTTAAAAATCTAAATATCTATATATGAGCCTTGCCACAGAACAGAAAATAAAGGTAGTTACATATTAGGATGATTATCAAAGAAATTTAGCTCTTTCCCGAGACATCCAAAGACCTTATTAGTCTGAGCATGTCTAGAGGCAAGGAGATGGACTAAGTGACCTCTCAAGGTCCCTTGGCATCCTTCCTCTTTAAAGGATCTCCTGTGGGTCACAAGGAAATTAGGATGGTATTGTATTTAGCAATAAAATATTCAGTGTTTTCTCAAAACCCAAAGAAAATGCCAAAGTTGATCGAGTGGCTATTAATAGGAAATTAACAGTACCTGCTATAAAAAAAAAAAGAAATAAAAAAAGGTTTCTTCTTCCCTTTCTGATCACTTCTGCAGTGTCAGCATGATGCAGCATAGCTCTTATTCCAGGCCAACTGAGCCAAAGTTCCAAACACCTTCACCTTCTCCCCCCCTTTTCCACCCCCTCATTACTCCTGGTCAGAGAATAGTGAGCTAGGAAAACAGCAGGAGGAAAATAATGAGAGAGGGAGGGCAGATGGCTAAAGTGGAGCAAGAGCCACCTTGAATATCTGGTGGGCTCAGGGGACTGGTGGGGGCTCTACCACAAAAACAGTCTGTCCTCCCTGAGGCAAGTTGTTGCCCCAGGAAACTTTCACTCATTTTATCCTATTGCCTACTTGGAGGCTGCTGCTTTTTGTGCCTAGGGGATAGCCTGCAGTGATACAGACAGGATCAATTGTGTCAACAAAGATGGCAGCTTTTCCCTTCTATATTGTACCTTTCTCAAGGCTCTTTCACATGGAATAAAAATCCTTGGCTTTAAGGAATGTCACTCATTTTACAAATGAGGAAACTGAGGCAAAAAACGTAAAATGACTTGTCCAAGGGCCACTGAGCTAGTAAGCCTCTGAAGTCAGATATGAACTCAGGGAGCTGGGGCTTCCAAACTCCAGGCCAGGCCCCTCTGGGCCCCCAACCCCAGGGAAGTATGGTCACTTGCCCAAAGTCCACTACCAGCATGCAGGATTAAAAATGAATTTGACCCCAGCTCCTCCAACTTCAGGGCAGGCTCTTTCCACTCTACCAAACTTTGCCCAGACTTCCCCTTATTCTAGATACTTCATAGGTATGACAGTGCCAGAGATTTAGGGTTAGAAAAGACCTTACAGGCTGCCTGTTCCAACCACTTCACTGTACAGGCACTGAGCCAGGATATGAGTTGCCCAGTCACACAGTTAGTCAGGGCTCCACATGGTATTTGAACCCAGGCTTTCCCATCTATAGTTGGGATTCTCCTCATTAGACCACATGGCATTCCCTAAGGGACAGTGGACCCCTTCCAAATTAATTATGGGTTATTTCAACTGTCTTCTAACTGATCTCCCTGGGAGGATTCCCATTTTCCTAAATCCATACAGCACATTCCCCCCAGACAAATCCCCCTTAGAAAGGATTTCTTCAGTCCCACCTTATTCTACTTCATTTCCCATCCTGCCCCAGCATCCATCTCACATCTTGTCTGCCTAAGCATATCACCCAAGGAATATATTCTGCTTATTCCTAACACTTGTTCTCCTCATCTGCTACTGATCCTCATCCCTAGCTCAGGCTCAAGTCTTATCTCCTTCCAAGAAGCCTCCTTCCCCCAGGCTCCTTAGACCTTCCTTTTAAGACCTCCCGTGTTACATTCAATGGACATGATTAAGGATAATGATGATAAAAAATGTGTTAGCATTTTTATAACTCTTTTTACGTTTATAAAACACGTTTAAAATATTATTTCACTTTATCCTCACAACAAATCTGAGGCATAGGTACAATTATTATCTTCTTTTTATAGACAAAGAAACTGAGGCAGACTGAAGTTAAATGACTTGAACAGAATCACATAGTTCATGGATATCTGGGATTAGATTTAAATTTGTGTTCCTGAATGCACATTCATCATTCTACCCTCTATGCCACATAGATACTTAACTCTATTCATTAATTCGGTACCTATCAGGTCTAATTTACTTTGCTGGAGAACATACAAAGATAAATGTGATAGTATCCAGGCTTTCCTGGAGCTGAAATTCTCAAAGAGGTGATAAGATAGATGTGTAGATAAGTAATAGAAATAAGAATATAATCGGCACATGGCAAAGACACTGATATGAGATAAGATGAGGCAGTAAATATATTCAGCTGGAGAAGGCTATAATAAAGGAATTAATATTTTATCTGAACCTGGAATGATGATAACATTTTGTCAGGAAAAAAATGGAAGCGGTGTAGGGGGTGAGGGAGAGTCCCTTCAGGTGTAGAGTGAGAAATAAAGGAGGGAAAGCACTTAGGGAATAGCAAGTAGTACCAACTCTCCAAAGCATAAAGTAAATGAAAGAGATACATTTGGAAAGGAAAGTTAAAATCAAACTGTGGAGGGTCTTGAATTCCAGTTTACAGAGGCTATTACACTTTCATACTGAAAAATCAATGAAGTTTTTTGATCAGGGGCTGGAGGTAATAATGGGCATTAGGAAAGTTCATCTAGTTTAGGGGAGGGATTGGAGGGTGGAGAGAATTATAATTATGTTATCACTAATTTATTATTCAGAAATATGAATATCTCCTATGCACATTTCACTCTTAGGTACTGTAGAGAATACAAAGAAGTGTTAGACTACCCTTGAGAAATTTAAATTTATTACATTTAATGATAGATTATTCTTTAAACAGTGGAATGATTCAAAAATTGTTGAATTTGTGTTAATAGGAAAATTGTTTTGGGGCAGGGAACCTTACAAGTTCATGTACAATTCCTCCTCTATAAGTCAGATTATGGGGGCCAAAGAAGCCAAGAAAACAAATTAAATCCCTGATTTGTTCAATCAAAAATTCTACCATATACATAGGGCCTACTGCTAATATTAGTTATTTAATATTTACTCTTTTATGTAACAAAGACAAGTAATATTTACTCTTTTATGTAACAAAGACAAGACAGGATATATTGCTTAACTCAAACCCATCATTCCTTCTGGAAAATCAATTCACCTTTGGCCCCCTTGACAGTGCTTCAGGAATATCATATCCAGATACAATGCACTAAACTCAAGCTTAAACCTTACATTTAAATTTAAATCTGATTTTCCTCTTTTCTTTTCCTTTCATATTTAATCAATAACCAAAATGTTGCAAATTCCATTACCACAGATACTATTGAATCTGTCCCCTCCTACTTCCCCTACTATACCATAAAAACTTTATTCTTACATTCCTGGACAATTGTAGTATTCTACAAACAAGTCTTAGAACCTTTCTTCTCCATTCTCACCCAAATAACATTGAAACACCTTAGGTTAGTATTCAAAGACTTCCAAAAGCTAATATTAAACTATCTTTCTACCCTTATTTTGTATGATATTCAGATGAATGGATTTAAAAGAATTTTTCAAGTACCTTAGGCCAAACACTCTTTTAAGTATTGAGAAAACCTTGATCCTCAAGAAGTTTTTATTCTAATTGAGGGAGATACATATATATGATTTCAGCTTCAAAATAAATAGAAAAGTCCCTCAAATCATAAGCATTCAGAGGCAGGTGGCAAAGTCTAGAGATCCTTAGCATGCATGGGCAGGTCAGATGGTAGGGCCAGAGGGTCTTGAGAGCACAGTTATAGGACTATGCATTTTAGAGGCAAAGGTAATGGTTGATGATGCTCATCTTACTGGAAGACTTATATCTGGTGGTTCCTAGTGAGAAGTGTTAGCAATCATATCAAAATTCCTACTTTAGCATCTAAGCATCTTGGGAGTTGCAGAAAGAGAACCAAAGGGAATGTAAGGGGGAAAGGGGACCCCAGTTTATGGTCCTCAGTTAGATGCTCTAAAAGAAGTTTCTTCTTCACTAGTCAATGCTTCACTAGTCACTAGCCAAACTAGACTATCTAGGCCCCCTCCCCCCTTATACTTCCTTATACTTCATCCACACTTAGAGGATTGGTTCATTTTGCTTCTGTAATGAGTGCTCATCCCAAACCTTCAGCCTAGTTAATTTCCACTATTCTTTAGAAAAAAATCAAAACAATACAAATTCTACCTTCCTTCCTTGTCAGCAATTACTCTCCTTGATCTTGAGGTGGCATTTTGCTTTCACTTCTTTTAGGCATTATCAAATATTATTTTGTATTAAAGGAAAGAGCTTAAGTGATTTGCTTGAGGTCATGCAGTACATGACAGAGATGGGATTTTAATTTTTTCATTTAATCTGTGAGCTTCATGAGAAGAGACTAATAGATGATCTAAACTTTGCATTTTCCCCAGCACCCAGCATAGTGTTTTATGCACAGTAAGCACTAAATGAATGGATGTGTACTTAATTGCAATAAGTAGACTGGGTTTTTTATTTAGTCAGGTTCTCATGGACATCTATGTTATAACTAGGCTCCAAGAAGTGTGAGAAGGACTTGGAGACTCATTGGAGCCCAGATATAAAGTTGTGTCAAATGTGAATTAAAAACAAAGAAAAGTAAGAAGAAAGAAGGCAAATATTTGCTAAATAGTAGTGATAAAATTATTTCAAGATATATAGGGCATTGATGCAAATACACAACACCAAGAGCCATTGCTCAATCAATAAGCAGTCAAAACATACAAACCACCAGATTTCAAAAGAATAAATGCAGATTACAAGTAGACATTTGGTAATATACTTTATATTACTAATAGTAAGAAAAATACAAACGAAAGTAATTCTGAACTTTTCCATCACTTCCTGAGAATTGGTAGATGACAAAAAATGAGAAAAATCAATGTTATAAATACAGAACAGAAAAACTGGGAAGGTTGATATTTTAGAGAAGACAGCAGATAGTACAAAACCTCAGGAATGGGAAATAGAATGGGACAGGCACAAAACAAAACAAAAATATCTAAATAAAACAAAAACTGGAAAAAAAACCAAAATATCTTAGAAGTATATATATATAAAACAATTGACCAGAAAAAATAGGTCAAGGAGAGATAATCTAAGAATTATTTGACTATCTGAAAACTGTGATCAGAAAAAAAATATGGAAATTCTAATTCATGAAATTATAAATGAAAATTGCCTAGAACTCTTAGAACTAGAGGAAAAATGAAAATAAAAAAAAAGATACTGGAAAGAAACCTCAAAAAGAAACATCCTAGGAAGATCATAAGCAAAATACATCCAAAGGAAGAATATCCTAATTAGATAAAAGGAAGATGTCAAATACTACAAGTACATAGGATAATGCAAAACCCAATATCTACTACTATAAAAAAGAGGAATATGATATTCTGAAAGGCAAAAAGATAAAGAGAATAGAAGAAAAAAGCTCTCTAGCAAAAAGACGGAAAGGAGAAGGGAGATTGATCTTTAATGATATAGATTTCTAAGCATTTCTTTAAAAAAAATTCTCAAACTGAATAAACATTTTAAAAGGGAAATCCAAGTACCAAGAGAAACATAGAAAGGTACACTTAATTATATAATTAAAAGGGAATATTGACCTCTGAATCAGATGACTTGATTTTTTTCCCATTCTCAGAATTTCTCACACCTCTTCAAAACAGTAATTGTGACCAAGAAACACATTTTAGCTTTCTCCATGGTCTAGAATATCAAAAACCCTAATGAGGCAACAATTCACACAGAAGGGTAAAATCCCTGACTTCTAACTTGTTCACTGAGTATCTTCCACTATTCATCACATAAGCCAACCCACAAACTTTCAGCAGAACTCACCTTTCTCTTCCCCTTTTGTTTGTGTTGAGAAGAAACAAAAAAATAGAAGTTTAGTTAGTTTGGGATAGTGTCGGTATGTAAAGCAGTATCAGTTGTAACAGGATTGAGCCAGAGAACTGAGAAACAGAGGAAATTGGGGCAAGACATATGAATGGCTGTGGGGTACTCCATTAAACCTGAGGGAGAGAATACAGGTACAGAATTTAGCTGTCCCTCTAGAATTCACTTGTAACAGAGACTGAGGTCTGTAAAATGTGAATTGCTCAGTGTGTGAAGAGACTAAGAAGGCTTTGAATCCTAGATTCCATGGAAACCATGATCAAAAAAGGATGTAAGAAGTGAGCAATAGGGGAATATAAAAAGGGGGGGGAGATTGAAATTACTAAAGATCTCTCAGGAGGAAGAAAACTTTAACCATAAGCAAATAATCCAACAAGGAAGATAATTATAAAGGAAATATTGTCTCCTGATCAAGTAAGAGAAGTCCAGCCATTAAAAAAATCTCTTAAGACAAAGTAAAATGAATCACTGTATAATGAAGCAGAGGATCTGTGGCTTCCTAAGGGAGCACAGAACCACAGTAGGCTAATTTGGAATGGTTTGAAGTCAGATCACAAGCATTTACTAATTTCTGAAATGTGCAAGGTATTGTGCTAAGCACTGGTGATACAAATACAGGAAAAAAGAATGATAGTTCCTGCCTTCATGAAGTTCATAGTTTAATAGAAGATAACACATACCATAAAGAAGAAAATGTGGAGAAGAGTGATGTACTCACATGGAGGCACAATGGTAAAATCTCTTTTAATGCTGATTTCCCTGGGGGCATGACCTCAAAAATTATCAATTTCTTCCTATAGCAAAAACTGAAGGATGACTGTTTTTGATTCTTTCCTTAAAATAAAAGTTACAAGAAAGCAGGTGTGCTATGGTAATATTGGTGGAATTGGTGGAATATTAGTCTCTCTGCCCCAGAAGTTACCATACCTTTCACACCCATCTAGCACTACTAGGCTTATGTCCCAGGGAAATCAAAGAAAGAGTAATAAGATTTATGTGTACATTAATATTTATGGCAGCTTTTTTCATTGTAGCCCCAAACTGGAAAGTAAAGGGGTTTCCTCCTATGGAATAATTAAATTGTGTATATGGATGTAATATACAATAATATTGTGCTGTGAGAAATAATGAGGTAGACAACATGAAAGGAAACAAAAACCATTGCAATATGATGCAGAGTTAAGTGAGAAAATCTAGAATAGTTTATATAGTAATAACTTTATAGAAGAAAAAATTTCAGCTTTGGCAACTTTAGAACTCTGATCAATGCAATGATTAGTCCTTCTTGATCAAACTTAAAATGTAGAAAGTGCCAATACCTTTGGGGACATAGTTAATATGTCCTGTACTACTGTAGATTACTACTATCTAATGAGGGAATCTTTCTTAAATTAGCTTTTGGCTGGAGTACTGAAGGGACAGATAAAATAGAAATAATCCACATTCCAAACCTTCACCAAGTTTATGTTCAGAAAAATGAATTGCAATGTTTATGGCCATGGAAATGGAACACTTCGGAATGATGGTAAAGTCAAGAATGTTACCATTTCTGTGGATAGACAATTAGGAGCACAGAATAACACAGATATGGGAAATTAGTAGATTAAAGAACTGGGACAACATGGTTTTTGAAGAATTGCTATTATGTGTGTTGAATTTTCCTAGTGTGAGGGCAGGAGATAAGAAGATAAGAATTTGAACTCATGTACTGAACTCATTGAGGAAGAAAAGAAAATGTAGGAGGACACTCAGGGCAGAAAATAAATTAAAGATTATAGCCACCAAGATCTGGATTAGGTAATACATACATACATATATTTATATACACACATACATACATATACACATACGTATATATGTGTGTATATACACACATACACACACATATGTATGAATATACCAAAAACTTGCAGATATCCAGAACAAGTTCTTAATAAAGCAACATGAAAAAGCCTGAAGCTTGGCGTATTCTTCTCCACCTCAGGTGAGTTCAGCCCAGCTTGAACATAAAATTCTAAATCAAGCAGCATTCTGGAAAAACATGAGCAAACAACAACAACAGAAATCTTTTCCATAAAAAAGCTACGATGATGACAGGAAAGACCAAGACAAACTCAGACGATGACAACATATGTGTGTGGGTGGGGGGTATAAACAAAGCCTCAAAGAAAGATGCTAATTGGACCCAAACCCAACAAGAATTTCTAAGAGAGTTGTAAAAATGTTAAAGGAAAAAATAGAAAAAGAAATTAAAATGATGCCAAAAAATAATGGGAAAAGAATCAATAGCTTGATAAAAGAGGCAAAAATAGTGAAGAAAATAATACCTTAAAAAAACAGAATTGGCAGATGGTAGAAAAAGTATAAAATTCACTGAAGAAAACAGCTAATAAACAACTAAAAGCAGAATAGGCCAAATAGAAAAGAAAATACAAAAGTTTACTGAAGACAATAATTCCTTAAAAATTAGAATTGGGCAAGTGGAATGATGTAATGAGATGTGATCAAAAAAGGAATTTAGACATCATCTTTCAGTAAATTATCAAGGAAAATTGCCCCAATATTTTAGATTCAGAGCTTGAAATAGACATTGGAAGAATTCACCAATCACCTCTTTAAAAAGATCCTAAAATGAAAACTCTCAGGAATATAATGATTAACTTCTGTGCATCTAGATCAAGGAGAATGTATTGTAAGCAGCCAGAAAGAAAGAATTCAAATATGGAAAATAAAGGATCATGCAAGATTCAACAGTTTCCATGTTAAATGGAATATCACAGTTTGGATGGCAAAAGAATTGGAATTACAACCAAGAATAATCTACCCAGATAAACTCAATATTATTATACTTTTTTTTTGGGGGGGGGGGAATGACCATTAATAAAATAGAGAACTAGCAATGATTCCTGATAAAAAAGCAAGAAAACTGAATAGAAAATTTGACAAAAATTTGACAAACACAAAACTCAATAGAGGCATAAAAAGTAAATGTGAAAAAGTAATCACAAGGGACTCAATAAAGTTATACTATTCACATTGCTATATGGAAAGATGACACATGAGATACATAGACAAGTATATATGTATAATATGTGTGTGTGTGTGTGTGTGTATACAAAGGAGGGGTATGAGTGTGAGTTGAGTGTATTGAGATGATTTCCAAAAATTAAAAAAAAAATAAAGATGTGAGAAAGAGAGATTAACAGGGAGAAGGGAGGAAGGGAGAAGTAAAATGGGGAAATTTTTCTCTTGTATAAGAGACACAACAAGGAAAACCTTTTAGGCTGGAAGGGAAAATGGTGATGGTAGGGAGTGGAAGCACAATTCTTGAACCTCACATCAGAATTGATTCAAAGAAGGAAAAAAAGGAAAAATGGATGGCAGGATGATAAAAAGGCAAGGGAGTTGAGAGGCAATGTCTAGAAGCAAAATAGACTATCCAGAGGAACTGGATAAAAAGAGAGAGAGAGAGAGAGAGAGAGAGAGAGAGAGAGAGAGAGAGAGAGGCGAGGGAGAGAGGGAGGGAGGGAGGAAGATAAACAACAACAAAAAAAAGAGATGTAGGAAAACACAGTAATCAAAACTGAACATGAACGAGTTGAGCTTACCCATAAATCCACACCAGATAGTAAGATGGATTAGAAACCAGAATCCTACAATATGTTGTTTACAAGAGACACACTTGAAATAAACTCAGAGTCAAAATAAAAGAATGAAGCAGAATCTAGTGTATGTACTTCACTGAAGTCCAAAAGACATAACAAACAAAAACAAAAATAGAGTAATTAAAAGAGATAACCTGGTAAAATACATTTTACTAAAAGGTACCATAGACAGTGAAGCAATATTAAAAATTTCTACAGCAATTTCCTCTGATAAAGATATTATTTCTCATATGTAGAACTGAATCAAACTTATAAAAAAAAATTAGAACCATTGCCTAATTGATAAATGGTCAAAGGATATGAACAGACAGATTTCAGAAGAAGAAATCAAAATTATCTAAAATCACTATTAGAAAAATGCTAATTGTAACAACTCTGAAGTACCACCTCACACATAACAAGAATGATAAACTACTAGAGAAGTGAAGAAAAATGCATACACTAATGAACTACTGGTGGAGTAGTGAACTGGTCCCACTATTCTGGGCAACAATTTTAGAACTATGCCCACGGGTATAAAACTGTGCAAACCCTTTGCCACTGCAAGACTACTATTAGGTCTGAACCCTAAAGAGATCAAAAAAAAAGGAAAAGAGTTTAAATATACAAAAATATATCAGCTCTATTTGTGATGGGAAAGAATTGGAAATTGAGGTGATACTCATCAGTTGAAGAATAGCTGAACCATTTATGGCATACGATTGTGATGTAATACTGTTGTACTAGAAAGAATGATGAGGGGGTAGTGTTAGGGAAAAAAACAACAACAAAAACCAAACAACTGGGCAACATGTACATAAACTGATAGAAAACAAAATGAGAAGCACTAGGAGATCATTATGATATTAACAGCAAAAATGTTCTAAGTCGATCAACTGTGAAATGCTTGTCTATTCTGATCACAGTGAATGACCCAAGACAATTCCAATAGATTTATGATGAAAAATGCTATTCATACCCAGAGAAAGAATTTATGGACTTTGGGAATAAATTGAAGTATAACTTTGTTGCTTTCTTTTCTTTTTTTCTTTTTATGTGATAATGGCTAACATGGAAATGTCTTTTGCATGATTTCACATGAGTAATTGATGTCATTTTGCTTGTTTTCTCAGTGTATTTTGAAGGGGTGGGAAAGAGGGAGAGAATTTAAAACTCAAAATTTTAAAAAGATTTTTTGAGGAAATTTTGATATTTTTATCTTAGGTTTCCCCTAAATATTTCCTTGTAATAGACGTTCTCCTCCCCAAAGCACTTAGTCAAGTTACTGACTAGATAATAACTGTTTCTTTTTCTTTTTAAAAAACAAAACAGTGAGTCCTTCAAGACTCAGATCAGCTTCCACACACTCTGGACCTTGTTGGTGTTCCCAGCTATTAGTGCCTTCTGTTCTTTGAAAGCATTCAATCTATTTTCTACATACATACATACATATGCATATATACACATATATGTTGCACATGCCTAATTGTTTGCATGTTATCTCCATTAAAATGCAAATTTCTTGAAAGGAGGGAATATCTTTTTGTCTTCTCATATCCTCAGAAGTTAGCACAGTGCCTGGCACATAGTAAATGCTTAATAAATTAATATTTACTTGGCTTGAATTAGGACCCAGGAGTTCCATCACATGTCTGCTTTTAACTAGTTATAAGACAGTCAAATTACATCAAATCTCTAGCTTCCTCATTTATAAAGGGAAGATGTAGAATTAGATAATCTCTAAATCCCCTTTTACCTTTAAAATTTTATAACATTTAAAAAATGAGTCCAGAATAGACCAGGGGGAGATTTTGCCATTAGTCTGTGCTATGCATACAAAGAGCTGAGCAGTGAAGTTATTCTACATTTTACAATGAAAAATTTATATGTTCATTTGTATGATTTTATCATAATGTTCCAGGCAGATTTCAAATTAATATTATGACAAGGCTGTCTTGTAGGTTTCACTGTACTCTGAGTGAATAGAATCTGATCATTCATTCTGCTTATTACTGGTTGAGGCAATCTATTTTGGCTGCAAAGACAAATTAGTGCAATTCTATCAGATATTAATGTTGGGGTTGGTTCAGTGTTTTTGCAGAAAGCAGGTCATTCTTTTCTGAATCAGAACTTGTCAGTCCTGCCTCTATTTTGGATAAACGGTCAGTGAAGAGATTTTGGTTCCATGATTAAAAGTGTTAAAGAGTTCAATGACCTACTAGGAAGACTTGCATCTCAAGTTGATTAACTTCTCTTTAAAAGAAGAATTAAGTTCACTGACTTCCAAATTGATTACAATCAAATATTTGATTTTAGCAAGTTACAGCAAGCTTTTGTTAGTGAACTTCAAAAACTGTTTTCTTCAAGTCTCTTGATATTTTCCTTGGTCAAGCTCTCTGTTAGCACAATCAATAATACACAATAATAAAGAGAAAGAACAAACATTTAGCAATCATTGAGATTCACTGAGACTCATTCACAGGAATCAGTTGCCTTGAACTTGAAGTATGTCATTGATTGACAATCAAGGAAATAAATGTGTTTGGGGTGCAGGCGAATGGAGTGATAGGAGATGGGTCAGGATCTCTGTTCAAATCTTATCACTGAGATTCACTACTTCTATAAGCTTGGATAAATTATTTAAGGATTCTTGAGTCTCTCATTTTCCTTAATTGTAAAATGAGAGAGTTGAGCTAGATAGTCTCTTAGTTGAGCTTAGAGATCCACTTAGATTATCCATTTCTAAAGTTGTGATCCAGACCTATCTGACAATGGTGTAGTAAGAATGAGGTAGAATATTAGTAAAATTTACATAAATGGGAATTATTGTAGTGGGATGGCAAGAACTAGGGGTGAGAGGGACAACTAGTAATGACCTCAATCAGAATGAGCCTGTCCCGAAAGGACAACTGCTAACTGTCAACTGAGAAACAGGGCAGACATTGAATTCCAGGACCTCTCCACTTCCTTTTCTACTCCTTTCCTTCTGGGATCAGATGAACTCAAAATACAACAAAGATTGACCACTTACTAGCTACAATCCCACACAAGTCACTTTAACTTTGTCTGCCTTAGTTTCTTCATCTGTAAAATGAAGATAATACTACTTGCAGCTCAGGATTGTTGTGAGGATTAGAGTGCTATGTTAATACTGATGTTGTTGTCTGTTTGGTTATCTCTAACCTCTGGCATCCAACTCAAGCCTTTATTTTCTAGAAATGCCCCATCATATAAGTCTCTACTGTATCTTAATTAAAAATGAGCAGTCTCTGGTTTTCAAAGTGACAACTAATTACCAGAGAGTGATTAGTAGTGTCAGGAATAGTGGACAGAACATGGGACTGGGAGTTGGAAGCCCCAGTGTTTCCATCTCTTATTAGCTACATCTGTTTTTAGCTAACTGGGATTTCCATGGATCTGTTTCATTATTTGTCCAATGGAAATAATAATATGGGTGCCACCCCTCTTACCCTGTTGGGTTTTTGGAGGAATCAGAGAAATTCAGGTCAGTTAATAGTATACTCAGAAAGAACTTTGCAACCTATGCCTCTTCTAGGAACCACGTTTTGAGAACGGAACCCCACCACAAAAAACATAGTTGAAAGAAGGAATACTTGTTAATTGATAATGAAAAATAGGTTTGAGCCAGATTGGTGCAGGTTTTATTTGCCAGAAGAACTTGTATTTTATCCTAGAAGCAACAGAGAGACATTAGAGAAGAGGATGTTAATTTTGTATATGTATGTGTATATGTGCATGTGTGAAGAACCCTTTTGGTGATTTAGTGAACCCTATGGAGCACTTAGCACAGTACCTGTCATATAGTAGGGATTTAGTAAATGTTACTGACTGATTTCTAAGAGCAATATTTTAAATGCATAAAACAAAATAGGATTTGAAGGAAAAGAATTATACAGAAATAGTTATCAATACATGCATATGTACATATATATTTATGCATATATTCATGACTCTCAACATGATCTTGATCAGACTATTGACAAGGTCATACCTATTTCTTAGGAATGTCAATTTGACAGGTATGTTGAAGGCAGATCAAAGAGGGCAGAGATAATTTCATATATTTTTAACTGGTTAAATGATTTAATCCCCAAAACAATTATTAATGAATTGATAGAAACAATCAGAAAGGACTCTAACGAAATGGCCAAATTATGTCACCATTGATCTTATCCCTATTTTCATATTTTTATCAATAATTTAGTTAAAGACATGAATGGTTTACTTATCAAATTTACAGATGATGTGAAGTTGGGTGTAATGTAGGGTTGGAGAATCAAGATTCAAAAAGATCTTGAAGGTCAAAAATGATGGGGCCAATCTAAAAAGAATAAAATTTAATAAGAAAAATATAAAGTACATTTTGAAGTCAGTTATTCTCTTCTACTCTCTAAATAGCAACTTTCCTTTACATTTTTAGCAGCAATTCCATAGACTAATAGAGAACCTAGAGGCAAGGAACACAGATAATGGTTTTTCCTGAATCTTAGTGCCCTGGAAAAGGTCCATTTGCCCCATAGTAGCTATAGCTTTGAAAATATTTTGACAGTTTTGAAGATGAAATGAATGTTGATTTACTAGGATATAAAAGTCAAACTGTAACAGTATTGGGGAGATATTATAAAATATGTTGAGGTAAATCTTTAAGATGACACTCTTCCATGAATTGTAAATTAAATTGCCTGTCATCCCTAGAGGAAGGTTCTTCCTCTTCTTTCTTTTCAGTGAAGGGGACATTAACGTCAAAGTACTCTTTTCCTGTTGACTTAAAGACACTGATTTCTTGGAACATGCAAAAAAAGCAACACAGGAAGTTAACAACCTTCCTAGTACTACTATGGGAAAAGAAGAGATATTTCATTGTTAAATATCTGTGCCACCTTTTTTTTTTAAAGTATCTGAGTGATCATTATCATTAACAGCTAAGGCTTTCATATGGCATATAATTGCCATATAAAAAATAAATAATGAATGAATGTGCATTCCCATTGTGTATGTAATCTTGAAGTCAATTTGAGTTTACAAATTATAGCAATGCTTACCAATTCATTAAGATTGTAAAGTCAAAAGAAATTCTATGTTAAGCAGGGAAAAGTTTAGTATGTCACCATTTGTGAGAATTTGTGCAAAGAATGGAATCTTCTTGGCCACAAAGATTTAAACACAAAATAGTGGGTACCCAACATATTAAAATACCTTTCCTCTCATGGTGCTGTCTCTTGAATTCAAACAGGAGAAACAGGCAAATATGACAGAGAGATACAAAAACTGACAAACACAGAGCATATTTATTAAACTCTTACTATGGGCAAAATACTGTTAAAACATAAGAGATACAAACATAGTCAAAAAAAAACAAACTCTTACCTTAAAGAGTTTATATTTTAATAAGAGGATATAATATATAAAGAAGGGCAGGAAAAAGTAGGACATGGTGAGGAGATGGTTGGAAAGTGCTCCTGGCCTATTTCCTGATCTTAGGGAACTAGCAAATTTTTTTGAGCTGTTATTTTGAAAAGTTGTAACTTTCATTCTGTTCCTAAACCTTAGGGGATGTGGTAACACTCTTTAGATTGATTGCTGGTTATCTGCAACTTGCAAGGGGGAAAGAGAATCCTAGAGGGAGAAAAAAAAATCACAATGAAAAATATCTCTAACTCATATAATTTGTCCTGGAAAGAAATTGATTCCTGAGTAAGGAGGGATGTAATATTATGCATCCATGTCAGATCCAAAGGAATGGTTCTGAAGAACCATTTAAGATCTAGGACAATGATAGAGAGATTCACAGAGGGAGATATGAGGATTGAGTTATAAGAGAATTAGAAGGGAAGAGTGGGAGGGATGGTGGATGTGAACAAAAAGGGAAGTAACTAGCAAGAAGCTTTATATGAGAATTATTGGTGGGGGGGATACATAGTGGTAGAATGATTTGGCTGAACTCAATCTTATGAAAGGTAAGGAGATGTTCCCATATTGCCTTTAGAGTTTCACCTCAGCTGTTTGGTTAGTCCCAAGGTATTCCAGTTCCAAAGTTAAAGCTATACATAGTGGTGATAAAAGGAGTAAACATCTATGAAGAAATGGAGGGAGTAAAAAAAGAGCAAAAAATCAAAGATTGAATTTTAGATTAGAGATAATAGGGAAAAGACAAAGAGTCAGAAGAAAAAAGGCTAGAAGCCAAGGGAAGAGATCAGTGCAATGAGTAGGTAGCCCTTGGTATCAAATAGAATGTGGATACAGCTAAGAATATCAAGACTGAGAGAAGGTCATTGGATTTGCTATTTAGGAGGTTATTGTTTGACTTAATCCTGATATGTTGACTGTCCTCAATCACCACACCACCAAATTTCATTGTCCTTCCTTAGAGGTAGAGGATAATTATTGATGTGATAAACATTTGTGTTCTGATTTCTAAGACTGGGTAACATGCAGTTTCCTTTTTGTGCATTTTGCAACATTATCTTAATCTGCCTGAAATCCTTTTTCCAATAAGGATTGAAGAAATGTGTCATTTCCCATGGAAAAGATAATTGTACTAATTCAGGGCAAAATATTTTAATAAGGTGATGTAAATAAATGGCAACATTTAGGATGTTGGTTAAATAAAAGAGAATGTAGGCTTTCTTGTTTCAGACCTTTCAGAACACAAACTTTTTGTCTATTCCTATTGGGACAGGCTCCATGAAAAAGGAAATATTTTCAATAATTTCTTTACCAATGTTTTGTTTAAGCAGGTAGCATAATCTTCTGTTTTTTGTTCTCTGTTAGTTTATTCAATCTGTTGGCTACAATCATTTTTAATTAAATTAACTCATGAACCAACAGAGAATTTACTAAATTGGTTATTAATCTCAAATACATTCATTTTGTAAATTTCAGTATAAAATTTATTGACAATGCAATGATTTGCATTGCATACATAAATACAGTGTAAATAAAATAGTATTGATGGTATTGAAGTATGAACTATAGAAAAAACATCAGTGATGGTATATGGAATAAATCTGCTTATTTGTAACTATTATTATAACATTAAATATTACAGATGCAGAAAAAAAAGTTTATGGGTCAAAAGGCTCTTGAGTTTCTAGCTTAAGATGGTAACATGAAAGGTTGTGGAATCCAGCTTTTTTACATAAATCTAAACAATGATCTATAAGGGGACACCAGATAAAAGAATGATGAAATCAAAAAAGAAAAAACATTAAGCTTCTTCATCCGCACATAAACAAAAAGATGTCCAGAAACTGGATAATTACAGAACTCTGACTAGGAAAATGGAATTCTGTCATCACTCAACAGGAACAAATTTGGGGAGATAAAAGGTAATGACATGTTGTCCAGGAAATTGAGGCACAAAGAAGCTTTCCCATGAGAAAAATCTAGGGAGACAGAGAAAAGCCTGAGACTTCTACAGCAAGCACCATGGACTACAGTATGAGTAGGATATGACATATGTTACAGTTGCACAAGTACATTGCTTATAGTTAATTTGCAGGGAACAAAGTGTTTATTAGTTGTCACAGATAGTCCAAGGGCATTTATTTATATGGCTTGCAATTTTCATCATATTATTTGTGAGGGCTTCAGATATAGTGCTATTTAAATCTTAAATCTCATAATTGGATTTAAGAACTTGATTTCACAAATAAAAGATGGTGGAGGGATATTTTTTATTAAAGTTTTTTTTTATTTTCAAAATATATGCATAGATAATTTTCAGCATTCACCCCTGCAAAAAAACCTGTGCTCCAAATTTTTTCCCTTCCCTTCCATCTACCCCCCCTCCCTTAGATGGCAAGTAATCCAATATATGTTAAACATGTGCAATTCTTCTATACATATTTCCACAATTTTCATGCTGTACAAGAAAAATCAGGTCAAAAAGGGAAAAAATGAAAAAGAAAACAAAATATAAGCAATCAACAAAAAGAGTGAAAATATTATGTTGTGATCCACACTCAGTTCCCACAGTTCTCTCTTTGGGTGCAGATGGCTCTCATCAACACGAGATCATTGGAAGTGACCTGAATCACCTCGCTGTTAAAAAAAAAAAAAAGCTATGTGCATCAGATTTGATCATTTGTTACTCTGTACTATGATCTCCTAGTTCTTCTCACTTCACTTGGCATCAGTTCATAGAAGTCTCTCTAGGCTTCTCTGAAATGATTCTGCTGATCATTTCCTATAAAATAACAATATTCCATAACATTCATATTCCCATAACTTTTTCAGCCATTCTCCAATCGATGGGCATCCACTCAGGTTCCAGTTTCTTGCCACTACAAAAAGGGCTGCCACAAACATTTTTGCACGTGTGGTCCTTTCCCCTTTTTTATGATCACTTTGATACAGACCTAGTAGAGACACTGCTGGATCAAAGAGCATGCACAGTTTTATGACTCTTTGGGCATAGTTCCAAATTGCTCTCCAGAATGGATGGATCAGTTCACAACTCTACCAACAATGTATCAGTGTCCCAGTTTTCCCATGTCCCCTTCAACATTCAAAATTACCTTTACTTGTCATCTTAGCCAACCTGAGGGCTGTCTAGTGGTACCTCAGAGTTGTGTTTATTAGACAAAACATTTTAGAAGAGACATTGTATCTTGAGAAATATAACCAGGAAGTTAAAAGCCTCAAGTTCATACCACATGATGGTCCTGTGAGGGAACTGAACATTTTTAACCTGGAGAGGACAAAATTTATAAGGCCAAAGAATATTTGGAAATACTATAAAAGTTATTATGTATAAAAATTATTAGACTTATTATTTCCAAAAGTTAAAACTAAAAGCACTGGGTAGAAATTGCAAAGAAATAAATTCTTGCTTAATGTCAAGGAAAAATTCCTAACAATTACAACTGTCCCCAAGTAAAATGAATCTGCCCAAGAAAGTAATGGGTTCCTTCCTATTTGAGAAATTCATCCAGCAAGGGTGGATGATCATTTAAGAAGTATGTTGTTATGGGAATTCATTGTCAGATGTGGGTTAGGTCACATGACCACTGAGGTTCTCTCCAGCGCTGACATTTTGTTGTTTTGTAAGCCACTGGGTTCGTTATCACACTATAATTAGTTTATCTTTTTTAGCACTGAATTCCCCATGAATTCCCCCTTTCCCCTTTTCATGTTACCTTAAGCATCCTGATATATTGCTCTATTAAGTACAATAGTTACTGAGTAAAATATATCCATCTGGCTAAATAAGCCTGGCAGCTAATTTAGTTTTAGGCTGACTAACCTGGACCTCATGTTGCATCTTCTAAGTAATATTTACTAACTTTAAACTATGATGCTCTTTTTTTCTGTTACCCTACAACTTCATATCAAGGGAATATATGTGTTCACAACAAATAATTTTTGTTCCCCCTCCCAAATCACAGATTCCTAAGAAATCAAATATAATTCAATACTATTTGAGAAACACTAAGTGTCTACAGTGGAAAGAGTACTTAAGAACTACAGAAAATTCAAAGTTTAGATAAGACACAGTCCTTTCTCTGATTTAGTTTTTTAAATTGATGTGCCACATATATAGATAAATATTTAGCTAGATAAAAATAACCAACTGTACCAACATATATATAGGCAATCTGATCCAACAATCATGTGTTAATGTTAACAGGGAAGGCTAAAACTATACTCACTCCACTGTGAGCGGCTAGAGAGCCAGCTTTTAAAAAGTCAGGATGATGAATAATGAAAGTTCCCTGCATCCTGATTTGGAAAATGCACAGATAGTCCATAGCTAGTACTGGTATCTCAGATCATATGGATGATGATAATTGATTGGCTAGTTAGAACTGGGTTGTGCACTCTAAAATTTCTTCAAGTGAGGAATCCAGGAATAATTCCTCAAGGGGAAAGAGAACTTAAGCCTTTATGTCCTGACTTGAGCCACCAAATGAAGTCAGAAGAGAATGGCCTGTTGCTTCTAAGTCTCTATTATTTTTATTCTTTCTTGAATTGGAGAGGAGTTTGGGGATGTCTATGAATTTGTAAACACACCACCAAAAGCCTTTGAATAAACATTGCACCAAGATTCTCCTGGTGCCTGATGATAAAGTTCCAAATGATCTGCCCAGCAGTCTAGTAATAGCAGAGATGCAGCCTCATCTACTCAGAGGCCATGGTAGATTTGGAAGTGAACTTTTTGAAATAAATGCTATATGGAAACTCTATTTAGTCTCAAACTGTTCTCCTCAGGGACTGTGATGGTATAGGGGAAAATGTAAACCCCAAGGGGTGAGGGGAAATGTTTGTACTACTTAACTTGCTATCACTGTGAAGATTCCTTTCTAAAAGCTAATTTGTGTTAATTAGTTAAATGGAACTGGGGTACTAATTACCAGTGGCTAATAGTTTGTGTGGTAAAACACCATAAAATAAGGGCTCAAATCAATAGTATTAGTGAAAGCCACTTTATTACCCTCTCAGTGATATTCCTTCCCTGAAAGGAGAATATTTGAATTCATTTTTAAGTCTGGAGCATTACTGCATTAAATATTTCTCTCAGTATTAGGCACTGATGAGATATGGAGGGAAGATTCATTATCTCCATGTCCTTCATGAAAGACTTCATAAAAGACATTGTTGCACTTGAAATGTGTTCTAAACAATTTGGTTTTTTTCTTCTTATAAATTAACATTTTTTATTTTATTAGTTTTTAAAAAAACAACTGCTAATTTTTATCAATTAAATGGTCTTTTTGCTTTCAATTTTTAAACCTTCCTTTAATCGTCAGAATTTTACTTTGTTATTTAATTGAGAATTTTTGATTTGTTGATGTTCAAATTTATTTTTTATATTATATATATATTTTTTTTAATTTTGAAAAAAATTCTTTTACAACATTATTCCTTGCACTCACTTCTGTTCCGACTTTTTCCCTCCCTCCCTCCACCCCCTCCCCCAGATGGCAAGCAGTCCTATACATGTTAAATATGTCACAGTATATCCTAGATACAATATATGTGTTCAGAACCATACAGTTCTCTTGTTGCACAGGAAGAATTGGATTCAGAAGGTAAAAATAACCCGGGAAGAAAAACAAAAATGCAAACAGTTTACATTCATTTCCCAGTGTTCTTTCAAAAATCATTGATTGTTCCTATGATTTGTTGTTTGACTCATTCTTTGGAAATAGATTAGTTCCTAATTAATTTTTTAAACCATCTTGCCTTTATGATATGTAATGTTTATTGCATCTGAAAATGATGAATTTTTAATTTCTGTCTTCATGCATTTGATTATGAGGTTTTTATGTCCTAATATGTGGCCTATTTTTGTGTAGTGGTGTCATGTACTGCTAAGAATTACATATATTCCTTTCTATCCCTATTTAGTGTTCTCCAGAGCTCTATTATATCTAACTTTTCTAAAATTCTATTCATCTCCTTAATGTTTTTCTTTTTTATTTTGTGGTTAGATCTATCTAGTTCTGAGAGGAGGAGAGGAAGGTTGAGGTCCTCCACTAATACAATTTTGCTATTTCTTCTTGTGACTCAGTAAACATATCCTAGAAGAATTTAGATGCCATACTACTTGGTGCACTTATGTTTACTATCAGTAATATTTTTTCATTGAGATATAGTTTTCTTCCTTATATCTTTTCATTAGATATATTTTTGCTTTTGATTTGTCTGAAGATCAGGAGAGCTACCCTTGCACCTTTTTAAAACTTTAGCTGAAACATCATATATACATATACATATATATATATATATATACACACACATACATACATATATATATGTATGTATGTGTGTGTGTGCATACACTGTTGTTTTATGGAACAATTCATTCTGTGCAATGACTGTTATGATTATTATTTCCCTTTATCCTATTTTCTACCCTTATATACTTTTCCCTTTCTTTCACCATGTCCCTGTCCTCACCAATGTTTTGATTCTGACCACCCTCCCCTGTTTGTCCCCCTTCTATCAGGTTCTCCTCTTATTTCCCCCATCCCCTCTTACTTTCCTAAAGGGTAAGAAGATTTTTCTACCCAACTGAGAATGTATATTGTTCCTTCTTTGAACTAAATCAAATGAGAATAAGATTCAAACAATGCTCATCTCCTTTTCTTCTATTGTAATAGGTCTTTCATGTCTTTTTATGTGACATATTTTACCCCATTCTACATCCTCGTTTCCTCTATTCCCCAGTACAACCTTTTCTTCACATAATTATTTTTTATCATCACATCAAAGTCGATTTATACCTATACCTTTTATCTAAGTATACTCTTCTGTAATGAGCTGAGGTTTGAGTTGATGCACTGAGGTTCCAAGTACATGAGGCTAAATAGTAATTGGACTATACTCTATTAATATACATGATTGGATAAAGAATAGTCCCTGCCCACTCTCTGTGCAAGTCCTGATGTGTTGTATAGGAAATGACGATTTGGGTGGGTGGAGGCAGAGAGAGAGAGGAAGAGAAGCTGGGAGAGATTGGGCCTGGGTTCCATACTCCTAGCTGCTGGTCATGTGGCTGCTGGTCTAGCTAGCTTCTTGACTCAGCTGCACACATTGCTATTGCCCATTCTCTTCCACCTCCGATCTTTCTTCACTGAGAATAAAGACTGACAATTTTCCCCTAACCTGAATTCCTGACTCCGGCTGATTTTAAAATACGCAATCTTCACACTCTTCCTTCTATTTGTCCTAATAGAGATACAGTCAAGAGTTACAAATATTATCTTCCCATGTAGGAAATTCAAACAGTATAAATATGAGGGTTTTTTTCCTTTTCTGTTTACCTTTTTCCCTTGAGTCTTGTATTTGAAAACAAGACTTTCTGTTCAGCTCTGGTCTTTTCATCAGGAAAGTTTGAAAATCCCCCATTTCATTGAATTCCCATCTTTTCTCTTGAAAGATTCTGCTCAATTTTGCTGGGCAGTTGATTTTTGGTTGTAAATCCAAGCTCTTTTGCTTTCTGGAATATTATAATCCAAGTCCTCCAATCCTTTAATGTAAGAAGCTGCTAATTTCTGTGAAATCCTGACTGTGGCTCCTTTAGATTAGAATTGCTTTTTTTTCTGGGTACTTTCAGTATTTTTTCCTTGACTTGATAGTTCTGGAATTTGAACTAGTCCCTTTTCTTTTTCTGGAGCAGAGGAGGGCAGAAGGTGAGCACTTAAATGTGATAGAAAGCCAAAAGAAAAAAAAAAAAAAAAAGATTTCTCTAGGGCAGCTAGGTGGTAAAGTCAGGAGAACCTTAGTTCAAATACCGAGACAGACATTCACTAACCTGTCATTTAAATTTTGTTATTCTCATTTTCTTCATTTGGAAAATGGAGATAATGATGTGATTGTGATGATGATCAAATGATATAACACGAAAAGAGCTTTGAAAATTCTAGAGTGCTTTATATGTATTAAATGTTAATTATTTTTATTAGTCTGAGGTTGGCAAGAGGCAGAACTAAAAAAGGAAAAACACATAAGGACTAATTTGTAGAAGCTGTTTGCTTTTTTATATATAAATACGAAAACTTTTGAACAATGATGCTTTGTGTTTAACTCCTTTTAAGTCCCTCCAAAATGTCACACTTTCCAAAGAAAGCCTTCTCTAAATCCTCTTAATTCTAGTACCTTCCTTTTTGTTAATTATTTCCTATTTATCCTTTGTATAACTTGCCATGTATATATTTGCTTGTACATCATCTCTGTTAGATTATAAACTCCTTGAGGGTAGACATTTTACAAACTATTTTTATATCTCCTGAACTTATCATAGTGCCTGGCACATAACAGGTGTATAACAAATATTTATTAATTATCATCATTATCATAATGATAAACTATATGGATAAATATATTTTACATACAAAATTGATTAAAATTATATGAAAACTCTAGCATTAAAAATAATTCATTGAAAAAATAACATGGTTCTTCTATGGTACAGGATATTTATGGCTTTGTTTAAGGATGTTGGCTCTCATTTGTAATCTGAAGTATAAAATTAAAATGACATGATTTAGCTTTGCAGAAACATCTAACTCCTCTAAATTTATATCAGTGCTATGTAAGGCATTTACCAAAGACAGACTTGAAATACTTTAGGAAGCCATGGAGGCTTCGAGAGCTTGAGCTTTTTCAGTGATATTCTTTTGAAATGGCATCATGAAGTCTTCAAAGTCCACCTCATAACCGTAACGCTCACGTCGCATTTCTCTTTTCTTGACTAATTCTGCAGTTGAAGCTTCAGGGCTCCAGAGCTGTAAAGAAAAGTAAGGGATCATTACAACATGTTCAACAAGAAATAACTCTGAGGTCAGAATAATGTTTGGTTGTAATAAAATTAGGAATATTAAAGCACTCATATTTACATTCAAGTGAGTTTTATCTTTTGTGATAATGGGAACTTTTAGCACCATCCAATAAACATGTATTTTGTTCTTACTTAGGACAAGACACTATAGGCATCAATAATTTACATATCTAAACTTATTATATAACAGTAATAATAATTTCAAAAAGAGACCTAAAATAGAAGAAATAAAAATTATGGGAATATGAGTTGTCTTAGAATTATTGTAATGATGATTTCAGTGAGTCTGCAGATGAGGGCACATTCTAATATTCTCATTTTCACTTCTGAAAAGCAGACATTTTAAGCACCTGTAAAATAGTCCACAAATATGGGAAGAAGATATTGGGATATTATCAGCAAAATATCAGGATAACAACTTGTTCTTTCCAAAAAAGGTGAGAATGAGATAATAATAATGATAGCCTATCTGATAATTGATATAATGCTTCTCAACTGTGTTATCCAATCCTCACATCAGCATTGTGAAGTAACCAAATAAGTATTATTATCTGCATTATAGAGGAATAAGGAGTAGAAGCCAAAGGTCAGACAGTGTTTTCCCCACTGCCGTGCCATATTGTCTCCCATTCCCAAAACTCTCTTACTAGTTCCTCTTAGCAAAGTGGCCCCTAGTTCAGATATCTAAAGTTTAGAATGGAAAGAATGGAAGAAATGGAAAATGAAGGAAAAAAGGGAGGAGACAAAGAACTCATATTAAACTCATTCTATACAAACCACATATACAAATGAAGTTTTTTCCTCAATGCTATAGTTTGATGCTATAACGATGATTGTCCTAAATAATTTCTCCACCACTTTAAATGGAAATGGGCTAGTTGGAACATTTCAGATATGAAGCAATAAAATATTATACTCAGGACCTTGGTAGTGGAAATAAGAGAGATTTAAAGAGAAATATCGAATCCTAGGACTCAGAGTTGCTTATTGTCTATTATAGATGGAGAAAGGAGTTCAAAGATATCTTTAGAAAGAAAGGATTCAAAGAACTGCTAATAAAAATGTAGAAAGAAAAATAATTTAGAGTAGACAATGAATTCAATTTAGACCCTCAACTGAGGTTAACAATAAAGCATCAGGATAGGCTAGAGGGAAACAGGGAATTAAGAATTCAGGGAGAATGGCAGCCTAAAGAGGCAAATTTGAAGATTTTGAGTATAGGTGATAATTGAAGTTCTGACAATAGGAAGGCGCTCCAAAGGAAATACAGAATGAAGAATTTTTAAAAAGGGAAATTTGGCCTTGAAAAGGCCTAAAAGACAATGAAAGTAGATAAAGGAATCAGTAAAAATGGATATGGGAATTAAAAAAAGAAGAATTTGAAGAAGGAAAGGATTTTTAAAATGTCAAATGTCAAAATGGGATTAAGAAAATGAACATTTAGTAAAGACCTTTGAATTAATTAAAAAAGAGGTCATTACTTAATATTTACAGGGCTTTTTTAAAGAAATGTTTGGTATAGATACCAAATTGAAAAATCTGTCATAGGAAAGGAATATGTGATGAAATTGAAGAAACAGAAATAGACTATTTGGTTCAGGAATTATACTCACAAAATATAAGAGCTATAAGGCCCCTTAGAATTCTATATTAAAAAGAAATAAAAAGAAAACTATTGTGCATATGCTAATATTGTATTACTATCACAGGAGAATTCTGTAGGGTGAGATAACTAAATTTTTTTTTGTTTTTTTTTTCCCCAAATGAGGAAAACTACATACATATAAAGACAGAATTTAAGATGTTATTAGAAAAAAATGTGATTGAAAATATTAGAGAAGAAAGGATTAATTTATAAGAGGATAAAATCCCTCCCACTTCCTTGCCTTTCCATAGATTCTTCCAGCCTTGTAATTCAATTTCTTTCTCATCTTTGCCTGTTAGAAAACTAAATTCAAAGTCCCTCTGAAGAATTTTGGCATGACATGGGAGATATTGGCAAAGGACCATCCAGCATGGCATGCCCACATCAAAGAGGACTCTGTGCTCTATGAACAAAGGCTAATAGAATAACTCAAAAGAAACATGAGATGCACAAATTTAGAGAATTCATAAAAGGCTTTAATATATACCTGTTGATTGATTATTCCTTAACCAAATTATTAGGCAGCAATAGGTTAGCTTAAGAAAGAAAAAAAGACATTTCTTTCTCAGAGAGAGGTAGAAAGAAGAGCAAGATGTGTTAAAATAAAGATAGAGCAGATGAGGACGCTTATGGGATGATTGGTCACAATACAGAAACTGCTTTATCCATTAGAAAATGCTATATTTAGAATCAACAGGCCTGCATTTGAATACTGGCACTTTAGTCACTAAACATCTCTACATCTTAAAGTTCCCTTTCTAAGTTCCTTTCTCTTCTAACTGCTAGAACTACTTTTGGACTTTTCAGTAAAGCAGGAGTAAGGTTATCTACTAAGATTTATCTGGGAGGGGAATGGGATAAAGAACTTAAGAAAAAGTCCCAAACCTTGTAGCTATGAAAAGCATACTAGGGAAACAAGTAAAGATGTATGAAGAGACTATAGTAATTAATTGTGTATAACAAAAAATTTCAAATGTCTATAATAGAAACCTTAAAAACTTATACAGAAAATATATGGCATAAAATTATTAGTAGTACTAAGAGAATTCATCATGAAATAAAAAAAGACTTCAAAGAGTAAAATATCAGTTCTTATCTCTAATTCTACTCTTTTCCATTTTAACAATTACAGTTTCTTCAAAACTTAAAATTTTGATTTATTTAACATTATTAATATATGTAACTAAGAATATTTATAGATATGGAAGCTTTTACATCAGGAAATTAACTGATGGCACTTAGCAAATTAGTGAAAGTATTTTAGCATTGGAAACATAAAAGCTCATTTTTTATTTAACATCAAAATATTTGGAAGAAAAGTGAAAAATTCAGTTAGCTATCAGGATTTTGAGGTGCTGTTTACATAGCCTGAAGGTTACAATTTAAATATTGGTTAGCTGAAGGAATTCAGGATCTTCTCTTTCCTCTGAATTATATTCTTCATATGAGCAAGTATATACTAAGTCTCAAAATTTAAAAAGAAACAATGATCTGAGAGAAAAGATAAGTAGATCTTAACACTTTGAAAACTACTAAAAAACTAAAATGGCCAGTGATACCTTTAAGCATTTTAGCAGATTAGAAATTAAACCAATGAGGGTTATGTTGACATATAACATTTAATATAACATTTAATCAATTCACATGTTATTTCAAGAGCATCTGAAAAGTTATAGTGTGAAATTATAAAATATTTATCTTCTGTTA
The DNA here is from genome assembly GCF_902635505.1 of Sarcophilus harrisii. NCBI lineage: Eukaryota > Metazoa > Chordata > Mammalia > Dasyuromorphia > Dasyuridae > Sarcophilus > Sarcophilus harrisii. The sequence continues at coordinate 162,106,061 of NC_045427.1, forward strand.
AAGTACTTACTCTCCGTGGTACGAATGTGATGTTAACTTTCTTTGTAACTCCACTGGTAATCAGGTTATTGAGATGAACAACATTATCCTTAACAGGAACTTTTACTTCCTTTATATGTGGGACATTATAAACTGGTGGAAGTGACTCCTGAAATTTAATCCAAAGAAGTTATTACTTCTAGAAAAGTATTTTGTATGTTTTATAAGTTTCCTTTTTTTGGCTATATTCTAAAGCAAGAAATAAACTTATATACCATTTCATTCTGTAAGTAAAAATTCCAATCCAAGCTGAAAAAGCTCTAATTCAGAGATTTTGGCAAATTTGGGAAAAACTGGCAGTGTCTTTATTGGTGCAGCAACAGCCATATTTCATAAAGGCTTAACATCTTTTGTGACTAGATGCTTTCTCATTGATTGGGAGGCTTGTTATTTACTAAAAATCATATTAGCATATGACATGAACCTGTCACTTATTATCACAGTGAATTATTATCACTATCACAATCAGTTTAACTGTTTTTGTCTCATACCAAGATTCCCCTTCATTCCTTTTCATGCTGGGGCTGCCAAGACTTTCAGAGAAGTCTTTATTTTCTACCACACTAGCAGTCCTCATTGTTGAAAATACTCTACTTCTTTGCAATTACAGTAACATTCAGAAATACCTATCTTCAATTCACTGATTTTCCAGGTTTCAGCATGAACTTTTTGGTGACTAAGAACTAGATGGATAGTGAAGTTGACCCATTCCCAGTAGATTAGAAACATTAGAGGAAAGGGAGAGAATATAAAACATTCTGTTGTTCAGATTACCAAGGCAAGCATACCATCAAAGTGTCACCAAAGCACATCTCAGATAGAAGTGACATTAGCCATTAGATTTAAACCATCTCAAAAAGGATTTCCTTCCTTCTGGGAACATCACAACAAGGGGTCATCCAGACTTTCCTTGAAGACCTTCCTTAGAAGGCAACATGTGACACATCCTTTTTTAAACCTCTCTCTCATATAACACCAAAAAAAAAAAAAGGAAAAAAAAATAATGGAAAACATACAAACTTTCAAAACATGACAATTTAGTTTGCAAATTCAACATAACTATATACATATAATACCAGTGTGATTATGTTTCTTTAACTTCAAAAGGATACAAAGGCAGGCTCAAGTAAAAACAAACCATCTCCCCACTTAATACACAATTTTATACTAAGTTCCAGTGCCCAAGAATTTTTTTAATTAGGCTGAAATAGGCCTCTTTCCTACTTTTTACAGCTCCTGTGAAGCCACTCCTTTTATACTTGACAGTCCTCCAAAAATCTCTTCTTTTTACTTTTTCATAAGAGATGGTTTCTGTAATCTTATCTTCTTAGTAACCACGCTACACTTCAGCTTTGCTAGTCATATTCCCAAAACTGGCATAAAAAGTGTGATTTTTTAGATGTGATTCATGATAATTTTCCAGATGTAATTTGACTAAAGGAAGGCATGGCATGATTCTATCCTACCTAAACTTCTCTTAATGAAGATTGCTTAGATTATTTTTATTATCATACCGTATTATTGACTCATATTAAGTTCATGAAAATCCCAGGTCTCCTTTACATGAAGTGACATCCAGCACATGTACCCATTTCATATTTGTGAAGTCATTTTCTTAAACCAAACCTGGGAATTTACGTTTATTTTCTATTAAATTTAATCTTACTAGATTCATCCCATTGTTTAATCCTAATTCAGATTTTTTTGGCTCTTGATGCCAGGTTGAACTACAAGATATGATCAATAGATTTATGATTCATCCCAAAAGAAGCATCACTATCACTCCAGGTTGAAAATGACTTATTAATTAATGACCAAACTCTTTGTATGATGATGTAATATTGAGAGTTGCTGTGCCTTAGAGACACATACCTCTTGACCCAAGAGTTCAGATTCAATGAAATATTTTCGATATATTTTAAAGAAGTATTAAACAATATAGGCCTGAATGAAGCAATACAATTAATTTAGTGATTCCTGATGAGAATGCCTTCCTTTTACTTTGAACCATATTGATATTTAGTTTGAAGAATTTAGAATTCAAAGTGGATTTTAAAAAAATATGCTAGAGTTTGACCAGTTAGACTTTTGTTAGGGAACTGAAGTTTTACCGAAAAAAAAAATTTTTTTCTCAATCTTAAGAGAAAGGTAGATGCCAGTATTATTATGTCCGCCATTTTATGTATAAAGATCTGGCTATGGGTGGTTTCTATTTGCCCCAAGGACTTCCAGGAAAGCTTCATTCTTAAGCTAGACATATTTGTTGTATTTCTAGTACAATTATAACTTTTCATTACATGTATAATTTCTAATGCTTTGTGAATATATATATACTGCTGAGGCAATTGGGGTTAAGTGATTTGCCCGGGGTCACACAGCTAGGAAGTGTTGCGTGTCAGAGGCCAGATTTGAACTCAGGTCCTCCTGACTTCAGGGCCAGTGCTTTATCTACTGTATCACCTAGCTGCCCATAAAAATATTTTAACACTATAAATTCTTCCAAGATCATGTCACTTGGACATTTTTTTTCCTTACCTCTTCTTTTGGAATTTCAATTGTTGCTGCAGGTTTTGGAGCTAGCTTTGGTTTAGGAGGTGGCTTTATGCCCTTTCCTTTTGTTTCTACTGCTTTTGGCAAACGGTCTAACTTTTCTTGAATATAATTAATTATTCTGGTGTCAGCAAAGGCTTTAGCAATATCCATAGCATCCTGTCCTGTTTAAAAAAAGACAGTAGTCAAAGGATGTAGATGGTAGGTATAATATTGGTTATGCCAATAAATCTTTGTAACATTAGTCCTATGTAGTTCAAAGGATATTTAGAACTGAAACAAAACCTTAATGATCACCCCTCTTTATTCAGATTCTCTTTCCACTAAACTGCATTACTACTTGAGTTTACTAAAATTAAGATACATTTAAAATGCTCCTTTATTGGCATTATTAAAATGACTAGCTCTATTCCTCCTTTCCCCCTTTTTAACCTTTCTCTGACCTTTTTTGATGAGGTATCTTCAAAATGGAGACTGTAAATATCAACAATTCACATACTCTATATCTTTAACTATGGCTGCTGCCTTCTCCCAGCCCAGGATTCTGGGCTGTTGAAGCTGGCTATCACTTTAGGGTACTTTAGTCCAAAATCCCCTTAATTTCACAGATGAAGAAAGTAGGTGAGGGGCAGAGAAGGTAAAACACTTGCCCAAGGTCTAGGAAGTGCTGGAATCTAAACTTGCTTTGGATGCTTCTGACTCCAAATTCAGGGCCTATTCCAGCATAATGATGCTGCATTTCTGCTCCACTATTATAAAGCTTGGGAGGGAGGTGACTGAATATGTATAGTGACTATTCTGTTTACTTACTGCTGACCCAACATTGCACAGGCTCATCTATGATAGTTTTATAGAGCTTAACAGAAGCTACAAATATTATCACTAATTAAGAAACAATTCATCTCTTAAATGAGATTAAGTTTCTTTTATTCTCTCTATGCTTAGGAAGTTATTAACTCTCTCACATCTATAAAGGACCTAAATATAAGGATTTTAAATTTATCATGTGGCCATTATTTCCAAGAAACTCTTAACAGAACTGGCCCTATATTTTGATTTATATTCATTTGTGTGGAATACCCCAAATAGCTTTTCCTTGGATTCTCAGAGTAACAACAACCATTACTCAAGTCAATCGTTTGTTCTCCTGTAGGAGGAAACTGGAGTCACTGCATTGCTTATAGATTATAAGATGTGTTTATGTTTGTAGCTATAGACAAGCTTCAGAAGTGCAGTCATGTGACAATAAAATGCTAGCTGTCTTGAACTATGCCCAACTCTGATTCCAAATTTACTTCTCTAACATACCTTTTCTATTTGTAGCCTCAATGTTAGCACCTAATTCTATTAAGTATCGTACAGTATCCAGTCTACAGCTTTCAATGGCTCTCATTAAAGGTGTTGAATTGTTGATTGAAGGTGCATCTATTATAGCTCCATTCTTAACAAGAAGTTCAACAATATCCTGTTGACCTGCATGGCATGCATGATGGAGTGGAGTCCACAGGAAATTATCTGTTTCATTAACATTGGCCCTGTTTAAAAAAAAAAAAAAAAAAAAAACAGTTGTATTGATTAATGATTCTAGATTACATTCAAGTTACTTTTCTTTAAAGTTAAATCTAAGTTGAACTTTTAAGATACTATTGCATCAGCAAGGTGGTACAGTATATAGAGCACTGGGCCTGGAGTCAGGAAAAAATGAATTCAAATGCAGCCTTAGACACTTACTAGCTCTGCGACCCTGGACAAGTCATTTAACCTATTTTCCTAAGTTCCTTATCTATAAAACCGATTGGAGAAGGAAATGGCAAGCTACTCCATTATCTTTGCCAAGAATATCCCAAATGGGGTCACAGAGAGTCAGACATGATTCAAATGACTGAACAACAACATTATTTCATCATTTTTTATGAAGCTTCCTCAAACTAAGTAAGTTATGACTACAGTAAAATAGCTTGCCATAAATTTCAATGGGACTTACAATTTTAAAAATAATTTTGTTTTTTTCTTTGCCTTTGTCTTTATCAAACTTGCTACATGACAAAATAGCAACAGTTCATGTTTATATAATACTTTATAATTTATGATGTACTTTCCTTACAGTAACCCCAAGTAGCAAGTAAAATAAATATTATCACTCCATTATACCAATAAAGAAAATGAGAGTCAGAGAGATTATAAGATTTGTTCTTTGTTTTAAAGCCAGTAAGTCTTCAAGTCATGACTAGAACTGGTTATTTTGACTTTGAAGTCAGTGTTTATTTTTACCTCACCTCACTGCCTCTAACTGCTTTAAGTGTATGCATGTATGCATGCGTCCTGTGTGTGTATATAAATCTAAAGACATAGGCCTATATACAGGCATATAATAAACTAATAGATACACATGTATATAGATACCCATATGAATGCTCACATACATATATATTTTTACATTTACATACACATATGTACATACATTTATATAATATATATACATTTATATATGTACATATATACACACATATATTTATATAAACATACATATATAGATGTAAATCAGAGTTCATGGGAAAAGCACAATAGTGATAATCCAATTTTGGATATGTATTTTTTTCTTAACACACTGCTACTTGTAAAAGTAATTCTTATGTCTACTCCCAAGCATAATATTTTAGTTTCAAATCTGCATTATCTCATAAAGGCAACTGTCAAATAGATTATACTTGATTTGCAAAGAAGCTATTCTTTACTGGAAAAAATTAACTAGTGTGCTTTAGAAAGAAAAAAAAAATTCACCTCTTGCTTGAATTGACGGAGTGTCTCAAAAAAAAAAAAGACATCTCCAAAAAGAACAACCCCAAACCATTTAAAAAGAACATCCCCAAACCATTTAGTGGTCCCAATAGTTAACTAATTAGGTTAGGGGAAGTCTGGAAATCAGATGGTCTAGTCATTTGCATTCCTTACTGCTACATGGAACTTTGGGTTGGGGGTGAAGGTGGGGTGGGGAACTGTTCTTTCCAACAAGCAGTATCTTCTTTCACCAAGATGGTAGGAGTCTACTCTTCCACAGGAGAGTAAGGAGAGTAAGCCACAGATGATGATCTATTGATCACAAAAGAAATCCAGAAGTTCTCCTGTGGCTTTGTAGGAGAATCCCTCTCTAGATCTGCAGAAAGCAAAAGGATTTGAAGAGATCACTTGTAATCATGATTTTAATCAACTACCCTAAGGAGTCCAGCAGGGAGTTAGTACAGAAAGACAAAATGCTTTCAGGGAAACCAGTAAAATTCTAGAGTGCAATATTGATATCCTAATTTTTATTACAATTTCTTTTGTTCTTGAAGAATGATGACCAGAAAAAGCTTCACCAAACAAGTAACATACCCCCTTTCAAGAAGAAATTTCACAGCATCTATGTTTCCACATTCACATGCGGCCATTAATGGAGTTCTATGAAATTTGTCCTTCATATCTACTGGTATTCCTGCTTCAAATGCTTTTTTCAGGGATGCCAGATCTCCAGCTTTAGTGATGTAATTAATATCGCAGTATACTTTTCCAGGGTCATCAATATACCAGTTAGAATCATCCTGAATGGGATGTCTAGGTGGAAGATCTCGATTAAATCTATTGCAGTCTGTAACATTTTGATAAGTTTCAATCATATAATAAGGAGGCCCGCCTTCCTTTCGGTGTTGAAATACGTTGTCAGGAATATAAGGGACTGGAAGAGGAAGAACAAACTTGCCTTTCTTTGGCTTCTTGCCCCTTCCCTTCTTCTTTTTCTTGGGTCCATAGGATCCCAATACAAAGGACTTTTGCAAATATCTAGTCCCTTTAAAGAATTCATTAATGTTAACACCTGCTCCTCGGCTCTTTTCATGTTGCTGAGCAACAATTGCTAATTCTTCACTGGTTGCTATGGTTTGCATATCCTCAAGCATAATCACAAAGTCCTCTTTAGTTATAGTTCCATTGCCACGGTCCAGAGGAGCAAAGATCTCTCGCAATTCTTTTTCATGTTCATCAGACCAGTCATGTAATCTAACAGCCCAGGGGGGATTTGGATTTTTCACTCCAGGCTTGGCTAGCTTTTTGGCAATTCGTTCAGCTCTGCGTATTTCTTTGGATGCTGCCTTGAAGCCCCCGTCTTTAGCAACATTTCTTGGTGTCTTGTGATCTAAATTCTTCCATGTTAGTTCACATCCTAAAAAAACCCACATATTTCTTTACTAATTGGGCAAAAGACTGGCATGGCTTTTTTGTTGTTCTAAAAGGACTACAAAATAAATTTGTTTATTATTCAAACAATTATTGCATATTTTTACAGTTCTAACATAATCATGGTTATTTCTATAGTTGTGAGGACATTTACATAGGAAAAGATTGCTCAGAAACAGAATGATATGTCTTTCAACTCTTATAAAATTGAAACAGTTTCCACAACATGGGTAATCCCTCCTCAGACTCAAATCTCAATCTGTCTATTCCCTTGGGAATTGTTTAAAAAAAAAAAACACCATTATCACCCTCTAGCCAATCTGGTGATGGGCATTTCTTTGAACTCAGCTAGGATGTCCTCAGAGATATATGTCCAAATGCTTCCTGAAGGTTTTCCAATTTTGTAGAACAGGTCTAAAGGTAAAGGAAATCAGAGCAAATGTTCTAATTCTAATTTAATACAGCATATTTGTAGACACTGTGGCTCAAACAGCAATCATCTGGAAGATTCTAGGGAACACAAATTTGGCAATGAATTTCCTTCCCAAAGTGAACAGAATTCAGGTCTAACATCAGGAAATATCTTAGAAGAATAAGCAAGTAAAAAAGGACCCTAACATCAGAAGCAATTATGTTGAAAGGGCTGCTCAAGACATACCCATAAGAAGAGAATGAATCTCAAAACTTTACAATGTTTCAAAGAGCAAGGAGCTTAGATACAAAATCCACTAGAAAAAGATGAACTAGTTTTTTTTTAATCACTTAAAATGATTTTATATTTAAATGAAATGAGAAGACTAGAAGAAAAAATGGAAAAGAAATACATGTAAAATATCTCATAGAAAACAAAACAATCTAAAAAACAGATCAAGAAAAAATTTAAGTATTGCACTATATCTAAAAGTCATTTAAAAAAAAAAAAAAGCCTTGACACTATAAGAAAATTCAAAACTTCCCAGATCTCTTAGAACCAAAGGGCAAAATGGAAATAAAAAATACACACTTGTCCCAATTAATTTTGGGAGCTCATTAGTGACATAATTCAACTTACACCCTTGTCCCCAAAGGATTACATCCATAACATCCCCAAAAAGTGGTCTTCTATCCTCTTCTTAAAAATCTCTAAAATAGGGGAACACTAATTTTTCCCAAAGGAGCTATCCCACTTCTGGACAGCACCAATTAAGAATTTTCTCCTGACATCAGAACTAAATATGCCTTTTTCCAGTTCCCCATACAGTGTTCCTATACTATTCTGCTTCTAAGGCCAAAAAGAACAAGTCTAATCAAGATTACACATGACAACCTTTCAAATTCCTGAATTCATCTACCATCTGAGTCTTTTCTTCTGCGGGATCAAGATTTTTTTAAATTTCAAAAAATCTTCATTTGACATGGACTCAAAGGTCTTTAATATTTGGGATTCCCTCTTCTGGATACTCTATATTTCATCAATATTCTTACTAAAATATAATATTCAGGAGTGAACACAGCATATCAATTGTGATCTCATCCGGACAGCAGAGAATAAAACTGTTACCTCTCTGGGCAACTAGGAAATGCAATGAATAAAACACCAGGCTTGCAATCAGGAAAACCTGAGTTAAAATCTGGCCTCAGACATTTACTCACTGTGTGATCCTGGGCAAGTCATTTAACTTTGTTTGCCTTGGTTTCCTCATCTGTAAAATGACATGAAAATGAGAATGGAAATGGAATGAAAGGAGAAAGAAATGGCAAACCAGTCAAGTACCTTTGCCCAGAAAACCCCAATGGGGTCACAAAAAGTCAGACACAACTAAAATGACTGAACAACATTATCTTCTGATTCCTAATCATTAAACATTTCAATGTAGTTCAGTTTACTAAGACCTTTAGGTCCTTTTCAAAGTCCTATCTTATACAAGTGAAGTTTTTCTTTAATCTCAGTATATGAATCTCTTATTTGTCCCTACTGAATTTCATCTTTGTAAACTAAGTTCAAGGTTCTTTTCCCTCAAGATCTTTTTATATTTTTACTTTCAGATAATATATATATTAGCTATTCTTACCTTTGCATCATCTGCAAACTTGATGGGTACATGCCTTTAATCCTAAATAAGAGTTTAGTTCCATAACTACAGATTTACATACTATATTTCCATATTCAATATGAGGTAAAAAGTCAGGTGGGATAAAAAAAAAAAGGTAGAGGTTCACTCATCAAGAGAAAATGCAAATATAATCTTTCTTTTTGCACTTAAACATAAAAGAAAGCCCATTCCATATACACACAAAATACCTGATACAACAAAGAACACAAATGAATTCACATGATGGCCCTGTCCAAAAAGCTGTTTCTTTCTGTAATCTGATTTCTATTACCTCTGTGTTAGAAGGTTGAAAAACATACATTATTATAGTTATCAGGAGACATGGTTCATCATTATGACTATAGTTCCTAAATCTTTCAAAATTGTATCCTTTCATTATTAAATAGTTATTTTTTTTCAATATTGTTGCTTTTGTAAAAATTGTTTTCCTGATTTGCTTTACTCTGCTTCAGTTCATATTACCCAAGACTCTACTCAAGTCTTTTGTTATTTCTTGCTAGATTTCTCTTTTATTTCAGAATTCCAACATAACTGATTGTTTCAGAAGGAATGTTTGAACATTCTCTACTCCTTGTTGTCCTTATTAGAGAATGGAACACAAAACTTTTCAGGGTAACTTTTTACTGCTTATAAGTTTATCTTTTGACTTTCAGAATATTATATTTGAAAATCTATTTTTAGTAGGAACTTCCAAATCTTGTAAATATTAACAGTGCTTTTTATATATTTGATCAGTTTCTTTCTGGATTCTTGTAGTATTTTTCTTTGATATAGAAGTTCTAAGTTTTGCTTATGACATTCTTGAGACTTTTTCTTTTAGATTTTATTGAGATAACCAGTAGGTACTTTCTATATTATCTCTGCAATCTGGTTCTAACAAATCTGGGCAGTTTTTACTTATAACTTTTCTGAAAAATAGCATAGTTTTTTTTTCTTCTTAAATCATGGTTTCTTAATAAAGCATTGATTCTTAATTATCTCTCCCTGAACTATTTTCCAGGTAATTTGTTATAGCTGATATCTTACACTTTCTTCTATTAAAAAAAAAAAATCTTGCTTTCTCTCTCCTCTCTTTCTCTCTCTCTTTCTCTCTCTCTGTTTTTTTTGTTTGTTTGTTTGTTTGTTTGTTTTTTTGCTATTTCATGGACCCATGATTTTTGTCTGGTCCATTCTAGGTTAAAGGGAGTTATTATATGGTGAAGATTTATTTCTTCCTATTCTATTTGTTTTCTTTCCAATTCTTTTTATTGTCTCTTGCTTTGGTTTTTTCTCCATATGCATATAGTACTTGTAGAAAAATCTATTTTTCCTATGCTAAGTGATTACTGTTATTTTTAACAAAAATTATTAGATAGTACAGTGGATAGAAAATTAATTAGCAAAACCTGGAACCTAGAAGACCTCAGTTCAAGTCTAATCTTAGAAACTTACTAGACTATATGCTTGAGAAAGTCATTTAAACTTCTGTTTTTCACAATTACCTCAAATATAAAATGGGAGTAATAATAGTACCTACTTCCCCAAGTCATTAAGCATTAAATAACTGAATATGTTAAAGTACTTGGCATAATGCCAAGAACATAGTGGGCACTTAATAAATTTCTGTTCCTTTCTCTTGGGGATCTATTTATAGGTCTAAATAGTTTTTTGATATTGTTCTGTGTCTTTATTCATATCTCCATCTTTTTTTTCCTGAATTGGGGTCCTCATGGTGATTTTTTATGACATGTCTGGCTGTGATTGGTGTTGCCTAGAGTTACCTGGTCTCTTGTACCAACCTCCTGCTCCATGGATTTGCTTTTTCTTGCATCTGTGAGGTTTAGAATCATGAAATTCTATAGCATTGGAACATAGAGGACTAGGAACCTTGGAACCCTTTGGTACTGTGGCTTTAGTACCAGACTGGTTGCTATTTCTCTCCAAGCCCGGGAAGAAGCTGTGAGCTTCTGACTTGGACTTTCTGACTACCCAGGGCTTTCCTAAAGGAAAGCTTTCCTTTGAATATGTAGAAACTTGCAGACTACCATTGTCTTTGGCTCTTCCCTATTCATACTTGGGAGGCTACTGAAAATAGTACTCATGCTGCAAATGGACATTTGGTGAAAGAGCAGGCTTTCCAAGAATTCTTGATAAAAAGACCAGAGTTGCTTAGAAACATTGATATGCAAACACAAGAGTCAAAAGAAATATGAGATAAATATGAGGAACAATCATAAGAAACAAAAACAAATTAGAAATCAAAAGGATGGCCAACAATTGCTAAATGGATGAATAAACCATGCTATAAGAAATATGTTGGAATACTATTGTACTATATAAGAAATGCTGTGAGAAACAGAATATTTCAGACATGGAAAGCCTCGTATGAACTGATGCAAAATGAAGCAAGTAGTACTAGAAAAAAAGTATATTGTAATAATAATTTTTAACAGTTTTGAAAACTGATAAAGTATGAAATGAGCAAATTTAAGAAGACAATTCATAGAATAAGAATAGCATTGTAAAGTCAAATAGCTTTGAAAGCTGCAAGAATTTTTATCAATGCAACAACCATCCATGCTTTCAGAGGACTGCTGATTTTAAAGGACTGATGATTAAATTTGTTGTCCACATCTTGATAATAGAGGCAATGGAGTCAGATTATAGAATGAGAAATATGTTTTCTGAATAAGGCCAATGATGTAATTTGTTTTGTTTGCCTATGCAAATTTTTTTCTTATTTTAATGGGGTATGGGTGGGAAGGAGAGAAAAAAAAGAGTTATATTCATTAAAATACAACATTAAAAAAACTGAAAAATGGGAAAGTAAACTTAATTCTATTTTTTTTTTTTTTTTGCTGAGGAAATTGGAGTTAAGTGACTTGCCCAGGGTCACACAGCTAGGAAGTGTTAAGTGTCTGAGACCACATTTGAACTCAGGTCCTCCTAAATTCAAGGCTAGTGCTCTATCTACTGCACCCTCTAGCTACCCCCACTTAATTCTGTTTTTTAAAGAGAAATAAGAAAATGGGAAAAATCTTAGTTGTAATTTTTTCTGAAACAAGTCTCATTTCTTAGGCAATTGACTCAAATTTTTTTTTTTTAAAAAAGAGCCATTTAAAAAGGATAATCAAGGACATAAGCATTTTTCAAAAAAAGAAATTTAAGCTATCAAGTCTCACATAAAATACTTTAAATCATTATTAGTGAAATTCACATTAAAACAACTCTTAAATGTCATCCCATACCCAACAGATTAGCAAGTTGACAATAAAGAAAATGGCAGATATTATCATGATTGTGAGAAAATAAGTACATTCATGCATTGCTTGTGGAGTTGTAACCAGGTCTAGCCATTCTAGGAAGCAAATTAAAACTATTCCCAAACACTGACTAAATTATGTGTTATCTCTTGATCCAGTGAAACTGATACTTGGTCTATATTCCAAAGAGATCAAAAAAAGGGAGGAAATTTATAATTACAAGTATTCAGAACACTTTTTTCATGGTGGCAAAGAATTGGGAACTGAGGAAGATCCACCAATTGAGGAATGAATGAATGCTTTAACAAATGATGATACACAAATATGATAGACTACTATTATGTTGTAAGAAATGATGAAAGGGATAGTTTCAGAGAATCCTGGGAAGACTTGTTTGACTTGATGCTTAAATGAAGTGAGCTAAGCCAATATTATAAAGACAAACAACCTTGAAAGATTTAATGACTTCCTACTTTTATGGCTTTGGCAAATCACTTCATCCCACTAGGACTCAATTTCCTCAACTGCAAAATGAGATTAAACTAGATAGCCTCTGAAGTCCCCTCCTGCTCTCATTCAGTAATTCCATGTCCCCGTTTCCAAAAGGCACTGACATTTTCACAAGATTAGGAAAAGTGATTGTCAAGTTTTTTTCCTTATGAGATCCATCTTGTAGATTTTATAGTTCCTGTCCTGTTGATCAGAAGAATAGGAATGGGATGGGTATTACAGTGAGATCTATTTATTCCTATAGCAATTAGAAATAAAAACTTTATTGCCTTGCTTGTTCAAGTGACTTAAAATAAGAGATGATTGAGTTCAAGTTGAAATATCTCAAAGGCTGAATCCACTTAGCTCTATGATCTTCCAAACCACAATGGTTCTAAAAGAAAGAATGCTTCAATATTCAAAGAATTTAAGTCTACCTGAATTCAAGATATAAAATGATGTTTTTGTCTCATTCTCAAATTATTGAAACCCACTTATATTTTAATAAAATTTCTGTTAACCTGAGGCTGTATTACTAAATCACTAATGTTATCCTTTTGGCAATAAAGTGAGACTTGAAAGATAAGGAGGAAAAAATTACATATGGTCAATCCTCAAAAGATCACTTTATGGTATTTGTAAGTGAAACAGCATAGCATTGTAAGAAGGCCAATAAACTAAAATATTTTATCCTCAGGAAAATAGTGAGAACAATTTTAAGTATATTTATGAGATACTTCAAAGTATTTTTAAGAGTGGAGAACTCACTCCAAAATCAACAATCTGCAAATATTATCAAAGAAAATATGAAACTTGGATGACCAAAAATATTCTTATACTTAAGAATCTCTCCCTCATTTTCAAATATTTAAAATGTCTTATTTATGAGAAAAAAGGTCCACAATGAAAAATTATAGTTAATTCTTTATAACTTACTCAATTCAGAATTCCTTCACTTGCGCAGTTAATATCTTTAGGTAAATAAACATTGTAAATAACTGCATATCAAAAACCAATAGATGTTTTTCATCTTTAAAAAGGGGGATACATCAAAATCAAAAAGAATTAAATTATTTGTAGAATTTCTAGAATTCTTCTGGGTATTCTCTGCCAATAACTAGTCTTATGGATATTAGAGAGTGAAAAAATATTTGTTTTGTAGGCTGACAAAATAATATGAAAGCTATAGAGAAAAATCATACTTCAATACTTCTGTGCATCTCTCATGTCATCCATGTTAAAAAGACTCCTTGCAATGATAAAGACTATAACCCATCCTTGGCTTTTTATCCTTGTCCATAACTCTGGACCATGTCCTCCAATAAATGTTTTCACAGGGAAAAAACTGCTTTATATCTTTATCAACTGATTTAATGTGGGTACTCTACACCTCTTTATTGCTCGTTAGGTGATCTATATTGTGAGATCTTCGTATTGCAGTATACTGTTCTTTGTAGCCATTTAACATAATCAGAGGAATTAAAGATGAACTTTTGTTTCAAAGAGATTTAGCATCATTAAAAATATTGTGCAGTAATACAAATGCTATGCGGCCCTCATTTTTCCTCTACTTCAGCTCTGAACTCAGTTTATTAAATATGTAGTATTGTTTGTTTTCAAGATAAGTATTAATTGAACAACTCTGGAGGCTACCCATACAGGAGCATATCAGAATCTGGGCATTAGTCATTCTTTATCTGCTTTTTCCTATATATGAATAGTTAGGTTTAACAAGGAATACTACTCTCTCCCACCCAAAATTAATAGGTTAGATTGTAAAAATCATTTTGGAGGCTGTACAGTATTGCTGAGCATCATCCATAAACAGAAATATTTGAAATACATTATATGAAATCTCTATTCATACCGGCCAGATGGTCAAAAAACATCTTAACACTTTTTTATGCCTTATTTGACATTGATAATATGAGGGCACACAAAGTTATTCCTATTGTATCTTTTAATAAAAGACCCATGATTCTGAAAAATATATGGGGGACAGAACCCTTAATTAAATATGGGGTTTTTAGGAGTGAAAAAATATATTATCCCATATTTTATATCACTACCTGTTTCCTGCACTTTTCAATAATATATATATATATTTATATATATATGGTTGTAATGATGTGTTCTATTATAGAAAATGACTTACACAAGACCACTTTTTCCCTTTTGTTTTTTCACTTACTCTCAATAAATATGATTACCATTTTCTACAAAAAGTCTTATGAAAATAAAGGGGAAATATGGAATGGTACATTGTATAACTTTTTTCAAATGAATTTATCTTTCCCTATCTCATATCTATACTTTGTCTCATCTAGATACTTCTGTTGTGGTTTTCTTTATTACAATTTATTTCTACCTTCTCATGTGGCATACTGGGGACTATTATAATGCTAGAAGTCCAAATGTGTTTAAAAAAAAAAGTTACAGAAATAGTGATAATTTTATTCTAATCCATTTTTCATTTTCACCATTGATAATGTTTAGACAGGCCAGGTAAAAGTTGCCTCGATGAATTCATTATCTTCTCATTTTAATTTTTTTTCTTCTAATGTGGCAGTGTTTTTCACTTTAACAAGGCAATGGCTTGCAGGGGTCCTCAAATTATGGCCCAAGAGCCAGATGCAGCAGCTGAGGACAATTATCCCCCTCACCCAGGGCTATGAAGTTTCTTTATTTAAAGGCCCACAAAACAAAGTTTTTGTTTTTACTATAGTCCGGCCCTCCAACAGTCTGAGGGACAGTGAACTGGCTCCCTATTTTAAAAGTTTGAGGATCTCTGGAGCCTTAATGGAACATTTGTTTGTTGTGATTATTTGGTTTAACTGCTGAGATCATTTGCCAATCTCTTTGTAAATTTTTTTC
The DNA here is from genome assembly GCF_902635505.1 of Sarcophilus harrisii. Classification (NCBI taxonomy): domain Eukaryota; kingdom Metazoa; phylum Chordata; class Mammalia; order Dasyuromorphia; family Dasyuridae; genus Sarcophilus; species Sarcophilus harrisii. The sequence goes on from NC_045427.1 coordinate 162,121,557, forward strand.
TATCATATAACATTGTTTTATGCAATGAAGTTGATAAAAGTCTTCTACAATCTACTCCATAAATTTTGCAAGTGAGTTTACATCCAAACAAATGTTACTCAATTGTCATATCTCTCCTCCTCGCAAGGAGATCAGGTTTTTGAATCCTAGAATCTCAGAGGACATCTAATTCAATCCACTCTTCCTTGCTGATGTGTTTTCTAGAATCCTTAGGCCTGCTCACTGTAACAATTAATATATAGCATATATATAGCATATATATATATATATATATATATATATATATATATATATAAAATTCTATCCTAACACATTCTTCATTTTTATCCTTGGTAGTAGTGTTTTGACAGATCAGGTAAAAATTGCCTTGACAAATCCATTCTCATTTTAATTTTTTCTTCTAATTTAGTATTGTTTTTTTCTCGTAACATGCCAGTGGCTCAATGAAACAGAAAGCTAACAATGACTTTCTTATCAGTAATCATCCATTTCTAATTTGCTAAAATATAGTCAAAATTTCATTATGTTATTCAGTACAATTCCCAGCATTTCTCAACTCATCTTGAAGAAAGCATTTATGATGCATAAGTGTGATTTCTGTGCAGTTTACAAGCCTTTAACCCTTTTAATAGTGTGCATTTTCCAAAATAATTTTTCACAGTCCTTACCTATAGTCTCCCTTTGAAGGGCAACTGATATATATTAAAGTTTATGGTGGATGAATTTAAAGAGTATCAGTGAGTTCTTCATAGAATTTCTTTACCTCCTTGCCATACTAATACATAAGCTTCTTGCAAATACTGATCACAGATAATGAACATATAATGATGGGATGCTCTTCATGGTATTTTTTTTCCTTTATACAAGTTCTTCTTAGGAAGAAAACTAAAGAGATTAGTTTTTACCATTTAGCCAAAGGAAAAAACTTTAGAGGGGTTTCCTAGAAAGAACAGATAAAGAGACTTTGACCTTGGTCAAAGATGAAGAGCAAAGTTTATAGCCACTGTAATCCTCCCCCACACACTATATGGCTAACATTACTATTGTCATCTTTCAAACTTGAAATTCCCCCATTGGCAAGGAGCAACTTGAGGTGCCAAATACAGAATTGTGGAAAAGATCTGTTAACATTTGAGATGTAAAAATGTTGGGTATTTGTAAGACTGCCTTGAGGATTTCTCTCTAGGGTTTTTCGGAGTACTGACTTCCATTCCCCTATCTTCTGCATTTTTCCTTTAACAATTCTATAAAAGGGAACCAGCTGAAAGTAGGCTAGTTGTACTTCTCTAAAATTATTTTTGAACAATATTAAGTGCTTCTCAATTTGTGTATGACAATGAACTATAACCAAGTGACCATTCAGATATTGTGTCACCAAGTTTTATTTGAATGTTAAAAGGGCTCAGAATAGGAAAAAACCATACCCCAAGAGAAGAGGTTCAAGTACTGAAGTTGAAGTACCAAATTATAAAATTAATTTGGAATCATCAGTACAAACTGAGGTTCAAAGCACATAAATTAGACAGCCATAAATTAGAAGAAAAAAAGCAGTAATATTTGAGTCTAGATTCCTCCTGGGAAAGAAATAGGCAGAAACATTTAGAGAAGAAGCAGGCCAAGACTGGGTGAGCTTATTTTCACTTTTAAAGTATGCAGAGTCTTTCTTGCTGTAGTGAATTTTAAAAAAGAAAAACTATAATCCTGATGGAGAGCTGAAAGAAATCCACCCTTTTAGGGAAGAGAATGAGTGTACATTTTTCAAGGATGCTCAATATTTCCTCTAATACAATGGATTACTGACAGCTGTTCACTAGCACCACCGGCCTCTTATATTTAAAGCTTATAGATCTGAAAGTGGTCTAATTCTTAGCACTCTCATAATGCATGTTCACATATTACTGCCACTAGGATGTTTATCCATCTACTGAAATCTTCCTTCAATGACTTATTATAATATAGAAGTGGCCCTGAATTTTAAAAAAATAATATTATTTCTTTTTTTGAATTTGTTATTTTATTTTTCTCAGTTATATGTAAAACTCTTTTTAATCTTTGGTTTTAAACTTTGAGTCCCAGATTCTCTCCCTTCCTCCTTCTCCAAGGAGCAATTCAATCAATATAGATTACACATGTGTAAGTCATACAAAACATTTTTATATTACTTGTGCTGTTAAAAAAACACAGACTAAAAAAACTCAAGAAAAATGAGTTTTATTTAAATAAAAAACTCAAAAAAATAAAAAAAAGAATATTCAATTCTCTTGGGGGACATGGATAGCATTTTTCATCATAAGTTCTTCAGAGTTGTCTTGGATCACTGCATTGCTAAGAATAGCTAAGTCATTCACAGCTATCTTAACAATATCTTATTAATATTGCTGTTACTCTGTACACAGTAATTTTATTTTGAATCAATCTTTCCAGGTTTTTCTGAGGGCATCCTGCTTATCATATCTTATAGCACAATAGTATTCCATCATAATCATATAACACACAATTTGTTCAGTCATTCCCCAGTAAATGGGTATGCCTTTTGATTTCCAGTCTTTGAATGGCCCTTAATTCTTAACAGCTATTCCTGGGAAGTATTGGCTCTGGCTGCTCTTATCAAGCCGGAAATACTTCAATTACAGTCTCAATAATAGGAAGTATCTTTTTGTGTATAATCTGAGTATTCATCAAGCTATGTATTGAGGCTAGAGAAAATTATCACAAAAAGGTTATATACTAGATGGTGGATTATTTGGCTATAACAAACACGGTTAAAACATTTTTCAATTACTTCTTTTAAGGTGTGGTCTTCATTGATGAAAGGATTACTCATACCAATCACAATTGTATTTTAAGAAGGATGCAGATTTCATGGTCTAAAGTTTTTTAAATCATCATGAAATTGGTCATTCTTCAAAGATCTTTAGAATCAATGAAAAAAAAATTCTAAAATGAGCAAAAGATACTCTCATCAATAGATAACATGATATTGTTTACACAGAACTAGACTGAGACCGGTTGAAAACCTTAGGTTAAAAAGGCCAAGATCTCCCATTGTACCTAGGGCCTTCTCCAGTCATCTTGATCTATATCCTGTCACTCACCCAAATGACTCTGGAGAGGAAAATGAGGCAGGTGACCTTGACCAGCCCTCCTTCACCTAAATCCAATTCACCTGTATGTCATGACATCACCTTCCTGACATCATGGTCCTCTTCCATAAAGAAGGACAAACACCACCAACAGAGTCAAGAGGCTTGAGTTCAAATTCTGCCCCAGATACTTAGTAGGTATATTGTGAGAAAAATAATTTGCAATTCTGATTATTATATCGTAACTACTCTCTTCAAAAAGAGAAGAGTAGAAAATAAAAATATTTACCCCAAAATACCCAAATAAAAGTGAAGTGAGCTACTAAAATACTTTGAGATATCATTATAAAGCAAGATAAATCTTTCAGAAATAGCAATACCAAAAAGTACCAAGAATTATGAAGAACATTATACTTTATTTGTGCATCTAATGGTTTGAAAAATAGAGCTTTCTGAAAATTCTATGACTTTTTTTCAACATGCTAGTATTACTCATTACAAGTAAAATTTAACCAGAGAATAGAGTGAGACTCTTTAAGAAATGAGAAAATGAAAATATTGGTTCATACCAATCAATCAGTCAAGCAGCATTTTACTGAGTGTTTACTATGTGTTAGGTACTATGTTGTAGTGATAAAATAATGGCTTCCAATATTCAGAAACAGAAATATAAGTGATAATAAGATAGTTTCTACAATTCATGGGATTATTAAAACAACAAACAATATATTTAAGGATTTATATTGGAATTGTACCTTGAAAATTCTAGAATGATTAATAATACCCTTCTCCTCCAGGCACTACATTTCTAGACTGCAGACATCTCATTTGTTGTCCCCCCATGTTTGTAATTCTCTTTCTACTCATCTCTGTCTTCTGGCTAAATGTTCTCCTACAGCAAGAATTTCCTAATCCTTCTTAATTCTAAAGCCTTCTTTCTGAGTTATCCTCTATTTAGCTTGTATACAGTTTATATATAATAGTTATTTGCATTCTGTCATAGTCTTATTAGATTGTGAGATGCTTGAGGCTGCAAGGACTGTCTTTTGCCTGCCTTTGTATCCTCAACATAAGCCCCTAACACACAATAGATACTTAATTTTTATTGACTAATTTATTAAAATCCCTGAGACTTCTGTTCTTAGAAATATCATCAGGGATTCTGTGAAACATTTCTCTTTTGCTTTCTGCATCAAAGGGGCAAGGCCTGTGAACAAGAGAATGAAGTCATGGCTGACTTCGTATTTTTTCCATACACTTGTAAAATGACATTTTGGTTCAGCTTTAGAAATAGTTATATCAAATCACAAAATAAGCTAAAATGTTAAATGATAAGCTTGATTCAGGGAAAACTTTTTAGTTTTAGGAAAGAAAAATTTCATTAAGAAAACAAATGCCAGAAAAAACAGACCTATCTGACAATAATAGTATAAAAAATGAGAAGATAATGGAAATTAATTTGGTAAAAGTTAAATTCAGTGAGGAGTATTTTTCCCTTTCTCTTTTTTCCTCCTTTCTCTTTTTCAAGCACATTTTCTAAGTATTGTGTAGTACTTTCTACTTATAAATTTAGCAATAGTCTAGAACATGGAATTTAAAAAAAACACTTCATTGTAAGGCCAGTGTTTTCTTTTTTACTTAAATTTTTAACTCTTTTTCAAACACTAACAAAAAAGATGCTTGATTTCTTACATGAAGTCTGTCTTGATTATCCCAACTGTTTGTTTCTTCCTTTTCTTTTATTTAACAACTTATATTCTTTATATTTATATTATTCTTATATATGTATGTACACACATACATATGTGCCATAGTACACATAAATACATACATAAATACACATAAATACACACATGTATATTCAATGTGCATATATAAACTTGTCTCTTCCATTATAATGTAAGTTCCTTGAAGGAAGAGATTATTTCATTTTTTCTTATTTTTTTACTTAGTGCCTAGAGTATATAGCTTCCCAATAAATGCTTCTTGACTGACAGAGGCTACCTAACACATCGTAGGTCCTTAATAAACACCTGCTGATTAAATTCAGAATTTTGCAGATGCACCCATAATTAAAAATGAAAAACAATAGAAAATATGTTTGATATACCATGTATTTATTATTTCCGTATTACTTTCATCAGTCATAAATATGATTTTTGACTACTTAAAGACTGTACTATCCAAGTACCAGATGATGACAGGTTTTATCATACATGAATATGGAACAGGTCAACTAAACCTGCTGTCTAAACCTAAGCCAAGTGAGGTTTTGTGGATGTTGTTACTAATCTAATCTGCATTGGTGGAACTAGTGTCCATATTTTTTTTAAAAAATCGTATATTCTTCAAATAAATTCTTCAAATATTCTTCAAATTATTCTTCAAATATTCTTCAAATTCTTCAAATTATATTTCTTCAAATAAATCACAATTAAATTTTAATATACAAATTATTTTATATGCAAGCCGAGTTATATGTAATTTTCAGTTGTTCTTTAAAAGTGACTTTAAACATAAAACCCAAAAAGCTAATCAGAAATTTTATCCTAGTTTTCAAAGAATAGTGAAATATGGACTATTGTTTTGAATTTATTTCTTCAGTGGTCCCCCAAAACACATATATTATTAAATCATATATTATGTGTTGGGTATTAAAAACAAACTTCCAAAATAACTATTGAAATTTATGTACTCAGAAACGTATTCAGTTATTCAATGACTTTTTAAGGATTTTATAACTTCTGTTGAACTAGTGAAGTGATCATATCTTTTAAAACTATAATAATCTAACAAAGTCTCAAGAGTAGAAAAAAATGATTCTTTAGTCCATCCTATATTAGATGACACCCAAAATAATCCCTTTTATTAAATATTGGCTATTGTAATCTAGCCTTTGCATGAATACTTTTAAATAAATCCAAACTATCTTTTGGATTGCTGTAATTGTTATTATCTTAGTTGAAAAAGCCTAAATTTGATTCTTTAAAACTAACACCAATTACTACTAGTCCTACCTACTACATAGGATCAACCAGTAAAGGTTTAAACCTACTTTTCTGTGATAGTCAAATATAACCATCAAGATACAACTCCTTTTCTCCAGGCAGAGCATGATCCATTTCATTTGAATGATCCACCTATAGCATGATCTCAAGATTTTTCACAATTTTGACCATCCTCCTCTGGACTCTCTTCAGCCTAACAATATCCCTTCTAAAATGGGAAGCCAATTTAGACACAATTTGCCAATGAGGTCCAACAAGGCCAGATTATATTGGGAACTATCCTCTTCCTAGCCTTGGATATGTCTCTTCTTAGGCAACCTAAAATGAATGATTGCTTTATGATGATGTTTACTCATATTGAATTTATACTTCATTAAAACCCCAAGATAATTTTCAAATTAGCTACTATGTATCTATATGTGCTCAAGATGACTGCTGATACTCATATGAGATTTCACACTGGTATCCATTAATATTTTACTTTATTGAATTTTGACCTCTATTGTTAAATGTTGATTAGGTTTTTTGTTGTTGTTGTTGTATATTTGTTTGATTTTTATCCCAATGATATTATATAACATTTTGGCATACTTCCTAGGACTGAGTCACTTAAAAATATAATTAGCATGTCTTATATGCCTTTATCTCAGACACTGATAAAAAACAATGAAAATCCCAGGTTCAAGGTCATACCATAATTGAAGCACTCAATTATAGATCTTAAAAGCTGACCCTGAAGCATTAATGACTGCTCTTTGGCTATAGCTATTCATTCAATCAGCTGCAAAATCACCTACCAGTACTATATATACGTGTGTGTGTGTGTGTGTGTGTGTGTGTGTATGTAAAACTAGATCATATCTATTCCTATCATCAACAAGCATGTAAGACTTCATTATATGTTTTGAGGAAGTCTAGGTAAATTATATGATACTACAGCATTCTCCTGATGTACTTGTTCAGTAAATATACCAAAAAAGGAAATGTGGTTAACCAGGAGAGACTTCTTATTCTTTAGAAAGACACTGTCTTTTTGTGATATTGAATCTTTTCTGAGATATTCTTTAACCTTCTCTTCAATAACGAGTAGAATAATTTTGCAAGGAATTAAACTCAAATTCCTAGTCTTATTCTGAAGGTTCCACTCATTAGAACCCTTTAACTCATAACTGTCCTATCTCATGCTTTGTATTCACCATATACTCTTTTTCAAGAATTACTGATGATAATTAAGCAAACAAAATTTTCAATATCTTGGACTGTTAGTTACCTATGTGTGATAATTTTAACTTATTCAGGTAGATGGATGCTTTCTTACTATCAAGCTACTTATCCATATTTCAGTTCCATATTTATTTTTGTTCTATCTTTGAAGCAAGAAAGTTCAGTATATTCTATTTATTGTCATATTCATATATCTTAAGCCATCCTAGTATACCTTCTTTCCATAAATGTGTGGATTTTAAAAATTATTTATGTTTTCTTTATAATATTTCTTTATCACTTCAGATAATTCTAAACTTTAATGTTGAAACAATCCATACAGAAAATGCCATAATTTTATATTCATCATCTTCTATCCACCTTTATTTCCATTTTCTGAACACATGTTTCAAAGCTTAGATTGAATAATTATTTCCTTGGAATATGAGTCTCTCTTTTGACAACTTCGTTTTTTAGTCTTCACTGGAATTATTTTACATTTTGTCTTTAAAATTTCATTATTGAGAACTTTGATCCTTTCTGGCCTTAATTAGAATTTTAGTTGATAAACTCCATCCTTTTAGCCCCTTGAAACTGGCTTTTCTTTAATCTAGAGTGCATATTAGACTGTGCCTGGCTTCCCTCTCCCCTTATCTATTACCATTCTATTACCACTCCCAAATGAGGTTTCGTCTCTATTTACACAACTAGTTCTCTCTTATTGGTGATAATCAGGTCCAGAATGGCTAGTTTTGTTGTTTTTTCCTACTTTAAAAAATGAAATTTTTAACACAGATTTATTTACAAAAAAACTCTTCTTTTGTTTCCCAACATGACTCATATGGAAATGTTAAAAACGAATGTATACATAGAACCTATATCAGATTGGTTGCTAATGTGGGGAAGGGGAAGGGAAGGGAAGTAGGAAGAAAAAAAATTCGAACTCAAAATTTTACCAAAATAAAAGTTGATGTGATAGACTGGGCTCTTTTCAACAGCAAGGTGATTCAAGTCAATTATAATAGACTTGTGACAGAGCCATCTGCATCGCAAGAGAGGACTATAAGGACTGAATGTGGATCCCAATATAGTACTTTCACTTTTCTTGCTGTTGTTGTTTACTTGCTTGTTTTATTCTTTTTTATTCTCCCCACTTTTGATCTGATTATTTTTTGTGCAGCATGATAAACGTGGAAATGTTTAGAGGAATTGTACATATTTAACCTGTATTGGATTACTCGCTATCTAGGGGAAAGGAAAGGTGGAGAGGGAAGAAAAAAAATTTGGAACACAAGATTTTGCAAGGGTGAATGTTGAAAACTATCTTTACATGTGTTTTGAAAAAATAAAAGGCTATTATAAAAAAGTTGAAACCATCTTTACATGTAATTAGAAAAATAATATACTACTAAAATAAAATTAAAGAAATAGAAAAAACTTGCCTTGTTTTCAATTTGGATCTATAATTTACAAGCTAGCTGTTTTGTTGTTCAGTCATTCAGGCTGAACTTTCAGTCATGTCTGACTCTTTTGTGACCCTTTGGGATTTTCTTGGCAAAGACTGGAGTGAGGATTTTGTCATTTCCTTCTCCAGCTTATTTTACAGATGAGGAAACTGAGGCAAACAGGGTTAAGTGGCTTGTCCCAAGTCACACAGCTAGTGTCTGAGGCAAGAGTTGAACTCAGGAAGATGAGTCTTCCAGATTCCATGTCTGGCACCCTATCCACTGAATCAACTCACTGCCCTTTGCAAAGTAAGTCACTTACTCCTTAGAAGCCTCAGTTTCCCAAGCTGCAAAAAGATGAGTTAGGACTCTATATAACCCTCATAACTTTTATGTTCTGTGATATAATGACCCACCTCATTTCTTATCTGGCTTTACACTACTTTTATTGATTTCTCCATGATTCCAACTTTGGGTATCTTCTCTTCTTTCCCACTTCTCACATGGTTTTTTGTGGTTTCTGTCTTATCCCATTGCTCCATGAAGGCATGGATTGTCTTTTTCCTTTTGTGGATCATCAGAGTGTAGCACAGTACCTAGCATGTAGTTGAAGCTTAATAAATGTTTATTGACTATTGATTATAACTTTTAAAGTTTCTCTAAATTCAAAAAACTTTATGATTCCATGATTAAGATTTGATAATTGAATACTTATATAGAAATGATCATAAATCGACAATTTACATAGCTACAATAAAAATATTAAAAATTTTACCTCGTTGAGTTATAAATTTACAGCAGTCTGCATAACCACCCATGGCAGCATAATGGAGTGGTGTATTTCCATTCATTGCAATAATTCCCAAATCTCCATTATAAGCAGAAATAAGCTTCAGGATCTAAAAGAAAATGAAAGGTTTTAAAGAAATATAGAATATATAACAAAAGAACACAGATGGAGTTTAACAGTTGTTTTAATGCAGTAATGAGTCTTTAAGAAATTAGGATGTTAAATATCAAAACTAGGGAGAGGAATTTTAATGGATTGAAATTGTTTTTAGAAAAAAGATAGCCCCTTGTACTCTTTCAATTTTGTTATTTTTATTTATTCTATTTAATTTTACATATGGATTACTATTTGCTGGTTCAATTATATGATTAAAACTTTAAATTTAGAAAAGTAATGGAATTCACAAAAGACATTTTGTAAAAGTATGACAATTATAACCAGAGTTGAAATTATTGAAATATGTAGGTCCTTTCAAATTGGCAGAACTTCAAATTTTGTTACAGTTGAGCAGATATCAGCCAATTTTAACAAATTAAACAGTCACTACAAAATATATAAGTGAGTAACTATATAAGGAGGAGGAAATGATTTAAAAATTTTGCCTGAAATTGTTGCAAGCTTATAATCTTTTTTGGGAAGTCACAATGGCATTTAAGATATAAATATATAATATAAGATATAACTCAAATTCTAAAAATCTCTGTTTACTAAATATGTTATGTAAATCCTAAGGAAAAGGGAAATATAAAATCTATGGTAGGAATTTTAGAAGTACTTATCAAAATTATTACATCAAAAAAGCCTCCTTTGGCAGCAAAATGTGAAGCATGTTGCCTCTCATTGTCATAAGCATTAACATCTCCTCCTCTTTCAAGTATACCTCGAACCACATCTATCTCTCCTTCTCTTGCAGCTTCCATTAATGCAGTTCGACCTGTTGACTAATATCAAAAAAAGCAGGCATTATTTACCTTGGTCATACCAAAGCAAGTCTTTGCCACTAGATTGATTTTAACTTCATGCTATGTAAAACCCAAAACATAGTGTCCTTTTGAATATAAGATTCAAAGATTCAAAAACTATTAGATCCTTAAGTACAATTGAAATGACAGCGATTAAGCCTAAAAATCAGAGACCTTAAATGAATGGTGTCAAAAAGGGAATAGATGTTAGAAACTTATGTTAAGGAAAGTATGTGTTGTAAAGTTGTAAACAGCTGATCAATAAATTGGAATAGAAAAAAAAATAATGAAGTTAAGTAAATGAAAATTAAAGAGCCTATATATGTATTTTAAAAAATAAATTTTGAAAATAATTTAGTACTATAAAATAATAATTATGATGTAAGGAAAGAAAATAATAGCTAAATTAAAACCTAAGTATATGTTTTTTAAGTATATAAAAATAGTAAAAAAAATTACTTCTGTTGCAATATAATTTATGTGAGTAGTCTTTTCTCTTTGATCATTTTCTATTTTTCTGTAATTATATTTTACTTTCACATAAAATTTTAATTTTTTTCTAAATAAAGGTTTTGAGTGTCAACTTATAATTCCATTAGTGTAGGAGCACTTTTTAAAGAAAACTTCCACTACCAATCAGGACAATTCCTCTTCTTCAAATTATAGTCTTATAGAAGTATCTAGGATGTTATAATGTTAAATGACTTGTTCAGGACACATTATCAAAAACAGAATTTGAATATTTACATACAGATTAGTAGAAATAGCTACTAATCTGAGTTTGGCACCATTATTCTAAGCAATTAAAATTACCTCCTGACCTCTTAATATTTCTATATTTAAACATAAGCATTATACTAATGTATATGAAGAAAATAATATTTATAATCATATTTTTATACCGAATTGATTGCATTTGGATTGGCTCCTTTTTCCAAAAGTCTCATACACACGTCTTTAATTTGATGTGCTTCTTCACAAGCTTTAAGAAATACCGGCGTTCCGTCAAATGTACAATTGTTAACATCTGCCCCATTTTCCAGGGCAATCAGAACACAGCGATAGTGTCTTTTGGTGGGCAATAAGCAGTAAAACAGAATCCCTGTAGAAAACCAGAAACATATAACTGAAAAAAGTATAGTCTGCAATACATCAGTTTCTGAAATGCAAAAAAATTTCCAAAGTCAGTAAATGTAGCATATATTTGTGTATTATATATTTAATTATATGTATATGTAATTATATATTTAATTATATGCATGTATGCATTTGGGGAGGTAGATAGGTGAATAGATAGATCAAATTGACATATAGATAGATGATAGATAGATATGCTTAAGTTGATGAGCCCAGAGAGGTGAATTCCACAGACCAAATCAGATCTTCCAAATATGAATTTTATTAAATACTCTTTCAGTAAAGGCTTAATACCACAACTTTATTCTACAAAGTAAGTTTGATCACATCATTTACTACATTACATTACATTAAAGGATTCTGCCTCTAATTATAAAATTCAAATTACTATAAAAATTTTCTCTGTGTTTAAGATTACTTCACACAAAGGAGCAACTGACCTTAATGGTTTTGTAGTTTTGTTAGCTCTTTTAGGCCACGAGTAATTCTGCCAACTCACTTAAGTCTAAAACTAGTATAAATTTCTGGGGCTTATCTGGTCTATTTCTGGATAGATTGGGTGCTGAAAATCTCCTATCCAGAACTACTTAGAGAACTGACAAGGGGAATAACGAGATGTCAGTATTTGGATTGTTAATAACACAGAACAAGAGGCCCAATTGACAATTCAAGCCCTTTTCAGACAGAAAAGACTATAACAAAGCATTATTACAATGATTATTATAACAAATTATTTACAAATCTATTAAAAGCAATTCAAATGAACTGAAATGGAGTACCACAACTAATTGGATCTTTCTTTGAACCCTAAGTTTAAAGAAGATTTGAGAATGGCCTAGACTATAGGGCATCCTCAGAGACAGTCCTGGCTTAGAGCAATTCTATTAAAAACATGGAAAAGTATAAAAATCTGGACAATAGGATTGTTAAATATAATGGTTCCTGCTGCTGAAGAGATTAGGCTGGTTAATTACTCAAGTTTAAGAGTTCTGAGTTACTATAGGGCCAAGTCTTACACTAATAGAACCACATCACCACTACTATCACCCACTACTGCCCAGAGCAGGGGCCACAAGACTGACCAATATAGAAAACAAAAAACGTGGGAAAATGGAGCAGCTTACTGCTCTTCAGGCAATCAGTATTGGTATCTAGCCTGTGAAAGGCCAATATACTTCCAAGCCTGGGTGAAATAGGGAGATCCAGTTTCAAAAAAATAAAATAAAATAATGAGTATGTTCTTTGTCATTACAAATATAAGACAGAGTATCATCCCATGTAATGCTAACAATTTCCTATTTAAAGTTAAAATCAATTAGTATATAATTTTTCTAATGCTGGCTTCTTTTACCCTAAAAAAACTTTGCAAGCTAAATTTTCACAGAATAAATCTGAATCGAATTATGGTAAGATTTTGGCCACTGGAAAAAGCATTGAGTAAATTGCTTAATGATGGAAATGTTAAAATCAAGGATATAGCTTAGAAAATGAGAAAATACTTCTTCTTCTACCTTTTCGGATCTAGCTGCAAATATAATTTTATGTTTGATAATATGATGGGATTTTTACCTTTTCCTTCATTATCAACAATGGTCATATCTGCTTGTGCTGCAGCCAATTTTTCCATAGTTAAATCATGGCCCAGCTCTGCAGCTCTCATAGTTGGAGTACATCCCCTTCGGTCTTGCACATCAGGATGAGCTCCTAGCTGAAGAAGAAAGCTAACCATATCAACATCATTTGAGACAGAAGCCAAATGAAGAGCACTAACACCATTAGTAGGCTCAGTGAAATTAATAAGTTCAGGGTATCCCATTTTGGTCAGTTTCTCTATCTGCTTCTTATTTCTTTCACGAACACATTGAAGAACTTTATATATCTGCAAATTTTCAAGTCTCTTATCCGCTAACGCCATTCTTGATCAACTTTTTCCTAAAAATCGTTTCTAGATTTAAAAAAAAATGGAAATATAAGATTAGTTTTAGTCACTGTTTTATTAAAAATATTTTATTATCTTAACATTTTTTCTCATTTTGACAGTGCTATCATTTTATTTTGTAAGCTGAAGTTAATATACTTGGGGAAAGCGCATATAAAGAATAATACCTAAGGCGTTTATCTACATTTTAATACCTATCAAAAGTAATAGATAATTTCAGAAGTAGAAGATAATGGTCACCTAGTCCAATCTCAATCACTACTTGAAAAAAGAATTCCTTTTTGACCATCCCTTCATAATTCAACCACAAATTTGATAAAAAATGTATTTATTAAATATCTATTTTGTGCTTGGTGTTGGAGAAAAAAAGACAAAAAAAAAGAAAACCTGTCTTCAACGAGTTTATGTTCTGACTTTAATAAAAATATATCCTATTTTCCCAAACAAAATTTTTTTCATCCCACTGGGGTAGTTATTTAATTATCAAATTAAATCTGATTTACTTTGCTATTTAAGCAATATATCTAAGTCAATTACTATGCTTTTAAATGTTCTTTAATTAAAAACAGCAAAATAGGGATTATTTTGTAATTTTAAAGCACAAAGTAACATCTGGATCACTACTTGCTTCTTTCACATGGGACCTCCAAAAAAAGTAATCCCAGGGCCTAGGTACCTTGTGGGTTTGAAGCTATGCAAATCAAAGCCTCACAAGCCCCCAGCAATGTAGTTTCTTTTAACAATCTATCAGAAGAACTAGTTAGCTAAAAAGCAAAGACATTTAATGAAAGAACATAGTAAGAAAAGTAGCAATAGAAAATTTTGCCCATAAATCTAGCAAACACTTATCCATAAACACATACATTAAGAAGAAGATAAATGCAGAAGAGATCTGTAAGGGGTCACATATAGTTGTATACACAAAGGAACACACAAAAGCTCATTATTTAGGAAATATAAGATGCCCAAGCACATATGTGAAATAGCACCTCACCCTTCAAAAATTCAGGGTTGTACCACTGTTTTCTATTGCTCTTTTTGAACCGACTTCATTTGGGGTTGAATCTGGACATCATGTTGTATCTCTGCTGTTCTCTGTCTTTTCCTCCAATGCTTTTCTGCCAGATATGTCTTGTGATCATTGATTAACATTATTTCTACCTTCTAAGTTTTAATTCCTCAGGGACACCTGCCAATTTCTGTACTCTAAGATATAAGAACTGGAAAGTTTCTCCCTAAGGCAGGATGATAGTTTTTTAGTCAGAATCTCCATGGCAGAGCACCCTAATGACCATTGATCAGGACCAGCAACCCCATCATCTTCACCTAAGGTGAGATAATTCAGCTTTGGAATTGAGCCTGTGACAGAACTGCCATCCATAGTGACTGGAGGTGACTTCATAATGGATTATCCAAAGGGTAAATCTATTAATAGAAAGATTTCAGATTTGGACTTCTCTTATCTAGCTACTAGTCTTTGACTCTTATCACTAGACTAGAACCAGAGGCTAAACCAGACAGATATCTTGCCATCTTTCTGCTGCAAATGAATCCCATCTACCTCTTATTCAGGAAATGGTTCAACTCTAATTTGAGATCTAGGGCTCAACTACCTGAAAAGCCCACAAGAGTCTCCTACCCTTATAGAGCAATCAATAAAAAAAAGACTTTATTAAGCCCTTATCATGTAGCAGGCATTGTGCTAAGCAAATAGAGAAAATTTTCTTCCACTCAGAAACTCTGTAATTCAGAGCCATAGAGTGTCCCAGTATGAAATTTCCCTTTCAATATTACCATTTCCCTCTCTTATACACATCTTTATGTCTGCCATAATTCCCATGTTCCTATCTCAACCTATGCTTTCATTTCATTGGGCCCAATGCAACCTAGGTTCTACTGTGAACCAGTTACCTTTAATGCTAGATTTCTCATGTTCCTTCTGTTTTCCTGAAATTCTTAAATCTGGCACCTCTTAAAAGTCACTGAGGCAGGGATCATTTTCTCTAACTGACAACTTTGTAGACTAAGAAGAGTAAATATGTTTCTTGTTCTTCCCCCTGATACTTCTCAATTTTCACACTGTCACTCAGCAACTTCTCTTCCTTGTGGTTCACAAACTCTATTACCCTGGTGGTTATAAGGTACTGTAATCCAGGTCATTTTCCTTCCTCCCTTCAAGAAACTCAGGGCCTGATTCACAGCTTTCAAATCTACTCCAAACTATCATACTTGGGGACCTCAGCCCCAATACTCTGGTTTTCTATTCACCAGGCTCCTCAAATGACACAAGTCTACAGTTTTACTTTATCTTACTCTTAGAGAGAAAGTCATAAGTCAAAGTCAAACCTTGATCCTCACTAACACCCACAAGTCACACATCTCCATAATCAATAACTTTAAAATTCTCCTGGAAAAAATCCTTATTCCTTCTTTCCCTGTGCATCTCATCTCAATAAAATTTCTTTCCTTATCAAACCTCTGTTTGCTCCTGCTTTCCCAAGCCATCAACCCTACTCTAGTCTCATTTCCCTTCCTTCAGAATCTTCAAATCCCCCATACATTAACCAGTTGTACATATACTGTCCTCTACCTATGAATCCCTTATCTCTTTGTCTTAATATTTTTCATTTCTTTCCAAACTGCAGTCCTTCCTTACTCTTGTCAACCCTTTTCATTTATAATCACATCCTAAAGAATAATGCCACAGGAAGCCATAAAACCCCACTGACTAAGCCCCCTTCAAATCTGTTATATAGGTTCTCATTTCTCTTCAGAAATTCTTGTTTTACAGAAAACTTGCACATGAAAAGTGCTCACATGGTGATCAGAAGAAACAACACAAGGATACTCTCAATCTCTCTCTGAAAATGTTTGGAATCAACTATGTAATAGGGGAGAATCTGGCAAAGGACATCCCAACATGATGTGCCTTCATGAAAAACAAAAGTGCTGAATGAAGCAGAATTGCAGTAGCTCAAAAGAAAGACAACATGGTCAGATTTAGAAACATCTGTATTCCATATGGTCATGTGAACTATTTTTTGCGCTATCAGCCTTCTAAGCTCATAATGGTTTGTTCAGCCATAGTCGGACACACTGTCACTTGTATATGGGAATGTCATTTTGGTCCTCTTCAAGAATTAAGGACAACAATGAATTAAAACCATTCCAAGCCTTTTTCTCTCATAACCAATATGATACCTCCCCTTGCCTCTCATCAGAGTGCTTCAAATATAATGCTAGGACAATAGTTGAACTGGGAAGGCCTAAGTTAATCTCCACATATCCCCATTATGAAATAGGGCTGTTAAGAAGTCAAGAAGCAATGGGGAATGGGGCTGTATGAGTTAACTTGCATCAGGTGGACTGTTATAGGACCCAATTGTAGGCCTTTTGGGCAAGGAGGATAGAAAGACAGTTTTAGGACTCTGTCAAGAATTCCTGTGACTTCAAGGAATGTCCTTGCTGACTGATTTTAAAATTTTTTCTGATTGTTTTCACCTTTTCTGGACTATTAAAAACATGTTAGAGATTGCTTTTTACCCAGTTAAAAACAATTTTTATTGAAGTATTTTATTTGCAAAACATATGCAAGGATAATTTTTCAACATTGACCCTTGTAAAACCTTGTGATCCAATTTCCCCCTCCCCCCACCCTTTCCCCTAGATGGCAAGTAAGCCAATGTATGTTAAACATGGTAAAAATATATGTAAATCCAATATATGAATACATATTTATACAATTATAAGATTGTATAAGAAATTCAGATAAAAAGGAAAAAAATGAGAAGACAAAATGCAAATGAACAACAACAAAAAGAGTGACAATGTTATGTTATGATCCACACTCAGTTCCGCTCTCTGGGTATAGATGGCTCTCATCATTACAAGATTATTAGAACTGGCCTGAATCATCGCATTGTTGAGAAGAGCCACATCCATTAGAATTGATCATCATATAATCTTGTTATTGTTGTGTACAATGATCTCTTGGTTCTGCTCATTTCACTTAACATGAGTTCATGCAAGTCTCTTCAGGCCTTTCTGAAATCATCCTGTTGATCATTTCTTATAGAACAATAATATTCCATAACATTCATATACCATAACTTGTTTAACTGTTCTGTAACTGATGGGCATCCATTCAGTTTTCAGTTTCCTCAAACATTTTTGCACATGTGGGTCCCTTTCCCTCCTTTAAGATCTCTTTGGGATACAAGCCCAGTAGAAACACTGCTGGATCAAAGGGTATGCACAGTGTGATAACTTTTTGACCATAGTTCCAAATTGCTCTCCAGAATAGTTGGATCCGTTCACAATTCCACCAACAATGTATCAGTGTGCCAGTTTTCCCACATCCCCTCCATCATTCGTCATTATCTTTTCCTGACATATTAGCCAATCTGAGAGGTGTGTAGTGTTACCTAAGATAAAAAATATTTTTAAAAGAAAAGAATCCTCAGAGGAGTTTTAATAATTCACTGTATCATAGAACCCTGAGCAAGATGGCCAAACTATCCATATACTTCACTATTTACAAAATTCCTTTGCCCTGATTTTATGACTCAAATCTCTCTCAATATGATCCCCATTCTCTCTCCTTCACTTGAAGCTTAGAGGAAGGGTTGACTTCTGTTCAAGGTCAACTTAGTAGGCAGTGTATAGCAGTGAACAGACAATATATTTAACAGTTAAGAAGACCTAAGCTTCAGGGACAACTTCATAGCACAATGGGATAGAGCAATTGCCCTAGAATAGGGAAGACCAGAGTTCAAATTCAGGATTCCAACACTTCCTAGCTGTATAACCTAGCAAGTCACTTAATTAACCCCAGGTGCTTGCAAAAAAAGACCACCTGAGTTTAAATCCTGCTGCAAACACTTCTCTGCATTATCCAGACAAGTCACTTCTCTGTTTCCCATCTATAAAATGAGAGAGCAGAACTTCCAAGACCAATTCTAAATTTATTATTCCTTTAGTTGTGTCCTTGATCAGGTGATATGTTTGGAAATGTAACGATGTAAATGTAACAACTAGCTCTCCAAAAGAAAAATGTATGTTGCACACACTTTTAATCTTCAATATTAATATTTTCTCCATCATTCTCTTGTCTAGAAATGAAGAAAAAAAATCAAGTCCTGATTTGTATTACTCTCAATTTCCAAGAAATAAATGACCACACTGAAAATTTAATCATTAGCTTCAAAACAAACAGATTCTAATTGAACCCTACCTTATTCAAATTCCCTGACCCACCTCCTCTGGAAGCTTGTCCTTTGACCATCCCCTCCTCACTCTGTCTTAGTCTCCTAATTTACTAGTTCTTTCCCTCCTGAGTATAAACTTGTCCAGCTCTATTCCCATCATTAAAAATCTCTTCAAGTGGCAGCTAGGTGGCGCAGTAGATAGAGCACCAGCTCTGAAGTCAGGAGGCCTGAGCTCAAATCCAGCCTCAGAAACTTAACACATCCTAGCTATGTGACCCTGGGGAAGGCACTTACCCCCAACTGCCTCAGCAAAAAAAAAAAAAAAAAAAAAAAAAAAACGACAACGACAAAAACAAACAAACAACAACAACAACAACAAAAACAAACAAAAAAACGGAAAAAAAAATGAAAAAACCCACAATAACCACCTCTTCATTTGCCAAGCTAGAAGTATGTATTTCCTTTCCCTTTCACAGGCAAACTTCTATACACCTTCATTACTTCTTCTCTCTCTAAATTCCCCTAATATTTTTATAGGCCTTTGCAATCTAGCCTCCATTGTAACCACTCAAATGAAGCTATTCTCTCTAAGTCTTTAAAGATATCTTTATTGTTAAATCTAATGACTTTAGTCCTCATCCTTCTTGATCTAACTGCAGCTTCTGACACTGGTAACTACTCCTCCTCCCATTTCCTGGATAATTATCTCCTTCCTAGGTCGTTGTGACATTGCTCTGTTCCTGTATTATTCTATCACATTTATCTTACTCTTCTTTTCAGGATTATCACCTGTGTCTTATATGTTTTGTATATAGGTACTTTAAGACTCCCTATACTCTTTGTGATTTCATAAACTACCATGGTTTTAATGATCATTTCTATGAAGATAATATTTAAATCTATAGCTCTCAATCTCCTTAATTCTAGTCTCATTTCCAAATGCTTGCTGGCTATTGCCACTTGCCAAATTCAATATAGCCAATATTGAACTCAATATTTTCCCTCCTAAATAATAATTAACAAGTTTTGGCCTAGAGTATCTCTTGCCATATATATAGCATCACTAAGAACAGGGGTAAAACAGGAACTACAAACATTTCACATATCTTAGTGAACTTAACAGTTTAGAAATTCCCCAACCTGGTGTCTTAAAGAGTGAAAAGCAAATATAAATAAGATAGATTAAGACATAAAATATATAGTCTTATTCACTGTTGCAACTACTTTAATTTTCCTTTCCAACCACCTCCTTTTTTTTATCCTGGGTGCATTAATGTTGTCTGTGCAGAAACTTTTTAATATTAAGAAATCAAATGTATCTATGTTATCTTTTATACTTGCCTTCCATCTTTTGGTTTAGCTTAATAATAATTGTCTTTCAACTGTATAAATATGTATACATATATTGTATTTAACATATTTATCATGTATGGGACTACCTGCCATCTAGGGAAGGGGGTAGAGGGAAGGAGGGGAAAAGTTGGAACAAAAGTTTTTGCAAGGGTCAATGTTGAAAAATTACCCATGCATATGTTTTGTCAATAAAAACTATAATAATAAAATAATTAATTTTTTAAAAGTCAAAAAAAATAATAATTGTCTTTTGCACATTCATACAATCTTGGGGTTAGATGTAACCTTAGGTATCATCTCATCCATTCTCCCACTTTTCCACTAAAGAAGCTCACACCAAAAAAGTAAGCAACGTATACACTGTGATCATTAAGCTAGTTATTGATAAAGTGTGACTATTTGTTTGCTTTCCAGGTAAGTTCTATCAATTTTAACAGGTCCCTTTTCCATGCATTTTTTTTTTAATTTTCTTTTTTTACAAAATTCAGGATATGGGGCAGCATTACCTGGAATAGATGGTAGTGTTCAATTATTTATTTTGGAGCAAAGTACTAAACAACTTATTCTGTTCATGTTAAGGACTAAATCTTGAGAAATCTGAATTCCTGTCAATTTTAAAATTAATATTATGCCTTCATTGTCATAACTTCCTAGAAAATAGGGTGAAACCAAAGTAAGAAACTTGATTTCATGGAATGAAGTTGTAAATAACAATAGATCTTATTTTATCATATATAGATGTCAAACAATTACAAACAAATCTTCAAGGCATTCATGTGTAATGACCAATAATAAGAAGGATGAATAGAATCGTCAGTGAATAATAGATTTGAAAGGGACCTGAGAAGTCACCTAGTCCAACCTGGAGGACTAGGAATTGTCAACACAAAAATCTCCATAGACTGGCAACATTACATCATCTCTGCTAATAGGCCTGTTTTGAAGGGGGATTCCCTATTTTCCTGAAGCAGTAGATTGTACTTTTTGCACAACTCTAATCTTGGGATTTTTCTCCCCACAACACAAATGTACTCCCTTCCCATAGCTGATGTAGTTACAAAAAAGCCAAGAGTAGTTAAAAGAGATGATGTGTTAACATGTTAACACAAATATTAACACCCAGTGATGCCTTTATGAAGTATGAACACCTTTCTCTAAGTTAATCATAAAGAGCAACAGGATATCTGGTTTAAAAAATGGGCTACATTGTCCTGGAAGCTTCAGCAGCAACAGGCAGTGCAGGCTAACATCTGCTTGTGAAGCAGGTAAGGAAGAGGAGATTTCTCTCACCTTCCCTTCTATAAATTATAGAATATACTGCAGGGGTCCTCAAACTTTTTAAATAGGGGGCCAGTTCACTGTCTCTCAGACTGTTGGAGGACCAGACTATAGTAAAAACAAAAACTTTGTTTTGTGGGCCTTTAAATAAAGAAACTTCATAGCCCTGGGTGAGAGGGGGATAAACATACTCAGCTGCTACATCTGGCCCGCGGGCCTTAATTTGAGAACCCCTGATATAGTGTGTCCAGTTCGGAGCAAGACGCATATATTTCAGAACGATACAGAAACAAAAGGCTGTCATTTAAGGCCAAAAGCAAATCAAAAAAGTATGTGAATCTGGCTGCAGAAAGGTAAAGCTATGCACAGAAAAGAAAACTAGCTCTGGCAATACTGGGTCTTGAGAGAAAAGACATTGAAAGATTATCTGAATAACATACCTCCTAGAAATGTGCCAAGCTCAAATAGCTGCTTTCTGAGGACTAAAATGCAGAAAAAGTATGGGAAAGTCCTATGATACGAGAATTTGTAAATTGTCTAAGTTTTTGAATGTGTGTGCCTATTTTTTGCACAAAAGTTGCATATATTTGTGGGAGATGGTATTCCCCAAGTTTATAAGCTAATGATCTTTACTGTGACATCTTAGTAAATGTCTTGTGTCTAACTGTATTTCCTTGCTGATCATAAAAGTGAAACATATTGGTGAGGGCTCATGAGTTCTACAGTATTATCAATACATTAATAAATGGATGAGCTTGAAGAATAGAAGACCTGAGGCTTATCTTTCTTTTCTACCTCATACTTCACAAAGAAATTATAAACCCTTTAAAATCAGGGTTTATATGTAGGCTTATATGTCCTAGTATCTGGCACATCTTAGGTACAGGAAGCATTTAATATATGTCTGTTAAATGCTTTAAACCAGAAAAAAATGTAAGCTACAATCCAGTATCAAACTGACTCCCACTATGAAAATATTTTCTTAACAAAGCAAGAAGTTTCCTTCCTAAATTGAGCACAGAAAGATGAATTTTGATTTCCCATACATAATACTAGACAATATTCTTGACTTCCCATTTTAAATTTTAGCAATTTACAAGTATAACACTTTCTGGATTTCAGGAGTCTGTTCCTCTTCTCAGTCTGATTCTCAGTTGCCAGGAGTCAAGATCCTCAAAGGTGCTTCCTCCTTCAGGTATGCCATACTATCAGTATGTGCCTTTATTGTCTCAATTATCCATTAAACTTTCTTAAATCAATGATTCCTCAAATAGTTAGATAGAGTAATTGTCACTCCATACAAAATCATAACCAATTTTGGAAGGTGTGAGTGGGTTGTGAGGAGGCCAGGAGGAAGGGATCCTTTACTTTTCCTCACAATGGCTTCTTCTATTCAATTTTTTTCCTGGCATGAAAATCCCCCAGAACTGTTCAAATTTGACTAGAGTTTTACAATCTAAAGCCACCAAAGAAACGGGAAACTCAAAAGGGAAGCTTTTCTCAAATTAATCAAGAGAAGTATTTGAACCTTATAAAGAAATCAAAACATATATTAATTTTTATAGTTAAATATCCCATTAACGTCTCATAATTGCATTTTGGGCCTCACTCTGTGATGATATCAACTAGAGCTCAAAATGCTCTCCTCCACATAACTATCAAAATTTTTAAAAAAATCAGAAACAAAATTTTTGATATTGAATTGAACATCAAAGCAAAATGAGGAACTATGCAAGAATTATCACTTGGAAACTTTACCATTACCATTTTGGGTGGCTTAGGAAAAAAAAAACCCTTTTACAATAAGGAAAAAGATAAATAAAGAATTAAGTCACCTAATTTTATTTTCTAGATTTTTCAGCCCCATATAAGAGGTGTAGAAATCTTTGTTTCTTTTATGAGCAATTGAAGAATGAAACTGAAATTGGTATTCTATCTGCTAACTATTTAATTTTCAATTCAACAAACATTACCTGCTTTTTTTATGTCTGTTAAGTACAGGCAGAATCCCAAACTGGAAAAATGCTATTTCTAATCTCATGGAATAACATAGTGGTATGTGACATATATACCAATTTTTTGCCACAGTTCCCTTCTAATTGTCCTGCCTCAGGTTTTCTAATTGTTCTGCTTCCATCTCCTTGGTTGCAACACTTCCATACTCTCTTGATCATTAGAATTGATATAATTTAGGGCTGGCTATACCAAGATTATAAATTGTAAATGTTTAATCCAGATAAGGAGAAAGACCTTCTATCTTAGACATCATGACCCCAAACCTTCCCTACTTATCAAAATGTCCAGTGCCTCCCCCAATTATGTCATTGTTGTTCTTGATACCAACTTATTAGAATGTTCCTTGCCTCCCCCTACCCTGTCAGAACTGGATTGATAGTCTGTTCCCATTCTCAGTGCTCTGATTCTGTCTTTGCTTGGTCTACCCCAGTAGCTTGGAGACACATGTATATATATTTCATGGCAATCTCACATTTCTGGTTAGATGCTTTGAAACATCAGCCCTGGGGGCAACATGCCCCCAGCACAATCTCTTCCTCTCAAATAAAATTATTAAAAACTCTCTAATCTCCATCTTGTCTCAGTTTCTCCAACTTTACATTTGGAGATCCCACCTAGATATGAGAGCAGGATTAGAGAGTAGAGACTTTTTGGTTCTCCACCTAGGGCCTTGGGGAGGCAGAGGATCTGACTTTTTGACCTGGACAGGCTGGCCCTATGGATTTCTCCAGAGTCTCTGGAAAGAGAGCAATTTTCAGTCACAGCCAAACCCAATGGTAGACACCTTCATTTGGGCCACAGGAGAGTTAAATCTGAGATGCCTTAGGGCATAATCTGATCTGTTTATCTGTTCTGTTTGTCTGTGCTAGCTTCTGGATTCTCAGAATAAAAAAATATCGATGGGTATTTGTTGGAATCCTTACAAAGTGTTAACTCATTACAATTGATAGAGACAATAATTATCTAATTGGTTCACTATGGTTGATCTGATCCTACAAGGAGATGTTATGGGCCAGAACCTGAAACAAGGTACTAAGTGGAATTGAGGAGACAATGTTTAAATCTAGTTTAGCATTGATTTAATCATACAACAAATAATGGTTTCCCAGTGATATAATGATTGGTGTGTACTTAGTGAACAGTATATAAGCAAGAAGCTCTCAGGGCCAAAGAGCACTCTGGGAAATACAGAAGCCCACTCTCAGAGGCGGAGTCAGATTCATCTTCCACCTTTGTGCTGGCTAGCGACTGAAGAAAGCAGAGGGCAAAGGACAAGCTGCAAGAGCTCTTGGAACACCAAGCAAGAGAGATAGGCCTCTAGGAAAGCTAACCGGGCCCAAGGAAAGAGATAAGAAATAAACATTTGGATTTTATCAGCTGGCTGTATTTGGAGTAATTATTACTCTGAACTAAAACTAAGGCTGCCTCCAGAAAACCTCCCCAAGAAACCTGGTCCCAGAGAGAACCATTATATTTTAAAGAAGAGAACACGACAGATATTAACTTCTGAGGACTATGCACACTGGATGCAGTATGGTACAACAACTGTGGTTCTGAGTGCCCTTAGGGCACTATCTGGTTCTCTGGGCATTCTCTGGGAAGACAGAGAAATGCACCTAACTGGGGCTTGGAAACCTAAAAAGCTCCATTTGGATTCTGGGAGGGAAGACTTTAGAACTGCAACAACTTCCCTCAGGGCAATTACTAAGCTTTCCAGATAGCTTCTAGTCTGTATATGTTAAGTGTTTTATTTAATGTTGTAATTGTGCAATCTATGTTTGTGTGATTTGTGTTCTGGGTTCTGTGTGACTTGTCTGTTTTTTGTTGGTTAAAAAGCTCTGTTAAAGTTTTAAGAACAATGATTAAGAATTGGTCATTTCAATATTGCAACTGTGCTTAGTATAAAAATTGCTTGTGGTTCTTAACTTCTTAAGCTTTTGCACTAATTTGTAAGAAAAAAGAAAAGAGCTTGGCCATTTTAAAACTGGCAGGCAGCTTTTTCCTTGAAGCAGTTTTCAAAGTCTGTTAGTAAGATTAAAGGGGAAAAGCAATAAAATTCAATGTTGGCCTGGGCTGGGCAATAAAAGCTCTAGAGATAAGAAAGATGTTAATTGCTGTGAGAAGAGAACTCAGGCAGGACAAAGAGAAAAGAAAGCAAACACACTGTATTTTGGGGGGCATTTTAAAATGGTGTTCTGGTAAATGGTTTTACTATTACCTGTGCATGCCAGATGTGGTTATCTTGAGTATAAAATCTTAGAATCTGTTTGAATATTGAAACATTTGATATTAAAGAGAAAACTTATTTTTAAAAAGTTGTATTTGATTTGATTGAGTTTAACAATGGCTTGTTAAAGTGAAGTTCTGTTAACTTGCCTGAAAAGAAATCACATGCCTCTAATTAGGTAAAGTATGTTACCTTCTGAAAAACATTGGGTAATTTGTAAATATTAGGACATGTGTGAGTTTATGAATTTATTTAGCTATTCACTGTATTGTGAATCTTTTAAGTTTTGAAGGGAAATGGCAGGAGAATCTCTGAAGCTGATTTAAGAGAGAAGGGGAGAGAAAGTATGAGAAAGGTATTTGGGAGGAGAGCCAAGAAGGAAAATTTGCATGTGGAAAAGAAGTTGGGTGAGATAGGGAGAAAAGGAATCTTTTTCCTTCAAGGTAAAAATTCAACTTCTGTCACTTTAGCAATGGAACATCTAGTGAGAAAGGCTGATGGTTTGGGAATTGTTTAAAGTATGTAGCAAGAGGGAAAGAGAAAAGTTGAGTAGAAGGTCAGGAAGCATGGTTGGAGTTAGGAGAAATACCACGTGGAATGGGGGAAGAGTGGTCATGGAAAGAGCATTGTCAAGGTGATAATCTAATTCTCCTTCTCCCCTTCCCTTCCCTCCCCAAGGTGTTCCAGCTGCTTTCTGCAGAGGCTTGACTCTGGGCCAAAGAAAGCAAGTGATTTAAAGACACAGTCCACTTTTATTATAGTTAATTGACTGAATATTTAGATAACATAATGGTTTCCTTGGTTAAGGAATATGGTCATAAATGTGATCTATAATTTGGTAGGGTTATTTCTGAAAGTTTAATATTTTTAAGACTCAGATTCTTTTATGTGGTATTTGGATATTCTGTATAAGTTTTAATTGATTGTATTGATTGTATCCTGAAATTATGCCCATTATTTAAAGGGTCTCTGAAAATAATAGTTTTTTTTCTTTGTCCTTTTGAAAATGTTTCTGTTATGGACAATTTACAATTTGGGATTTCTCTATGTATTGGGTATTTTAAAAGTAAAATGACTTGTATAATGTTCAACTTAGGAAACTACATAGATATGAAAGATAAGTTGTGAACTCACTGGAACACATTTTTACTGTTATCAATATAAGGGGCTTATCTGAAGCTTTGGTTAATGGGATTTATTGTTGGAAGTAAAATTTCTTGGGCTTGTAGTTAATATTATTTAGGAATTTTAAAGCTCTATCCTCTGACAGTCAGTGGGACAATTAACTGGAATAAAAATGAGTTAAGGCCATTTTGTCCTGTCCTGTATGCCGAAGGATTAGTTTTTATAGTTAACATTATATCCTTGTATTTTTCCCCCTGTGCCTGATCAGAGCCAATGGTCAATAGAAACTATTAATGCAATTCAACTATGTCACACTTTGCTGTTTCCAATCTGATTGTGTGTCTGTTACTGGATATTTGTAACTGTGGATATTCGGGTTTTTAAAGGTTTCTAACTAATGAGAGGACAATTAGCATAGTTGTCTGTGAAACTTGAACTCCTGTTTTAATTATTGGGTCTATATAGAGCTGACAGCCTTTTGCCTGTCCAGTGAACTAAGCATGTCTCCTTACATGGGAAGCTGTTGGACATACTGGCCTTTTCACTGGCCTTGTAGCAGACTGTTCTCTTCTTTGTTAGATTTGGGTTTTTTGTTCTAGATTTTGGTCAAATTACAGTTATATTGAACTGCTTCTGGAACCAGGATCAGTCCATGGGAAGCTTTGATCATTGATTAGCATACCACACACAGCCTTCTGCTTGGACTGAGAATCTCCAACCCTTATCAGTATGAAGCAGTTTTTGAATGAGACCATCATCCTAGTGTACTTTGGATTGAAATGGGGAATTTGGGAATGGTTGCTGAATGACTGTTAAATCCTGACTGGGTCATCTATTACTGTGTGTTTAAGATTTGGGATGGAATTGTATTGCTGTGTGTTTAAGATTTGGGATGGAAATGTTAAAATTGTGTAACTATGGCTGTTTGCGGAATTTTTAGGAAACCCTACTGTACTAATTTGATGTATAGGAATTTAATTAATCTTGGGATTTATATGTGGGATGGTTATTTGATAATTTATTTGGTTGTGTTTTTTTTTGTTTTTTTTTTTTTTGGATAATTCCATTTGCCTAAACAAAAAGGGGAGGAAGAGATATAGGGAATTAAGGAAACTGGCAAATTTTTCTGAAAAATACCTGAAAGAGTGGGAACCCCTAGTTCCTATTCACTTTACTGCCTCAGGTACTTCTGCCCCACCCCTTATCTCACTAGTTTAGATTGAATTAGAAATCATTTAAACAGTGCTTTTTGCATTTTTATTATGCTTCAGCTTTGGAACCTTTTATTTATTCTGTTGGAATTTCCCTGGCAAACTCAGTTTTGGGGCCTATTTTTTAGGAAATCTTCAAGATACAGACACCTGTCTTGGGACTGGCAGTCTCTCTGATCTGTTTCTCCAGTCCCATAACCCTAGTTCCTTAATTCGTATTTCAGCATTCTCAAAGGACATTATAGTTTTATATCAGGCCTTTAAAAGTTCAGAGTTTGCCTACCTTGATGATCTAACTGTGCACTCTCTGATAACTCCACTCAGAAATCTGGATCTTTTCCATATCCTGGTAGCAGTCTTTCCCCACTCTGTCTATTCTCCCAGAAAGGGACAGATGGAGCCACTTTCGGTCCCATTTTCCCCCCTGTAGTCTGTCAGACAGAGATGTGCTCTGCCATTCTTTCCCCTCATATTAAGGCTAAGGCTGGCAGGCACCACCACTTTTAGCACCGCAGCCCTCCTGCCAGGCAGTTCTGGATATGTTGAGTTAAGTGCACAAATGACCACAGATCTAAGTCACAGTGAACTATCCATCTCACACTGGATTCTCTGGCTGAGATGGTCCAGAACTGCAGAGGACCTGACATGCTACAACAGGAAGCCTTTGTACTGCTGTTAACTCTGGGCTTGTCAGGGAGAGACTTGTCCTTGCCTTACGTCCTTGCATTTTTCTAGTTTTATTTTGGTTTATTTGCTTCACATAAGGTTGGTCAAAATTATGGTGCTAAGACCTTCCAGGTATTTAGAAGAAGGTAATTCAATGATTTGAATTTTCAGAAGAGAAAGTATGGAATGTTGTGCCATAGTTCCCTTCTAATTGTCCTGTTTCAGTTTCCCTTAAATTGTTCTGCCTCAGTTCTAATTGTTCTGCCTCAGTTCCCTGGATGCAACACCATCCTTTCCTCCTGATCGTTAGAACTGATATTATTTAGGGCTGGCTACGCTAAGATTATGAACTGTAAATGTTTCATCCAGAGAAGGAGAAAGACCTTCTGTCTTAGACAGCATAACCCCAGATGTTTCCTACTTATCAGAACGTCCAGTGCCTCCCCCCATTCTGTCATCATTGTTCTTGATGCCAATTTATTAGAATGTCCAGTGCCTCCCTCCATCCTGGCAGAACTGGATTTGATAGTCCATTCCCGCTCACTGTACTCTGACTCTGCCCCTGCCTTGGTCAACCCTGGTAGCTTGGAGCCACCTGTGTGTGTGTGTGTGTGTGTGTGTGTGTGTGTGTATATATATATATATATATATATTCATGGGAACCTCACATTCCCAGCTGGATGCTTTGAGACATCAATCATGGGGGCAACATGTTCCCAGCACAATCTCTCCCTCTCAAATAAAATATTAAAAATTATTTAATCTCTATCTTGCCTCAGTTTCTCCAGCATTACCCCAATAAACATAATTTATGTGGGTAATTGTTTTTTTTTTATTTTTTGGAGGGAAAGGGTGTGTGTGTCCAGTATCTGTGATTTCACTGGGATAAGGGAGATCCCTATGAGGAAATGCTTTCTTTACCAATTCACATCGCTATTGTCTCCTATGCAATTTCTATATAGTCTTAAGGAGTTACTTGGAGACGCTGAGAGATTAAATAACTTATTTTACTTGTCCAACATCAACATCACTAAACCATTATATGTGTCATCAGCCTTAGTATGTCCTTCCTTCCTGAAGAGGACCATAACACTGGAAAAATGTCATTACTTGCAAGTGAATTGGATTTAAGTGAGGAGAGCTGTGCAAAGTCAACAACTTTACTCTTTGCCCTAGAGAGTCTAGTAGGACTAGGTCCAGTGGCAAGTCATATGATCAAGATGACTGGACATGGCCCTGATGGCAGTGAGAGACCATGGACTTTTTAAAGATTATTGTCTTTAAGGTTAAAGGCAATACTTATTCAGTGTTCTATTTAGATAAGGAATAGGCTCTTTTACCTAATCCAGAAAATAAAATCAAACAAACATATCAAGGTAGGAAGTGGAAGCTCTCAGGGTTTCTGGCCAAAAAGGAAACAATTGTTATTTACACTCATTCTGAGCCACCAGAGCCCAAACCATGACCAAATGAGGCTTGGACTGAGACGAATTGTACACATCAATCGAGAGCCAGAGTGATTTGAGTTTAAGATTTAATGCATGATGCTTTAGAAAGTAATCTAGTCTATAAACCCCTGTTTGTCATAGGCAATATTGAACCCAATAATGAAAAGTTTGCTTCAAATATTTGATAAAATATATAAGATATGTAATTAACACACATATAAGACACCAAATTATTCTCCAATAAATAAATGACCAAAGGAAATATACAAATAATTTTTAATTTTAAAACACTTTTTTGATCTTTATATCCTCAGTGTTTTTCACATAGTGCCTGTAACAACTAACTGACAAAAGAATTTAAAACTATTAATAATAAACATAGGAAAGATTTCTCTAATCACTAATAAGCAAGAAATGTAAATTAAAATGCAACTCGAGTTTTCTGCTAATACTCAACAAACTGAAAGAGAAGAAAGAATTGTTTAACATTGGTGAGATTATTGATATGCTGTTGATGGGCTTTTGCAGATTGGTTCAATTATTCTGATAAAAATTTGGTACTAACTGTTTATGTTATGACCTACAGGCCCCACCATGGCACATATACCACAAGAAAGTAAGGAATAAAGGAAAGTCACACATACCAAAATATTCATAGTATTTTTTCGAAGCAGTAACAGCAAAAAAACTGATTAAAAGGTTGGTGTCTATAAACTAGATAATGTCTGAACTAATTGTGGTATATGAATATAAGGGAATTTTATGGCATCCTAAGAAACTAAAAACGTGAGGAATTCAGAGATATACTGGAAATATGTATGAATAGGGTAGTGTGTGAAATAACAGAATCAGGATTCCTAAATAATAAACAATAACATTCACTTACAAGGGTGTGAAGAGGAAATTGGAACAAAGTCAATGTCATTAAGTTCTAACTCGGGGAAGAGCAACTTATACCTTTCTCTTTTCTTTGAAGATGTGGGAGGATATGGGTACACAATGTTAAATGCTGTTAACACTGCTGTTGTGTTGTTTTTATTTTAAGTTTTTTTATTGTTTTTCCATGTTTCAAGGAAAGGCTTATGGTGTGGATGGTCTCTGCAAATGATTAAAGTAAAAAGCAAAAGGTATGATTAAGATTTTTTAAGACCATGAGAGGCCATGTAGTAGTTGGAAGCTGTGGAAAAATCTGGATTCCAATCTCCCCTTATTCACTATGAAACCCTAATTTTCTGAATTTCTACAACTATGAAGTAGGGATAAAAATACCAGTGGTCCTTCCCTCACAAAGTTATGAAGAACTTCTGTTGAGTGCTTTACAAACTTAAAAACACTAACTATATTAACTTACTTTTCCCTTTAGTTTCCCTACTACTCCTTTTCAGTCCCTTCTGCAGGATCATGTCTCCTGCCAACATCTGGTAACTCCCCAAATCTTCTTGGTATAGGGTTTCCCTGCAGTAAGATCATTTGTTCTTAAGGATTATATCTTGCATGTGACTCCCAAAACTATACAAAGTATCTTTTTTAAACTTGTTAAAGCTTACACTGAATAGCAAGGTGATGCAGTGGATAGCATGTTGCCCTGGAGTCGGGATGATTCATCTTCTAGACTTCAAGACCCTTCCTAACTGCATGACCCCTGAGCAAGTCACTTAACCATGTTTGCCTCAGTTTCCTCATCTGCAAAATAAGTTAGAGAAGGAAATGGCAAATCACGCCAGGATGTCATGAAGAATTCAGACACAAGACGACCAGTTGACGTCAACACTACATGAAGAATATATTTGTGTGTACAGATGTATTGTATACATATACATGTGGATATATCCATGTATATATTTGTATGTATAAATATGAATGTTTGTGGATATATCTATATGTACATATACATGAATATATGCACATATATTTATTATTATTATTGAGGGCAACACAATTCAACTTTATGATAGATTCTTTCCTCTTCCCTACCCCCATCTCCAATTAGTTTAAAACCTATTGAGTATTCCTTCACATTTTTGACATCCATCCTTTCTGCACACTCTATTTTTTTTTTTTTTTTGAGAAAACATTCTTCAGGTACAAATTGTTTTCTCACTAAAAATGCTTTAAAAATATTGAGAGATGAGAGAGGAGAGAGAGAGAGAGAGAATAGGTGTCTGCTTTAAAGAAGTTCACACTTTAATTGGGGAAGACATTCATATCAGAGAGTTCAGCAGGTCAGATGGAAAAAACTTCTATGTCCTAAGGCTGTAATGGAATTTCAGACATCAAAGCCCAAGCATCCTTGAGGTATATCGGCAGGTTAATATGCCCTTGGGTCTTATTAGCATAGCAGCTGATAAAGGCCAAAGGACCTTAGGATATAATGAGAGAAATTTTGGTGAGTCTCAGTAATTTCCTATGTCACTTTGGAAGAACTGCAGTTTTTGACTGAACCTTAAGCATATCCAAGAGTTGAGAGAGACCATTTGGGCAACTGATGTATGAGACTGGTATTAATATTAATGTAGCATGAGGGTTCTGGCCTATAAAGGCCAGTCCTGAGAGCATGTACAGATATTCTCTGACTGTTTTGAATTCAACTGACTATATGAAAACTTGAAGGACTGTCTTTCGAGCTGTGCTTGAATGAGAGACTGGTACTATATGACGACAAACAATGTTCTAAATTACTATGGAGTCAGAAAAGTTAATGACTTGGAGATTGATTAGAATATATGAGAGGCAACCTATTCATTGTTTTATATTTTCTTTCAAGTGAAGTGTGACTACTTTGAGCTGCCTCCCTGAGAATGGGAGGAATCCGAGTAAATAACCTCCAAATATGTCATATTGGCTATGAGCATATGGCTATTTCTATTGCTGAATTGTTTTTTTTCTGATCTTGGGAGAATGAGTATTCTGAGATAGAAGTGTCCAGTCAACTTTGTAAGATTGAGAAATCCAGGATTTTCATCAGCAGCCTGAACTTAATGATAGGTAGCAGTAGCCATCAAAGTAGTAGCAGCCAATGGTGTAGAAATACCTGCAATGGATGCAGAAAGAAAGTCTGAGGACAGTGGAAGTTTCAAGAAGTGTGTTCCATCATGGTAGAGAGAAATACTGGCTATGGATTCAAGAAAGGCATGGATAATGCAGGTCTAGATGAATGACCCATTCAGTAGTAAGATATATTTAAAAAGAAAATCATGAAGACTATATGAAGGAAGAAAAGAACTTCCAGGGCCAGGAACTGGGAAGTATCCTTTTGCCACATGTCTCTCTACAGGTATGTCTTACTACCATTGTACTTTGACCTTGCAGCCATCATCCCCATACATACTGTGCATATTGGTGGGACAGTGTGTCCCCATGGGACACAGGTTTTGAGAGAATGTTTTGCTCCAACTATTCTTGCTATATTATCTTAGCAAATGCTTCTGATAAAAATAACAAAAATAAAAACAACTGAAGCTGCTGGCTGATTGTTAATGATGAATACACTGATAGGGACTTAGAAATAACACTATTAAAAGTAGTTACCCTTAAGGTTATTTATTCCTAGATCCTGAAAGAATGGTTACTCTCTAGGGATTTCAAACTACAAGGGCAAGTACAAGTTAAAAAAGTAATCCCATATGTGGTGCCACATCAGTGATAGGAATACACCTCTATCACTGTTGGTTTATAATTTGTTGGTTTATAGTTTCAGTTCTTTTGGTATCCATTAACCATTTATTCTTTGGGAAATGGCTCTTGCAATGTCACATATTTATGTTAATTCTGTAGATCTTGGATTTTTCTCAGATATGATAGATTCAAAGTTGTTTCTATCATTATTATCCCCATTTTAGTTTATGTTTGTAGGTATCCTGTCATAAGTATTAAGGGTCTAATTCAGGGCCTCATTACTTTTCCCCCAGATTACTGCAATAGTTTCTTAACTGGTTTCTATGATTCTGGCCTCATCTTTTCAAATCCATCCTTCATATAGTTGCCAAAATTGTGTTACTTAGGCAAAGGTTTGACCAACTCATTACCCAACAATTCGTCTAAGATGAGGTCCTACACAATCTAGCTCCAAAAATCTACCTTCCCATCTTGACGTGCTCTTATATTCTACCCACACTGATCTATTTTCCAAATTCAACATAACATTTATTATCTCCATGTATTCCTAGAATTCCTAGAATTGCATTTCCATATTTCAGAATACTAATCATCCTTTAAGGTGGGCAGCTCAAGTATAATTCCTCTGAGAAAGTTTCCCAACTATCCCCAATTTTTTTTTACTCTTTTTTCTTATTTATTTTTTAATAGAACTTTTTATTGACAGACCCATGCCAGAGTAATTTTTTACAACATTATCCCTTGCACTCACTTCTGTTCCGATTTTTCCTCTCCCCCAGATGGGGGAGTCCTATACATGTTAAATATGTCACAGTATATCCTAGATACAATGTGTGCAGGACTGAACAGTTCTCTTGTTGCCCAGGGAGAATTGGATTCAGAAGGTAAAAATAACCCGGGAAGAAAAACAAAAATGCAAACAGTTTACATTCATTTCCCAGTGTTCTTTCTTTGGGTGTAGCTGCTTCTGTCCATGATTGATCAATTGAAACTGAGTTAGATCTTCTTTGTCAAAGAAATCCACTTCCATCAGAATACTTCCTCATATAGTATCATTGTTGAAGTATATAATGATCTCCTGGTTCTGCTCATTTCACTCGGCATCAATTCATGTAAGTCTCTCCACGCCTCTCTGTATTCATCCTGCTGGTCATTTCTTACAGAACAATAATATTCCATAACATTCATATACCACAATTTACCCAACCATTCTCCAATTGATGGGCATCCATTCATTTTCCAGTTTCTAGACACTACAAAAAGGGCTGCCACAAACATTTTGGCACATACAGGTCCCTTTCCCTTCTTTAGTATCTCTTTGGGGTATAAGTCCAGTAGTAGCACTGCTGGATCAAGGAGTATGCACATTTTGATAACTTTTTGGGCATAATTCCAGATTGCTCTCCAGAATGGCTGGATTCATTCACAACTCCAACAACAATGCATCAGTATCCCAGTTTTCCCGCATCCCCTCCAACATTCATCATTATTTTTTCCTGTCATCTTAGCCAATCTGACAGGTGTGTAGTGGTATCTCAGAGTTGTCTTAATTTGCATTTCTCTGATAGTGATTTGGAACACTCTTTTATATGAATCTATCCCCAATTTTTAATGCTCCTAAAAGTTCCTCAGATTTTCCTAAAGTCTGCTCCTTCTCCCTACCCTGCATTATTCTTACCTATGCATATATTGTATGCCCCTGGGTAAAATGGAAATACCAAAAATTTTTGTTTTTATCTTTGTATGATACAAGTATCCTTAATCTGGAATCTATGAAATTGAATTCAAAATATTTTGATAACTAATGGTTTCTTTGCAGATTACTATGTTGTTTCATGCATTTAAAGAATTAAAAGGACCCATAATACAAAAATATATATGAAGAACCTTTGGCATTATGTCCTATAGCGGCTCCTCCCTACTCCTACTTTCTTCCAGTATATGCCAACTAGAAAACCAAGTTTCCCAGAATTGTCAAAAAGAAAAAAAAAATCTTTGAATACTATTAAGTAATTGTTTTAATGGAGAACACCAAAACTGAGCATATTCATATGGTCATTCATATATTCATTGATATTCAGCTGTGGAGTGGATTGGAGAGGTTGCTGGATAGGTAGATATATGAGAAATTTACTATATTTATATAGCATTATTAAGTATTTTAAACTGCTTGTGTATTTTATTAAACTTCTTTCTTTGGGAATAACTAATGTGGTCCTTCCTACCCTTCCCCTTATTTAGAATATAGAATCAGAAGCATTTGGAGATGTCAGAGAAGACAGCAGGTGACAATGAAAAGAAAAACGGATTCAAGCAAGGCTTATTTCAATTCCCAGTTCTGCCAATTATAGCTATTTGTTGCTATTGTTGAATGGTGTCCTATTCTTTGTAACAAGAATTGGGGTTTTCTTAGTGAACATACCGGAATAGTTTGCCCGTTTCTAGTTCATTTTATAGATGAGGAAAATGAGGTAAGCAGGGTTAAGTGGCTCACTGGGTAAGTAATTCGGCTAGTAAGTGACTAAGGCTGGATTTTAACTAATGTGAAAATGAGTCTTCCTGATTGCAAGCTCACTGAGCCATAGATATATTACTTCTGAGTTTTAAGTTTTGTCATCTGTAAAACTGAGATACTACTTATTTCCTTACCTCTCTTCCCAGAGTTGTAAATTAAAACACAGGTTGCATTGGTATAGGCATGTGTACCACTGATAAAAACTTCATGGAAAAATCACAATAAAGGTTTTTGTGAACAAAAAACACATGATCCTGTAGCCAGTTTGGTGATTGGCTTCTCTAGACTTAAAGGGGTGGGTGTTCAGATGATAATTATAAACTCAGTTAATCACCAGTTTCACATTCAATATGTTTCCATCTTGGTAGCACCCCCCCAAACACACAAACACACATCCCATTCCCTTTTCCTCCAGAGTTAATTCAAAGTTTGCATAGCCTTCAAAAAAATCAGGATTACCATAACACCAGATAGAGGAATAAGATCTGTGCTTAGTGGAAAATGTGAAATGAAATCAGATCTATTGTCATGCTATCAATGCTAATACTCACTGCAATGTTTTATCTTCATCTTTTTGAATACCACTAAAATTGTATAGGGTTCCATATCCTGTTTGGACAATGCTTAAGGGTGGGGAGACAAAGCTCTTTGGATGGGCCCTACAACAGTGTGTCCTAAAACTCTACATTGCTCAACAAGTCTTTTTCCACTAACCTGTCTCCTGACATCCCCAGAGAGGAAGCCGAGGAATGTGCTATGCAGTCTCATTTTAAGGGCCCAGTGTATCAAAATCCCTTAAACTCCTCATGCAATCATTTTATGGGGCCCAGTGTAGCATGATCCCTTAAAATCCCTATGCAGTATCATTTTAAGGGCCCAGTATAGCAAGGGCCCTTAAACTCCCTCTCTCCCCCAACCTGAAGTCTTAAGTCTTAAGGATGAAATCTGGATTTAAAACAAACCAAAAAGACTGTGTGTAAGGGAGTGGGGGAAAGGTGGATAATGATCTCAGAGGAAGGGGGTTTTGTAAAGGAGCAACGGAAAGCGGTGTGTCACTTACCTCTGCAGCTCTGTCTAGCTCTAGAACAGAAAGCGCAGTGCTCTGGGGACAGCGGCCAGCAGGACTGCCTTACCCTCTCAGGTGGCTGTCCCTGTGCCCTCCCTCCCTGTTAATTCTACCCAGCACCAGCTTTAGTCTGAAGCCGGGCTGAGGACCTCGTTGCGAAAGATGCTGCCGACGGCAGGACTGGAGGTCTGCAGTTGTGTGGGTAAGAAAATAAGTCTCTATTCTCAGAAGGCAGGTCTCTGCGAGCCAGGGAAAAGGGGGTGGGCGGCAGGTGGGGATGGGAGCGGGGGACAGCGGACAATTGTTCGCCTTGGCCACGCCTTTAGCTACCATAGCAACCAAACCTAGGGTGCGCGGCCACGGAGCCAAGCACGTCCAACCTCAAAAGCATGCAACCAACCACTCACTCGCCCAAGACGCCCCTCCTCCGGGTGGAACGCGAACTCGGGGTGCGGGGTTGCGTTGCGCATGCGTGCGGGGACCACCCTGTCCCCGCCCACTCTAGGAATAAAGAGAAATGCTGGCGCGGGTTGACAGCCTTACTGGGCGGAGAGTATGGGTGTTCTCGAAGGCTGCCCCTGCTTAATGATGCTGCCATTATCTCTCGTGCCCATTTCCTACCTTCTGCTCCAAAGCTGCAAACAGTCAGAAGGCTGGGGTGGTTCATTTTGCGTGGGTCTGTGAGCTGTCACTTGAACCCGTTTCTTCATCAGTTCATTGAGGGTGTGGGACTAAACGCCCCTAAGGTCCCTTCAAACTGTAGATTTATAACCCCATGGCCCCTCCACTCTGAGGTCTCGACTCTACAGTCCAGAGTTTCTCCCTTGGCAAGCCGGTGCCCCGCTGCGCCCATCTGCTCCGACCCCAATCTGCAGGCTAAGCCACTACCTGGGGGGAGGGAAACCGTGCCCCTTGCTGGCGAGCACCTCCGGCTAGGACCCATAATCTTGGAAGGGGCTTATCTGCTTGGGAGAAGGTTGGGGTACGGCTTCTCTTCTGGAACTGGATCTGCGTGGTATTTGATATCCGTGGTATACCTTCGTTTTGGAGGGTCTATAATCGCAAGTGTTTATTAAGTTACTCTTGTTTGCCAAATATGGGGCTAGACACAGAATATAAATACAAAGAATGATACAATTCCTACCCAGTGAGTTCATATTATAATGAAACACAAGATTATTTGATACATAGATTCACAAACATAATTGGGAAGACAAGATGTATACACATACACACACAAAGTAATTTGGAAGAGAGGGCACTAACAGTTGGGAGATCGGGAAAGGATATCCAGTTCAGGCTTATCTTAAAATGAAGTGAGGTGATTTCTAGAAGTGGGAAAGATCAGTGCAAAGACAATAGCTGGAGATGAAGTATTCTGAATGAGAATTATCCTGAAAATCGGTTTGGTTCTATCACATAATTCAGAAGGAGAAGCGATAGCGAATGAGGTTGGGAAGATAGTTTGAAGCTAGGTTGTGTAGAATTTTAAAAACGGAGATATTTTATCCCACTAAAGTTGGGTAGGGCATTCTCATGGTTAGATCTGTATTTAAGAAAAATTACTTTGACATTAAGGTGTAGGAGTAGTGAGACACACTGAGGGAGGTAGATTAAAAACTAACTTTTGGAGGGGGTGGAGTGATAACTCGGTCAGTGTCTAGTTGACATAAAAATAAAGCTGCTATTGTGAGTTATTTTAGGAAACAGTGGATAAATTGCTGGGCTTGAACTTCCAATTCTTTCTTCAAACATTATTAGCTACATAACCTAAAACAAGTCACTTTTAACTCCCTAAACCATAATTTTCTTGGCAAGATCCAGAGGTATTTATAATAGTCTTCATCTCTGGGTTGTTGTAAAGACCAAATAACATAACTATATAAAATACTTTGCAAAATTCACAATAGTATATAAATGTCAACTTTTTGTGAAAATACTTTGTAGTCTTTAAAAGAGAATTGCTTAGCCTAATGAAATATTTATATTTGACTTTTTTCATAATTCTTAATCCTTAGGAACCTCCTCCTTGGGATGAAAAAATTCCCTTTTTATTTCCTATTGTATTTTTCAGTGGCTAAAATAAATAGCAGATGATTCATTTTAATATTAAGTGTGAAAAAAATTTCCCCAAAGAACAAAACATTCTTAATAGAAATATTGAAATTAAAAAGTAGTTTTGGATAAGGAGCTATTCCACAGTGAGTGAGTTAACTAAAATTCAAATTCTTCTTCAGACACTTAATTAGTAAGTTAACCCTTTCAGTTTTTGCCCTCTATAAAAAGGAGATAATAGTTCAAATATAGTCCCACCTTTAATCACAGTTGAAGTTGTAGCAATCCTTCCAATAGTCCTTTGCTTGACCTGCTTGCTAGTAAAAGTGCCAGAAAGGGATGGGTATATGGGGAAAATGGCATGAAATTTGGGGTCTGGGCCCCTGATTATGGCCTGCAAGTAAATTCTGTAGTTTTCTCAACAATCCATTTTTCCTGACCTTGAAATAAAAACCTAAAAACTTTATGAACTCAATCTTTGTCCAACAAGAACAAGTTCCCACCCACCCACCACCCACCACCCCCTTCCCCTTCCCTCACCAACTCAGTAACTGTGGATTAAGTCGGGATCTATGACCTAGGAGACTCTTAGGACCCAAGTGAGAAGGCATTGTGACATGTCTAATTACCACGTGCTTACCCTTTTCTCCAGTTGTTTTGAGGGTCCACTGATTGGGAATGCACTCTATTGCTCAGTATTGCATAATAAGGAAGGATATTGCCTTCTGTATTGACTGGAAGACATACATATTCTCTTCTGCTAAAGTCCTCTTGTTCAGTTACAACCTAGAAATGCCTCCTGAGGGAGCACCAAGACTTAAAGAGATGTTCTTAAACCAATTGGGGATCAAGAAATTACTTCCGAGGGCACCATCCAATTTGACACTGAACCTGCTCCTGCTCACTGAACCTGAGCTCTGACTCAAAAG
Organism: Sarcophilus harrisii; assembly: GCF_902635505.1. NCBI lineage: Eukaryota > Metazoa > Chordata > Mammalia > Dasyuromorphia > Dasyuridae > Sarcophilus > Sarcophilus harrisii. Next base: position 162,161,835 of record NC_045427.1, read on the forward strand.
GAATAAATCTATATATCAATCAGGCCAGACTTTGCAATTCTGCAGGAATCTCTAAAGAAGATAACAGAAGAGATTCATTTGGATTTCCATCTCTTCTACTAGATACCTAACTATGACTTTTCAATTACTGAATCCAGAACCATCACCAGTCAGGACTGCTATTCCCTTGATTTAATAGTGTGTGTATTGCAAGTAAACAATTCATTTTCCATCTAACTGCATGGAGATTCTATATCTAAAGCAGAAGACTGACTATGGAATTCTCTTGCAGAATAAACATCATAATAATAAAATAGCTAGCATTTATTTATATAGTGTCTACTATGTTACCGGGCACTATGTTAAACGCTTCATGGATTTTATTTTGTAATCATCACAACAATCCTATTATTATCCCCATTTTATAGCTGAGGAAATTACCACAAACAAACGACTTGCTAGGATCACACAATTTGTAAATGTCTGAAGCTGGATTTGAATTCAGGTGAATCTGACTCCTGGCCCAGCACTCTATTTATGGTATCACCTAGCTCTTTTTGTGATTTCAATGTACATTGCTTCGCTAAAGATATAAGCTAAAGGAGAGTTATGAGGGAAATGTTCACATACAGAAATTTCTCACGCTAAAGAAATAGTTTATGGCAGAGGTTCCTCTAGAGGAGACTGAGCTCGGGGGATCTCTAGAAATGTCTATGGATAAATTTCAAGAGGTCCATGAACTTGGATGGGAAAATAAAAATTGCATCTTCATATTAATAATTAACTCAGATTCTTAGCCTTTTCTATTTCTAGGTGTAATGTTGAAACCTGTACATCCCCTCTCAGAATAATATTTTTAAATGCATAAAATAAAATACCTAGGACTAGAAAGAAAACCAATTATATTAAAATATAGATTTCAAAATATTTTTAGAAAATAAGTTTGCAGTATATTTTGCATAATTACATATATAAAACCCATATCAAATTGCTTACCATATTAGGGAGAAGGGAGAGAAGAAGGGAGAAAGAGAACTTTGAATTGAAAATTTTTTAAAGTGAATGTTAAAAGTTGTTTTTACATACAGTTGGGAAAAAATAAAACATGACAATGTTCAACAAAGCAACTTTAAAAGTTCCGGGTTGAACTGGGGGAGGGAATTGTAGAGTTAGCAGTTATATAGAAAATATCTAGGAATTTTAGTGGACTACCAGTTCCTTATAAAGGCTTTGAAAGCTACTGCAATCTTTGGCCACACTAAGAAAAGCATACCTTCCAGCAACATTTCAGATGATAATGCCCTACTATATTCTGTCCCGTAAGTCCTATATTCAGTTCTAAGAATAATGTTTTAGGAGGGATATTGATAAGGTAGACAAGGTTCAGAGAAGAACAACCATTAAAATGGTAGAGGGGAGTAGTAGTTCATATTAATATTATACATTGACTGAAGTTAATTGGCATGTTTAGCCTGGATTAAAAAGGATCAGATAATTATTTAGTATATTCAAAATTCATTTATTTTCATTGAAAATGTGGTCATATGTTCATGTTTCCCAAAGGTGTACAAAATTGATATTTTGGCTGTAAATTATATTTTAATTTTAATGGCTTTAATAATTTAATAATTTAAAACTATATTTTCAGGCATCCTGGTTCTTAAAATTCTATTCAATATGACTTTGGGGGATGTTTTTCTGTTTCTGATAAGTGAATCATAGATTTGCCATAGTATTTTTAAATTTTATTATTTCAGGATCCTTAAAGAATTATTTGAAGGAAAGAAATAAATCCATTAGAGATGCTGGTAAATAGTAAAAAGCATAAAGACAACATTTTTCCTTAAAAGTAGCAACCAAATATCTTGATTTTGGCTGTTGACTCATTAAAGCATCAATTATAGCATCAATAACTTCTTTTGAGTCATGCTTTCCATTTTTTAATTTTTAATTCAATCTGTTAAAAAATAATTGTAGGTATTCTTTACTATAGCTTGCTTTAGTTTCTTCATCAAATGTATTCCAGTATTTTTCCACACTCTGTACTTTCAAAATATTAGTGGCAGGACTATAGTTTCCTGGTTCAATAAGAGAAACCTGAAAAACAAAATTAGGACATTCATATTTTGTGAAATTAATAAAATAAAACCCCATCCATATTCGCTGCTCTATATATACATGAAGGGATTGAAGTTTTATGAGAATAAACAAAGGTTTACTGCTTTTCTCTATACAATAGATTCTACTTTATAATATCATATTTTCAGGCTTATTATTGGACAATTCTCAAAGGAAAGCTATACTAACACTATGATAATGGTTTTAAATATTTAATCTGGGGGCAGCTAGGTGATGCGGAGGATAGAATATCAGCCCTGAAGTCAAGAGGGCCTGAGTTCAAATCTGCCCTCAGACACTTAATCCTTCCTAGCTGTGTGATGGTGGGCAAAGTCACTTAACCCCAATTGCCTCAACAAAAAAAATAAAAATAAATATATTTAATCTGTTTGAAGCAAATGCATAAGGAAAATGAGAAAGTTTGGAAAGTTGCTCTAGAGAGGTATATTTAGTATTGTTAAAAAAAACTTATAAAATGTAATAATTTTGAAAGACATAAGATTTCTGATCTTAATTATCATCAGCCATGATTCCAGAGCATCACTGATAAAGTCCTAATAGAGAATGGACTAAATATATAGATTTTGTTCAGTTATTTTTCAGTCACATCTGACTTGTGATTCTATTTGGGGTTTTCTTAATAAAAATCCTAGAGAGATTAGCCATTCCAGCTCAGTTTTCAGGTAAGGAAACTGCCACAAACAAGACTAGTTGACTTGCTTAAGGTCTCACAGCTGGTAAATGTCTAAGATTGGATTTGAATTTGGGTCCTACTGACTCTAGGCCTAGAATTTTATACACTGTACCTTCTAGCTGTCCAGATACACAGAATAAGACACATTTTTTGACATGTTCAATATGAATATTTTGTTTTGTTTGACATTCGTTAAAATGATCATTTTCATTTTTTTCCAGTGGAGAGGTGGCAACTGAGGAAAAATACATATTTAATCATCTTTTTTAAAAAAAATACATAAATTTTGAAAGTCAGCCTGAAGACTGTGGTCAATAGGAAAGGCCAATACCAATGAAGACCACTAAGTTGGCAGATTCCCAAATTGAATAGAGAAGTATGTGAGAAACGTATTGCCTCAAAATTCTAGATTCAGAGACATAAAGAGGACACCTTCACGAAAACAAATGTGATCACATAACTCCCACAAAATTAATCCCAAAACAAATGCAACAGATACTTGACTGTCTCTGGATTTCTACAAGGATTATACAAATACCTAGAAGATATAAAGCAAGTACCAACAAAAAAGAACAAAATCTTGGAAGAGGTAAATTTTAATCAAATGAGTACATGAGATAGCAAGAATTAATAACAAAAGATTGAAAATATCAAGAACTATTGACACAGAAAATAGGTTAGTAAAAGATAAATTAAGAATAATTGTGGATAGAGCACCAGCCCTGAAGCTAGCAAGATATGAGTTCACATCTGGTCTGTATGGCAATTATGATTTTTAAGAAAGTTTGGAGATTATATTTCAAGAAATCACAAGTAAAAACTGATCATATGTAGTGGAACCAGCAGGCAAAAATAAAGTTAAGGAGAATTAACTGATGACCTAATTTGATGACAAAACAAAACAAGTCCCAGGAATGAATGGTGTACCTCAAATCCAGAGTTCCCATATCAAAAGAAAAAATACTGCAAGCATCCAGGAATAAGTCATTGAAGTATTAAGGAAACAGAATCATTTAAGATCTAGAATCATCTGATAATAAAAAGAGATTTTGGAATATAGTATTCTAATAGGCAAAAGATTTCAATTTACAACCAAGAAAGGCTCATTTTGCAAAGTGTTATATATTGTTCTACAGGAAAAAGAAATGGATATTTATTGAAATAGCATATTGTCAAAGATTTTTGATTAAAATTTCAGTTATGTCAGAATTTTGAAATATACTTGTTGAAAAAAAATTTTAAAGAAATATATATATATATATATATATATATATATATATATATATATGTATGTATGTATAAAATTAAGAGAAACCTAGGAAGAAATGAGAAATTACTTCAAAGAATCTTGGGTAATGTGAAATCAGGTAGAATGAAGGGATCAGAACTTAAAGAACAATATTTACAAGAACAATATTTTTTTAAAAAACACTTTTAAAGATTTAAGAACTACAATCAATAAAATGAGCAACTATGTCTCTTGAAATCCTATAACAAAATATGTCTGTGGACATCATTACATAGAGGTAATGGAATCAATGTGAAGAGATACATTTTTGAAGAAGGTCACCGTGTGGATCCGTTTTGCTTAACATATACTTTTCAAGTTTTTTTTTTTTTTTTCCTTATCTGTTTTTAATTAGGGGCACAAACAGGATAGCAGAGGTAAAGGAAAGTTAGCAAAAATGATACCAAAAAGAAGAGTGTTATTTGAACAAGTTTTAAATGCAGAGAAAAGGACAAAAATAAGTTCAGATAAGAAGCAGATAATAAGCACAGAATTTATTGTAAATTTTTAAAAAATAAAAAGTTACATTTATATGCCTTATTTCATACTCAATTTGCAAAATTGTGTTCCGTTGTATTTAAGAAAATGTTCCTTTTGCATATTTAAGCCCAGAATAAAATAAGTCAGTTGCTTGTTGTCCTTTGTTCTTGAAGAGGACCAAAATGACATCACTATATGAGTCGTTAGTTCTGACTGTGACTGATCAGACCAGAACGAGCTCAGAATGCAAATAGTCCCCATGAACATTTGAGGAGGATTAAATAAATTTAAAAAAAAAAAAAAACATACTTTTTTGTTCTCTTTGGAAAAGGGAAATCCTGATCAGAGTCTAGGGGATAGATGGGCAAGTATCTGGTGAACTCTGTCATGTGAATTTTGATTAGATCTGTTTTCTTTGATGCTAAAAAAGAACTAGGAGGGATGGGTAGAAAGTTGCAAGGAGGCAAAATTAGGTCTGATATCAAGAAAAATATCTTAAGAATTTGAGTTCTCTAAAAATAGAATGGACTGCATTATGAGGTAGTGTGTTCCCCACAGAGGTCACCTTATCACTTTTTGGGTTGTTGTAGACAAAGCCAGTTGACAGCAGGGCAAGAGTATGATTTGTATGATTTGTACTTTGACATCACGTAATTCCCAACAATAAAATATCTTGATTCTGTATTAAGTATACGATTAACTTGTTACTGAAAGACATTATACTGATTGTGTTAAACCCTTGGATATGAGATCCATCATTACTCAGAAAAATTTTATCTTATCTACAAAGAGAAAAAGTGGATAAAGAACACTATTGTCTAACATATGACTTTCTGTCAAATTGTTCATTGAGTTCACAAACTTCTACATTAGAAAGAAACTTCAGAAGAACAAAGTATTTGTCTAGAGTTGAATGGGACAAAACTTCAGTGATTTTCATTGTTCTTTTAATGACCCCAAGCTTCTCTATGAAAGAAAGATACATCTCATTAACACCAATATGACTACAAGTCATGGAATACATGAGGGTACTATGAACTGAAAATTGAGATAAAAAAAAAAAACATTCAGGGGCAGCTAGCTGGTATAGTGGGTAGAACACCAACTCTGAAGTCAGGAGGACCCGAGTTCAAAGCCAGATAGATAGATACCTGGCACTCTATTATCTGTGTGTTCCTAAACAAATCACTTAACCCCAATTAATCCCTCTTCCCCCCAAAAAAAGTTCAAAGTAACAACAAATTAAAACATTTGAGCTCAACTTACCAATACAAACTCAGGACTTGTATGAACACAATCACAAAACACTCCACAGAAATAAAAGAAGCATAGAATAGAGATATCTTTAGTGATTCAGTTAGTGTGTATCTGAAATAGTTCACAAATATTACTGCTATGCCAAACAAACAGCCACATGGATACTTTATAGAAGTAGACAAAATAAGAACATTTATCTGGAAAAACAACGTTTATAATCTCAGGATAAATAATGAAAAAAAATTAGAACTGAAAGTATTACGAGTTATCAGATAAATGCTATAATATCAGATAGAAAGTAATAATCATCAAAGATATTTGGTACTATTTTGAAAGAGAAGTTAATCAATGAAATACATTAAGTCAACAAATACAGAAGCAATTGAATATGTTGGAGAGGACATATGCATCTTCCTAAACTCTCCTTTTTCCCCAATCTATTTTAACAATATTCAGCCTCAGAATTAGTGCTTGATTGTCAAAACTCACAAATATTGGGAGTACAACACATTACCAACAGAAGATAGTCTTGAAATTCTCCAGAAAAGGTCTATTTTCCCTTACAGACAGGGACAAAATGGGGTTAGGCCAGGCACAGACTTCAGGTAAGCAGTGAGCACACAGGAAACAGTTCACACTGAATAGACCAGAGGGGAGCAGGGTGTGGTCTCTGCTGGCAGAAAATCTGCAGGGAGAACTCTACCACAGTGTGAGCTACTTTGTCCTGGCAGCAAGCCAGTAGATCAGCAGAGAAGCTATAAAGATAGGGGATGAAGACTATAACCCTGAAACACTAGAGTCTCTAAGGACCTGGCCACAACACCCAATACCTGGAGTTACACAGTGTGATCCAAACGCAGCTGCAGTAGTTGTTCCCATCCCAGACCTAGTACCTACCTTTCAGGACCTGATTTCAAGTCCTAGTACAGCCAATGAGTGCTGTCCCACTGCCCCTTCACTGCCACTTCCTGTAGTCTGTAGAGGCAGCTTGGAAATACCCCACTGCCCCCGATAAGCAGGCAGTAGGTTTTTTTTTTTTTTTCAAAATGAGCAAAAAACAAAGCACACTATTAATTAAACAATAGCTTCTATATGGAAAGAGAACAGACTTCAAATCCTGAGGAGACTAAAAACAGTTTGTCTCTAGATCCAAAGGTGGATATGATCTGATCCCCATCACACAAGCCTCTCAGAGAAGAAATTTAGAAGGATCTTAAAAGAGAGCTAGATGAAAAATGGGGAAAGGAAAGGAAAGCTTTGCAAGAGGGTCAAGATAAGTCATTAAAAGAAGACTGGATAAAGAAATCAACCCTCTGAAAAAGAAAATTTGCAAATTGGAAAAGATAAACAACTCTCAGGAAAATAGAATTTGTGAATTGGAAAAGGTAAACAATTCCAAGGAAAACAGAATTTGTCAATTGGAAAAAGAAAATTCTTTTAAAAAAATTGTGAAATGGAAAAAATTCCATAGAACAAAACAACTCATTTAAAAACTCAATGGACAAATACAAAAAGAAACAAAAAAAGTAAATGAAGAAAATAATTCATTAAAAATCAAACTTGAACAAATGGAAATGAATGACTTGAGGAGACACCAAGAACCAGTCAAGCAAAACCAAAAGATGAAAAAAAGAAAAAATGTTCAATACCTACTTGGGAAAACAACAGACCTGGAAAATAGATCTAGGAGAGAAAGGCAAAATAGCCACTGAAAGAATTCATTGACCACTTACTGAAAGAGATCCCCAAATCAAAATTCCAAAAAATATGGTGCCTAAATTCCAGAACTATCAGACCAAGGAAAAAAATATTATAAGCAGCCAGAAAAAAAAAAAATTCAAATACCGAGATGCCACAATAAGGATCACTTAGGATCTAGCAACATCCACATTAAAAGATCGAAGGGCCTGGAATCTGATATTCCAAAAGGCAAAAGAACTTGATAGGTAGCCAAGAATAACTTACCCAGCTAAACTGAGCATTTTTCTCCAGGGAAGAAGATGGCCATCCAATGAAATAGGTGAATTCCATTTATTCCTGATGAAAAAACCAAAGCTAAACAAAAATTGACCTCCAAATATAGGACTTAAGAGAAGCATAAAAAAAGTAAAAAGAACTCTTGAGAACTGTATTTCTGTTATGGGTATACATAAAGAGTACATGAATAATTTGGTTTTACTGTTGTAAAAAAAGGAACTAGTGGTGGAAAGGAAATTGTACCAGAAAAGGGGAAAGTAGAGGTAAAAAGAGGGAAATTACATCTCACAAAGAGGCAAAGGAAAGCTATTATATCTGAGGGAGTGAAAGGAGGGGGAACGAACAAAATGTGAATCTTAACTCTCATCAGATTTGGCTCAAAGACAAAATATTAGACATATTTGGTTTACATGGAAACTTCTCCCACCTCATTGAAAAGTGGGAGGGGGAAAACTAAAAGGAAAGGGTTAGAGTAAATAGAAAGGAATACAGAGACTGTAAGGAAAAGGGTTAAGAAAAGGGGAGGGACTTCAAGAGGGAGGGAGAGATTCTAAAGAGGGAGGGCTGTGTGAGGCAAGTGGTGCTCATAAGTCTAATACTGGGGAAGGTGGGGAAGGGGGAAAGGGAAGAGAAACACATGATCTGGTAATAATAAGATGGCAGGAAATACAGAATTAGTAGTTTTAACCATAAATGTGAATGGGGTAAACTTCCCCATAAAGTGGAGGGCAGATAGCAGACTGAATTAAAAGCCAGAATCCTACAATATGTTGTTTACAGGAAACACACTTGAAGCAGGGGTGATATATACAGAATAAAGGTAAAAGGCTGGAGCAGAATCTACTATGCTTCAGGTGTAGCCAAAAAAGCAGGTTTAGCCATCCTGATCTCAAAACAGGCAAAAGCAAAAATTGATCTAATAAGATCAAGGAAGATAAGGGAGGGCATTATATCTTGCCAAAGAGTAGCATAGATAATGAAGCAATATAAATACTAAACATATATGCACCAAGTGGTATAGCACCTAAATTCCTAAAGGAGAAGTTAAGAGAGCTGCAAGAAGAAAAGCATCAATATTCATTAGGAAGATTGGTATATAATTTTCTTTTTTTTTTAATTCCTTTTTTTTATTATTATAACTTTTTATTGACAGAACCCATGCCAGGATAATTTTTTATACCATTATCCCTTGCACTCACTTCTGTTCCGATTTTTCCCCTCTCTCCCTCCACCCCCTCCCCTAAATGGCAAGCAGTCCTATATATGTTGAATATGCTGCAGTATATTCTAGATACAATATATGTGTGCAGAACCAAACAGTTCTCTTGTTGCACAGGGAAAATTGGATTCAGAAGGTAAAAATAACATGGGAAGAAAAACAAAAATGCAAACAGTTTACATTCATTTCCCAGTGTTCTTTCTTTGGGTGTAGCTGCTTCTGTCCATCATTGATCAATTGAAACTGAATTATCTACCAAACATTTAAAGAACAATTAACTCCAAAATGAAGGAGTCCTACCAAATTCCTAGATTATGCATAGATCATGAACCCATTTTGACATGGGTTTTATGACACAGACATAGTACTGATACCTAAACAAGGTAGGATGAAAACAGAGATAGAAAATTATAGACCATTCTCCCTAATTGAACATCAATGCAAAAATCTTAAATAAAATCTTAGCAAAAAGATTACAAAAAATCATCTCCAGGATAATACACCATAACCAAGTAGGATTTATACCAGTAATGCAGGGCTGGTTCAATATTAGGAAAACTATGAGCATAATTCACTTTATCAAAAAACCATATGATAATCTCAATAGATGCAGAAAAAGCATTTGATAAAATCCAACACCCATTCCTATTAAAAACACAAGAGAGTAGGAATAAATGGATTTTTCCTTAAAATAGTCATAGCATTTATTTAAGACCATCAGTAAGCATCATATGTAATGGTGATAAACTGGAACCATTCCCAGTAAAATCAGGAGTGAAACAAGCTTGCCCCCTTTTACTATTACTATTCAATATTGTATTAGAAATGCTAGCTTCTGCAATAAGAGATGAAAAAGAAATTCAAGGAATTAGAGTAGGTAATGAGGAAACCAAATTATCACTCTTTGCAGATGATATGATGGTATACTTAAAGAACCCCAGGAATTCTACTAAAAAGGTATTAGAAATAATACACAACTTTAGCAAAGTTGCAGGATACAAAATAAATCCACATAAATCCTCAGCATTTTTATACATCACTAACAAAATCCAACAGCAAGAGATACAAAGAGAAATTGCATTTAAAATAACTGTCGATAGTATAAAATATTTGAGAATCTATCTGCCAAGGAAAGTCAGGAACTATATGAACAAAACACAAAACACTTTCCACACAAATAAAATCAGATCTAAACAATTGGAAAAATATTAAATGCTCCTGAATAAGTCGAGCGAATATAATAAAGATGACAATACTACCTAAACTAATCTATGTATTTAGTGCTATACCAATCAGATTCCCAAGAAACTATTTTAATGACCTAGAAAAAATAACAAAATTCATCTGGAAGAACAAAAAGTTAAGAATTTCAAGGGAATTAATGAAAAAAAAAATCAAATGAAGGCGGCCTAGCTGTACCTGATCTAAAACTATATTACAGAGCAATGGTCACCAAAACCATTTGGTGTTAGCTAAAAAACAGACTAGTTGATCAGTGGAATAGATTAGGTTCACAGGACAAAATAGTCAATAACTATAACAATCTAGTGTTTGGCAAACCCAAAGACCCCAGCTTTTGGGATAAGGATTCATTATTTGACAAAAATTTCTGGGAAAATTGGAAATTAGTATGGCAGAAACTAGGCATTGACCCATACTTAAAACCGTACACCAAGATAAGATCAAAATGGGTTCATGACCTAGGCATAAAGCATGAGATTATAAATAAATTAGAAGAACATAGGATAGTTTACCTCTCAGACCTGTGGAGGAGGAAGGAATTTGTGACCAAAGAAGAATTAGAGATCATTATTGATCACAAAATAGAAAAGTTCAATTATATTAAGTTAAAAAGCTTTGTACGAATAAAACTAATGAGGACAGGATTAGAAGGGAAGCAATAAACTGAGAAAACATTTTTTACAGCTAAAGGTTCTGATAAAGGCCTCATCTCCAAAATATATAGAGAATTGACTCTATAAGAAATTAAGCCATTCTCCAACTGTTAAATGGTCAAAGGATATGAACAGACAATTTTTGGATGAAGAGGTGTTCCAAATCACTGTTGATCAGAGAAATGCAAATTAAGAAAATTCTGAGATACCACTACACTCCTACACTAAATGGCTGCATTTCTAATACAATATTGAATAGTAATGGTAAAAGGGGGCAAGCTTGTTTCACTCCTGATTTTACTGGGAATGGCTCCAGTTTATCACCATTACATATGATGCTTACTGATGGTCTTAAATAAATGTTATGAGACTGTCTAAGATGACAGGAAAAGATAATGACAAATGTTGAAGGGGATGCGGGAAAACTGGGACACTGATGCATTGCCGGTGGAGTTGTGAACGGATCCAACCATTCTGGAGAGCAATTTGGAACTATACTCAAAAAGTTATCAAACTGTACATACCCTTTGATCCAGCAGTGTTACTACTGGGCTTATATCCCAAATAGATACTAAAGAAGGGAAAGGGACCTGTATGTGCAAAAATGTTTATAGCAGCCCTTTTCATAGTGGCTAGAAACTGGAAATTGAAGGGATGCCCACTAATTGAAGGGATACCATTTGAGAATGGCTGAATAAATTGTGATATAAGAATGTTATGGAATATTATTGTCTATAAGACATGACCAGCAGGATGAATACAGAGAGACTTGGAGAGATATACATGAACTGATGTTAAGTGAAATGAGCAGAACCAGGAGATCATTATACACTTCAACAACAATATTATATGATGATCAATTCTGATGGATATAGCTCTCTTCAACAATGAGAGAATCAGTTCCACTTGATCTGTAATGAACAGAACCACCTACACCCAGAGAAAGAACACTGGGAAATGAGTGTGGACTACAACATAATATTTCCACTCTTTCTTTTACTGTTTGCTTACATTTGTTTTTTTCTTCTAAAGTTATTTTTACCTTCTTTCTAAATCTGATCTTTCCTGTGCAACAAGATAACTGTATAAATATGTATTGTATTTAACATATACTTTAACATATTTAACATGTATGGGAGTACCTGCCATCTAGGGGAGGGGGTGGGGGGAAGGAGGGGAAAAGTTGGAACAGAAGTTTTTGCAAGGGCAAATGTTGAAAAATTACCCATGCCTATATTTTGTATATAAAAAGCTATAATAAAAAATAAAATTAAAAAAATTTTTTTAAAAAGTTTTCAAATTAAGGACTATAAGCAATCAACACTTATATGAAAGAATGTTCCAAATATCTAAATATATATATATATGTAATATGTGTGTGTATACATATGTATTATTAATCTAAATTAAAATAACTATGAATTCGCATGTCATATCTATAAGAAATAAAAAGACAACAAAAGATGAAGAAGGTAATTCCTGGAGTTTGTAGAAAGACAACCACTTTGATATTAGGGTTATTGATAAAATAAGTAATTAGACCAAACTGTTTTCTAGAAAATTTTAATACTCTACCCAGAAGATCATTAAACTGTACACAACTTTTGACACAGTGATTCCTCTGGATATATAACCCAAAGAGGTCAAAGGCCCAATGGAAATACCCATATGATAGAATTACTTATAGCAGCATATTTTTCTTGTAAGAAACAAAGTAGGTAGGTGTCCATCAATTAAAAATGGAGACTTTCAATTGCATGGAGATCCTTTCCTTTGAGATCCTGATCTTTTGATAGTGGAAGTGGACTTATGGCTATATTTAATACAAATATTTAATGCAAATTCTTTGTATTTTTAGAATGTATACTTTTAATGCTGAATTGTTAAAAATATTTTTAATTACTTTTCATGGTTTATGAGCATGTTCCATTTTTTAAAAGAAATTTTAACTTGCTGGACTAAACCATATTTAGCTTGCTTTCAGAATATCTAGCACTATAAGCAGAAGTGTCTCCTTCTCCCTCTCCTGCCCCAAATTGGGATTTTGTGGTTAAATACATCTTTTAAATAGCCAAGAATTCTATGGAAGAAAAGAAGGCCTGGTGAGTGAGCTAATTAGAAACTTTTTTAAAAGTAGTGACAAAGGCTTTACTTAAGATATATGGAAAACATTATTAGTTCTTAGAAGTAAGTATTGGTATCTCTTGTTTGTAGTAGCTTCTATGCTAGTTATTACAGGTACAATTAAATGAAAGCCCTTGGAGTTGTATAAAGTATTTTGTGTAATTAACAATAAAAAATATAATGTGTGTGTGTATATGTGCGCTCGCAATATTTCCTCTATAATATTGGAGAAGGATCTTGTTATTCAAATTCCCATTTTAAGAACTCTATGACTTTAACATGTTTAACATGTATGAGACTGCTTGCCATCTAGGGAAGGGGGTGGAGGGAGGAAAGGGAAAAGTTGGAATAAAAGTGAGTGCAAGGGACAATGTTGTAAAAATTACCCATGCATATGTTCTATTAATAAAAAGCTATTAAAAAAGAAAAAAAAATGGAGACTTTAGAATATTAATAGAATATTAATAAATGAAAAATATTAATAATGTATGAAACTAGAAAATCCATATGTTTTGGGTATATGCAAAATTAATATAACCAGAAAAATTTACATGATGACTATAAATAAAATTAAAAGCTACAAATCTAAAATAAATTCAGTAGCCAATGACTTAAAAATACTGACGATACAGCATGCTCTAAACAAGAAGAATGAGACATAAATTTTCTGACCTGGCCAATAGGTTCTGCTTGATTACACTTATATATGTTATATGATAGGGCTTCAGTTTGGAGTGTGAGAGGCAGGTGAGTTATTGGGTAGTGATAATACAGTATAGTGAATATACTATTAATTGAATTAATAGAGATACAAAAAAGAGAGGAAAGAACATCATAACACTTTAAAATACAGACAGAAAAGTGCAGAGTGAAAGAAAAATAGAATTTTGTTACTGTTTTGTTAAATTTAATATATACAATTTTAAAGTAAACTGTTTATAAGTTATTTCATATGCAACTGTTCTCATTTGTCCTTATCATATCACCAATTGTGCCTTGTCAAGCCTTAACCTTAGATTATTTTCACTATCCACACAGCTTTCAATTATTTACACATGAGTAGCTGAATAAAGGTGGGAAAAAAACCAACCATTTTGAGTTCATTGAAGTTATGATTCCTTATCTAAAAGAACCTTCACTGCTACTAGGCAACAATTCTATATTCCTTTTATGACCTCACTATCCCCACTCTATGGGGGAGCTCTTTCAGTCTTCTCTTTATACCCTGCTATGGATCCTCTCTCCCTTTCCTCTCAGCTGAGAAGCTTGCCATTCACTAAATTCTCCCCTTTTCTTCCTTTTTCCTCATCCCATATCACTCTGATGCTTTCTATTCCTGGCTCCTCCTTCAGCCCATTGCACACAAAGAAGTGGCCTTCTTTCTTATCAATACTAATCCCTCTACCTACAATCCCACTGCATTCCATCTCTTCCACAAGATTATCTTCTCTGCCATCTCTACTCTGATTTATCTTCAATCTATTCCTATCTATGGGTTCTCTGCTGTCTGTATGCATATTCATAATTCTTCCATTCTAAAAAACCCTCACTTTTTTCTTCCCATTCCCTTTATTGTCTTATTCTGCTCTTTGTGGCTAAATTCCCTGAAAGGGAATAGGTACCTTTACTAATAGGTACCTTTACTTTTTTTCTTCTTACTTTCTTCTTGATGTCTTACAATCTGGTTTCCACACTCAACATTCCACCAAAACTACTCTCATCAAACTTACTTACTTATACTTATCTCTTAACAAATCCAATAGTTTTTATTCAATTCTTATTCTCCTTAACCTCTCTGAAATCTTTGTCACTGTTGGTCAACCTTTACTTTTTTGCTACTTTCTTCTCTCTGGATTTTTCAGGACTGTGCTCTCTACTTGTTGCAAGAGAACTCAGCAGCCCCCAGTGAAAAAAGACTGGCAAATGAAAGTCAGCTTACCAAAGTCAGAGCTGGATCTGGAATGGCCACAAAGATGGAAAATACCATGAAGTTAGAAGAGGCTTCACAATTAAAACTAATGAAGTCAATAAATGACAGATTTGTGACAAGGGTCAGAACCAAGATCATTGTCTGTGTTCCCACCATGATGAACTCTGATAAAGGCAAAGAAGAAAATTTTATGAAGACCTAGAGATTCTTGTCAATGTGCCAAAGGAGGACAAGTTTGTAAATCTGCATGACTTCAATGCCAGAATAAGGACAGACTAACAGACATGGCAAAATCCATGGGAGGGACAAGAGAAACAATAGCAATAGTCACTTACTACTGAAGATTTATGTGACCCATGATTTCAACAACACTGTCTTCCATTTAACTAAAGGCAATAAAACGTCATAGATATATCCTCATAGCAAACATTGGCATTTAATAAACTATTTCATTGTCAAAAGAGACAGGCAGAATATGAGAGCTACAAACATGACATGTGGTACAGAGTTCTGGACCAATCACACATTTATCCTTTCCAAGCGAAATATTTGCATTCCACAAAAGTAGCAGCCTCGAGGCAAGACAACTACAAGAAGTTCTCAGGTGCTTCTCAAGGTGCACAAAGTTTGTTGCTGACTTGGAAGGGAAAGCTGGAACATATATTACAGAAAAGGAGTGGGTAATTTTCAGAGATTTGGTGCATTTACTCACCTGAGAACACTCACAAACATTAACCTTGGTTTGATGAAAATAAAGGAAAAATTTAGAATGCTAAATGAAAAATGAGAATTCCACTAGCAGGATTACTAGTAGGATTCTTCATCTATCTTTAAGAAGGCAGAGTTCAACTCCTTTAAAAGTAAAGTTCAAGAGAAATTTAAGAGAGATGAAGCATTCTTGGATTAATAACAAGGCAGACAAAATTTGGTTTCATGTTGATAGTAACAGTCCAAAGCATGTTCATGATGTTCTGAAGACTATTTATAGACTAAAGAGTTATGGTACATCTCAACTACTTAGTGCCATTTTGATTACATGGTCCTGGAGAGATGGGATGAACACATTCATAGGGCTCTCAATAGCACATCATCAACCAAAGCTGAAGCCATTGACTATACTTCAGATTGAAGTCAAATCCTCTCTCAAACTTCCAACTCAAAAATAGACTTTCATTACTCATGGCAAAGTGCTAATTAGATTTCACCTGAGTTTACAAAGCAGAGGGTCTTCTGCTCATAAAAATAATTATCTAAAATCTTCCAGGTTATAAGGCAAGATAAGGTTATTTCCCAGGAGTTCAAGGATACCTACATTATCCACCTATAAAAGAAAAGAAAATAGTTTGTCCTGTGACAATCACAGGGTGAGAGAGAGAGAGAAAAGGGAAGGCTTTTCAGTCATTTCTGGCAAAATTTTTGCCAGTGTTCTCAATAGGTTGATGTTTCATTTGGAAGATGGTCATCTACCTGAGAACCAGTGTGGCTTTAGAAAAAGCAGGAATGTTTGATAAGGTGTTTATTGCAGAACAAAGTTATGTACACAATATTTGTTAAAATCATTGATACTGTCAGTTGTAAGGGTTTATGGGAAATTATGACAAAATTTGATTGTTCAAAGATATTTATCAGTGTTATAAGACAGTTCCATGATGGCATACTTTCCTAGGTTCTGAATAATGAATGATGCTTTCAAGTTTTCCCAGTCACCAATGGAGTGAAGTAGGGCTGTATGCTTGCTTCCATGCTTTTAAGAATAATGTTTTCAGTGATTTTGTCTAATGCCTCTAAGAAGAATGAAAATGGCATCAGGCTTGATACTGTATTGGTTGTAAATTATTTAACTTGAAAAGGCTATAACCCAGAACTAAAGTGGAAGGAAAGTTGATTCACCATTTTTGTTTGCAAATGATTATGCATTCAATGCAGCTTCTGATACTGAGCTCCAACTTAGTATAGAATGATTCTTTGTTGATTGTGCAAATTTTGGTCTAACAATTAACACAAAGAAAATAGATTTTTCATCAGTCAGCACCAAACCATCCGTAGGTGAAATTATCAGTTACAGCAAATGGAGGATTTTTTAATGCTGTAGATAAGTTCACTCACCGTGGCAGTATACTTTCCAGGGATGTACACACATCCCTGATGACTAGGTTGACACACTTATTGCCAGTTCTGGTTCAGAGTTTAGGAGGCGTTGAAAGAAAATGTGGGAGAGAAGAGGTATTAGACTGCCTACCAAACTGAAGGTCTACAGAGCCATTGTGTTGACCTCATCATTATAGACTTGTGAAACTTGGTCAATGCGATACCAGGAAACTGAATTGCTTCCACTTGAATTTTCATAGGAACATTCTGAATATCAACTGAAAAGAACTGAATTGCCAACCATTCAAACTCTAAGGCAAAGAGTGCAACTCCAATGTGCAGGCCATGTTGTTTGAATGTCAAATGCATGATTGCCTAAAAGACTATATTATGAAGAACTCAGAGAAGGCAGGAGTTCATATGGTGGTCAGAAGATGTGATAAAGACACTCAAACTCACTAGCCTAACTTCCGTAGAAGCAGTTGGAAGAATATTCCTCAGCCAGTTTGAACATGCAAGTTCTTCCAATGATTTCCACAATTAATGTATTTCATCGGTTGAGACCTCTTCTCATCTTGTTAAGGTATCAGAGCATCTCACCAGCAACTTTAAATGAGGTAGAATGGAATGACTTATTTGACTAAACTCCATTTTTACAACTTAAAATGTAAGCTACTATTGCTTCAAATATACCATAATCATTTATTTGTATTTAGCGATTTTTGTAAGTTTCTTATTCTGTTCTCTGGCCTTTCTGGTGCTATTATTATAAATCTTGGCTCTTTGTTGTATGTTTATCATTCATAATAGCTATCTTCCTTTTAAAAGAAAGATAAAAAAATCACCTATTCAACAAAACTAAGTATAATTTTTCAGGAGATGAAATGATCATTTAATGAAATATAGTACTTTCAAGTATACTTGGTGTAAATACTGAGCTGAATAGAAAATATGCCTTTCAAATACAAGAATTAAGAGAAGCATAAAAAATAAATATGAAAGAGAAACCATAAGGTATTCAATAAGTTTAAAATATTTACATTCCTATGTAGGAATGAATTTTATCATTTTTAGGACAGTTATAAGGAGACAGAGAACATAGATGTAAGTTGACTATGATGGGATGATTTCAAAACAATATAAGTGATAACAATGAGGAACGCACTAGGAGAAAAAGAAAGAGGATGAATGGGAGAACTTGGCTCTTATCAGAATTAGCTCAAAGAGGAAATAACATGCACTCAGTTGGATACAGAAAATCTATCTTAACCTTTAAGGAAGTGGGTGCAGGGAGGGACTATGTGAAGAGAGGATTGATAGAAATGAGAACATATTGATAGAGGTGGTGGTCAGAAGTAAAATATACTTTTGAGGAGGAAGAAGAATAAAAGAGAAAATATGGAGAGAAATAAATTGTTGGTAATCATAATTTTGAAGGGGGAGAGAAGAGAAGCATATAGCAGCACAGATTAAAAACCAGAATCTACAGTATGTTGTTTACAAGAAACAGAAGCAGAGAGAACAGCAGAGAGTAAAAGGAAAAGATTGAAGCAGAATATGTAATGTTTCATCTAAAGCAAAACACACACACATACACAGACACACATATACACAGAACAAGCACACAGTCATGATCTCAGACAAAGCAAAAGCAAAAAAATATTATTTAATAAGAGAAGGGAGAAAATTACATCTTGGAAAAAGGTACTATAGACAATGAAGTAATTGCAACACTAAACATATATACACCAAACAGTATATATCCATATTTCTAAAGAAATGTTATAGGAGGAAATAGTGAAATTATACTAGTGGGGGACCTCAACTTTTCCCTCTTCAGTATTAGATAAATATAACTACAGAATAAGCATGAAAGTTGAGGTGAATAAAATCTCAGAAAAGTTGGATATGTTAGATGTCTGGTTAAAGTAAATGAGGATAAAAAGGAATATACCTACACATAATAACACTTACACATAAACTGACTGTGTTATAGCATAATACCTTACAGTCAAATTCAGAAAGGCAGAAATAATAAATGCATTCTTTTCAGATGATGATGCAAATATATATATGTACATATAAATGTATATTTGCATATTAAAGGGCCATGGAAAGATAGATTAAAAATTAATTAGAAACTAAATAATCTAATATTAAAGAATGAGTAGATAAAAAAATCATAGAAACAATTGATAATTTCATCAATAATTAGACAACATGCCAAAATTTATGATATGCAGCCAAAACAATAGAGGAAAATTTATATCTCTCAATTCCTATATCAGCAAAATAGAGAGGATCAATGTATTTTGCATGCAACTAAAAAGTAGAAAAAGAACTAATTAGAAATTCCCCTTTATGACCTCATTTAGATTTTTCTTGGCAAGGCTACTAGAGTGGTTTGTCATTTTCTTCTGTGGTCATTTTATAGGCAAAGAGGGTTAAGTGACTTGTACAGTTTCACAAAGGTAATAAGTGCCCGAAACTAAATTTGAATTCATGAGGAAAAAAAATTTCTGACTCCAAGGCCAGTGCTATCTACTGTAACACCAGGTGGATGGCACAAAATCAAGAAGAGCACTAGTAAGAGTTGAATTCAAATTTGATCTCAGGTACTTATTAGCTATGACCCTGAACAAGTCATTTAATCCTGCTTCCATTAGTTTCCTCATCTTCAAAATGAGATGGAGCAGGAAATAGTAAACAATTTCAGTATCTGTACCAAAAAAAAAAAAAAAAAAAAAAAAAAATGAGATCATGAGGAGTTGGACACAATTGAAATGAATGAACAACAAATATCTCTAATTAAACACTAAATTTAGAAATTCTGAATATCTAAAGATAGATTAATATAATTGAAAATAATAAAATTATTGGACTATTAAATAAAATTAGAAACTGGTTTTATTAAACTAATAGATAAACTATTGGTTAATTTGATTTAAAAAGTAAGAAAAAAATTACTAGTATCAAAAATGAAAAGGGTGAATTGACCATTAATGAAGATGATATAAAAGCAATTATTAAGAGTTATTTTGCCAAATTATATGCTAATAAATGTAGCAATCTAAGTGAAAGTGAAATGGATGCATATAAATATAAAAATATATTTTTATAAATATATATTATGAAAATATAATATATATAAAATATAAATATAAAATATTAATTACCCAGATTAACAGAAAAGGAAATAGGATATTTAAATAGTACTATTTTAGAAAAAAGAAATTAAATAAATCCTCAATGAGCTCTCTAAGGAAAAAAACTCTAAGATCAAATAGATTCACAAGTCAATTTTGCCAAACATTTAAAGGATGTTTAATAGCCATGCTATATAAATTTTTTGGAAAAATAGGCTTTGAGTCCTATGAAATTCCCTTTATCACACAAGTATGGTGTTGTTACCTAAACCAAAAAGAGGAAAATCAAAGAGAACTACAGATAAATTTCTCTAATGCATATTGATGCCAAAATTTTACATAAAATACTAATGAGAAGATTATAGCAATATATCACAAAAGTCACACATTATGAACAGGGAGGATTTTATAGTAAGAATGTTAGACTAGTTCATTTTTTGAAATTCATTTTAAACATAAATATAAAACAGGCTAAGGGGGAGAAAAATACATGTCCATGTACAAAGCAGAACATGAGGGAATTCAATTAAAAAATTTTCCATTTCAAGATACCCTGTGTTATAAATAAACACTCCACATTGTTTTCAAAGCTATCTAACTTTACTTCCTTGTAGTTTTGTTGTTGTTGTTGTTGTTGTTCTATATTGTGCATATTTTACTTTATTTTTTTCTCTCCTTACCTCACCTCTCCCTAAGATAGCTGCAATTAAATGTGTATGTATGTATGTAGAGGACCACAGATAGTGGGGGACTTCTGGGTAGGTATAAGACCCTTCAGCGGAGAGGAAATCCACTAATAATATCTGGTTTGGCTCCCCATTTCCCTTTGGTGCCCATATCTCTTCCTGAGAAGTCAGGGAGGATGTGATCACCCTCCTTTAGTGTTCTCACCTTTTCCTGAGAAGTCAAGGAGGGCATGACCACCTGTGTTCTACTTGAAACAAGAGACATTTACAGTAAAGAGAGGTATTTATATATCAACAGCAAGGTGCTTTTAGTTAGCACTTACACAGTGTGATTGATGAGATAATGGTTTTCTAGTTCACACTTACTTAGAGTGTGGTAATGATATTTAAGGGTTGAGAGGACTTTCCATCTTTGACCCTCCCTGTGAGTCTCCTGCCTACTTCACTCCTCCACTAAGACCAAGGCTGGTCTCAAGATCCTCCAGAGAGCTAGTTTGGACACTACATATGTGTGTATATATGTTTATATGTATATATGCATATGCTTTTATATATAAACATACAATATATACATACATATACTCATACACATATATGTAAAACTTCTATTTGTCAGCTTTTTGTCTGGAGGTTGACAGCATCTTCCTTCATAGGTCCAAGTCTCTCGTTTTTCTGAATCAAACAACTTGTCATTTCCCATTTCATCACAGTATTCTAACACAGTCACATACTATCTGAGAGATTGACCATAAAGGTTTCCTCCCAATCCCAATTTTCTGCATTCCTTCTATTCTTCATTACATTGCTTTTATTTTAAGTAAGAGAATTTTAACTTAATATAAATTTTCCATTTCACGATTCAACAATGCTTTTGTCACATATTATATGTTAGGCCTGATAGTGCTGATTCTCCTTCTTTTGCATCTTTTCCTTCTGGTTTCTTTGAAATTCCTAAACTTTTGTTCTTCCAAATTAACTTTGCTAATATTTTTTCTAATATAGTAAAATATTTTTAGTAGTTTAATTGGGATGGCACTGAATAAATAGATTAGTTGGGTAAAATTAGTTTAACTTTATCTATCCCCAAACAATACTTTATGTTTATGTTTCTATAACTTTTGTATTTGTTTTGACAGGTATAATCTCAGGTATTTTATACTGTCTAGCTAGTTATTTAAAATAGCCTTAAATAATATGGAATAATATTGACACAGTGTAGTTTCCCTATTTTTATTTTTAAGTCTATTTTAGCTTTAGCTAAAATGTCTGAAACCATGATTAATATGACTTTTTACATAATAAATTTGACTCTAGCTCATCAGTCCATCTCTGTTTATATCTTATTTTCATATGTGCTTCCTAAAAACAGCAAATTTTCTAATTCAAATTTTTAATCTACTATCCATTTCCACAGTGTGAATTCATGCCATTCACATTCTCATTCATAATTACTTGTATATTTCCCTTTTTTCATTGGTTACTGAATATCCTTCTCACCCTATTTACCCTATCTTTTCTCACTTTTCTACTTCTATCCACTATCTTGCCTCTTCTTCCTTAACCTACCCGCCTCTCTAAAAGTCTCTTCTTTATCCTCTCTTCCCACCCTATTCTCTTGCCTTCTTATTTATTTCTGAATGTAGAAGACTTTTATCTCCTTCTACTAAAATATGTTGTTCCTTCTTTTAACCATTTCTGATGAGAGTAAAATTCCAATATAACCTTCCCTCATGTACACTACCATTCTTCTTTACTAATTCTTCCTTTTATGCCTCATTTGTAGGAGATAATTACTCCTTTTTTTATCTTTTTTTTTAGAATTTTTTTAGAATTACTTCATTACATATAGATTTTTTTTAGAATTACTCCATTACATATAGAATTATTTTTATAATTACTCCATTACATATAGCTCAGCCCAAGCCTTTCTTTCAAACTACCCAAGTAATGCTGACAATCATACTGATAACATTTTCATATATAGTATCAAAATAATTTGAACTTATTGTCCTTTAGAACTATCTTTAATGTTTACCTTATATTTCTCCTGAATCTTATATATATATATATATATATATATATATATATATATATCAAATTTTCCATTAAGGTCTGCTGTTTTTGTCACAATTATCTGATAGTCTTTCAGTTTGTTAAATGTCTTTTTTTTCATTCAGGATCATATTTAACTTTTTTGGCTAAGTTACCCTTGGTCATAACTTCAGCTCTTTTGCTAAGTGGATATAGTATTTTTGGATATGATATTCCTATAAGTTGTCCTTCTGCAATCTCTTTTTGGTGGATGTCTGCTGGATTTTTTCTATTTTTATTTTGCTTTCTTGTTCTAAAAGTTCAGGGCAATTTTTCCTGATAATTTCTTGTAATATATATCAAGATTATTTTTTAATCATAATTTTCAGGTAGTCCAACTATTCTTGTTATTTCTTTTCAATTTGATCTCCAGATCAACTGTTTTTCCAGTAAGATATCTCATGTTCTTTTCTATTTTCCATTCTTTTGTTTTGTTTTATTATTCTTTGGTGTCTTTGGTGTCTAAATAAGGAATTATTTTCTTCAGTGAGCTTTTGTACCTCCTTTTCCATTTGTCCAATTTTACTTTTAAAGAAGTTGTTTTCTTCAGTGAATTTTTGCGTTGTATCTCTTTCCATCTGACCAATTCCTCTTTTTAAGGCATTCTTCTCCTCATTAGCTTTTTGTACTTCCTTTACCATTTGATCTAGTCTGTTTTTAAGGTATTATTTTCTTCAGTATTTTTTGTCTCCTTTACCAAGCTCTATTGATTGATTTTTCATGATTTTCTTAAATCACTCTCATTTCTCTTCTCAATTTTTCCCTTTACCTCTCTTGCTTGATTTTCAAACTCCTTTTTGAGCTCTTCCATAGTCTGAAAAATAATTTATTATTTTTCTTGGAGACTTTGGCTGTGAGAGTTTTGATTTTGTTATCCTTTTCTGAATGTTTTAATCTTTCTTGTCATCATAGGAACTTTTTATGGTAGGAATATTTTTTCCTGTTGTTAGCTCATTTCCCCAGTCTATCCACTTTATTAAAGTAGGGCTCTGCTTCCAGAGTAAAAGGTGCACTGTGCCAAACTTCACGAGTTTTCTGAAGCTGTTTTTAGAGATTCTTCTAAGGATTTGTAAGTTTTTAGTTCTTCCAAGATAGTATAATCTAGGGAGAAGTGTTTGCTCCTCTCCTGGCCTATGCTCTGGTCTGTGAGTGACCACAAGCACTCTTTTCTGCCCTGAAATTGTAAGGAGGGTCCTTGTTCCACTGTGGTCACAAGTTCTGGTATGTTAGTCCTGTTCCTTGCCCCGGGACTGCCATGGAGGACTGTCTGAGCATGGGCAAAGCAACAGAATCATGCCTTGGTACTAACAAAAAGACATCCATAATCTCCTTCTGACTAATTGTTCACCCCCTTTGCTCTCTGTGTGCTGGGAAAATCAGTGGCTCCTAAGACTTTCTTCTGGTTTTCTGGGGCTGAAATTGTGCTGGCATGGTCTGTGCTGGAATGCTCTCCACTCTCACCTGAATGCAACAGACCTTTCCTGCCAACTTCCTAAGTTGTCTTAAGCTGGAAAATTGTTTCACTCTGTCTTTTAGTAGGTTTTTCATCTTTCATGTTTGTTCAGAGTCATTATTTTAAAGGATTTGGAGGAATTTGAAAAAGAGCTCAGGCAGATCCCTGCTTTTACTCTGCCCATCTTGGTTCTACTTCCGCCTCACTTCTTAGTGATATTTTCTGAGACTTATCTTGGGATCCAACCCTGGGCTCCTCTTCACCTCAAAGCCATCATTAAGACCTCCAGGTATGCTGTCCCACAAACACTATTGCTCCCTGTGGTCCCTTCAGTGGATACAAAGAAGTCTGTAAGCAAATCCTGGATTCTAATCTTTTTCAAGTATCCAGCCAGTAGGTCTCCTTCTTCCCTGCAACCCCAGACAGGGACAGGTCTGGTCAGTACAGCTGTGCTTTGCATTCCTCAACAGTAAAAAAAATCCTTCCATCTTCTACTCAACCTTCTGACTCCCACACTCTATGTGGGGTGAAAGTTCCTGAGGCTGAGGCTGCCTCCTATCCTAGCTGCCCCAGGGTTGCTCATTTATTGATTGCATAGAGTTGACTTGGAAGTATTTGCATTTCACTTAGAATCCACTGGATCAGGTCAGGTCTTTCCTGCAGTTTTCTCAAATTGTCTTATGAGGACAACTGTTTTATCCTAAATTTTGTTTATTTATGCTGCTCTACATTCCTCTTGGGCTATATTCTCTCTTTTTTGGAGGAAATTTGGAAAGCCAAAAGTTTTCTTACTCTACAATCTTCACAGAATCCTCTCAGGTTGCATCAATATTGAGAAAATTATCAGCATAATTGACCATATCATTAACAAAAACAACAAAAGCCATATGATTATCTCAATAAGTATAGAAGAAGCCCTTGACAAAACACAGTACTTATTCCTATTAAAACCATACAAATAAATGGAATTTTCTTTAAAATGATAAGTAGAACCCATGTACAACCATTGGCAATCAATATCTGTAATGAAGATAAGTTAGAAACCTTCCCCATAATATAAGGAGACAAGGATATTTGTTGTTACCACTATTCAATATTTTACTAGAATATTTTACTGCTACCTACAGCAAAAAAAGAAAAAGAAATTGAAGGAATTAGAATATACAATGAGGAACTACAATCATCACTCTTTATAAATGATATATTTAGAAAATCCTAGAGAATCAACTAGAAAAAAACTAGTTGAAATAATTAACAATTTCAAGAGTCACAAGATATAAAATAAATGCTCATAAATTATCAGCATTTCTATATATTACAAAGTCCAATGGTAAGAGATAGAAAGAGAAAATTTTATTTAAAATAAATATAGAAAATATAAAATACTTTGACATTTCCCTGTCAAGATCAACTCAGGAATTATATGAACACAATTAAAAAATTTTTTTTTCAAAAAATAAAATCAGATGTAAGCATTTGGGGAAATGTTATTTATATGTAGGCTGAACTAATATAATAAAAATAACAATTCTCTCTAAATTAACTTCCTTATTAAGTACCATACCAATTAAACTAAAAAAAAATTATAGAATTAGAAAAAAATAGCAAATTCATCTGAAAAACAAAAATTCAAGGAAATCAACTAAAAAATGTGAAGGAAGATGATGAACTTGTATCAGATGTCAAACTGTATTACAAAGTATGGTAATCATCAAAACAATCTGGTACTAGCTAAGAAATAGAGTGGTAGATCAGCAGAACATATTAGGTTCAAAATACATAGTAGTAAATGACTATAGTGATCTAGTGTCTGAACACCCCAAAGATGCAAACTTTTGGGATAAGAACTCACTATTTGATAAAAACTGCTAGGAAAATTGGAAAATAGTCTGGCAGAACCTAAGTAAAGACCAACATACAATGTCTCAAGAAAAGGCCAAATGGCTCATGATTTAGATATAAATATCTAATATCTATATTATAAGCAAATTAGGGTAGAATGAAATTTTTAGTTCTATGGGTAAAGAGAAGAATTTGTGACCAAAAAAGAGAGAGTATTATGAGATACAAAATAGACGATTTGGATTACATTAAATTGAAAAGCTTTTCCACAAACAAAGCCAAAGCAGATGAATTAAGTAGGAAAGCCGAAAACTGAGGTAGGGGTGGGATGAGGTAGGGATAAAGGTTTCATTTCTCAAATGTTTGGAAAACTGTGTCAAATTTACAGGAATATAAGTTATTACCCAATTGATAAATGGTCAAAGGATATGAATAGGCAGTTTTCAGAAGAAGAAATCACTTATCTGTAGTGAAATAAGAAATAATTATATGAGATAATGTTCTGTCCCTCAGACTGTTAGAGGGCTGGACTATAGTAAAAACAAAAATTTTGTTTTGTGGTTCTTTAAATAAAGAAACTGCATAGCCCTGGGTGAGGGGGATAAATGTCCTCAGCTGCTGCATCTGGCCCACAGGCTGTAATTTGAGGACCCTATAGGCCTTGATTATTGTGTTTTGTGTCTGGTGTGTTCCAGTGATCTACCACTCTATTTCTTAGCCACTGTTCAAATGGTTTTGATGACTGCTGCTTTATAATATAGTTTTGGATCTGTTTTATTATTTTCATGATTTCCCTCGATATTCTTGGCCTTTTGTTGTTCTAGCTAAATTTTGTTATTTGTTTTAGCTCTATAAAATAATTTTTGGCAGTTTGATTGGTATGGCCCTGAACAAGTAGACCAATTTAGGCAGAATTGTCATTTTTATTATATTTGCTTGGCCTACCCATGAACAATTGGTATTTTTCTGCTTGTTTAGATCTGACTTTATTTGTGTGAGAAGTGTTTTGTAATTGTGTTCATATAGTTCCTGGGTTTGTCTTGGCAGGTAGACACCCAAATATTTTATTTTAGCTATCATTATTTTAAATGAAATTTCTCTTTCTAATTCTTGCTGATGGGCTTTGTCAGTAATATATAGAAATACTGATGATTTGTGTGGGTTTATTTTATATTGTGCAACTTTACTAAAGCTGTTGATTGTTTTGAATAGGGTTTTGGATGCTTTTCCAGGATTCTCTAAGTATATCATCATATCACCTGCAAAGGATGATAGTTTTATTTCCTCTAATTACTTTAATTTATTTTTCCTTGCTTATTGCTAAAGCCAACATTTCTAGTACAATATTGAATAATAGTGGTGATAATGGGCATCTTTGTTTCACCCCTGATCTTATTGGGAATGCATCCAACTTCTCTCCATTACAAATAATGCTTTACATAGACACTGCTTATTATTTTAAGGAATATTATTATTTTAAGGAATTATTTTATTATTAATATGGTCAATTATACTAATAGTTTTCCTGATATTGAACCAGAACTGCATTCCTGGTATTAAATCCCAGTTGGTCATAGTGTATTACCCTACTAATGAGTTGCTGTAATCTCTTTGCTAACATTTTATTTAAAATGTTTGCATCAATATTCATTAAGGATATGATTCTATAATTTTCTTTCTCTGTTTTGACTCTTCTGATTTAGACCATATTTGTGTCTTAGAAGGAATTTGGCAGGACTCCTTTTTTCCCTAGTTTTTTCAAATAGTTTACATAGCATTGGAATTGTTCTTTAAATGTTTGATAAGATTTACTTGTAAATCCATCTGGCCCTGAAGATTTTTTTCTAAGGAAATTCATTAATGGCTTGTTCAGTTTCTTTTTTCTAAAAAAAGGACTGTTTAAGTCATTTATTTCTTCTTCTGATAATCTGGGCAATTTCTATTTTTGTAAATATATATCCATTTCAGTTAGATTGTCAGATTTGTTGCCATACGGTTGGACAAAAACCATTGGTGGTAAGTTTACTCATCATTTTTGATTTGGTAATTTTTTTTTATTTTTTCTAAGCAAAGTAACCAAAGATTTATCTATTTTGTTGTTTTTTCCATAAAACCAACTCTTATTTGTATTAATTAATTCAATAGTTTTTTTTAGTTTCAATTTTATTAATCTCTCCTTTGAGCTTCAGCATTTCTAATGTGGTATTTAATGGGAGGGGGTTAATTTTTTTTTTCCCCTAGCTTTTTTAGTTTCGTGCTCAATTCATTGATTTCTTCTTTGTTTTTCATCATGTAGCTATTTAGAGATATAAAATTTTCCTTAAGAACTGCTTTGGCTGAATTCAATAGATTTTGGTATGTTGTCTCATTATTGTCATTCTCTTGCATGAAATTTTGGATTGTTTCTGTGATTTGTTGTTTGACCCAAATTTCCAATTGGTTTTTAGTCTATCTTTCCCTGGCCCTTTATTCAATATAATTTTTATTTCATCATGATCTATAAAGGAAACATTTTTATTTCTTTCTTTCTGCATATGATTGTGAGGTTTTCATGCTCTAATACATGGTCAACATTTGTGTAGGTACCATGTACTTTTGAGAAAAAGGTGTATTCCTTTTTGTCCCTACTCAGTTTTCTCCAGAGGTCTATCATATCTAGGTTTTCTAGGATTCTATTAACTTCTCTAATTTTTCTTGTTTATTTTGTAATTAAATTTGTCTGCTTCTGAGAGAGGAATGCTGAGGTTCCCCACTAATATAATTTCACTGTCAATTTTTTCCTGTTAACTGGCTTAATATCTCCTGTAGGAATTTGGTTGCTCTACCACTTGGCTGTATATATTTAGTATTCTTACTACTTCATTGTTTGCAGTATCCTTTAATAAGATGTACTTTCCTTTTGTATCTCTTTTAATTAGATCTATTTTTGCTTTTGCTTTATCTGAGATCAGAATTGCTATCCCTGTTTTTTTTAAACTTCAGCTGAAGTATAAATAAATTCTGTTCCAATCTTTTACCCTTTACTTTGTATATATCTCTCTGTGTCAAATGTGTTTCTTGCAACAACATATTATAGGATTCTATTTTTTAATCTCTGCAATTCATTTCTGTTTTATGGGAAAATTCAACCCATTCACATTCACAATTATGATTACCAGCTCTGTATTCCTCTTCATTCTATTTTCTTCCTTGTTTGTATTTTTGTTCTTTCTTTCTACTTAGTTCCTCTTAGTGTTTTTTTTAACCCTGTTATCTACAACCTTATCTTCTACCACCCCTCCCCCCTTCTCTGAGTAATGTTTTTTAACCCATCCCACCCACTACTTTATCTTCTATGATCTTTCCCTCCTTCCCTTATCTTTTTTTCCTTTTATTTCTGTCCTTCCTTCTATTCTGCCCCTCCTTATTATTTTCCTCTTTCTCCTGCTACTTTATAGGGTTAGATAAATTTCTATAATTTATCTGAAAGATTAAGTTATTCTGTCTTAGAGCCCAAACTGATGAGATCAAGTTTCAGATAATACTCATCCCTTTCCCTTCTTTCCCTTGATTGTAATAGGTCTTTTGAGCCTTATGGTATGAACTAATTGTCCCATTATACCTCCCCTTTCTTCTTTTTCTTGGACAGATCTTTTTCCATCCCTTAATGTCTTTTTCTTTAATGTCATCACATCAGAGTCTATTTACAACAACTTTGGGCCATGCGATACCCACCTCTATCTGCCCTTGTGACAGATATCTTTTGTTTTTGTTCTCAAGAATTACAGATATCTTTTTCCTATCTAGGGATGTAAACAGATTAACCTTTAAATATTTTCCTCTCTTTACCTTTCTATGCTTCTCTTGATTCCTGTGTTTGTGAATTAAATTTTCTCTTTACTTCTGTTTTTTTCAATAGATAGAATTGAAAGTCTCTTACTTCATTAAAGCTCCATCTCCTCCCTTAAAAGATGATGCTCAGTCTTGCTGAGTAGTTAATTCTTGGTTGTAACCCTAGGTGCTTAGCCTTCCATATTGGTATTCCAGGCCCTCCAATCCTTTACTCTAGAAGCTTCCAGATCCTCAATAATCCTGACTGTTGCTCCTTGATATATGGATTGCTTTTGAATTACTGCTTTCAGTATTTTTCCCTTGAGATTGTAGTTCTGGAGTTTTGCAACACTGTTCATTGGAATTTTCCTTGTGGGATCCCTTTCCAAAGGTGATAGGTGGTTCTTTTAATGACTCTTTCCCCCTCTGTTTCTAAAATGTAGGATAGTTTTCCTTGATGATCTCTTGAAAAATGCTATCTAGGTTTTTGTGGTTGTGTGGGGTTTTTTTTTGTCACAATAGATAATTCCTATTAGGACCCTAAACTACCAATCAATGTCATAATTCCCTACTTGCTTTAATAGCATCTTTCTCCTTAATGACATCTGAGGTCCCTTTTTAATTGCTAAACTCCTTTGCTTGCTAAAATCCTCTTATGGATTTAGCCTTCTGTTAGTAGTATAAAAATATCTTTGCCTCTTGTTTGGGAGGAGAGGAGGGGAAACTAAAGAAAGAAAAGACAATGAAGATGATTTCAGGAAAACCTGAAAAGACTTACATGAACTGATGCAATGTACAGTGAATAGAATCAGGAGAATTAGTAATAGCAATATAGTAGGATGAACTCATTTCTCAGTAATTCTCAATAATATAATAGTCCAAGATAATCCCCAGATACTAATGATGAAGCATACTATCTGTTCCCAGAAAAAGAACTGATATTTTCTGAATACAGATTAAAACATTGTTATTTTTCCACTTTCTCTCATTTTTTGAATTGTCTAATAAAAAAATTATTAGTATGAATTTTTTTACATAATTGCACATGTATAACCTATATCTGATTGACTGCTGTCTCATGGAGTTGAGAGGGCAGGGAAGAAAGGAGATATAGAATTTGGAACTCAAAATTTTAAAAAATACTTTAAAATTGTTTTAATGTGTAATTGGGGGAAAATAAAATACTATGTGTAAAAAAAACAAATCCACCAATCATCATCAGAAAAAGATTCCCCCCCAAAAAAATCCCAGGAAATTATAGCTAAATTCCAAGTCTTAGATGAAAGAAAAAAATACTACAAGCAGTCAGAAAGAAATAATTCAAAATCCCTTTACCACAGTCAAGATCATACAAGATTTAGCAGGTGACAAATTAAAAGAAGAGAGGTCTTGAGATATGATAATCTAGAAGGCAAATAAAAAAAACTGAGATTACAACCAAGAATAATCTACCCAGAAAAACTGAATATAATCTTTCAATAGGATGGATATTTAATGAAACAAGAGTATTTTTCAAGCATTCCCAATGAAAACCAGAGCTAAATAGAAAATTTAACTTTCAAATATAAAACTCAAGGAAAGAGTATATAAAGGGTAAATATTAAAGAAAAATCATGAGGAATTGAAAAAGGTTAAACTGTTTATCTTTTTATGTGGGAAGATGATACATGTGTATTCTAAAAAGTTTATCATTTTTAGAGCAGTTAGAAGAATTCTACACAAAAAGACAGTGATCCGATTATGTTGGATGATGTAAAAAATAAAACATAAACAAGAAAGATATATCCATTAGGAAAAGAGAGAAGGAATGAAGAATAGGAAAAAAAAATTACCTTATATAAAAGAATGCACAAGGAAAACAATTGTACAGGTGAGGAAAATGTAGGTCAGAACAGAGAGTGCTTGAACCACACTCATATCTAAAGTGTTTCAAAGAGAGAATATATATATACACATACACATATATATACACACACACATATATATACATACATACGTATAATTGTGTGTGTGTATATATATATATATATATATGTTTATGTATTCATTTGATAATAAAAGACAGAAAGGATTCAAATATTGATCATAGGGAGATCCCGTTTGATTCTTCTAGGAGTATGAGTAGTCAAGGAAAGAAAGAAGCAATTATTATATAATCATTGTTGCATATGTTGAAATAGAATGTTAAATCCAAATCTATATTTTAAATTTTTGTGACCTTTTCTTCTTTTTCAAGATGTTTATAAATAGTATTATGAAAGGTATCTGAGGACATTGGTGGACTTGTTAATTCAAACATTTCTTTCTCTAAATTGGGGATGCTTAGATTTAGAATGATATTAAATTAATCAAAGTGTTTCTGGCTAATTTATGACCAAAGCACAGAGTATTCATATCTTTTTTTTTTAAAACCTTATTATCCTCACTCTTTGCCGATGACATGATGGTATACTTAGAGAACCCCAGAGATTCTGCTAAAAAGTTATTAGAAATAATCCACAACTTTAGCAAAGTTGCTGGTTATAAAATAAACCACATAAAATTTTTAAAAATTTAAATTTAAAATTTAAATTTAAAAAGAAATAAAAAAAAAAAAAAATTTAAAAAAGGGAAAAGGTTAAATTTTTTTTTTGGAAAAAAAGAAAAAAAATTTAATTTTTTTTAAAAAAATTTAAAAAAAAATCCAAATTTTTTTAAATTTTTAAAAAAAAGATTTTTAAAAAAAAGGTTTAAAAAAAAAATTTTTAAAAAAATTTTTTAAAAAAAAAAAAATTTTAAAAAAAAAAAATTTTAAAAACCCAAAGAGGTTTTATATTTTTAAAACCTTATTTTAACCCACCTTTTTTAAATTTTTTTTTTTTAAAAAAATTTTAAAATTTTTTAAAAAAACCCAAAAATTAAAAATTTTTAAAAAAAACCCCTTTAAAAGGTTTTAAAAAAAAAAAATTTTTAAATTTAAAAAGGAAAAAAAAAAAATTAAAAATTTTTTTTTAAAAACCTTTTTTTGGGGTTTTATAAAAATTAGAAATTTTAAAAATTTCCCTTTTCCAAAAATTTTTTTTTGGGGAAGGGGGAAAAAGGGTTTTAAAAATTAAAGGGTTTTTTTTTAAAAAAAAAACCCCAAAAAATTTTAATTACCCCCCCCCGGGGAAAAAAGGCCCGGGTTTTAAAAAATTAAAAAAAAAATTTTTAGCAAAAGTTTAAAAAAAAAAAAACCCCAAAATTTTTTATTCCCTAAAAAAAAATTTTAATTTAAAAAATTTTTAAGGGAAAAAAAAAAAAAAATTTTTTTTCCCAAAAAAAACCCTTTTGGGAAAAAAACTTTTTTAAAAAAATTTAAAAAAAAAAAAAAAACCTTGGGGGCCAAATTTAAAAAAAAAATAAAAAATTTTTAAGTTAAATAAAAAAAATTTTTAAATTTTAAAAAAAAAAAATTCCCAAAAAAAAGGGGGTTTTTAAAAAAAAAAAAAAAATTAAAATTTTTAGGGAAAAAAAAAATTTTAAAAAAAAAAAAAAATTTTTTAAAGAAAGGGGGGTTTTTTTTAAAAAAATTTTAAAAAAATTTTAAAAAATTTTGGGAAAAACCCCAAAAAAAAATTTAAATTTTTTGGGAAAAAAATTTAAAAAAAACTTTGGAAGAAATTTTTTTTTGAAGGCCCAAATAAAAAAGGGAAATGAAAAAAAAAAAAAATAAAAAGGGAAATTGGGGAAAAAAAAAATTGGGGGTTTGGGGGGAAAAAAACCGGGGAAAAAGGGGAAAAAAAAAATTTTTTTAAAATTTAAAATTTTGCCCAAAAAAAAAATAAAAAAAAGGGGGGTTTTAAAAATTTTTTAAAAAGGTTTTAAAAAAAAAAAAAAAATTTTTAAAAATTTTAAGGGTTTAAAAAAAAAGGGGAAAAGGGGGTGAAAAATTGGGTTTTTAAATTATTAAAATTCTTTAAAAAATAAAAAGGGTTTTAAAACCCTTGGAAATTACACCCCAAAGGGGAAAAGGGGAAAAAAAATATTATTTTAAAAAAAAAAAGGACCCTTTTATTGGTTTGGGGGGAAACCAAAAATTTAAAAAATTTTTTTTGGGCCAAAATTAACAAAGGCCCCCAAAAAACCTTGTTTAAAAAAATTCCCAAAGTTTTAAAAAAAAAAACCCCCAAAATTTTAAAGCCCTTTTGTAAAAAAAATTTTTGGAAAATAATTTTTTTAAAATTTTTTTTTTTAATTTTAAATTTTTTAAGAAAAATTTTTTTAAAAAAAGGGGGGGGAAAAGGGAAAAGGGAAAAATTTGGCGGGAAAAAAAACCCCAAAAAAAAAAAATTTAAAAAAAAAAAAAAATTAAAAAAAAACCAAACCTTTAAGGGAATTAACCCCCCAAAAACCCAAAAATTTAAAAAACCCTTTTAATTTAAATTTTTAAAAAACCACCGTTTTTTTTTTAAAATTTACAAAAAAATTTTTTCTTTTCCTTAAATTTTTTTAGGAAAAACCAAAAGGTTTAATTAAATTTTTAAATTTAAAATTTCCAAGTTTTTAAAAAAGGGGAAAAAATTTTTAAAAAAAAAAAAAAAATTTTTAAATTTAAATTTTTTTCCTAAAAAAAAAAAAAAAAAAAAATAAAAAAAAAAAAAAAAAAAAAAAAAACCTTAATTTTTTTAAAAAATTTTTTATGCAAAAATTAATTTTAAAAAAAAAAAAAAAATTTTTTTTTTTTTTTGGGATTTTTTTTTTTAAAAAAAAGTCACCTTTTGGAAGGAAATTTTTTTTAAAAAAAAAAACCTTTAATTTTAATTTTCCAAAAAAATTTTCAAAAATTTTTTTAAAAAAAAATTTTTTAAAAAAATTTTTAAAAATTTAAAATTTTTTTAAAGGTTTTTAAAAATTTTAAAATTTAAAAAAAAATTAGGCAAAATTTTTAAAAGAAAAAAAATTTTTTTAAATTTTTAAAAAAAACCCCCAAAAAAATTCCAAAAACCCAATTCCCTTTCCTTGGTTTTTTTTTTTTAAAAAATTTAAAATAAAAAATTTTAAATTTAAAAAATACCAAAAAATTTTTTAAATTTTAAAAATTTTAAAAAAATTAAAAATTTTAAAAAAATAAAATTTTTTTTTCCCTTTTTCCCTTTTTTTTAAATTTTAAAAGTTTGGGGTTTTTTTTCCTTTTTAAAAAAATTGGAAATTAAAAATTTTAAAAAAAAACCAATTTAACCAATAAAAAAATTTTAAAATTTTTAAAAAGGGGGCCCAATTTTGGTTAATTTTAAGGAAATTATTTTTAGGGTTCTTAAATTAAATTTTTTTTTTTTTAAAAGGATAAAAAAATTTTAAAAAAAAAAAAGTTAAATTGGGAAAATTTTTTCCCCCCTTTTTTTCTTTTTTTTCCAAAAATTCCGGGAATTAAATTTTTTTTAAAAAATTTTTTAATATTAAATTTTAATTTTTTTTTTAAATAAAAAAAAAAATTTTAAAGGAATTTATTAAAAATTATTTGACCCAAAAAAAATTTTCCCTTTTTTTTAAATTAAAAATTTTTTTAAATTAATTTTTTTTTTGGTTAAAAAGGGGAATTTAAAAATTTTTTAATAAATTTCCCAAATTTTAAAATTCCCTTTAAAAAAAAAAATTTTTTTAAAAAAAGGGGGAATTTTTTTTTAAATTTTAGTTTAAAAATTTTTTTTTTTAAAATTTTTTAAAAAAAAATATTTGGGAAATTTAAAAAAAATTAATTTAATTTGGGGAAAATTTTAAATTTCTTAAATTTTTTAAAAAAAGGTTAAATTTTTTATTTAATTTTCCCGGGTTTGGTTAAATTTTTTTTATAAAATTTAAAGGAAAAAAAAGGAACAAAAGGTTTTTCCCTTTTTTTTTTTTTTTTTTAAACCCTTTTGGGTTTTTAAAAAAATTTTAAATTTTCATTTTTTTTTTAAAAGGGAAATTTAAAAAAACCAAAAAATTTGTTTTTTTCCCCTTTTAAAAAAAAAATTTTTCTTTTCCCCAAATTTTGGTAAAAATTTTTTTCCCTTTAAAAAATTTTAAACCTTTTTTTTTTTTTTTTTTTAAATTGTTTTAAAATTTTAAAATTTTAAAATTTTTTGGGTTTTTAAAAAAATTTCCTGGTTTTAAAACCCAAATTTTTTTTTTCCCCCAAAATTTTTTTTTTTTTTTTTGGGGTTTTTAAAATTTTAAAATTTTTTCCAAATTTTTATTTTAAAATATTAAATTTCTTTTTTTTGGAAATAAATTTTCCTTTTTAAAATTTTGGGGAAAACCTTTTTTTTAAATTTTTTAAACTTTCTTTAAATTAGCCCTTTTTTTTTTAAAAATTCCCTTTTAAAATTTTATTAAAAAGGGTTTTCCCAAAAGTTTCCCAAAATTTGGTCCCAAGGGGGAAAACTTTTTTAAAATAAAAAATTTTAAATTAAAAAATAATTTTGGAAATTTTTTTTTTTTTTTTTTTTTTAAATTTTTTTTTTTTTATTTTAAATTTTTTTTCAATAAACCATTTTAATTTAAACAAAAACAAAAACCTCTTTTAAAAAATTTTCCCCCCCCCTTTTCCCCAAATTGGAGGGGGAATTTTAAAATATTAAAAATAAAATTTAAAAAAAAAAAGAAAACCTTTTTTAAAAATTTCAGTTTTTTTTTTAATTTTTTTTTTTTAAATTTAAAAATGGGTTTTATTTAAAAATTGGGAAAAAAAATTTTTTTTTTCCAATTTTTTTAAAAAACCCCAAAAAAATTTTGTTTTTAAAAAATTTTTAAAAAATTTTTTAAATTTCCCAAAAAAAAAAATTTTGGGGAAAAAAAATTTTTTTTTTTTTTGGTTTTTTTCCCCCCTTTTTTTCCCCCTTTTTTTTAAAAGGCTTTTAAATTTTTCCCCCAAATTTTTTAAATTTAAAAAAATCCTTTTTCCATTTTACCCTAAAAATTTCCAAAAATTTCCAATTAAGGTTTTTCCCCTTTTAAATTCCTTTTTAAACCCCCAAAAAAGGGGGTTTTTTAAATTTAAATTAAAAAAAATTTTTTTTTCCTTGCCCCTTTTAAAAATAAATTTTCCCCTTTGGGACCCCCCCCTTTTTTTTTTCCCTTCCAAAAATTAATTAACCCTTTTTTAAAAAAACCTTTTGGGGTTTTTTTTCCCCCCTTTTTTTTTTAAAAAACCCCTTTTTTTTAAAAATTTTTTTTTTTTTTAAGGGTTTCTTTTTAAAATTAAAATTTTCTTTTTTTGGGTTTTTATTTTTAAAATTTTAAAAATTTCCCTTTTTTTTTTTTTTTAAATTTTTTTTAAAAAACTTTTAAAATTTTTTTTTTTTATTTCCTGGGTTTTTTTTTTTTTAAAAATTTTTTTTTTTAAAATTCCTTTTTTTTTTTTCCCCCTTCCCGGGTTTAAATTTTTAAAAATTTAAAATTTTTTTTTTTTAAAAATTTTTTTTTTTTCCCCCTTAAGGGGGAAACCTTTTTAAAATTTTTTTCCCCCCCCAAAAAAAAAAATTTTAAAAAATTTTTTTTAAACAAAAAAAAAAATTGGAAAAATTTTTTTAAAAAAAACAAAAATTTAAATTGGGAAAATTTAAGGAAAAATTTTAAAAATTTTTTTTTAATTTTAGTTCCCTTCCCCCAATTTTTAAAATTTTTTTTTTTCCCCTTTTTTTGGTTTTTTTTGGGTTGGGTTTTAATAAATTTCCCCCTTTTTTATTAAAAATTTTGGGGCCCCCCCAAAATCAGGTTTTTTTAAAAAAATTTTTTTTTCCCAAAAAAACCTTTTTCCCCAACCCCAATTTATTTTTTTCCCAAAAAAAATTTTAAACCAACCCCTACAAAACTTTAAAACTTTTAAACCCCTTTCCCTTTTGGGGTTTTTGGGTTTATTTTTTTTTAAAAAAAATTTTAAACCCCCAAAATTCCAAACCAACCTTAAAATTTTTTTCCCAAACCCCAAAACATCAATTTTTTTTCCCCTTTTCCCCCAAAAATTTTTTTTCCTTTTTTAAATTTGGGGGGAAAAAATTTTTTTTTTTAATTTTAAAATTTAAAATTTCTTTTTTTTTTCCCCTTTTTTTTTTCCCAAAATTGGTTGTTTTTTTTTAAAAATTTTTTAAATTTTTGGAAATTTTTTTTTTTTCCTTAAAATTTTTAAAAGGTTTTTTTTTTGGGTATTTTTTTTCCCCTTTTTTGGTTTTGGTTTTTTTTTAAAACTTTTTTTTGGTTTTTTTTTAAAATTTTCCCTTTTCCCCTTTTTGGGGAAAAACCCCCCCTTTAATTTTAAAAAACTTCCTTTTCCCCAAAAAAATTTTTCCTTTTTCTTGGAAATTTTTAATTTTTTTCGGGTTTTGGGAAAACCCAATTTTTCCCCATTTTTCCAAAACCCTTTTTTAAAATTTTTTTCCCAAATTTTGGGTTTTTTTTTTTCCTTTTTTCTTTTTATAACTAATTTTCCCTTTAAAAAAATTTTTTTGGTAACCTTGGTTTTTTTTTAATTTTTAAGTTGGACCCAAAAATTTTTTTTTTTTTTTTTTAAATTCCCTTTTTTTTTTTAAATTTTTTTTTTTCAAGGTTTAAAAATTTTTTTTTTTTTATAAGGCTAAAAAAAAATTAGTTTGGTAATATTGTCATCTTTAATTTTTGCTCGCCCTATCCAAGAGCATTTAATATTTTTCCTTGGTTAGATCCAGACTTAATTTGTGTGAAAAGTGGTTGTAATTTTGCTCCATAAAGTTTCTGGATTTTTCCCTTGGCAGATTTCCCTAAATATTTTATATTATCAGTAGTTACTTTAAATGGAATTTCTCTTTTGTAACCTCACTGTTGGAAAAGTGATATAAGAATCTATTGACTTATGTGGGTTTTTTATAACCAAACCTTTGCTAAAGTTGTGGTTATTTCTAATAACTTTTAGAGAATCTCTGGGATTTCTAAATACCATCATGTCATCGGCAAAAGGGATAATTTGGCTTCCCATTTGCCTTATTCCTTTTCCTTTAATCTCTTTCTCAGCTCTTATTGCTTTATAGCTAGCGTTTCAATCAATAAAATAAATGAATTAGTGGGCAACCTTGTTTCAATTCCAGATCTTATTGGAAATGGTTTGCAATTTGCTCCATTACATATGATTTAAACTGATGGTTTTAAATAGATGCTGATTATTTTAGGGAAAAGTCCATTTTTTTTATCTCAAGTGTTTTTTAATAGGAATGGATGTTGGATTTTTATCAAATGCTTTTTTCATCTATTAATTGATCATATGGTTTTGAATTTGGTTTTAAATGGCCAATTATATTGATGGTTTTCCTAATATTGAACCAAACCCCATTCCTGGTATAAATCCTACTTGATCAATATGTAACCTTTGGAGATGATTTTCTGTAGGTCTTTTTGCTAAATTTATTTAAGATTTTGGCATCAATATTCTTGGGAAGTTGGTCTATAATTTTTTCTCTGTTTTCAAGCCTAACCTGGTTTAAGGTATCAAACCACAATTGTGTCATAGGAAGGTTTTGGTAGGACTCCTTCGTTTCCCTATTTTATCAAATAATTTATATTTGGGGCCAATTGTTCTTTAAATGTTTGGTAAAATTCACATGTAAATCCATCTGGTCCCGGGATTTTTCTTTAGGGAGTTGTTTAATTGCCTGTTCATTTCTTTTTCTTGAAATAGGAACTATTCCCAAACCAATTTTCTTCCTCCAATTTTGGGAAGTCTTGTATTTTTGGGGTAGTCATCCATTTCCTTAGGTTATCAAATTTATTATAAAAGTTGGGCAAAATAACTCCTTTTATTTCTCATTCCTCTTCCCTTTTGGTGGAAAGTTCTCCTTTTCATTTTTAAGGATTTACTAATTTCATTTTCCTCCCTCCTTTTTCTTAATCAGATTTACCAAAGGCATCTATTTTATTGGCTTTTTCATAGAACCAACTCTTGGTTTTATTAATTTTGGTTCAATAGTTTTTTTAATATTTTTAATTTTCCTTTTAATTTTGAATTTCCCCAATTTAAGTTTATTTGATTTGGGGTTTTAATTTGGTCTTTTTAGTTTTTTGTTAAAAGCCCAATTCATTAATCTTTTCTTTCTCTTTTTTTATTCAAGTAAGCCTCTGGGAGGAAAATTCCCTCTTATTACCCTTTGGCTGCATCCCAGAAATTTTGGATGATGTCTCATCATTGTCATTATCTTGAGGAAATTATTAATTGTATCTTAATTTGTTGTTCACCCAATCATTTCTTTAAGATTGAGATTGTTTAGTTTCCAATTGCTTTTTGGCCCTTTCCCCAACTTTTTTTTGGTAAATGGGAAATTGAATTATGATCTGGAAAGAAAGCATTTCTATTTTGCCTTTCTTTGCATTTAATTTTGGAAGTCTTTATGTCCTAATATATTCAATTTTGAATGGGTTCCTGAACGCTTGAGAAGAAAGTAATTTCCTTCTATCTATTCAATTTTCCAAAGATCCAACATACCTAATTTTCCTAATATTCTATTTACTTTTTAATTTCTTTCTTATTTGTTTTGGTTTGGTTTGTCTAATTCTTTGGGAGTGCAAGGTTGGGATTCCTACTATTACAGTTTTGTTTTATTTTTCTTTAACTTTCAACCTTCTCCTTTAGGAAGTTGGGTGCCATACCATTGAAAATTTAATATTGATATTCTTCTTTTTGGTACCCTTTGGAGGGTAGTTACCTTTCCTATCTCTTTTAAAGGATCCCTTTTACTTTTGGCCTGAATAAGGATGGCTTCCCTTTTTGATTCTCCACCTGAAGCATAATAGTTTTGCTCCAGCCTTTTTACTTTTTACTCTATAATTAATCCCCCTGTTTTTAAATGTGTTTTTTAAAACAACATATTGTAGGGTTCTGACTTTTGATCCAGTTGCTATCTGCCTCCTCTTTATGGGAGTTCATCCCATTTACCCCATTTTACGGTTAAATTCTAAATCTTATTTTCCTGCCATCCTAATAACCCTGATTGTGCTTTACTTTCTTGCCTCCCCAACCCTCTTTTCCCCCTTTTAAACATTAACCCCTTTGTATCACGATACTTATCCTCTTTTAATCCCTCCCTCCCCCTTTGGGTTTTTCCCCCTTCCTTCCTTATTTTTCCTTTTTTTTCCCTCCCCCGTTTTTTAAGGGCGGAGAGAATTTTTTCAAAAAATGTCAATTATTTTTTCTTTTGAGCCAATCCTTGATGGGGAGTAAGATTCACACAATGTTTTCCCCTCTAAATTCCCCAGGATATGGATAAGTTTCCTTAGCCTCTTTGTGGGATGTGGCCCTTTTTATCCCTCCTTCCCACCTTGTTCTGCCTTTCCTTTTCCTTCTACTTCCCTTTTTATGTTATATCAATTACAATCAAATTATACATGTTTCTTTTGTATATCCACAACAGAAATAAATTCTCAAGAGTTATTTTTCCTTTTCTGCATCTCTTGGGTTTATTCTTGGAGATCAAATTTTTGTTTAGTTCTGGTTTTTCTTCAGGAAACAAATGGAATTCATTTTGTTTCAATTAAATTCCATCTTTCTTCCCTGGGAAGAAAATGCTCAGGCTGGGTGGAATTCCTTTGCATCTCGTTCTTGTGCCCTTTGAATATCATATTCCAGGCCCTTTCTTTCCTTTTTAATGTAGAGGCAGCCAGATTTGGGTGATCCTTATTGTGGCACCTCGGTATTTAAATGGTTTTTGGCTGTTGTAAAATTTTTTCCTTAATCTGATAGGTTCTGAAATTTTACAATAAATTCCTTGGGGTTTTTTATTTTGGGGTTTCTTTCAGGAAGGTTCGATGAATTCTTTCAATCCTATTTTACCTTCTGATTCTTTACATCTGGGAGTTTTTGATGATTTTTGTAAAAATAGTATCTAGGCTCTTTTTTTCATCTAGTTTTCAGAAAGTCCAAAACCTTTGATTATCTCTCCTAGATCTATTTTTCCAAGTCTTCGTTTTCCAAGTAGAAAATTCGTGGTTTTTTTCCAGTTTGTCATTTTTGTTTTTGCTTGACTGATTCTTGCTGCCCCAATGAATCATTAGTTTCAATTTGTTCATTCTAATTTTTAAAGGAATTATTTTCTTCAATAGCTTTTTTACTTTTTCTGTATATGTCCAATTGAGTTTTTGAATTATTGTTTTGGTCTGTGGAATTTTTTTCCATTTCACTAATTTTTTAGTGAATTATTTTTTTCCAATTCAAGATCCTACTTTCTTGGTGTTCCTTTGTCTTTTCCAATTCAAAATCCACTTTCTTGAATTCCTTTATTTTTCCCAATTCACAATTCTTACTTTCCCTGAGATTTTTTATTTTTCCAATTCAAAATTTTTTTCCCTGCACTTCCTGGGAATTTTTAACTTTTCCAATTTATTTCAGGAAGTTTTTGTTTCCTTTTAAGGTTTTCTTTCCTTTCCCCATTTATCTCCCAACTCTCTTTTTGAGACTTTTAATTGGTCTCTTTCTATTGGAAGCATTATGGAAGGAGGAAGGCCCTGATGCATTTTTTGCTTTTTGAGGGTCTCCTTCAGGTTTTTGACCCTCTTTTTCTGCATAGGAAGTTGTTATTGTTCTTTTCATCTTTTTATTCATGTTTTAAAGCCTTTAGGGAGGTCTCCTAGGCAAGGGGACCAGCTTTCCTTGCAGAGCAGGAAAGATTTAAACCCGATTTCCGGCTCTGAGGGTTAAGTGCTCTTAAGAGTTTTCCCTTCCCCCAA
This sequence comes from Sarcophilus harrisii, assembly GCF_902635505.1. NCBI lineage: Eukaryota > Metazoa > Chordata > Mammalia > Dasyuromorphia > Dasyuridae > Sarcophilus > Sarcophilus harrisii. Next base: position 162,204,596 of record NC_045427.1, read on the forward strand.
CAGGAAGTGGGATTCAGCACTGGCCGAGCCAATAAACTGCAGTAGGGCTGGAGTGGTTTATCGAAGCCCTTGGCCAGAGAATAAGTGGTGAAAGTGTCCCGCCCGGCCGGAGCCTCTTGTGGGACTGTGGTGCAGCTGACGCAGACCCCAACAAACTCTGCCCAGTGTCTCTTGGCCGTACCTCGGCCCTGGAAAGCTCTATGGCCCCAAGCCGGCTCCCCACTGCGCCAGATTGGAGGCTAACCCGGCTGGCGCCCTCCTGCTTGCAGGATCACAACTGCCCAAAGGAGAAGCCCCGACTGGGGTTGGGGGCCCTTTGTGCTGAGATCTGTGCCTTCACCCTCGGTTTGGAGACTCTCCTCGAACCCAATTTCTTTCCCCGCTCCTTGCCCCCCTGGCCCCCAGCCAACCTTTTTGGGAGACCAGATTTTCTTCAGCCGGTGAGTTTTTCTACTTCTTATCTTTTTCTTTTGTAGCAGTCAAGACTATTTTTGAGGCTCGATATAATATTGATAAAGAGGGTAAGAGAAGAGCTTAGAAAGTCGCGTGTGTCTTCTCCGCCATCTTGGCTCCGCCCCCTACTTCAGCATTTTCAATGTGATTTCCACCAAGTATTTCAGTTAAGCATAACAACATTTCTAACTACATTCATACATTCATCAATATTTTTAACAATCCCAACGATCTGATAACTTTACGTTTTAATTAATTATTCTTTCTAAGTGAATGCTAAATAAAAGCAGTTTGACATAATGGGTAAATGGCTGGTTTAAGAGTTAGGAGTGCAGGTCTCACCTCCAATATATAATGGTCACATAACTTTAAATAAATCAGTAAACCTCTCAACAATTCCATACAAATCTTTTAAGTCTGGGAATTACACAATATTTGCATTAGAAGAGGAAAGTTTTCACACCAGTAGTTTCCTAAACCAATAAATCTCAAGTCCAGGCCAGAAAACAAATCAGTTTCTACATCCCTAATTAGAATTTTTAGACAAGTTCAGGGATTATAAATTATATTTTTTACCCTTAATTTTAATGCTCTGAGGCAATGTTTTTATAATATGACTACTACTAGTGATGCCTTTGTATGCCAATAACCTTAACTTTTCTCCTTCAGAGATTGTGCTAGAGATGGAAGCAACTGGATCTGCTGAAAACTTCACCTTTGATGTACATTCATTTTTTAAAAAGGATCTAACTTAAGAATCACCTTTTAAAGCAACTATCTCAACCTTACTCCCCATTAATAATTCTCATACTTGTTATTCTATAGAATTTTTAGTTGACAACACTTTGATTCACTATACTTAGTCTGTATTAAGGTGTCTTTTGTGATTCTCTTTCTTCTACAATATGCAGGGCATTCCAGAAATCTTAGTGTAATTTTGAGCTATTAAAATTTAAAGCTGCACTAAGACTTTTGGCAATATCTATTAGGCAAAACCTCTATAAAGCCAGGGATTATGTTTCCAACTTGTTTTATATCCTCACAGCTTTCATTAGAATACAGTATAAAACAGAAGTTCTTATGCATATTTGCTGAATATATATTGTATGATTGTAGTCATTCATTTCTGTGATAAGGGGATAAGAAGCCAGGCTAACTAGTTAATTCCTAACATGCATTGACACAGTTGGTCACAAACATGTAGTCTAAGAAATAAAAAGAAGTGTTTTGTTTTAATGTTATAATAACTGTTGTGTTATCATTTTTTATTTGGTCTGAAAGAGTAAGCTCAGATGGAATCTTGGAGCCTTAAATTATTGACAATTTGCTTTTATTCTGGTATGGAATGTAAGTGTTTAAAATTAACTTCTATATCATTCAAAGTCCTTTACTAGCACCCATTATTTGACAATAGTGAAAATATTACTCACCTTGACTCTTTTTTATAAGAGGAAGAAGTTTTAGAGTTGTCCTGATGCTTCCCAAAACATTGACATCTATAACTTTTTTTAAGTCATCAAAAGATATCCATTCCATCTTACCACACAGTGCTAGACCAGCATTATTTACTAGTCCCCAGAGAGCTAGGAGAAACAATATTTTTATAATCAATTATTACAGTAATGATTGAAGAAGAGAACCTTTGTCTATCAAAACAACATTATTAGCTACCTTATGATACTTTCGTGAAAATTACATTTTTCCACCTTGTTTTTATTTGTCTTTGAATGAGCAGTTATATAATTGAATAAATTAAAAAGTATTTGTATCATTTGAAAATTGATTTTATTCTGTAATTAACCCTATTTTCTATTTCTACCCCATTTTGTATAATTTCTCAATCCAATTTTTCAGTCCCTGAGATAAGGTCAGGAACACACAGAGTTTTTTTCTCTTGGCAGTGATTTGCCATTTCCTCCTCCACCTAATTTTACAGAAGAGGAAACTGAGGCAGACAGGATTAAGTGACTTGCCCAGAGTCACCCAACTAGCTATTGTTTGAGTCTGAATTTGAATTCAACTCTTTTTGACTAATGCTCTATGCACTGAGTCTCTTAACTGCCTTCTAGACATCAGTGAGTCTGCTAACTCAGGTCTACTAACAAAGCCTACAAGATGCTGACAGCTCCCATAAAAAAAATTAATATTCCTTAATTGTCAGAGAAAGATGGTTATTAGTCCCACGTGAGTATGCTAGCCCATGTCATGATGCCCCCATTCCCATAATGCTCTCTACCCTGGAAATAGGAAATAATTGGCAGAGGGAAGGCACTAGAAGGAAGAGGAATTGGGAAAGACTTACTGTGGAAGATGGGCTTTTTCCTGCAACTTGGAGGAAGCTGGGAAAGCCAGGAGGCAGAGATGAGGAGGGAATATTTTCTATGCATAGGGGACAGCCAGTGAAAATGCTCAGAATAAGGGGAATATTATTAGACAAAAACTCACAAGTCAATCAATCAGTGAACATTAATTAAATTAGTTGATTTAAATTAATTAAAGCCACTTCATCTCTCTGTGCCTCAGTTTTCTCATCTGTCACATAAAAGAGTTGGACTTGGTGATCTTGGATTATAAATCCAGTATCTACCAAATTTTCTAATGTTTCCATTCTATTTGGAACCATACCTACCAGAAGTTCATGGGAGATGGGAAGTTGGCAAAGATGAGGGAAAGAAGAGAGAGGAGAGAAGTGATTTTATTCTAATTAACTTTCCCTAAAAAACGGTTCTGGAAAATCCAGTTCCTCACAGGATTGTTGTGAGAAAAGTGTTGTATGTGAGTTATTAGACAAAGACACATCAATAAACAAACATTAGGTGCCTACTCTGTGTCAGACACTGTAATAAGCATTGAGGATATAAGTACCAAAAAAAGATTAAGCTATCCCTTCTCTGCAGGGAACATTTAAGAGGAATAAAAGAGAAATGGTATGAAGGAGACGCAGGGAGGGAAAGAAAATTTTGGATGTGGTTTATCAGTCTTTTTGCCCTGGGGATAGGCTATAACTATGCACATTAGACTGGAAGAAATTCCATTGGGCTGTACTGGTTATAGATTGCAGTCTTAGAAACTCATTTCTCCTCCACTCACCTTTCTCCCTCAAGTCTGGGATCCAAACGTTAGTTTTTACTCTTACCCACTTAGGAAACCCTGTCTAGAAGTAAAAACAGTGGGTGCTCTCTTTGTGAGGATAGGTCTTAGCCTTCAGGGTGTTCATAGAATGAATAGCTAGGGTCTGCTCTGAAGTAAGGAAAATACTGTACCCTTTTCAGGCAGATTCTTCAGGAGGAAGTCCTTGGCGTCCACCACATCTTGATCTTGAGTGACATCGAGTTTAAAAACATGCATGCGACAGCTACCTCCTGCCTCCTGCCTCAGACGTTGTGCTCCTTCCCCATCTGGAAAGAGGCAAGTAGCAAACACAGTGAAACCAAGATGGAACAATCTCAAGGCCAGGGAATGCCCAAAACCAGTATCACAGCCAGTGACAAGCACTGCTTTACCAGTCACATCAAGTTTTTTCTGATGAAAGCTTACAGAGGAGACAAGTTTTCTCCAGACTAGCAGTAGTAATCCCAAAAGGAGAGCTCCCCAGAATGGGTGACTCCAACCATGCATGAATTCTAACATCGTAGGTTCAGCACAAAGGAAGAAATTGGGAATTACAGGCATAGCCTGACTTATCTCCTAAGGTAATAACAGAACATAGAGAAATGTGCCTTCCTTATGCAACATAGAGAAATGTGATACTAAATACTTTAGACTAACTGGAAGGTCAGAGTAAGCCCTGGATAAGTTCCTCCCCCAACTCCTCCCTGATAGTGGAATGGTTGTTACAGTCTGTGCTAGGAGGGGGATGACTACTCTATAAACAAATAGACTGCCAGGGTAAACTCTAAAGGATGCAATGGGAAGTCTGGGGATTTGCTGTGCTGGCAATGCCCCTGGCATTGTTCGTAAATTGGCCCAAACCAGGGAGAAAAATAAATTCAGTCTGGAGAAACGAGGAGGCTTATTACAACAACAATGTTTACAGAATGAACAAAGAAGAAAAAAACAGGAGAACTCTAAAATGAATGGAGGTAGTGTGGAAAAATGTTGACTTTGGAATTACAGGAAATAGCCCCAAATCTTGGCTCTGTAACCCAATTGACTTTGAACAAATTACTTCAACTCTCTGTTCTTCAGTTATTTAATTTATAAAATGAGGATTTTGGACTAGGTAATGTCTAAGACAGTTCTAAATTTAGAATATTAAATTACGATTTCCCTCCAAAAGAGGGTGAACTCAGTCCATTTACCAGCATCCAAAGTTAAACTCAAATTCCACCCCATGGAATTCTGACATATATTAATATCACATAAGAAAGTGACAAAGTAAATAAATAGTGAATAATTTTATAGGATTTTTCTTTAACCCACTAATAGATAGACACACACACACACACATACAGACACACACATGCACACATTGGCTAAATTAGTTATCAAGACATTTTCCAAGTGTATTAAAACATGCTAGAGAACCCATTTCTATGTGGGATAGTTCATTTAAAAAAATTCTTTAGTTCTGTCTTCACGTTGGATTCAAGAGAATTATAGCTGACTTTATTAAAACTTTATTACTCTTAATATAAATAGAATTTCAAAATGTATGTTAATGAACTACGATTTCTTTTGTGTGGCAATTCCTTCTCCCAAGGTATATCACCTATGTATTGAGATCAGGGGGGTATCTGTTAGCCATGGAGGTTGAATGAATGCCCCAGTGGGCTGATTAATACAGTTTACAATGAGACTTTGATAAATATCTCAGGAATCTTGTCCACCCATCCTGGAAAAAAGACTTTGACTCTTGCTTAGGGGTGAAGAAAGGACAATAAACCTGATTTACCTGTTCTATCCAGACAGAAGATACTAGATTAGAATTATATTTCTATTCCCTCCTTAAGATATCTATATATCTATCTATCTATATCTATCTATGTATTAATATGGTCTAACACAATAGTGTTTTCTTAAGTTCAAGACACTTTCCTGGCTACTATCCTCAAACTTATTTCTGAAGACTTGACTCCTTCCAACTTAGCACTAAGTAACAAATAATGAATACCAAGTAAATCCATTTCTCTCAGAAGACAACCAAGAGAAATTAGAAGTGTAAAACTAGATAATATACTAGACAAACATAGAGTGAATGAGCTCTCCCACTGGAAGATGATACCTTAGTTCAACTAAGGGAGAAATACCTCAGTCTCACTCATAGGGAAATTCTCTGAAGTTTCTACAGAGGTGAGCTGGAAATCAGGGACATGTATATATAGATATGCATATGTGAATACATATATATATATATATTTATATACATATATATAATATATACATATATTATATATATATATATTTTATTTGAGCATTCATTTAAAAATTTTTGAGTTCCAAACTTTTTCCTTCTCCTAGCCTCCCCCACCCATTGAGCAATATGATATCAATTATACATATGAAATTATGTAAAAATTATCTCCATATTTGCAATATTACAAAGAAGTGAAAAATAAAGTAAATGACAAAAGTATGTTTGAATCTGCTCTCAGAATTAATCAGTTCTCTCTCTGTATGTGTATAGCATTTTTCACCTTGAGTTTTTTGGAATTGTCTTGAATCATCATGATTAAACTAGAAGTCTTTTACAGTTGATCATCATTTTAATATTGCTGTTTTTTAAAATTTATTATAATAACTTTTTATTGACAGAAGCCATGCCAGAGTAATTTTTTTTACAACATTATCCCTTGCACTCACTTCTGCTCCGATTTTTCCCCTCTCTCCCTCCATCCCCTCGCCTAGATGGCAAGCAGTCCTATATATGTTGAATATGTCGCAGTATATCCTAGATACAATATATGTGTGCAGAACCAAACAGTTCTCTTGTCACACAGGGTGAATTGGATTCAGAAGGTAAAAATAACCCGGGAAGAAAAACAAAAATGCAAACAGTTTACATTCATTTTCCAGTGTTCTTTCTTTGGGTGTAGCTGCTTCTGTCCATCATTGATCAATTGAAACTGAGGTCTCTTTGTCAAAGAAATCCACTTCCATCAGAATACATCTTCTCATTTAATTAAATTAATTTCCCTTAATTAAGCAACAGAATTCAACAGATAAATAATTGTGTTTTTTTTTTCATGTCTTCTCTGTACTACTAAAAATTCCATCTGAATAGGAGAATTTCCTGTCATTTTTCATTCCAATTTCACCTACGTTATGGGGTTAGATAGGCTAGCTTTGAAACCTAACCACTTCATTCTTGATTCTTAGGCAACATGTTGCATTGACATTAAACACCCCCATCCTATATAAACTTCTCTTGGCTTCTATGATACTGATTTATCATAGTTCCCCTCCTGTCTATCTATCTGTCTGTCCTCCTTCCAGGGATTAAGTGTGGGTATGTTTGATGGTTCTATTGTGCCACAGTTCCCTTTTAATATCTTGACCCAGTTTCCCTAATTCCCTAATTCCCTAAACTTCCCTCAGGTTATAACCATTCCCTCTTAATATTAGGATAAACGTCTTATATCTTAGACCTTAGGCTATAATCATTCCCTCTTAATGTTTGATGGGATAAAAGTCTTTATCTATTTTAGATATCATTAGAATATCAGCAGCCTCTCCACCATTATATCATCCTAGGTGCCTCCTCCCCGTTATGTCATTGTTCTTGTTACCCTATAAAAGAATCTTGTATCTGACATTCACTGGTGGATTCTTGGAGACAATAGTTTCATTCAGCCCTGAGATCAAACATAGATCTATTTGGTCCCAGTAAATCTCTCCCATTTAATAAATTATTAAATTATCTCTAATTTCTATCTTACTCAGTTTTTCTGGCATTACACTATTTGTTCTTAGCTTTCTTTTATCTATATTTTCCATCCTCTGGGAGCAGATATTTTTATAGTTTTAATACCTTTTCACAGATATCATCTGACTTTCTCATAGACACTACAAATCTCACATGTCCAAAAGTGAACTGAGAGGGAGTTTAGGCACTCAGTGGACTGGATACTAGGCCTGGAGTCAAGAGTTCATATGAATACATGTGAGTTCATATGCAGTTTTCAGACACTTTCTAATTAAGTGACCCTAAGCAAAGCATTTAACTTCTGTCAGCCTCAGTTCTCTTAATTATAAAAAGGGGATAATAGCGGCTTCTCCCTATCTCCTAGAGTTGTTGTATCAAATGAAATTATAATTATAAAGTGATTATTTAATGGCTCATTTTCCTTGAATTATGCCCTGAATAAAATTATTAAAAGCCCCATTCCTTTGTTCCTTGCCAGGAGGACTGGAGGCCCTGAAATCCCATCGAGTCAAAACTCCAGGTGTCTTATCTCAAATGCCTGCTGGGATAATTCCCCCTCCTTTGAGTATTATTGCCCCTTACCTTGCTGTCTCCTGCCCTCAACTTTATCTTTTCCACTCACTCAGTATCCTCACCACCACCCCCTTACCCTGATCCTGTCAGGATTGAGTTATGATGCTTTCCAGGAACTATGACTTATCCCCCACCCAGTATTCTCCCCACATACACCTTATCTGCCTTTGTTTCACCTAGCTATAAAAGTCTCCTGAATTAATTGCTCTCTGCTGAATGCTTTGAGACAAGAATTCCATGCAGCTGGCTGGCCTTAGTTAGTCTAAATTCTCCACAATTAAAATATTAAAAACCAATCTCTTCCTTTCCTTCTGGCATTACATTTGGAGGCTCCTGAAAGATATGAGATCTGAGAGCAATATTAGAGATTGGAGAGCCGCAGATCTTGGTGGGGAACCTTGGAGTGGCTGGTCCTGGACTCTTTTAAGGGTGCCTACCCCATGGGGAGACCAAATCCAGCTTCAGCAAAGACTCACTGCTGACAAACCTCTATTTGACCTATGGTAGATCCTGGTTTGAAACCCTGCAGGGTAAGTTTTCTGATTGCTAGCAAATATGGGCCCCCAGAAAAAAGTTGAGCTGATGAGCCATACAGCTCTGTGAAGTGCCAATGGGATGCCATGTGGCACTATCTGGTCTGAGTGCCTTTGGGTACAAATTTGGGTGCCTTTGGGCACAAGTCTGGGTGCCATTAGTCATAAATTGGTTCTGGATATTTTTTGGTGCATAAAAACACAGAAAAATGCATCTGGGTGCTTTCTCAATGCAGGGAACATACTTGATCTGATCCCTCCAATTCTATTCTGGAGTTTGGAAGCCTAATCAATCTTTGAAAAAGGCTCATTTTGGGTTTCTGGAGAGATTGTTGACCTGAAAACTCCTTATGGCACTCCCGAGATATTAGGAGTGCCCCTAATTTATATTTGTTAAATGCTGAGTCTGTGCAGTCTGTGTTTGTGACTTGTCTGTCTGTTGTGTTGTTTTAAGAAGTTCTTTTAAGTTTTGAGAACAATGATTGAGGAATTTGGCAATTGATCATTTCAAGATTGCAAAGGTGTTTAGTATGAAAAATTCTTTATGAATGTTAATTTCTTATTGGACTTAATTGTAACCAAATTATGACTAATTTGGAAAAAAAGAACAGAGAAAGCTTGGCTGGTTTTAAAATCTTGCAGAAAAGCAGTCTTTTCAAAAACCTATTAGAAGAAAAAAAAGGGCAATAAACCTTATCTGAATCAAGTTGCAGCTCTAAATGGGGGAGGTAAGAGAGCACAAAAGAAGCTGATGTCAATTGTTTTGAAGAGAAAAAAAAACTGATGAAAGAATAGCCTCTTTATCCAGTCAAACTTCTGAGAGCCAATTTAAAATATATATATATAAACACCAAATGGTAATTCAGTTTGTCTGCAACATTTAATTAGAATTCAGAATTAGAATTCCCATTTAAGTGGGGAAAAGAATATGGCTTATTAGTCTATTGAATTTTGAGGGCTTAGTTTTTATTTAAAATGGTATTGTCCTTCTGAAATTGTTGGAGAGAATTACTATTGTCTTGTGCATGCTAAATTTGTTTATTCTGGGCATAATTTCTTAGGAATTTGTTTGAATATTGAACCATTATTACTGAAAGTCAAAATTTTTTAAAGCTGTATTTGATTTGATTCAGTTTAACAATAGATTGTTAAAAACAAAGTTCTGATAACTTACCTGAAGAGGTCATATACCCTCTAACTAGATGAAGTATGTCATCTTCTAAATCATATATTGGGTAATTTGTAAACATTATAAGTTATGCTTTAAAATTTTATCAGGTCTTTTGAATATGTGTATGAGCTTTATGAAGTTATTGAGTTGTAAACTCTGTAAAAAAAGATGAATCTCTAACTGTTATCAATATAAAATCATGGTAAATACTTGTTTAGGATTCATCTGAAGGTTTGGTTAATGAGATTTATTATTGGAGGTAAAATATCTTGGGCCTATAGCTAATATTATTTGGCAGTTTTAAAGCTCCACCATCTGAAAGTTACTGGGACAATTCCCTAAAGTAAAATTGAGTTAAGGCAACTTTATCCTGGGTCATCTATGTGCTAAGAACCGGCTTTGACTGATTATATTATGTTATAGCCATGTTGCGGCTTTTTCCTCCTATAGCTGATTTCTATAATTAGAACAAATAGTCAATAGAAACTGTTGATACAATTCAATTATGTAATACCTTGCTGTTTCCAATCTGACTATATGTAATCATTATATCCTAAATAATTAGGTAAATGAGTATTTAGCCTAGTCATCTATCAGTTACAAAATATTTGTGTCTGTAGGTATTCAGGTCCTTAAAGATTTTTAAAATAATGAAGGGACAATTGACACAATTGTCTGTGAGATCTAACTGCTATTTTGTTTATTGGGACTACAGCTTTAACATTTGTCCTGTGAGACAAACATGTTTCCTTACATGAGAAGCTAGCTGTTGGCCAATCTATATTGGTCTCTCCACATCTTGTAGTAGTCCTTGTGAATCAGTCTTTCTATGTCAGACTGTTCTAACCTTTGTTAGATTTGTTCTGTATTCTAGATTTTGGTCGAGTTTACAGCTGTATTGACCTGCTTTGGGGATCTAGATCAACCCATTGGATGCTTCCAGCACACTATATCATGCCACATGCCTCCCTGGAATAAGATTCAACTCTGTGCCCATTCTCAACAGGAAGCAGTTTCAGAAGGCACCTGCCCTTAATAGACTTTGAGCCCCATTGATTTGGAAAGAATTGAAATTGGTTCTAACTGGACCCCCTATTAAAATGTATTTAGTATTCAGGATGAAAAATATTGGGTTAAAATTTGGGTAATTGTTGCTGTAAACAATGCTTATAATATGTATCTATATTATTTAATTGAACACAATGTTCCCTTCAGAACATGTAATTATTTGAGATATCTTTAGATAAGTTCCAGGGTGGAAAACCCTTACTGTACTAGTGTGTTATGTATAGGAACTTTAATTCACTTTCAGGACTTATATGTGAGGTGGCTACTTGATAATTGGAGCCTTATTTACCATCCCTAGTACCACTAGTTCCTGTTCACTTGGCCCCAGGCACTACTGCCCTTCCTAGCCCACCAATTCAAATCGAAAGCCCTTCCGGCAGTCCTTTTTTGTCTTTACTCTTTGCTTGGTTTATTATTTGTACATTTTTAAAATTATTAAAGCCCACTTCTTTGTTCCTTGCCAGTAGGACTGGAGGCCCTGAAATACTACTGAATCATAAAACTCCAGGTGCCTTATCTCAAATGCCTGCTGAGATAATTCCCCTTCCTTTGAGTACTGCACCTCTCCTTGCTGTCTCCAGCCCTCAACCTTCTTATCTTGTCCACTCACACAATGTCCTTACCACCCCCCCCCAATTTGCCTTTGTTTCCCCTAGCTATAAAAGTCTCCTGAATTAATTGCTGACAGCTGAATGCTTTGAGACAAGAGTCCCATGCAACTGGTCTCAGTGAGTCTAAACTCTCCACATTGAGATGATTAAAAATCAGTCTTTGTCTTGCTTCAGTTTCTCCATCATTACACTTCTAGTGCCTGAAACAAAGTAATCACTATATAAACATGTTTTTATTACTATTGTTGTTGATGTACATGGGAATCCTCCCCAAGATTTAGCCCATCAGTTTATTTATTTTCTCCCAATATCAAGTTTCTTCCCAAATCCATCAGTTTCCTAACTTTCTCCTTCTCTTATGCTACATACTTAAACAGTCTCCAACAACTTTAACTAGCTTAAAGTAGCAGAAAGCGGTGGGGGGTTGAATCTTTATCTTTGAAGACAAAAGATCCTCTTCCTGTTTCTGTCTCTCCCACCTCTTCTTCCTGCTGCCAAAAACCTTTCTCTTACTTCCTAAAATCATGCAAACCTTTAATTGTTCCTACAAACCAATCCTTCATAAATCACCTGCATTCTTCTTTCCAATTCTCTTCAAAACTTTTAAGATTCACAATATAGTGAATAGCTAGATAACTCCATAAAACATAACTTGCAATGTTAACATTTAAACTGAATCAAACCAAACTTTTTCCTTCTTCCTTTTTTCCCCCCTGCCTGTTTGTTTAACCACAATTAGCATCTCTCTTATCTGTCCAGGCAGAGCTTGAATTGTATTGCCCTCTCTCTTCCTCTTTAACTAAATTAAGCTGCTTTTTTTTTTTTTTCTTTAGTAAGAAAGGTATTGATATGGAAAGGCAATAGAAAAATTATATTCCCCATAATTTCAGAATCATCCCAATATTCCAAATCAATTTTTTTTTCTTCCTGAGTCTCAATTAGATAAGGTTTTATTGCCCTCTACTCTATCAGGCTCTGAAAACTGCTTTAAGAGAAAAATGGTCTGGTGAGTATCAGACAGATGGCTGCAAGATAGTTAGGCATCTGCAGGGGCTCCTCAAAATCTTATTAACCAGAACTGGCTTTTAGGATGCTCTGTGCCAATTTTGAACCGAATTTAAATCACTCTCCTGGTCCACAGAAAGAGATTTCTGGAAACTGGGGCCGAGGAAGATCTCTCAGTGGCCATCCCCTAGGATCCATAACTCTTTCGCCCTCCAGGGAGAGGGACTGGCCATCAGCCAAAGGTTTATCTCGGTGGGACCTCCAAATGAAATGGACAGACACGAGATACACCGCTCAGACCAGATTATTTAATTTAAAGCATCCTTTAATAGCTGGCCGGCCAGACTGACCTTCACTAGACAAGCTAGAAGAAATCAACTCTGAACCTTTAGCGAGGTACACTTTTAAGCGTGTTTATCACATCCTGGTACAGCCTTGCGGTTACAGATTTCAGAAAGCACTGACACAGTTTCTCGTTTACAATGGGGATATGTCTGGATGGGAGTGAGCACACAAAGGAACCTGTTGACATGTTGTTCAATGTTGTCCTGACTTGATTAGGCACACACTTCTCAGGAAGTCTGGGACTTCAACTGCTTCTTGGAAAGTACAGGGTATCATGAAGCAGGGGATGGGGCCCAGTCTGAACATAACACTTCCCTTAATTTAGTTTGAGCAACATCTGCCTATAAGCCTGGAGGCCCCTTGACCCAGGGATGAGGGGGCCAGTCTTTTGTCCATTTCAAGAGCAGAGACAAGCATTGTAAATGCTAGTTAGTTACAGTTAGAGAGAAAGCAGCTTCAACAAGTAACATCTGTCAAGATACTATTAGAAGACAGTGTTTTCAGAGCCAAGGACCAGAAAGCAATTTGTGCAGAGCTATAATAACAATCTTACCACTAATAAACAAACCACTTTACTAGAAGAATAACAAGAGAAAATGAAGAAAGAAAATAGATGACCAAATATATACAATAAAGAAATAATAAATTTAATTTAAGCAAAACAGCTAAACCAAGAAAAAGATGACAAAAAGAAGTGAGCAGAGGAGGAAAATCCAAATCAAGTAAAGGTATTAAGATTAATTGAGAATAATGCACTCAGAGCAAGCTGTGCTCTAAAATGAATTTATCAGGGGTTAGCAGACCAATAAAGCAAAACAAAGATATTTGTGGAATCCAATTATATCCCAAGATATGTAGATTTTGAGCTTACAGGAAGAGTTTGCTAATATCAGGAGCCTTGATGGAACTGTCCATATGGTTGTTCAGAATGCATACAGAGAAGCCACAGTTGGGGGAGGGAGGTATTAATGTTTGGTAGTGATATTACAATTAGTTTGACTTTATTATAAATTCACCCAAAGGAAGATTTATTCAAGTTTGTGGTTCAATGTCCTGGTCTAGATCCAATTGATGCTACTTTCTTATTGGTTGATTTCTATGGTATGCCTAGACTTGATGAATAATGGAATTATAGACTGTAACTTGTCAGCTAGTGATTGAAGATTTGTGTAGAATTTGGGCTGGAAAGGGGGAGCCAGGGAGACGACAATCAGAACCTCATCATTGTCATATAAGTGTTAATTTCTTCTATCAGTTACATAACTAGGAGGTAAATTTTTAAATATATGTATGGAGCAGCAATCCCTAATTCAAAATGACTACTCAGATTTCTCAGAGTGAAGAACAGAAGCTTTATTAGAATCTCGGGAGAAGAGGGCAGTCTGCTCCCTGGAGTCTCAGAGAGGAGAGCTGGTTTTACAAAGGCCAAGAGATGATTTAAATAGTCAAAAACCAGAGGAATCCGTGAGCCCCTCCCCTCATCTGGTTATTTTCACTGCCTACTTAGATGAAAGAAGCCAAGATTTGCTAAATTCTAGTCTAGATAATATAGTTGACTTATTGCAGGTGTGTTTGTCTAAGGTAGTCAGTTTGTTACAATGTTTGCAAATGCCTGTGTGTTTGAGCTGAGCACTGTATTATAAGATTTGTGCAAAGAATTTCATTTTCTCAAACCCATCAGACCTTCATAAACTAAAATTTAGGTTATAACTTCAATCTACCTTAGTTAATGATTTTATAAGAAACCACATAATCCCTCACAACAAGGAGATTTATCTAGAGGTAAGTAATCCATTAAGGCACAGGGGTTAAAAGGTTTCTAGAATAATTAAGGAGACTTAGTTTATCTCAGGCTTCCTCAATAAACAGAGAAAACTAGTTTGGAGACTTCTTGAATATATCCAGGCCATTAAATAATTCTCAGTTTCTTCTATAAGCAGTAAAGTAAAGGTCAAGTTTATCTTGGGTATTTCTGCTAGAAGAGCAAGTCTTTTTTGCTCTTCTTCCTGGAGCCTTAATGATTAACAGACCCTCAGTACTGAATCTTGAATTACCCACAGTTATGATTCTGAGAAAGCTTCACTTTCCCATTTCACTAATATAGTATATAATGTATCTACCAAAAAGATACATATGTGTAATCCATGCTTGCCTGCACAAACTCAGATCGCTGGACATGGATATACCTTTAAGAAGGCTTACTTGGGTGTACCCTATTTTCTAAGATGGAATAATATAATAATATATTATATATATATATATAATAAATATAATATAATAATATAAGATGGGTAAAGTGTAACCCTATTCAGCTGGAAAATCTGGATTGAAACTGGGTCACTTTTGTCTGTTTTCTTTTTGCCTGGTGTTCTTTCCTTTGTACATCTTCCTGCTGCATCCAAAAGGAGATCAGTGTAGACAATGCAAAATGAACTAGTGTAGGAAGACCTTCCTATTTTTCCTCCCTCTTTCACCCTATGGTTCTGAGAAATATCCCTTGGGGGCCAGGGACTAAGGTAGGTAGGTGAGTGGTGATATTTGTTTCTGCTTTATGTTATTTGTCTTTTTCAGTTTTTAATACAAGCAGTTGTAATGCTCTCCTTTGGGTTTTCTTGGGGTCTCTGGAGGCAGCCTTTGTTTCAGTTCAGTAATCACCACAAGTGCAGCCAGGTGTTAAAGTCCAAATCCTTTATTGTCTCCTTCAAAGTCTTGTCTCCTTCATTTGGGGCTCAGCTAGATTTCTTAGAGACTTATCTCTCTCCTTGGTTCCAAGAACTTGAGCTCCCACCTGCCTTCTCTGGCTTCTGAATCTCCCCGAATCCAAAGGTTTGTGCTTTAGCCTCCAGCCACCACAAAGGTGGACGATGGAATGAATCTGTCTCAGCCTCTGAGAGCTTCCAGTGTGCTTGTCCTTTGGCCCTGACAGCTCCTCCTTATATGTTCCACACTGAGTATACACCAATCATTATATCAGTATGAAACCATTACTTGTTGTAGGATTAAATCAGTGCTAAATTAGATTTTACCATTGTCTCCTCAATTCCACTTAGTACCTTGTTTTAAGTTCTGGCCCATAACAGGCAGTTATTGTACTAAAGTCATGTTGACCTTGGAGCCAGTATTTCCTGCAAGATGATGCAATCATCTAACCTGGCAGAGAAGCCAGGAGAAGTCAGGGTGCCTGGCCCACTTGAGCCTGAGTAGGGTTTGGTATGGAAAGTATAGCTGTATATTTGTCATTATAACTTTTGAAGTAAATATTACTTTTTAAATGCTAATCAGATTGTTAGTGATTAAATATACCTAAGGTAAATGACAGAACCCTCTCCCCTTAAACTTGAAAGAAGATCTTTTTGGGGGGCTAGAGTCAATTGCAGAGAGCCTCTTATATATCCAACTCTGTAAAGGGTATCAGGATATGCTCAAGGAAGAATCAAACATAATTGACTTTTAAGCAATAGAGGGATCAGTGTAACTTAGATAGATGGATAGATAGATAGTGTTATCTATCTATTTACACATATATAATTTCAGTTCATAAATTGGAAAAGTTCCTACATGAGCAAAATTGATGCTCCTGAGATGAGGAATTAGGGAAAATAACATTGTATTTTTATTAGTGTCAAATATATCTGATAAGGGTCTGAAATACTATATGTATATATGCCACATATACATGTACATATATATGTATATATCTATATATACATATATATACTTACCTGCTGTGTATGTATGTCTCTATATATACACATACATATATACATCATGTGTGTACATATGAATATTTATGTATACAAATATATATGTATATAGAGAGATATATTCAAGTAACGGAAATATCTAAGATTAAAATCCATCCATCTGCCAACAACAACAACAACAAAATTGGTCAAAGTATGTGTAAAACAATATGTAAAAATATATAAAACAAAAATAATCACGTGTCTCTTTTCAAAAGCAAGGTGATTTAGGACGTTCCAATGGTCTTGTGATGAAGAGGGCCATCTGCCTGTGGGGACTGAGTGTGGATCACATCATAGTATTTTAACCTTTTTTTATTGTTTGCTTGCATTTTTTTTCTTTCTTATTTTTTTCCTTTTTGATCTGATTTTTCTTGTGCACCATGATAATTGTGGAAATAAGTATAGAAGAATTGCACATGCTTAACATATTGGATTGTTTTCCATGTAGGGGATGGGGTAAAAGAAAAGGCAGGGAAAAAAAAAAAAAAACTTTGGAACACAAGGTTTTGCAAAGGTGAATGTTGAAAATATTCTATTCATGTTTTGAAAATAAAATGCTTTAATCAAAACAAAATAAATCACAAACTATTAACAACAATATAAAATAATACTTTAAATTAATAACAAAAGAAATACAAATCAAAACATAGCAGATTAGCAAAAATGACAAAAGATGGAAAAATCATGAATAGCTAACACTAATATATATTGCTTTAAGGTTTGCAAAGTCCTTACAGATGTTATTTCATTTGAATAGTCATTGTTGGAAGACTGGTAGAAACACAGGCACATTAACATATTGTTGGAGAAGCTGTAAATTGGTCCATTAATTATGGAAATTCATGCAAATATGAAAAATGAGTGACTAAAATATCTATACCCTTTGATACAGAAATTTCACTACTAGGCATATACACCAAGGAGATCAATGATAAAAAGAAAGAATCCTTTTAGGACAAAATATTCACAACAACACTTACTGGTATGTAGTGACAATGGAATGGAAACAAAAATGGAGGTCTATTGGCTAAGATATAGCTAAACAAATTGCAGAACATTAGTGCTGTGGAATGCACGATCCGTGCAAATGCCAGAAATCAGACCAGCTGTTCTGGCTTTTACAGAGATCATGAAACATGAGAGAAAGAGAGAACAAAAAACACCAGTGTTCTTCCAAACTGAAGACTAGTAAAAGAAGATCTTTATTATCATTAACTCTACCCTTAAATACTTTCTAACCACCATTTCTATTGCTACAGAAACACAAATGAAAACAAAAAGTAGATAAATCAGTCAGTATGTGAAGGGACTATGTGAAAATTGGGTTCAAGGAGAAATTTTAACATTCTCAAACTGTCTCTCCTCCTATCCAGGAAGATGGCTTATTGCTCTTGCAGACCTGTTCCTCTCAAGCATTTCCACTCCCATGCTTCCAGGCCTTCCCCTGGCCAATGAGCAAACTGAAGTGGGGATTTGTGCCAATTTAGAATGACATGAATCACTATAGATTGAGTGCGGATTAAGTAGGCAAGAATGCTGGGAAAGTACAGCTTGGAAATATAGCAAGCTATGTACAGACTAGGCAGGTGTAATTACATCACCTAGCAGGTATGATTACCTGGGAGATCACAAATGCAATGGAATATTGCTTTAAGAACCAAGAAATGTGATGAATACCTTTTACAAGGGAACACATGAATTGGTGTAAAGTGTGCAGTAAACAGAAAAAATGTAAAGAAAAGTAGCAATAAAATAACTGAATCTGAAAGGGCTTCTCCCAACACCAACCTTTTGCATAGTTGGGGCACCATAAATGTGGAGCACAGTGTATATATGTCAGATATTTTTTAAAGATATTTTGAATAGTTCTAATATTTTCCCCTTTTGATTCACAAATATTTGTATACATGAGGTATATGGATACATATATATGTATAGTGAGTATATATGCACATCTGTGAATATATACATGTAGATTAGATACAGGTGGGATAACTGAAAGGGAGAGATTAGGAAGAAATAGTGAAACATATAGAAGATGTAAAAGCAAAAGGTATAAATAAAAGTGTATTTTTTTAAAAAAAGATTGTAAGTTCAAATTCACTGAAAATCCTCAAGCAGAGGCTGAGGAAACGCTAAATTAGAATGTGAGAGAGGGAAAGCTCCAAATAAATGAAAAGGGATTAGGAAAAGCATCCTGTAAAAGATGAGATTTTGGTTGGTACTATGAGAAATGCTGAAAAGTTGGGTTTCCACAAAGTAGTGTGGTATAGTGGGTACCACTGACTAAGAGGTTTTTAGAATGGGAGAGGTTAAGGAAGATTAAGATTCCACAAAACAATTAAGAACAATTAAGTGATCAATAGAGGTCTTGAGCAAACAAAGAATTAGGGAGCTAGGAAGGCACAGGTGAATTCAGCCAATCAGAAAGAGTCTTATAGTTTCGAGAAAACCACAAGTTTAATAACCAATCTAGCCCAAGCTATTTGGGGTCATTGACCTGATTTGACCAAATCACTACTGCACTGCTTAGTAGACTAATTGAATATTAAACCACACAACCCTAAGAGGATTTTTCCACCATTTTTGAACAAAGGGTATATGATGAGGAAAGGGGAACATGTTTATACATATTTAGAGGGAATGCAGTGGATGTATCAGAAAGATTGTAACCCAGAAGGAACAAACCAATCTGTTCTCTGAAGGGAGAGATTGTGCCAAACTGGCAACTATAAAGCTTTTCCCACTTCTGTACTTGAGGCTCCCTCTTCCCGAAGAAGAGTAGGGCCTGCATAGGGCCAGAAACATTAAGACAATTCTTTAAGACAATTCTTTAAGATTCTTCTTTAACAAATTTTTCTCAATATCTGATTTTCAGTGTCAAATGTACTTCTAACAATATTTAGAGAAAGAAAGGGGAGTCACTATATCCCCTTGACATTGTGGAATCAAAGTTCTGTTTCCAAGTGATTTACTTTCTCTGAAAAACTTAAAAAAAAAAAAAAAAAAAAAAAACTAACAACAAAAAAGAACACCTTTCCTCAAAAACAAACAAACAAAAACAGCCTTACCTACCTGAAAAGGAAAAGTTTTAAAATGTAAATTGCAAAAAGAATTTTTAAGATGCTACCATTCTCAAAACAATTTCTTGATTGCATAACCAGTATGATAATCTCTTAGATTTAATAGTTTTTTTTTTTTACATTTAATAATCTCTTTAGAATTAATTCAATCAAATAACCATAGGTTTTCCTTCTCCCACATTTGTTCTATTCTGAAGAAACATACTTGAAATGCCATTAAAATTTTATCTTTATTGAGTCACTCTTTAAAAAACAAATGAGTAGATAAAAGCAATTGTCCTAATTAAGCTTGATACCTATTGCCCTAAGCTATAAAACACAAATGGAGTAGATTCTCTGAGTTCCATTGATTTTTTTTTTTTTCAAAAAACCAGAATTCATTCACTCTCTGCTAGATTTTCTTAATAATTGGAGCTGAGAAAGGAAAAGGCCATGGCCATTAAGTCTCCTAATAAATCTCATGGGGAAGTCAACCATCTGCTGCTAATGTTACCCTTCCTGCAGCATTCCCAGAGTTTTTTCAAACTATTGCTCTGGCTAAAGCTTTACCCCACCCTCCCTTTGTTCTTAGATGACTCTTTTTCTTGGCTTAAAAGAAGCATAAATCCCATAGTCCTATGTAACTTGTGCCTGCTTAGAGGAAGTCAGTTTTTCCTTGACAGAAGGGCTGTTAGAGAGACAAAACTCTGTAGGTAGAACTTTTAAGAAAATGAATGTAAGAATTTCCATTTTTAAATGAAAGGTGAATCTAATTACTTTTAGGCACAAACTTTAAGATTCTTAAATCCATGTGTAATGTACTATTAAATTTTACTTAACCTGTTAGCCTTAGTTCTTTCACTTGTAAAATGAGATAGGAATGGATGCCTTTTAAGTCCCCTACAAATCTAAATCTATAAAGTTGTGGATTATTATTATTATTAAATAGCTTACCAAGAAGTTAAATGTAACAAAAGAAGGAGAAAGGGGAAAAGATAGAGGATCAATTTTTATATCCTTTATGTGGAATATGAGATTGAGAGACTCTGTTACTGCTTCTCATGATTTCTCTTGGATCAAATCATTAAGAGTTTGTGCAATTTCACATCTTCTGCTGCTTCTCACCAAGGCTAAAATGAGTTTCTTTTCCTAGAGAAGCAGGTTCTCTTTGGTCTTTGAGTATCTTCCCAAAGGTCACCTCTGTCTTTGGTTCAAAATTTCCTTTCCCAACAAAGCAAACATGTATTTGGGGGGATACACTGTATGAATAATCCATGACAATTTAACTCATCAGATTCATAGTGTAGTTTTGAGTCACTTATTGCCCTTTCAACTACTCAGTACATGTGATCAATCCTTATCTATTTTCTTTTTTTTCTTTTTTAATTTTTAATAGCTTTTTATTTACAAGTTATATGCATGGATAATTTTACAGCATTGACAATTGCCAAACCTTCTGTTCCAGTTTTTCCCCTCCTGCTCCCCACCTCCTTTCCCAGATGGCAGGATGACCAATACATGTTAAATATGTTAAAGTATAAATTAAATACAAAATAAGTATACATGCCCAAACCATTATTTTGCGGTACAAAAAGAATTGGACTCTGAAATATTGTACAATTAGCCTGTGAATGAAATAAAAAATTCAGGCAGGCAAAAATATAGGGATTGGGAATTCCATGAAATGGTTCTTAGTCATCTCCCAGAGTTCTTTTGCTGGGTGTAGCTGGTTCAGTTCATTACTGCTCCATTGGAACTAATTTGGTTCATCTCATCCTTATCTATTTTCAAAGAACATGATGCTCAGAAATGACCTTTTGTCTCTGGAAGTCCAGATCCCTGAACTCTCTAACTTTGGTTTCCTGTCAAGACACTCAAGTTTAACACTGCATAAGAAAGCTTCATGTTTAAAACAAAATTTTCCAGAGTATATTCTGAGTGGAATTAATAACAAGCCTAAGAAAAAATAACTTTTATAGAAATACCCCAAAGATCAAACTCAGTAAATATGGTTTTATATTTTTTCTCTCTCAAAGATTTTTTAAAATATTTTAAAGATTTTTTCCTTTTGCAAAGTTATCCTGAGACAAAATCAAGAAAAGAAATGAAAATAATTATTTAAAATGTAGAAAGCATTTTAACCAATAATTACTTGCTATAAGTCATTTAAAACATATCTATAATGTGTGATATCTGTCAGATGGCAGTTTTTCATTACAAGGATAAATTCAAATTAGTAGCAATCAAATTCCAAAGAAATTGGTGAACAAATAAAACAGTTTAAAAAGAAAAAACAGATAGTTCTCTAACTCATCAATGCTAATATTGTTCAAACTATAATATGACATATCTCTTAACTACTCTTCATTGAGTTTAATTGAACTCCCTCATGCTATGGACCTAGAACGACAATGGCTAAGCCATTTACTCTATTTAATTAATCAACTAGCATTTATTAAGCACCTACTATAGGTTAGTCACTTTGCTGAATGCTGGGAAGAGGGAAAAGGCATTTTTTGTCCTCAAATCTGGTCTCAGACACTAATTGTGTGAGAAAGCTATTTAATCCTTTGGGCTTCAGTTTCCTCATCTGAACAATCAGCTAGAGAAGGAAATGGAAAACCACTTTAATACTTTCGCCATGAAAACCTCAAATGGGGTCACAAAGAGTCAGATGTAACTGAAAAATGACTACTCAACTACAACTGCATTAAACTTGCTGTGGAAGGTAGGATTTTAATTGGGACTTAAGTGAAATTAGGGGAGTCAGTAGTCAAAAAGGAGAAGGAAAAGCATTCCAGGAATTGGGATGGCCTGAGAAAATGCCCAGCACTAAGAGATTGAGTTTTTTGTTCATGAAAGAGTCAGAAAACCACATCATTGAATCAAAGAATTTGTGTGGCAGAGTAAGGTGTAAAAAATACTGGAAAAGAAGAAGGGGGGCTAAGTTTGAATAGCTTTGAATATCAAACAGAACTTTGCATTTGATCTTAGAGGTAATAGTAAGTCTTTGGAGTTTCTTGAGTAGGAAGATAACATAATTAGACTAGCACTTAAGGAAAATCACTTTAATGGTTGAATAGAGAATGGATTAGAGGGAGAAATTTGAGACAAGCAGAGCCACCAGAAGGCTATTACAACAATATAAGTAGAGATGATAAGGGTTAGCACCAGAATGGTGACAATGTCAGAGGAGAGAAAGGAGAGTATTTGAGAGATATTGCAAGGAGAGTTCAAAAGGTCTTGGCAACAACTTGAATATGGGATGGAGGTTGGGGAGTGAGAGATAATTTAAAAAATCCAGGATTGACTGTTAGGCTGAATATCTGGGAGTATGATATTGTCCTCTAAAGTAATAGGAGAGAGATGAGTATGGGAAGGGTTTAGGAAGAAAGATAGAGTTCTGTTTCAGACATAATGGATTTAAGATGTCTACTGAATATTCAGTTTGAAATGTCTGAAAAGCAATTGAACATGTGAGATTGCCAGTGTAGAGATTGGGGCAGGAAAAGTAGATTGTATAATCACACAGATGGTAATTAAATCCATAAGATATGATGGGATCAGCAAGTGATAAAGTATAGAGGAAGAATGAAAGAGGGCCTAGAATAGTACCATGGGTTATAGATATGGTTAGAGGATGTGATCTGGGGGAGAATATAGCAAAAGAGACAGAGAAGGAGCAATTAGATTGATACAAGGAGAATCAGAAGTGAATAGTTTCCCCAAAACCTAGAGAAGAGAGAATCAAGGAAGAAGAGTGGTCAGCAGTGTTGGAAGCTGCAGAGAGGTCAAGGAGAATGAGAATTGAGAAGAGACCATTGGGTTGGACAACTAGATCGCTAGTAACTTTGGAGAGAGTAGTTTATGTGGAATGATAAGGTAGGAAACCGGATGGTGTGAGTGACAGGAGAGAAAGTGGAGGCACCTATTATAGACAGACATTTTGAGGAGTTTAGTTTATGAAGGGTAGAAGAGATATATAATGATGGAATGCTCAAATGAGGAGATTTTTTTTCAGGATAAGGGAAAAATAAGCAAGTCTGTAGGCAAGTAGGAAATAAGTCAGTAGAGAGGGAAAGAATAAAAATAAATGAATGATTGTGAATAATAGAATGGGTAGTCTGTTGGGGAAGGTGAGAGGGAATAGGATTACTTCAAGTACACAAGTTAGCCTTGGCAAGGAGTAAAACCACTTCAACACATGAAACAGGAAAGGAGAAGGAGGAAGTGAAAAAGTCATCTAAGTGATAGGATATGAGGAAGAAAAGAGGATTTCATATTAAATGACCTCAACATTTTTTTCTGGAAGATATGAGGGTTCTGAAAAGATGGCAGAGTAGGTCAGAAAATTTTTGACTTTCCAAATTTCCTCCACACACAAAAAAAAGATAAAAGCATCAGCTCAGAGTAACAGAAATAAACATGGGATAAAGCAGTTGTCCTAAGACAATTTAGGTAGACCCTAAGGAAGACCTGGCTTCCAGGGCAGAGATTCAGCTGGAGTGAAGCATAAGCAGTTTCAAGACTAATTCTAAAGAATCAGAAAACAACAAATCCTGGGGGGCAACTGGGTTAAGAGCCAGCCTCAATCTTAGAAACTTTCATTTTGTAGATACTGTGGGGAACTGACAGCTGAATAGGAGAAGATTGAAGGACCTTCCACTGTCCCAGCTGTGGTGAACAGATAATACCTTGGATGTGGGCACAGGAAAAAAAGAGCTACACACCTGGTGAGTGTGATAATGAGGGGGTGGGGACCCTGTTGGCTGTGGGCGCTTATAGGAAAGCAGAGTCCCTGGATTCTGTTCCAAGACAGAAAGGAAAACTATAGTTTGCATCTACTATACAGATCACAGGGAGGAAAATCATTTGTGTGACACTTTGGGTCCCTCCCTAACCAGGGATTAGAGGGACAGGCTTCTGAGATAAGCCTCAGAAAATAACAGTAAGAAGGACCTGAAACTTGGGGATCATTCCTTATACTTCAGGACTACAACTAGATTACACTAATAGCTGCTAAAAAACAAAACATAAATAAATAAAAAATAAATAAGCAAAGGAGAAAAAATAAAACATAAATAATTATTATGGGGATAGAAAAGATTGGGGTCCATATTTAGAAGAAGATAATGGAAATAAAATAACTACTCATTTTTTCGTCTTATGGTTCCAAGCATCAAAGAGTTCTTGGAAGAAGTTAAAAAGAACTTTAAAAATCAAACAAAAGAGATTGAAGAAAAAATAGGAAAATATAAGAGCAAAATAAGAAAATTATGAAAGAAGTCAACCAACTTGTCTAAAATTTAAGGAAGGAAGAACATAATTTGTTGAAAACTAAAATTAGGCAAGAGGAAGCCAATGATATTCTTTTTTTTTTTTTTAACGCTTTTTATTTACAAAAAAATGGGTAATTTTTCAACATTGACTCTTGCAAACCCTTTTGTTCCAAATTTTCCCTTCCTCCCTCTCACCCCTTCCCCTAGCTGGCAGGTAGTCCAATACATGTTAAATATTTTAAAATATATGTTAAATCCAATATATGTATACATATTTATACAGTTATCTTGCTGCACAAGAAAAATCAGATCAAGAAGAAAGGGAAAAAAATCTGAGAAAGAAAATGAAATGCAAGCAAACAACAACAGAGAGAGTGAAAATGCTATATTGTGGTCCACAATCAGTTCCTGCAGTCCTCTTTTTGTGTATAGATGGCTCTCTTCATCACTGAACAAGTGGCACTAGTATGAATCCTCTCATTGTTGAAGAGAGCCATGTCCATCAGAATTGATCATTGTATAGTCTCGTTGTTGCTGTGTATAATGATCTCCTGGTTCTGCTTATTTCACTTAGCAACAGTTCATGTAAGTCTCTCCAAGCCTCTCTGAAATCATCCTGGTGTTTTTTCTTACAGAACAATAATATTCCATAACATTCATATACCACAACTTATTCAGCCATTCTCCAATTGATGGGCATCTACTCAGTTTCCAGTTTCTTGCCACTACAAAGAGGGCTGTTCAAACATTTTTGCACATGTGAATCCCTTTCCCTCCTTTAAGATCTCTTTGGGATATAATCCCAGTAGAAACACTGCTGGATCAAAAGGTATACACATTTTGATAGATTTTTGAGCATAGTTCCAGATTGTTTTCCAGAATGGTTGGATCCATTCACAACTCCATTAACAATGTATCAGTGTCCCAGTTTTTCCACATCCCCTCCAACATTGGCCATTATCATTTCCTGTCATTTTAGCCAATCTGAGTGGTATCTCAGAGTTGTCTTAATTTGCATTTCTCTGTTCAATAGTGATTTGGAGCACCTTTTCATATAACTACAAATAGTTTCAGTTTCTTCATCTGAAAATTGTTTCCTTTGACCATTTATCAATTGGAGAATGGCTTTATCTATTATAAATTTAAGTCAATTCTCTATATATTGAAGAAATGAGGCCTTTATCAGAACCTTTGAATGTAAAAATATTTTCCCTGTTTATTGCTTCCTTTCTAATCTTGTCTGCATTAGTTTTGTTTGTACAAAAACTTTTTAACTTAATAAAATCAAAATTATCGATTTAGTGATCAATATTGATCTTTAGTTCTTCTTTGGTCACAAATTCCTTCTTTCTCCACAGATCTGGGAGGTATACTATCCTATGTTCTTTTAATTTGTATGTCTAGATCATGAATGCATTTTGTGTGGGTCAATGCCTAGTTTCTGCCATATTAGTTTCCAATCCCAGCAGTTTTTGTCAAATAGCGAATTCTTATCCTGCAAACTGGAGTCTTTGGGTTTGTCAAATACTAGATTGCTATAGTCATTGACTATTTTGTTCTATAAACCTAACCTATTCCACTGATCAACTTCTCTATTTCTTAGCCAATACCAAATGGTTTTGATGACTGCTGTTTTATAATATAGTTTTAGATCTAGTACAGCTAATGCCAATGATATTCTAAGATAATAACAAATCATCAAACAAAAGACAAGAGAAAGTGAAAAATCCCATGAGAAAAACAACTGATCTTGAGAACAAATCAAAAAGAAATAACATAAGAATGGTCAGGCTACTTGAAAATTACAATAAGAAAGAATCTTTATACAATATTATATGAAATTATCAAGGAAAATTGGCTTGAAGTTCTACAAGAAGAAGACAAAGCAGAAATAGAAAAAAAAATCCACCAATCACCACCTGAAAGAGATTCCAGGAAGAAAATTTACAAGAATATCAGAACCATATTTCAAAGCTCCCAGTCAAGGAGAAAATATTGAAAGCAACAAGGACAAAAGAAAACAAACAATTTAAATATCATGGAACTACAGTAAGGATCACACAAAACTTAGTGGCTAATATGTTGAAGGACTTTAGATCTTGGGATACTATTTTCCAAAAGAGGTAAGGTTCCATTTCAGTCATGTTTAACTGTTTTCTTCTCCCCCACTTTCAATATTTGATCATTAATGTTTAACCAGGAGAACATTGTACATAGTAACAGCAATACTGTATGATGAGTCACTATGATTGACTTAGTTCTTATTGGCAATGCAACGATTCAAGATAATTCCAAAAGACTCATGATAGAAAATGCTTTCAACATCCAGAGAAAGAACTATGGGAACTGAATATAGATCAAAGCATGCTATTTCAGCTATTTTGTTTGTTTTGTTTATTTTTGTGACTTCTCTTTTGTTCATGACTAATGTGGAAATGTGCATACCACAGATTCCTTGCTCTCTTAGGGAAGGAGAAATGAGAGGGAAAAGAAAAAAAATTGAAAGTCAAAATCTTATAAAAATTAATTTTGAAAGCTATTTTTATAGCTAATTGCAAAAAGTAAATGCTACTTACAAAAAAAAAGTTTTGCTGGATAGTTGATTCTTGGAGGTAATCTAAGTTTTTTTGCCTTCCATAATATCATATTCCAAGACCTGCAATACTTTCATATAGATGTTGCTAATTTCTATACAACTCAAACTGTAACTCTTTGATATTTAAATTGCATCTGGCTGCTTCCAGTATTTTCTACTGTTTTTTTCATTCTTTTGATTTTGTTTGACTGATTCTTGATGTCTCATAGAGTCATTAGCTTCCACTTGCCCAATTTTAATTTTTAAGCAATTATTTTCTTCAGTTAGTTTTTATACCTCCTTTTCCATTTGGCTAATTCTACTTTTAAAGGAATTATTTTCTTCATTTGATTTTTTTCCCATTTGGCCAATTCTGTTCTTTAAGGAATTGTTTTCTTCAATTTTTGTGCTTTCTTTTCCAAATTATTGACTCCCCCTACCCCAATTCTCTTGCATAATTCTCATTTTATTTCCCAAATTTTCTTTTTCCTCTATTACTTGATTTTTAAAATTCTTTTTGGTCTTGAGACAAATTCCTATTCCTCTTTGAGGCTTCACATGTCGGTATTTTGACAATACTTTGCTCTTCTGAGTTTATATTTTGATCTTTCATGTCCCCACAGTAGTTTTCTATCAATCATCAGGGTTCTTTTGTTTTTGTTTTTGTTTTTTTACTCATTCTTAAAAGTTGAACTTAGTGTCCTGGGGAACAGGGAGCACTATCCCAAACTTTTTTACACTGGTGGCTAGGAGCCTGATTAGTGGCTTTCTGCATTGGGGTTTCTGGGGCTCATGAGTTGCCCACTAAGCTGGGGTGGCCCACTCTAATCATATCTGTTGTGCCCTGGATCCTGGAACTGGTAATTTGCCTGCTGCACTTAAGCACCAGGCTTCATGGTTGACCTATGGTGGCCTTGCCTGGTGAGTCAGAACTGCTGGGTCTTAGTTGCTGATCTGTGCTATGATTAAGAGTCTCCTATTGACCTTCCAGGGCAATACCTGTGCTGGGTTGTATTTCACTTTTACCCCATTGAGACAGAACCGTTCCTGAAGTCCTTTAAAGTTATCTTGAGATGGAAAATTGTTTCACTGTCTTTTTGTGTGTGTGTGTGGATTCTGTTGCTCCAGAGTTCTTTTGGAGGCTTGATTTAATGTTGTTTTCATGGGAAGCTACAGAAAATTCAGGCAACTTCCTGATTGCTTGCTGCCATCTTGTCCCTACTCCATTTGAATGGAGAATTTAAGTGTATGAGACTCTTTAGCATATAAACGGTACTGTATAATTCAACTAAAATAATATATTTTATTTCTCCTGTATCATTACAAAGTCATGCCTTATCTAAATTAATCAATTATAGAATAAGAACTCTTTAGAAAGAGACTTTCCTCTAGAATCACCTCTTTTCCTTTTGAGGGTTCTACTTAAGAAAGAAAAATTTCTTTTTGAAAACTTTGCTGTATACTATGTGGACTAGTCAAATCAGATGTTAACATGTAATCTTTACAAAATTTTGTGTATATAGCATATACAAAAATTGTAGAGATTATAATCTCTTTAATATATGATTTATTGATAATTCATTTCTATTTTACTATAGCCTACTTCAGTCAATTAATAAGATTAATTAAGCAGTAAAAGTAATTCTAGTATCCATTTATTTGAGTGAATGTCAAGTCAATGGAAAAATTTTATCTGTTCCAACTAATTATAAGAGAACAATAATATTATCCTTTTATCCAACTAATTTATTTTTAATCCAAAAGAGATTCTATGTTGCTAAAATGAATAAGACATGTAATCTATATACTTGGCACTCTCCATAATCAAGTATAGGAAGGATGAACTGAAATCAGTAAGAAGAGCAAAGCAAAAATTCTAAGGGAATCATGTCACAGTAAATCTCAGAATATCTAGTCTATAATCACATAGTGGGTAGGAACTATGTCTTATCTAACCTTTGTGTGTACCCTAACATCAAGCACAGTTCCGAGTGTTTTGAGCAGGGTATTTAAATAGTTACTGAATGAAAAAATATTAGCTAGTGTTCAGTGACAATGGCAACAGAAAGAATAGAACTGTTGTACTCATTTCAGAAAAGTAGAACCTCTAAATTATATCTATGTATAGTGTTTTAGAAGGTTATTGGCTTCCAAGAACATAATTTTCAATTATGGTATTCAGAAAGTACTCAGAAAAAGCACAAAGCACAAATGTCCTCCTCTGAGGCTTCATGATGGCGTGGATATGGACCTGTTTTCTTCAGTTTTCAGTAGTGGAGTACAAGATGTGATTGTTCAAGCCAAATTGAAAAATATGGGTCCAGTAGCAGACTAAGTACTTGAATAGTTTGTTGGCTAAATTTAATAGGTTCGTCATGATGTTAATTATCTAAATGATTATTTGTCTGTCATGCAATTCTTTACAACCGTCTACAGAATTAATTCATAACAGAACTGTGAACCTGCAGTATGCAGTGCCCATACTGGTACAATCATGATTCTTCATGTTTGGAAGAAATTATAATATATTTTTAACTACCCTATTTTCATTACTTCTTGTCACTAATACTACTGCTTTATTTTTTTTGGGGGGTGTTATGACTGGTATAAGGAACTCCTAATAAGGAAAGAAATGGGGAAGGAGGGAAAGTAGCTAGGTGGGATAGTGGATAGAACATTGAATTTAGAATCAGGAAGACTCATCTTCCTCAGTTCAAATCCAGCTTCAGACACTTAATAGCCTATGGCATTGGGAAAGTCACTTAACCCTTTTAACTTTCATCTATAAAATGAGCTAGAGAAGGAAATGGAAAACCATTCCAGTATATCTTTGCCAAGAAAACTACAAATGCGGCCATGAAGAGTTGAACATTACTGAAAAATTCCTGGCACATCAGGACCTGGTCTGCAGCTTAGTCTTAGCGAGTTCTCTGGGCACTGAAAGGGTAAATGATTTACATGAAGTAAATTCAACTAGGATGTGTTGGAGTTGAATCTAGATCATATGTACTTATAGCTGCTACTTAAAAAAACAAACAAACAAAAAAACCATTTTCAGGTATCCTGTTCAGTCATTGTTCAGTTGTTTGCAATTATGTCTAACTCTTTATGACCCGATTTGAGCTTTTCTTGGCAAAGATATTGGAGCATTTGACATTTCCTTCTTCAGCTCATTTTATATTTGAGAAAACTGAAGGAAATGAGTTTAAGTGACCTGCCCAGGGTCACACAGTTTAGTTAGTGTCTGAGGCCTGAATTGAATTCAAGAATAGTTTTACTGATTCAAAGCCCAATGATCTGTCCACTGTACCACTTGGCTGCTCAAATTAAATTAAATAATAAATTAACCAAAATTAAATGTTTACTAGTATAATCACCTAATGCACATTTATGTGCAAACCTTTTTGAGTATATATAACCATGGAACAAAAATTTGAGTTGTTTTTCTTCACAGTTAAAAGGGACTTTAGATCAGGTACAACTCTCTTTTTTATGGATAAGAAAATAAGAGCCAAAGAAGAAAAGTGACAGAGAGCAAGTGGTAGCATCAGAATTTGAGTTCTTACTCATTTCAGACTCCAGATCCTATGCTATTGTCCTTTTACCAATCAAACAGTCTGAATAATTTGTCTTTACAACAACAACAAAAATCCACCACATGCTATTTCATTCACAGCTTTGGTAGATATCTAAATTCATAATAGATATGAAGAGGCTTTCACTTGTGTGCCATTTCATATGATTTAATCTCATGCTATTACTAAAATTTAATTTCTTCCTTCAAAGGTGTTCTCCCTTGTTGTAAGAAACAAAAGACTAGCAATAGATTATTTAAAATGTAAATGAACTAGATTGATTAGATTCATAAAAACATTAAAAATGAATGAAACCGCACTTGCTAAACTCTGAGGTTTTATTAAACCATTTGACTGTGAAAAATACATTTAAGAACTATGATATATAATCCATGCAATTGAGTATTGCTAATTTATAGAGCATACCATGTAGTGACACATTTATGGACAATAGCACAGGTGCTGTCAGTGTCCTCTCTAGAATGGATGAGAATGAATATTCCTAAAGAAAAGGGAATGAGTCTAACAAATATTGCTCTTATAATCTTTGCAGTGTTGGGACAAAGAATATATTCAATATCAATACTTAGTATCAAAGAACTTGACAAACAAAAGGGATCTTAGAGAAGTTCAGTTCAGTTACATGATTTCATATACAAGGAAACAGGTCCAATAGTACATGTACATGGCTATTTGGACATGAGTTGACCCTTAGACACCTTGGGGTGTCTTAAGAGGTGGATTCCAGTTCTGGGTAGAACACCTATACACACATACCCCTTATACATATGTATGTAGCACATGTATATACATACATACCCCATATATGTGTGGATACCAGCTCAGTTTATGCAACATACATATAGTAGTATATAATATTACTATACATATAATATACCATATATAATAATCCATTAAAACATTAACAGTTCTATAATTTTTCTATCCAATTACATACTTTTTGCATTGATAGGTCTCTCTGCTTTGTGTTTTGTTTAATATTTATAACATGTTTTCACTAAAAATGCCTCTTTTACTTACTTTGAAATTCACACGAGACACAGTAGAGGGAGACAAAATGCCAAGTTCCAGGAATGGCAAGTAGGCCAGGCTGACTGGAATATAAAGTGAATGGAGGAGAATAACATGAAATAAATTGAGAAAAATAAAGTTGAAACAAATTTTGATAGGCTTGAAATATCATGCTGAGGAATTTGTGCTTTGTTCCAGGCTTATACACATCTTCTATTCCAATACCTCTTTATGTCATGGATGACCCTTGGTTTCTCAAAGGATATAAGAGAGGTTTGCCTCTATTAGGTTCCATTTTGACAGAAGCTACTGGGTTAGGTTATACTGTGATATAGTATTATGGTACTAACAGAGTACAAGCTCTGCTCAATAAATAGAAACTGATCCCCATGAGATTGGTCACTGGTTGATTGATTTTTGGGCCATGACAACCCATGAAGCAAATACAAATACAAGTTCTAGTTTTATGTTGCTTCTTTCTACACTAAAAGTCATCACAGCAAAATATCAGGAAAGGAGACACAGGACATCAAGACTTGAAAGCAGTTCTTAACCTTTTTTTGTATCATGGACACCTTTGACAGAATAATGTATTTAAATACATAAAATAAAATCCAAAGGGATTAAAAAGGAAACTACTCAAGTCAAAATACCAATTTTTAAAAAAGTACACAGGCCCTAGTTTAAGAAGCCCTAATGTATTCAAATTCTGAAATCAATCAAAATGACACTGAAGAAGATGATAGGTAGCTGAACTTAGATTAAGTATAACAGAGAATGTTCATCTTGAAAGTGCCATAGTTTAGGAAATTGTAAAGGATTAATTCTCAAGGTGTCTAAAGAAAGAGGAAGTAGCTAGGTGGTGCAGTGGATAGAGCACCAGCCCTGAAGTCAGGAGGACCTGAGTTCAAATGTGACCTCAAACACTTAACACTTCCTAGCTGTGTGACCCTCAGCAAAAAAAAACAAACAAAAAAAGAAAATACTGAAAGGGTGTGTATGTGTGTGTGTATCTGTTGGAGAGGTGATAATCCCATGCAAAATTACCAAATTACTACCAAAAAAAAATAATCAACTACTGTTTCATGTCTAGTTTTCTACTATTTCCATGAGTATAATGTGTTTTCACATTAGTTCTTGAGGTTTTTGTGAATCCAGACAAATCAGTTCACTTGCATTTTATATAATCTGTCTCCAGTCTTTTGTTTCTTACAACCTTTTGATATAAGTAATCATTTGAACACTGGCAAGAGATTAGAACAAAGCTGAAGTCACAAAAATCCATTAGCTTCTAAGTCAAAACATCTTCATGGCCATGATGTTTTTGAAATACTCTACTCGCTACCTAAAACATGAATGCTATAGTGATTTGTAAGCTTTTTATTTATATTTTTTGTATAGGAAAATTATCTAATTTATTTGAACAAGAAACTTTAAAATTGAGGAAAACATGAGCATCCTGGATAAAGGCATTTCAAGGTGTTTACAGATAATATTCCACAATAAAATATGTCTTAATACAATTGAAGAACATGTGTAGCAAACACAAGATGCTCCTCTGATTATTATTTTTAAAACTGATTTTTTTAAAAAAAGTTAATCAGAAAGGTTCTTTTAAAGATACCTAGATGCCTCATGTATGTATCTTAAAATAAATAAAAGAGATTGACACATTAACTGAATACTTATAATGAATATTAAGTAAAATATAAAGCAGTGAGACCTATCCTTGCCAAATGGATGTAGATAGATAGAATGTTTATATAGGCTGGTTCATATATACACTTATATAGACACACATGCATACATACCACTCATACATACACTATCTTGAAGGAAATATAAGACAAAGACTCTCCTTTATGCCATATGTTCAATCACTTGTCAAATCTTGTCATATCTACCTTCACAATATCTTTTACATTTGAACCCTTCTTCCTTCTGACACAGCCATCATCTTAATTCAGATCTCATCAATTCTTGCCATCATTATGACAGCTTCCAAATTGGTCTCCCTGCCTAAAGTCTCTCCCCACTTCTGCCCATTCTTCAAACTCTTACCAAACTAATTCTCCTCAATCATAGATCAATCTGTCTCATTCCTCCACTCACTGGCTTTCTATTTTCTCTACAATAATATATAGCATCCTTTCTTTTAGCTTTTGAATTTCATGAAAGCTGTGCTGCTTCAAATTATGAGCAGGCTGATTTCAGAAAAGCCTAGAAAGACTTACATGATCTGATGCTAAGTGAATAAGTAAAACCAATAGAATGTTGTACACAGCAAGAAGATTATGTGATGATCAAATGTGATGGACTTGACTTTTTTCATCAGTGAGGTGGTTCGAGGCAATTCCAATAGACTTGTGAAAGAAAGAACCTTATGCATCCAAAGAGCTGTGGAGACTGAATGTGGATAAAAGCATAATTTTTTTTAAAAAAACAAAAACAAAAACAAAACCTATTCTTCAACCTATCTTTCCAGCCTCATTTCACAACCTTCTTCCCATGTTCTAAAGTCCAGCCAAACTGGACTTCTTTCTGTGCCTGACACATGCCATTGAATTTCCCATCTCATAGTCTTTACACTGGTTTCTTCCTATGCCTGAAATACATTCACTCTTTACTTCTCCCTATACAGAGCCTCACATATAGCAGGGATTTAATAAATTCAGATTTATGGAACTTTCTCTTCTCTTAGAGAGCACAGGGATTTCAAAAGTTAAAACTGAATTTAAATATACTTGAAATAGCTCTTTAATGAGAGTACATAAATTCACTTTATTGTCACAATCTTTGTTTTTCTGAGGTAGAAATAGCATAAAAGACAAAGAAATATATTCTAGGAAAAGAATGCCTTCCCCACCTTGCTAATTCAGAATATTCTTTCAATGTATCATCTTGACAAGGACTCTTTCCTTGTTTCAAATCTCTTATTTGTCTCAGAACACCTTCTTCCAACCTCACTTCATTCACCTTTAAGTGAGACAGGTATGGGTTTCTTACCCTTCCAATCCCAGTAATGGGAGAGATGATATATCTAAGTAGGCACACCTACAACCTTAGCAATGACGCTAGCAATGAAGAAGTCCTGCTTAATTATGCCTTCCCCCAGAACCACATAAAAGGATCATTTTTGTTCTATTTTTAGTCAAGTCATGGCTCCTACCTCAACTTGTTTAAAAAGACAGAAATACTGCTTTCATCATCTTAGCCACTGCTGCTATTAACATATTAACCCACTATATTTACTCAGTCCTTCAGTAAAAGGAGATGTATTCTCAGGGCTTTCATTTATTAAGGCATCTCTACATTTGTGCTCCTATTTGTATTGGCTACAAGATGATAGATTTCTCCAAATATTTAAACTCACCTGACCTTCCAAATAACAACATCCACTGGGAAATTATTGAACATCTGTGTGAGTCTTTTTGGGCAGAATTAAATTTTTGATGTGCTGTATAATTGGGTCAGTGCCTTGGAAATGCATTTTGGTCATTATGAATGCTCTAATAAAGTAGTGTACTTCACTAAAAATTG
This sequence comes from Sarcophilus harrisii, assembly GCF_902635505.1. NCBI lineage: Eukaryota > Metazoa > Chordata > Mammalia > Dasyuromorphia > Dasyuridae > Sarcophilus > Sarcophilus harrisii. The sequence continues at coordinate 162,240,029 of NC_045427.1, forward strand.
GCAACGGTCCCCAGATTGAGAGAGCTTCTAGGAAATGACTTTCCACATGCATCTGATCATTTGATAAAGTACACAAAGATAGAGGGGATCTGTTAAAGAGATTTTTGTTGAAGTGCTCAGTAAAACACATAATTTTGGTACTTAGAAGAGCTAAATCCTATTATTTACAGAGGTAAGATTATTCAGTATCTTGAGTAACAACTGACAAATTCAAGGAATGAGAGTTTCTTCCTTTTTTAATGCCATTTTCAGGAGATAGCTTCAGAAATACATAACTAGATAAGATGAATGGTAAGCAATAGAGAAGCAGTCTTTGATTCCATGTAATGGAGGGATTTCCAAGATAAATAAGGAAAAAACAAAACAATGGACTGCTTCATTGTAAAGTTTCCATCAAAGAATATTTTAGCCCTGTTTTAGTGACCCTTTGTCCAGGATGTTGGAGAAAGGATAAATTGAGGAAAGTCTTTCACTTGGACTTGATGATAATTAAGATTTCCTTCATCTCTAAGATTCTATTATTCTACAAAGTATAGAATGGGTAGATAAATAATTATTTTTAGAAATGATTTCCAGAAACTTATGTAGACTGAAAGGTAAATTAAGCAGAAATAGAAAAAAACAATATACACAATAATTATAACTATGAAAATGCAAAGAATAACAGAAAGAAATTGAAGATTGTAATGACCAGAGTTGGCCATGGAGCAGAGTTGAAAAATGCATCTCCGTCCTCTCTTTGCAATGATGGAGTACTATCAGTGTGAAAAATCTTCATATACTGTTAGACATAATTGATAGTTTTGTTTAATTTTTTCTTCCCTCTCTTTAAAAAAGATCTTTGTTAGAATAGATAGCTCACTAAGTAAGAAGGGGGAGAAAAATATATTTGGAAATAATAATGATGCAAAACCAAAAGGTATTAATAGAAACAAAATTTGAAATAACAAAAAATATATGAACCTCAAACTATCATTTTTTACTTTGTAAAAGAAAAAAAGTAGTTTACTCAGGTAGAATTAGGTTATCATTCCACAAAGATTCCAAAGAGATTCCAACTCAAGGACAAGCTCTAACCAAGAACTTATATAGTCATATCCATATTGGGAGAAAAGAAACGCATTAGTGGGGGCAGCAATGGGATTACCAAAATGGAAAAAAAAATTAAGAAACTATGATCTTTGGAGAAATTACAAAATACATAGGAGGGAACAAAATGAAAGTCTTTAAGAAACAAATATAGGACAGACACAAAAATAACACACTGAGTTTATTATGTTATTAAAAATAAAAGCAAGCTGTTCACACATATTTACACCATCATGTATAATTTTCTTGCTATTCAATTTTGTATACAGTAATGCTCCTCTTATTCGGTATCAGCTTAGTTCAGAATCAAAACAAAAATAAAAAGAAGGAAATTAGATCATGAAAAATACTTCCTTGTTCTGAACTCTTAATCCCCACTGGTCTGTTATAGTAAGCAGGTAAACAGATTGCAATGGAACTGGGATTTACTCTTTTTTTGTGTCATGGAACCCTTTGGCTATCTGATGAATCTGAATCCCCTTTCATAACATTGTTTTCAAGTGAAAAACAAAATGCAAAGTGAGAGAAGTGATTGTTAGTAACTAATGATTTGAGGAGATCTAGAGTCCCTACCATGTTCCCCTCCCTTTTTAAAGTCCTCATATCAAAAGTTCAGTTTTAGGAGGAATTGTTGATAATGACATTGGATTAGATTTCTTAAAAATCTTGTTCAGATTCTAACAGGTAGGGAATTCCATTGTTCTCTGCTTAGATTTGGGTAGGGATAAATTATTTGAACATTTTGCCCAAAATGTTGGGATTATTAATAAAATGGCTACCCAGAAATTGTGTTTCTGGAACTTTTAACAAGTCACAGAGGATTATAAAGAAAACCCTATATATCAAAATATGGTTATCAAAATAACCATTTTTTTAAAAAAAGTTTTTTAAAAAGTTCATGGACTCCCTAAAATCTTTCCATTAATCCATGGATTATTTGACTGTGGGGCCCATAGACTAGAGGGAAATTAAAACTAAGAATACATTTTAAGAAATAAGCTCTTCTGAACTCTGTCCCTCATTATTGGCCCCTGGAATACATAACAGGTGAAGTGTTTTGACATCAGAAAACTATACTGGTTGACTTTGCATAGCTCATCTCAGCTAATCTTCAAATAATAGGTTTGAATCCCACTTTCCCTGGAACCAGACACATATAACTTTATCTCTCTAGGACTTACTACCATAGTCTATAGAATTAATAGGTTGGAGTAGATGAACACTAAGGTCTCTTCTTGCTTTAAATCACTAGGCTTCAGTTAATGATATGTATACTACCTATCTGGCAAAGTTGTTTTTCAAAGAAAGTGTTCTATAAATATTTTGTTATTATTAAATCAAGTTAGCAAGCAATTGTTAAACTTCTATTAGGTGCCAGCCATTCTGCTAGGAGAGACAAAAAGATGGTCCCTGCTGCCAAGAAGCTCACAATTTAATGGGGGAGACAGCATGAAAAAAACAAACAAGGAGTAGACACAATAAATTGGAGATAATCAACAGAGAGGAAATATTAGCATTAAAGGGATCAGGAAATATTTTTACATATGGGGGGCTTTTAGCTGGGATATGAAGGAAACCAGGGAAGTCAAAGTTGGAGACAAGGAAGGAAAAAATGCCAGTAAAATGTCAGAAGTGGGGAAGCTAGATGGAACAATAGATAGAGCACCAACCTTGGAGTCAGGAAGACCTGACTTCAAATCTGGCCTCAGACACTTACTAGCTGTGTGACCCTGGGCAAGTCACTGTTGCCTCAGTTTCCTTATCTGTAAAATGAGCTGAAGAAGGAAATAGCAAACCTCTTCTGTAGAAAACTCCAAATGGGGTCTTGAAGAGTCAGACTGACTGAACAACATATGTCCCAGACATGATCTCATTTGATAATTGTTATTGAAGAGAAAGAAGTAGCTAGTGTGGTCCTCTATTTGGAAAAATAATTTACAGGGCAGAGTGGCATAGTAGATAGAGTGATAAACCTGGAATCAGGAATATTCATCTTTCTAAGTTCAAATCCGACCTCAGACTCTTACTAGCTATGTGACATCAAGCTAGTCACTTAACACTGTTTGCTTCCTTTTCTTCATCTGTAAAATGAGCTGGAGAAAAAAATGTCAGTGTCTTTGCCAAGAAAATCCCAAATGAGGTCACAAAAAATCAGACATGACTAAAATGACGAAACAATAACAACAACAATAGGTAAATATGGAAAGAGTGAGGATTTGGGAAGAAAAGATAGTGAGTTTAATTTTGGACATTGTGAGTTTAAAATTTCTTTAGGACATCCAATTCAAGATGGCCATTAGGCAATTGGACATATAAGTTTGGAGCTTAGGAGAGAGTTTACATTGAATAAGGGGGATAAGTTATATTCAGCTAAGACTATACCTCTGTTGTGAGGGTTACTCAGTTCTTTTCAAGACTGCTTTTTACCTTTGGGGTTCATCTAATTATGACTCCAAGAAGTTGGGGTTGCCCTACCTCAATAAAACAATCTGGCCAGATGAACTAAACCAGGTTTGAAGGTAAACGAGGGGTCTCAAACCTTTCAGTGAGTTAAAAGGAGTATACCTGAAAGCAAATGATAACTTCCCCTGATAGAATGGCTAAATTAGAACAAGCTGTTCCAATGGCCATGAAAGTGGTTGAAGCAAGCATTATGATGTGTTCAGAGCCTGGTTAGACAGCAAAGATTCCAAGGTCACCAGCTGTTTCCCAAACCATGGTCAGTTGCCTTGATTTTGATTTTTCATTGGACTTTGATGACTCTAGAAGAGAGAATGAGACAGATAACTTTATGCAAGTCTGCTTCAATTAAATCCAATTTATTTGCAAATCAAAAGACATCACCTATACTATTTTACCATTTTTAGTCCTGTGACAAAGTGGCAAAGCAGCAGGTGCAGATATACTTGGAGCTGTAGTCACAACTCTACCCACCAACAGCTCAGGTCACAGGGCTGTTTCCTCACTAGAAGAAGTAGTGGGCTTTGGCAGCCCCCCTAAGCAGCTTTTTAAGGACTACACGGCTTACCTCCTAGTATGAGGAAGGGGCTGGAAAAAGTGCTCTAAAAATTGTCTGCTTCACCCAATCTTAGCCTGCTTATGGTAGCAAGAGGGGAACCCACCCTGTAATCTACACATAAAAAAGCACACAAACTTTTGCATAGATGATTCCACTCACTTGGTACATGGAATGTGCTCACACTAATGGACTATATGAAATCCAGTAGATCCAAAAGACGAGTAACTTTTGTTGTGAGAGGACTCAGCAGGTATTGCATCCAAATAGCAGTTCTGCTATTTGGCAAATGAAGACCAGCTTATCAAAGTTGGAGCTGATACATGGTTTTCTGAAGTGTGAAGGTGAGTGCCATGAAGCTGGCAAAGGTTTTGCAAAGAAAACTAAACTATTCAAAAGCTCCTATTCCTCCCAAAAGGAATAAATGCCAGGCTCATGACAATGTGATTTTCACTTGTGGGAAAACACTATGCAACCCTCATCAGTGCCTATGTTCCCACAATGATGAATCCTGATGGGGTCAAAGAAAAAATTTTTGAAGACTTGGAGATCCTCATCATCAATCTGCCAAAAGGACAAGTTTATAATCTTATATTTAATACAAGAGAAGGCACAGACCACCAGACATGATAATTCCTTGGGAGAAATAGAGTCAGAAAAATCAACAGCTTGTGCATCTCACAACCTTATCACCAATACTATCTTCCATTTATTTAAACATAATAAAACTTTGTGGACACATCCTCACAACAAACATTGACATTTAATAGAATTTGTCATTGTAAGAAGAAGAAGAGACAGACAGAAATGAAATGTTGTTAATCAGTTCACTTACCTTAGCAGTATACTTCCCAGGGATGTACACACAGATGATGAGGTTAATTATGCCAGAACTAGTTCGGTGTAGGGAAGGTTCCAAAGAAAATATTGAAAATAAGACCAAACTAATGGTCAACAGCTATTGTGCTGACTTCATCTTTTTATACCTCTGAAACCTTAACAGTCAACCAGTGTCATTCCAGGAAACTGAAACACTTGCATCTGAATTGTCTTAGGGAGATTCTGAAGATCATCTAGAAATATAAGATATTGATCACTGAGGTTTTTCTTGAGTTAAACTGCCAAGTGTTCCAACTCTAATGCAGAGACCGCTGCTCTGAATAACTGAGTACGTTCAAATGCCAAATGCATTGTTTTATAAGACTTTATTATTATTATTATATTATTTATTATTATTATTTATAAGACTGTTTTATAGAAAACACACAAGGCAAGCCCTCCCATGGAGTTCAGAAGAAACTATCCAAGGATACTCTCCGAAAAGCTTTGTAAATGATTTGTGACAGGGAGATGATTGGAAGACCACCTAGCATGGTATGCCCACATGACAGAAGAATGAGCAAGAAGAATTATTCATAGTAGCTCAAAGGAAATGTGAGATGCACACTCCAAATATTCATGCGGACTCTGTGCCCAACCTGCAGTAGAATCTTCCAAGCTTGTATTGGTCTGGTCAGTTATAGTTGGACACATTGTACCTTGATCCCAACATAGTCATTTCATTTTGGTGCTCTTCAAGTACAAAAGCCTAACCAAGGTTAAGTAAGGAAATCTGAAAATTAGCAACATAGAGATGATAATGGAATTCATGGGAGCTAATGGAGTCATGAAGTGAAATAGGACAGAGAGAGCAAAGGGCCCAGTTTAGAACCAGGGGGACACACCCCAATAGTGGACATGATTAGATAAAGATCCAGTAAAGACAATTGAGCCCAAGTTTGTTTGGTCATAAAAATAGGAGGAAATCAAGATAGAGAAACGTCACAGAAACTCAGAGAGATAACAAAGAGATACCAAGGACCAAGAAGGCAAAGTCTGTGGAGAGGTCAAGAGGGATGGAGATCATTATTATTGCTATTATTAGGGTTTTATCCTTTGAAGTGAATTTACACACGTGCACACACACAGACACACACACACACACACACACACACACACAGTGCCAAATGTGACCAAGAATGAGCGGTCAGTGAGACACTATCAGATAGTACTTAGGATCAAAATTGTTGGAATTATTGCTGCCAACAAAAAGCTCATTATGAAGGCTTACAGCCTCATTGTAACTCCAACACCATGACCATAACCAGAAAAATAAATGGAAATCCAGGACAAAAAGTAAAAGCAGTCACCTTGTGTAATTACTAAAGGACACCTTGGGGCTTCTTGTTCCCCAGCCCCTTTCGCTTCTCATTGAAAGATTCCTGTTAAAGCCACTAGGTGTCATCATGGATACAGGGGTCAAGTTGGAATCGGGCCTAAGGGAGCCCAAAGCCTAGCTTAGCCACTGTGATCACAAGCTTTGCAGTCCTGGGGAACTCACAACCTCTCTCAATCTATTTTCTTTTCTGTAAAATAGGGATAACAACACCTACTTCACACCATTGTTGTATGCAGCAGATGAAACAACATATGCAAAGTCTTAAAACACCATGTAAAAGTCTGCTCTTGTTATTGACTTTGAGTTCTTTTATTAGAAATATAGAACAGAAAATAAAGAGAGCATATATGAAGTTAGGAGAATGGTGAAAGGCAAAGGCAAATACCCCAAGGAAGCGGAGGTGACCATAGCCTAGTGACCAGCACTCCTTTTGGGCAGGGTCTCTTAGCCTGAAAAGATCTTTGATAGGAACATGGTTTTTTGCCTTAAACTTACCAGGGAAAAGTAAGTGTAAGTGTAATTTATGAAATGAAATATTGAAAGGAAATAAAAGACCTAGAATTAGTGGCTTTCCATATATCTTTCAGGAATTCTCTTCCATATGTTTATATCTCATTCCCCATGACTACATTTATTTCCTTCTTCTGGCAATGACTTCATTATCTCAGATCTATTTGTCTATGGCCTCCTCCATTCAGACTTAATTATTTTGTCTCTAATTCCCTCAGTTCAACATCCTTATCCTAGAGTAGATGAGGTTAATTTGCAACCTCACTAATACAATGAAAAGTTTGTATGCAGAGAGATATTTAATTCCCTTTCCAATGAATAAAAAAATATTTCAATGTGTGTTTAGTCTGCTCTAGGTTACCCTGGCTCCTTGCTAGCCATCCCCTGAGACTATTTACACACACACACACACACACACACACACACACACACCCCTCTTAATACCACCCTTAAACATTGGAATAATAATGTATTCCCTATAGGACAGTTAAATAATAGGGCCTGAAGTCAGGAGGATTCAGTTGTGTGACTGGACAAGTCACTTAACCTTGTTTCCTTCAGTTTCCTCCTCTGGAAAATGAGCTAGAGAAGGAAATGGTAAATGACTCGAGTATCTTTCCCAATTAAACTCCAAATGAGGTCACAAAAAGTCAGATATAATCGAAATAACTGAACATCAATATGTCCCTGGTACACACAGAGATTGAGATCTCCAAAAAAGAGTGGAGAAATTAAGGAGAGGGAAAAGTTTGCTTCCCCAATATCGTTGCATTATCCCACATATAAGAGAGAATCAAAGTGATTATTCTATATTCCTGTCCTTTTACCTTTTTAGATCCATGTTATTTTTGATTAAATTTCTCAAAGTCCTGAGAAAGTCCTCGTTGGATGAAATGAATTCTTTTTTTCTTTCCAGATAGTGAATATTCCTTTGTCAGAACTGATTTCTGTTGACAAAAAAGATAAAAAGCATCCTGTGACAAATTTCTCTGAAATTTCTTCCCACTTGTGTTGCTGGACCTTAGAATCTAGATTCTTCTCTTGCTGGAATTCAGTATTCTTTTGCTCTCCAGTGAAAAAATGGAAATAGAAAATAAGAAAATGAAGAAGCTGGCCACCATTAAAAAAATCGCATACAGAGTAGTTGAAACAGCCAAGGCAAGCCATAGGTCTAAAATGCAAGTGGCCAGCTTAACCAGCATGTCGGCCTTCAACTGTAGTTTTGATTTTCCTTCTCCATCCTGGCACAGAACTCAGACATGCGGCCTGCACAGTTTGTAGTTGTGTTTTCTTCAAGTGTCGGGAGAAAAATATTCTGAAATATGCCGAAGCATGTTGTAACCTTCCGGGAGAGAATGACTCATCATGCTAGAGATGGTGGTATAGCAACTCTCTTGATTTCCCAACTTGTACAAAATAACAGCTAAAGTTAATGCTTAAGATATGAGATGTTGCTACATGAAAAACACACTATTGGGAAAGAATCCAAGATTTTGTTTTGTGCAGGAAATTTCAGTTTGTCTTACTTGGATTATGATCTCTCAGGGCATTAGCATGAAGTTATTGAAGTCATACAAAATGTTGGTTTATTTTACAGAGGATACTTTTACAATAGGAGATATATTTTACCAGAAGAATTTGAAATCAAATGAGATAATATTAAAAAAAAGCACTTAGAACAATGCCTTATACATAGTAGGTGTTATATAAATACTTATTCCTTCCTCCTATTAATGTATTCTGAGAAGTCTGGTATATTTTGGGAATTCTGAAATAGCCCCAATTTCCAGTGGCTGAATATGTACATAATGTACTACACTGATCAGCATCCTTCTATTCTTTATCCCACACTCTATTCCATACTCAGCTCCACATATATGTGACATTTAGTGTGGCTGAGAGTAGTGTTATACCAAGCTCAAGAATGATCTTGGAATCCAGGGACCTTGGAATTTCTAAAATAAGCGATAATTTTCACTAAAGACAATGGATGCTACTATTGGACAAGGATATTTAAAGACAAAGGTTCTCTCTGCCCCCCCCCTTTTTTTTTTGCAGAGGAGCTAATTAGCAATTAAACTATAGTGGTTTATGCAGTAGCTTGGAAGAGCGAAACAACACTGGCTTTGGGGTCAAAGATGAAAGTTGGGAACAGAGAAGAAGACATGGTGTATTCTACTAGTAAGATATTACCAAGTAAGTCTATAAGATTCTTGCACCTTCATGTGATGATGGTCTATTCCAACAAACCATTTGTTGGGGTTATCCTATTATCAAAGATAATAGTAGCTACCAAAGTGTTTTCCAATTTTCCAGTTGCTTTCCAATAATTATTTCACTACATTTTCACAATAAACCCATTGTAAGTTACTACCAATAATCACATAAACTGTTAATATACACATGAGGAAACAGGCTCAGGTTAAGTGACTTCTCTAGGGTCACACAGTTACACATATCACAAGTAGAATTTGGACTCAAGCCACCCTGCTCTAAATCTAGCATTGTTATCACTACACAACACAATGGATCTTTCTTGATATTCAACACCCTACAGTAGATAAAGTAAAATTAAATTAAACTAATATTAAAAAGACAAGTCTATAGTAAAAACCAAAATAATGAAAGATACATCTCTAATTGAATTCCAGACTAAACAGAAATGATTTGGAGATTATGTGCTATTTAGACTCATCTATATTATATCTTCCTTATATTAACATAGACAATCTGAAACTTGACCATGAAAAATTGTCCCTTTCCAGGTCCAATCTAAATTATTTAAAACATTTAACTTTAATTCCACAAGAAAGTTATTTCTTCAAAATTGGAAGGACAAGAGAAATATTACTACACAATTTGTATCATATATTCTGGGGGCTTGTAGAAAACTGCAGTGGCTTTTCACTTATTTTTTTTTTCCTTTCACAATATTTTACCCAAGTGTATTCTTAATTTATATTATTTATTAATGCATTTATTAGACATAACAATAGCACCACCTATTGGCTTTTTATATCTATTGCCTTATCTATCTTATTTGCATCACATTAAGGTCCCATATTAACTTTTACCTCATCACTTTTTTAAAGTACTTATAGGCTGGGAATTGCCTGCTTTAGAAAAGTACCTTGACTTTGTATGAAAGTATATTTTAAAAATAAACCTTTTTTTTTTTTTTAAATCTTCCATGGCCAGAGACCAATTCTTATTTTTTGTTAAGGTTTTGAATATAGGAGCTTTGACTTTGTTATCATCTTCTTAGTGTGTGTTTTTTTTTTTTCCTTTTTTGTCTCCATAATGGTTTTCTGTGTTCAGAATCTTTTTTCTTTGCTTGCTCATTTTCCCAATCTATTAATTGGATTTTAACCCTTTGTTAACGTAAGGTCTTAATTCTAGGGTGGAGGGAACCCAAGTTTCAGGGGTTTTGTGCAACTGTTTTCAGAGATCCTTCTAGGAACCTGTGACTGAGCCAGCACTGTTACCCAGATCTAGGTGTGGGCAAAGCAACAGAATTCTGACTCAGTGCCAGCAAAGAATCCCCCTGCAATCCTTCTCTGACCAGCTGTTCCAACCCCTCCTTCTCCCCCTCTCACACCTGCGTGCTCAGATTTCTGGAAGCTGCTGAGGTCACATCTTTGCCAAGGTCACTGTTGCTGCTGTGGCCATCGTTGATTTAACAATTCCAAAGCATGATCCTGGCCTGGGGCTCCCCTCACACTTTAATACACCAAACCTTTCCTTCTGAGTTAGCCTTGGCCTCTGTGGGCTGAGAGGTCTGAAGATTATTGCCACTGCCACCAATTGAGAGACTCCATGGTCTGTTCCTGCTTTCCTGGGGCCATATCTGCACTGCTGCAACCTGTGCTTCCAGTTGTGCTCCAGACCCACCCCAATTAAACAGACCCTGCTGACCTTCCAAGCCGCCTTTGGCTGGAAAATTGTTCTCCTCTGTGATTTTGTGAGTTCTGAATCTCTAAAATTTGATTAGAATTTTTATTTAAACATATTTGAAACCATTTGCCAGAAAACTTGGAGGAGTCCCTGCCTTCATTACACCATCTTGTCTCTACTTTTCAAAATAAACCATTTTCAATAAGTAGATTTGAAATTGGAAGGGATTTTGGAAATCATTAATCCTGACCTCAATTTTACAGCTAAGAAAACTCAGGACTAGAAAGACAAGACTTATTCAAAATGGCACAGTACTAGGATTCTAATGAAGATATTTTGATTCCAAAATCACTGTTCTTTCCACTGCAGGCTTCCCAATCAATTTCTTCTTTAAATAAAGAACTGAATAAGGATAAATGTACATTTTTTTCTGGATAGTTTTCATATATACAACTTTTCCAAATTATTCATGTCAGATATTATATATATATGATAATGCATATTTGTGTATGTACATGTATATATAGTTTTTCTTTCATAATGGTGAAAATCTAGTTTTATTGTTATTGTTGTTCAATCATTTTTCAGTTGTATCTTATTCTCTGTGAGTCCATTTTGGGGTTTTCTTGGCAAAGATAATGGAATGTTTTGCAATTTCTTTCTCGGGCTCATTTTATAGATGAGAAATTTAGGCAAAAGAGTTAAATGACTTGCCAGGATCACACAGCTAGTAAGAGTCTGAGACCAGATTTGAACTCAAGGAGATATATCTTTCTGAATCCAGACCCAGTCCTCTATCCATGGCACTACTTAGCTGACTCCAAAATCTAATAAGTGAAGTTAAAAAGAATTGGTTCTGATTTTTTGTCCTCCTACTAATTTCTTATGTGGCAGTGGACAAAACCCTGAACTTCAATTTATAAACCAATTTTATGTTTTATAAAATTTCATTTTAAAATTATTTTTAAATTTGTATTTAATATTTACATCATAATATCTTTATTTAATATTTATAAAATAAAGATGTGTTATTATGAAGATCAAAAAAGATAATACATACAAAACACTACATTAATATGATTCAATATTATTGTTTTGATTTTATAGTTGATTTTATTTTTTATGTTATTTTCTTCTCAGGAATAATTACAGTTCTTTCAATTACATATGAAGTATTTGCATTTTCAACTACTGTGATGGACACTTGCTATAATAATTCCCTCGACCAATGGAGACAATAACTTCTCCATGATTAATAATGCAATATTAATATAATTCAAGACTAAGGCTTTACTTATGTGGTTATTCTATACTCCCGACACAGATGCAGTTTAACTCTAACACTTCTTTACATCTCCTTGGCTTTCAAATTTTATCTATACTCTTGCCCTTTATCCTATTGCTTCTTGCTTTGCAAGATTATTAGTCCCTTTTAATCTGACAGGCTAATCCCTATTATTGTGTTTACTGTTGTCAATCCTGATCAAATGACCATAGCCATATCTGCTTTGCAACTGGAAAAACCCCCAAACTAACCAACAGAAAAAGCCCAAACCAGAAACCTCACACAGGTTACCAAAACTACAATTAACTCTAAAAACAAGATAAAATAAAAGCAAAGAGCTAACAGCGGTTATAAGCAAAATAAAAAAAAAACCCTCCTTCCAAATCCCCCCACAAACTTTTCTTTATTCTCTCAGAGGGAAGCTAGAAACACATGCTCTACACATACACCACCCTCCTCCCCAGCAGGTGACCTGCTCTTAGTATGGACAAAACTCAAAAGTTATTCATGTGGGTAACAGTGAGTGGAAACGGGCATAATGAGGGGTAACAGCAACAAGGAACAAGTTTGATTCATAGCAGGACTTCACAACTGGAACGTGGGTGCCTATCCAAGCTCAGAGATCACCTGTGGGTGAAAGAATTCTGGGATTTTGCTGTGACTGAAATCATCCAGAGGGTGAGTACAGAGGATATGAGAGTGAAGGGGGAACAGCTTCTAAAGGAAATACAGCAATGATCCTGAGGTCCTTGGCTTAGAGTATTCTTGTTCTAACAATCTGTCTGTCAATGACTCTAAGATCTTCTGGCTTTGGGATAGTCTTACATATCTGCTGGTTAATAATGATAATCAAGTTCCTGAGACAATAGTGTATAGACTACTCTACCTCTGGGTCATAAAATTAGCTTATCAGTGACATGAAGAACTGGATCTCTCTGTCTTTTCCTATAAATATGTCTTCATGCTCTTGGTTCTTGCTAAATCCTTTTGGAATTTAGCCCACTTTAATTGACTATTGTTACAACTGGTTATTGTTATAATTACAATAAACTTTGCCCCTTACCTTGGAGATGAGTTCAAAGCAGCAAACTCTTTTGAGACACTTGGCAATATCCCAGTCTATGACCTCCAATCTCTTGGGGTCTCCTTTTGAACCCCAACAAGAGGAGTAAAAAGAGAGATGGTAGGTAGTCTTGGTATGGGTATCCTGACACTGTTAATAAATTAAAATGTTAATGTTATACCTCCAAGGATTTATTTATTTTTCTATTTTAAATGTTTCATTTAGGCTAAAGACATAATAAGCATATGATATTGGGATTTGGGGTTACTTAGTCTGATGGGGGATGTATTTTTGGACTATTCCTCTTCAAGTCCTTCAGGGGACTCCCTGAGGGAGTGATTTGAAAGTGGAGTTGTGGGAGTTACTAATATCCACAAGGGATAAGTGCAAACACATTTCTAAACTAAGATTGGCCTGGATTTCTTTCAGTTTAGTTAGCCTTGGGAAATGGCTCAGCTCATAGGGCTGCAGTGAAGAACATGAAACTAATCTACTGCTCTTAGCTCAAGTCTTCATGTCTGTTTTGTCAGTCTAGGTCTGATTTAAGACTTGGTCGCTGCTTGTAGCAAAAGTTCTGACTCAAAATGTCTTGTGTGGTATTATAGCAAACAAATATTTGCCTTCAGCATTTGAGATGGGGGGGCGTGTGCTTTCAGGATTTCTGTTAATATTTGAATATCAGTAACTTTTAGTCACATTTTAATGTCTTAAATTGAAAAAAAAAAGATACATGGTGAAATGGTCAAAATAATATAGAATATCTCAAAATTGCATGATTTTTAGAGCTGCAAATATTCCTTAAAGATAACCTTTTCATTTGCCAAGAAAGCAAACAAAGGCTCAAAAAGGATTTATTCTAGATCCCACAGTTAATTAATTCAAGTAGACTAAAGAGTCCTGAATCCTGACCCACCACTCTTAGCATATATAAGGCTTCATTGCCATTTCCTTATAGAACTGGACAATTCTGACAATTTAAAAAATTGTCCTTTATACAGTCTTTATTTCTTCATTGTCCCTTACTTGAATTCCTGTTGACTACTTTTTTTGAATTTGAACTTTATATAGGGTATCCCAAAAGTTTTAGAGAAGTTGTTAAAACTTTAAAATCTATTTTAAACCATTAAAGTTTAAAACTTCCATAGGATTTGTTTAAGTTATTTTACCCAGTGTCACCATCAGTAGGAAGCTGACAGTTGAAAAGTGAAAGGGAGGGTTGACATTAGAATTTACTCCCTGATAGAATGATTAGGAAAGGCAGCTTCAAGGAAGATATATGAATCTTTAGCTGGATTTTGAAAGTTGCACAGCCAGAATCATTGCAGTAGACCAAAACAGCTTATTCTAGTAGAGGGGGTTATAACCTTTTACATGGCAAGGACCTCTTTGGTAGTCTGGTCTGGCCTTCAGAAAGTGATGGAGAAAATACTAATAACGTGGGATAAGTTTAAAAGTGAGTCTTCATAATATTGAAAATTTGCCTACCCCTGGATGAGGTTAAAAATATCAGATTTGCTTACCACAGATAACTGTTGTGTAGGCAAAGGAGATGATGAATATAAAAGCACTTAAAAATGTTAAACGTTTTAGTAACTATAATAGAAATAAAATTGACTTGGACAAGTCACAAACTTATTAAACTTCAGTTTCCATATCTGGAAAATAACGTAATTATCCTTATCTCCTATCACACACATATTTTTCTATATAGTTGTTTGTTTGTTGATGACTCTGTCATTGTATGTGAGTTCCTTGAAAACAGGAATATGCTTTGTTTGCCTTTCTTTGCATCCCCAGTACTTAGCATATTGCCTGGCACATAGTAAGTGATTAATAAATGCTCATTTTTGTCTTTTAAAAAGATCTTATTTTTCTCTAATTAACTGTAAAGACAATTTTTAATGTTCATTTATAAAAATTGAATTCCAAATTTTCTTTCTTTCTCACTTTCCCCCTGCCTGAGACAGAAAGCTGTCTATTTCTTCCTGTACCTGGCTTAAAATCTTCTCTAGGAATTTGGCTGCTCTACCACTTGGTACCTACACATTTAGTATCATTACTACTTTATTATTTATGTAACCTTTATAAAGATGTACTTTCCCTCCTTATCTCTTTTAATGATATCTGTTTTTACTTTTGCTTTATCTGAAATCAGAATTGCTAGCCATTTTTTAACTTAGCTAAAGGATAATAAATTCTATTCCAGCATTTTATTTTACTCTGTATGTATCTCTCTATGTCAAATGTGTTTCTTGTAAACAACATATTGTAGGATTCTATTTTTTAATCTACTCTAATATTTGCTTCTGTTTTATGGGAGAGTTCATCCCATTTACATTTACAGTTATGGTTGCCAGCTAGTTCTGTATTTTCCTTCATTCTATTTTCTCTACTGGATATATTTTTGTTCTCTCCACTCTGTCCTTAATAGTGTTTTTTTTTTTTACTCACCTCACCCACTATCTTCTCTCCTATCACTCCTCCCCCTTCTCATAGCAAAGTTTTTAACCTACTCTACCCACTACTTTATCTTCTACCACCCATTCCCCCTTGTCTTTTTTCCTCTGTCCTCCCTTCTATCCTGCCCCTCCCTTTTCTTTCCTCTTTCTCCTCCTCCTTCTTTATAGGGTTAGATAAATTTCTATATCCAACTGTATGATTATATTATTCCTTCTTAGAGCTAAAATTAATGAGATGAAGCTTTGGACAATGCTCATCTTCTTCCCTTCTTTCCCTCCATTGTAATAGGTCTTTTGTGCCTTTTCATTGTCCTATTATATCCCTTGTCCTCTTTCTCTCATATAGACCTTGTTCCACTTCTGAATGTCTTTTTCTTTGATGTCATCACATCAGAGTCTATTCACAACCACACCCTCTGTCCCAGCTACAGAAGCAGTTCTCAAGAGTTACAGATGTTATTTTCCCAGCTAAGGATGTAAAATGCTTAACCTTTAAATAATATGTATTTCCCCTGTTTACCTTTATGTGTTTCTCTTGAGTCCTGTGTTTGAAGATTAATTTTTCTGTTTAGTTATGGTTTTTTTCAATAGAATGATTGAAACTCTCTACTTCATTGAAGCTCCATCTCTTCCCCAAAAGATGATGCTGAATCCTGCTAAGTAGTTAATTTTTAGTTGTAATCCCAATTCCTTTGCCTTCCAGAGTATGGTATTCCAAGCTCTCTGATCTTTTATTATAGAAGATTCCAGATCCTGGGTAATCCTAACTGTTGCTCCTTGTTATTTGAATTAACTTTTGTCTGGTAGCTCACAGTACTTTTTCCTTGAGATTTTAGTTTTAGAATTTCACAGCCATGTTCCTTGGGATTTTCCTTGTAGGATGTCTTTTCAAAGATGATCAATGGATTCTTTCAATGAGTATTTCCCCTTCTGTTTTTAGTATACCAGGGCAATTTTGCTTCATGATCTCTTGAAAAATGCTATCCAGATTCTTTTTTTCTTCATGGCCTTCAGGTAGGCCAGTGATTTTAAAATTGTCTCTTCTGAATTTCTTTTCCTAGTTGGCTGCTTTTCTAATGAGGTATTTCACATTTCCTTTCATTTTTTCATTCTTTTTAGTTTGTATCTCTTTTTCCATTTAGTTAATTCTACTTTTGAAGGTATTTTTTCTTCAGTGGGTTTTGGTCAATTGTATTTTTTAAGGAGTTGTTTTGTTCAGTCAGTTTTTTTTTAAGGTGTTGCCTCTCTCTTGCATAATTCTCATTTCTTTTATCATTCTTTTGGTATTCCTCTTTTGTCATTTTTTCTTCTATTTCTCTTATTTTCCTTTTAAATTCTTTTTTGAACATTTCTAAGAAGCCTCTTTGGACTTGAGACCAATTTACCTCACTCTTTGAGATTTCCTCTGTGGACATTTTGGCCTCATCTTCATTGGTGTTTTTGGTCTTCCTTGTCAACATAGTAACTGTTTATGGTCAAGGTTCTTTTTTTTTGTTTCTTGCTCATTTTCTTTCTTTTTTTTGGCAGTACTTGGCACCAACACAAAAATTGACCATGTATTAGGCTATAAAAATCTCACAAACAAGTATAGAAATCCCAGAAATAGTAAATGCTTCCTGTTTAGACCACAATGCAATAAAAATTATATTCAATAAAGGGTCAGGAAAAGATATACAAAAAACAAATTGGAAATTAAATAAGCTAATTCTAAAGAATGAATGAGTCAAACAACAAATCACAGAAACAATACATAATTTCATCTAAGAGAATGACAATACAAGACAACATACCAAAACCTATAAGATGCAGTCAAAGCAGTTCATAGGGGAAATTTTAAATCTCAAAATGCTACAGAAAAAAAATACGGAAAGAAGAGCTCAGTTAATTAGGTATGCAACTGAAAAAAGTTAGAAAAAGAAGATATTAAAACCCCCCAATTAAATACCAAATTAGAAATTTTGAAATTCAAAGGAAAGATTAATAAAACAGAAGCTAAAAAAATTTTGAACTAATAAATAAAACTGAATTTATTTTATGAAAAAACTAGCAAAACAGATAAATCTTATATGTTAATACTTGATCAGAAAAAGAAAAAAAGAAAATAAAAAATCACCAGCATTAAAAATGAAACAGGTGAACTTACCACCAATGAAAAAGAAATTAAAATAATAAAGTTATTTTGCCCGACTCTATAGTAGCAAGTCTGAAAATCTAACTGAAATGGATGACTATTCATAAAAATATAAATTGTATAGGTTAACAGAAGAGGAAATAAAATACTTATATAGTCCCATTTTAGAAAAAGAAATTGAATGTCAATGAATTCGCTGGGAAAAAATCTCCAGGGTCAAAGGTATTCACAAGTGAATTCTACCAACCATTTTAAGAACAAGTAATTCCAATACTTTGTAAATTATTTTGAAAAATAGATAAAGAAGGGGTACTGACAGATTTCTTCTATGACATAAATATGGTACTCATATGGAAACCAGGAAGAGCCAAAACAGAGAAAGAATATTATGGACCAATCTCCCTAATGAATATTGATGCAAAAAATTTAAATAAAATATTAGCAAAAAGATTACAGCAATTTATCAGGAGGATAATATATTATGACCAAGTGGGATTCATAACAAGAATACAGGGCTGGTTCAATATCAGGAAAACTATTACCATAATTGACCATATCAATAACAAAACCAACAAAAAATCATGATAATCTCAATAGATGCGGAAAAAGCTTTTAACAAAATATAGCACACATTCCTATTAAAAAACACTAGAAAGCATAAAGATAAAGCAGCTCTCTTCAAAAATAATAAGCAATATTTATTTAAAACCCACAGCAAGCATTATTTGTAATGGAGAGAAATTGGATGCATTCCCAGTAAGATCAGAGGTGAAACAAGGATGCCCATTATCACCACTATTATTCACCATTGTACTAGAAATGTTGGCTGTTAACAATAAGAAAAGAAAAAAGAAATTAAGAATTTATAATAGGTAATGAGAAAGTAAAAAAATCAGTCTTTGCATATAATATGATGATACACTTAGAGAATCTTAGAAAATCATCCAAAAACATACTGGAAACAATTCATAGGTTTAGCAAAGTTGCAAGATATAAAATAAACCCAGACAAATCATCAGCATTTTTATATATTGCTGACAAAGCCCATCAGCAAGAGATAGAAAGAAAAATTCCATTTAAAATTATTGTGGACAAAATAAAATACTAGGGGGACTACCTACCAAGACAAATCCAAGAACTATATGACTACAATTACAAAACACTTCTCATACAAATAAAATCTGATTTAAACAATTAGAAAAATATCAATTGGTCATGATTAGACCCGAGCTAGTAAAATAAAAATTGTAATTCTGCCTAAATTGGTCTACTTGTTCAGTGCCATACCAATCAAACTGCCAAAACATTATTTTATAGAACTAAAACAAAAATCATAACAAAATTCATCTGGAAGAACAAAAGGTCAAGAATATCAAGGGAATTAATGGAAAAAATACAAAGTACTTAGCAGTACTAAATCTAAAATTATAAAGTAGCAGTCATCAAAACCATTTGGTACTGGCTAAGAAATAGAGTGGTGGATGAGTCGAATAGTTTAGATACACATAAAACAATAAGCAAGGCCTCTAGCAATCTAGTATTTGAGAAACCCCCAAACTCCAACTTCTGGAATAAGAAGTCAGTATTTGACAAAAATTTCTGGGAAAATGGAAAAAAATGTCAGAAATTTGGCATAGATCTACATCTCATATCCCCCACCAAAATAAGATCAAAATGGATGCATGATTTGGGTATAAAGGATAATATCATAAACAAATTAGGAGAATAAAGGGTAATTTGCCTATCAGATCCTTAGAGAAGGGGGGAATTTATGACCAAAGAAGAACAAGAGAACATTATGAAAGACAAAATGGACAATTTTGATTACATTAAATTAAAAAAGTTGTGCACAAGAAAAAACAAAAGAAACAAGATTAAAAGGGAAACACAAAGATGAGAAAAAATCTTTACAGTCAGTATTTCTGAGAAAGGTCTCATTTCTAAAATATATAAAAAATTGAGTCAAATTTATAAAAATATGCATCATTCTCCAGTTGATAAATGGTCAAAGGATATGAACAATTTTCAGATGATGAAATTAAAACTATCTATAATTAATGCTCAAAATCAGTATTGACTAGAGAAATGTAAATTAAACAATTCTGATGTACCACCTCACACCTTTCAGACTGGCTAAGATGACAGGAAATGTAATGGTAAATGTTGGCGGGGATGTGGAAAAACTGGGACACTAATGCATTGCTAGTGGAGTTGTGGAATGATCCAAACATTCTGTAGAGCAATCTGTAGCTATGCCCAAAGGGCTATAAAACTGTGTATATCCCACCCAGTACTATCCAGTAGTGCCATTACTGAGTCTGTATCCCAAGGAAATCACAAAGGAAGGAAATGGACCCACATATGAAAAAATGTTTGTAGCAGTTCTTTTGTGGTAGAAAAGAATTGGAAAAGAAGTGGATGCCCATTAATTGGGGAATGGCTGAACAAATTGTGGTATATGAAGATAATGGAATATTGTTGTTCTATAAAAAATAAAAAGATTAACAAGCAATTTTAGAAAGGCCTAGAAAGATTTACATGAACTCATGATGGGTGAAACAAGAAAAACCAGGAATATATTGTACACAATAACAGCAAGAATGTGTGATAATCAACTATTAAAGACTTGGTTCTTCTCAGTGATTTAGAGATCCAAAGCAATCCCAATAGACTTTGGACAGAAAACACCATCTGTACCCAGATGTATTTACTAAATTTAAATCAACATATGGTATGTGTTTTATCTCTCCCATGATTTTTCTCTTTTGCTCTGATTTTTCTCTCCCAACATGATTCATAAAGCAATGTGTATTAAAAAGAAATAATTTTTAAAATAAAATAGAAAAAATGAAAATAATAAAAGATACTAGAGAGACAAACAAACAAACAAACAAACCAGACAAATTAAAAAAAGAAAAAAAGAAATGTGAACTTTTCCACCACCTTGTTCCCTTCCCTTATCAGGAAGGAGCCTATCCAACTATTTTTAGCCATAACCAAGTCCCAGACTGTCCATTTGTATACAGTGATGCAGGGAGGCAATTTATTATTAGTCTCCACTGTCTATCCCTCCATCCTCTGAGCATCTTTAAACAACCTTTGAGGTCTTGACTAGCATATCTTTAGACAGGTCTGGAACCTGATTAGCTAGGTGAATTCTACCTGTCTCCTCTTTGATTCCTCCCTCTGAGCTACCTAATTCCTTCCTGGTTCTTCCCCTGGTAACTTCCCCTGTCTCTACTTATGCTCTTCTGAGACCTTAAATTTCTGTGCCCGCAAATGCAAGCCACTCATTCATTTATGACTGCATTTTAATTGCTTGAGCCTGTGCAGCTATTTTCAAGTAAAATAACACCCCTTTGTAATCTGTAATATATGTCTGACTCAATTTCTTCAGGTTGATTGACCTGTAACCAACTCTCTATTATGCTATTTTTATAACATTCTTTACAATTGTATTCTCTCAAATTTATTGCTATCCTGAATCTATTTCTATTTACCACCCTTGGTGCCTTTTTTACCTCAACAGGAAGGCACTAGTAGTTGGGGGAATCAGGAAAGATTTCATATAAAAAGTGGTACTTGTGCTTTCCTTTTTTTAAAAGAGGAGAGAGATGTTGTAAAACAAATTCTGTGAGACGGACCTGTGGGACAGACTTTTAATAAAGTGCCTATTCTGTGCCATCACTGTAGTAGAGAGAACTGAAGATATACAAGCAACAGCAAAGAAGTACCTCACCCTAGTTGAGTTTATAATTAAACTTCAAATTGTGAAGACTGAAGTAATATCCAACATAATATATAAACATAATATAATGAATATAGTATTAGGTTTTGAATAATCCCACCTTTGGCACTAAGCTTTGGACTTTTTTTCTTTTTACTCAATATTTAATTTTTTTCCAATTATTTACAGCATTTTTTAACATTCATTTAAAAAAAATTAGTTTCAAATTTTCTCTTCTCACTTCTTCCCTCTCATTCAGAAGCAAAAATAATTTTCATTGACACTAACTTTGTATGGATGGACAAATCTTAACCTCTATAAGCCTTAGTATCCTTATCTATATAGGATTAGGATTATTTTAGGATTTATAAATATGATGAGGATTATAATACAGTGATACTTTAGCATTCCTCTACTTTGAAACTAGTTGAATTTGGTATTTGATGCATTTCGAGGAGGAAAATTGCTTTTTATTGTCATCACTCATCATGCCTTCTGATACCAATTAATGACTAGTTATGGAGGTGTAATGGGCTGAGGCTTGAGTTGATGCACTGAGGTCCCAAGCACGTGAGGCTAAATAGTAATGGGACTATACTCTATTAATATACATGCTTGGATAAAGAATAGCCCCCACCCACTCTCTGTGCAAGTCCTGATGTGTTATATAGGAAATGACGATTTTGGTGGGTGGGCAGAGAGAGGAACAGGAAGAGAAACTGGGAGAGATTGGGCCTGGGTTCTATGCTCCTAGCTGCTGGTCATGTGGCTGTTGGTCTAGCTAGCTTCTTGACTCAGCTGCACACATTGCTATTGCCCATTCTCTTCTACCTCCGATCTTTCTTCACTGAGAATAAAGATTGACGATTTTCCCCTAACCTGAATTCCTGACTCCGGCTGATTTTAAAATACGCGGTCTTCACATGGAGGTACCCTTGTATATTTGTTACTCACTTTACCTACAGGCAAGATGTGTACTTCATGTACTGTAAAATTACTCAATATACTAAACTTTCCCATATAACACTGACTGTAAGAATATATATACACATATATATGTATATGCAACTATGTGTATGTATATGTATAATTATTCTGGGTATACTAAAATCTTAGTGCAGTTTTAAGTTTTATATATGTTTTATATATATATATATATGTATATATATACACACACACACATCATATATATATATATGTTTTAGGTTATACATGCATATTCACTTTTTACATATTTCCATATGAGTCATGCTAGGAGAGAAAAATCAGAACAAAAGGGAAAAAACACAAGGAAAAAAGAGACAAAAAAAGGTGAAAATAGTTTCCGTGATTTGAATTCAGACTCCATAGTTCTCTCTCTGGATGTGGATGGCATTTTCCATCCAAAGTTTATTGGAATTGTTTTGGAGCTCTAAATTTCTGAGAAAAGCCAAATCTAATTTAACATCACACAATTTTCTTGCTGTTATGTACAATGTTTTCTTGATTCTGCTTGCTTCATTCAGTATCAGTTCATGTAAATCTTTCCAAACTGTTCTAAAGTCATCCTGTTCTTATTTTTTAATAGAACAACAATATTGCATTACTTTCCTATACCATAATTTATTCAGTTATTCCCCAGTTGATGGCATCTATTCATTTCCAGTCCTTTGCTGACACAAAAAGACCTGTTACAAATATTTTTTGCACATGTAGGCCCTTTTCCCTTGTTTATGATTTCTTTGAGATATAGACTTAGTAATAGCACTGCTGGATCAAAAGGTATGCAGAGTTTTATATGCAACTTTAAGTTTTAATATTGTAGAGATGGTGAAAAATTCATTTGTTGTCAACAACAACAAAAAAGCCTTTCATTAATCAATTATACATAATAATTTTTCTTCTTGCTAACTAGATATAAATTAAATCTGAATTCAGTTTTTTAATTTTTATTCACAAAAAAAGAAAAGATTTAAAATGTGAACACCTAGAAAAATTGACACATGAGGGTGAATGAATTTCAATCAAAATATCCAGTGGTCTTTCTGATTTTCCTGTAGAGAGGACACTAGAGAGCTGGAATACTCTACCCCCTGTTCAAGGTCAAAAGATATGACTGACAGAATGGTGGAGCCGGAAAGGAACAAGAGGGGACACCAGAAGCAAACATGCAGACTTCCTGTCTTGGCAGCTGGCTGTTCAACTTTATTTGGCACAAATAAAAAGATGTAAACTAAAGTAAGCCATGCTGATGACTAATCTGAGAAGTTTTGATTCACTTCTCTGTTTCAAAATTGCTTTATCATTTCCATCCAGTATTCAGTCTCTAACAACTAGTGAAAGATCTAGATATGAATTTCCCCTTGTTGATTCCTCTACCATTTGAAGGATGAAATTATCACTGATTAAATTATTAATTAAATTAATTTATTATATATATATTATATATATATAAATTAAATTAAATTAAAATAATTAAATAAAAAATAATTAAAATAAATTTAAAAATTATTAGCTGCTCAGTTTAGGGCAGAAAGAGAGCTCCAACAGATGTATTTATAATTGGGTAAATAGATTAAATATAATTCACTATCATATCACACTTTGGTGTTAGTCTCATGATTTCACAAATTTCACAAATTTATCTTTTTTTTTTCATTCTTTTCAGGTACCTGTAATGACAGGTAGACTATATCTTTTTAATATACAACTCTATCTCTTTTTACTTATCCAATTTCTTTTAAATTAGGCATTCCTAATTTAGGTCATTTGTCATAATATAGGTCATTTGTCACAATAAACATTTATAAAGCACCTACTATATGTATAGATCATTTGTCACAATAAATATTTATAAAGCACCTATTATATGCCAGGCACTTTTCCAAATTCAATGAGATGTGATGATGGTAGGAACTGAGATAATGACTGTGCGTGGAAAGAAAGCAGATATAAGACATGTTGATGCATGTCCTCCATATAGTTACCATACTAATTTTTCTTTTATTGTGGATCTAACCATGTCATATCTTTTCAATAAATTCAGAAGGTACCAACTGCCAAGTTATCAAATGTAAAAAAGCTAGAAACACTCAAAGTACTTTAAAATATTGTTATAAAATCTCAAACATTATGAGAATAAAAAATTGTACAATGACTACTGCCACAGCTAAAAGACTGTTAGCTGAGACTCCAGCAGAGGTTCTCCTCCTCTTTGAAGTATGAGAGGTAGGAACTTGAGGAATTACTCTTCATACTTCAGGTTGTTAGAGTAATTGAGGGGTTCCTAAAGGAAACAAAAGGAAGGACAGGAAGAATAAACGTTAGATAAGAATAGCACAACTTTTTAAAAAAAGAACATTGGCTAAGAGCCTCAGAAATTCATAAAAAATAAAATCCAAGAAATGAGCCACAAATAAGAAATTTGGCCTCAGGTGTCCATCTACAAATGCTCAATCTTTGGCAACAGACTTGGGCAACTAGAGGTCCTAACCCAATGAGACCAATTTATCATCCCAGGTGTCACTGAGGGATAAAACTCATGATTGGATCATGGCTCCAAATGGGAATGCCTAATTTAAAAGAAATTGGATAGATAAAAAGGGATAGAGTTGTATATTAAAAAGATATAGTCTACCTGTCATTACAGGTACCTGAAAAGAATGAAAAAAAAAAAGATAAATTTGTGAAATTTGTGAAATCATGAGACTAACATCAAAGTGTGATATGATAGTGAATTATATTTACTCTATTTACCCAATTATAAATGTATCTGTTGGAGCTCTCTTTCTGCCCTAAACTGAGCAGCTAATAATTTTTTAATTGGGCTCAGAGATAATTTCATCCTTCAAATGGTAGAGGAATTAACAAGGGGAAATTCATATCTAGATCTTTCACTAGTTGTTAGAGACTGAATACTGGATAGAAATGATTAAACCCTTGAAGAGATGGAATCATTCCATTCTAGATTTAGTTTTAGAGAAGGAAAGGAAATCTGTGTATATCCTTGATTTTCAAAGTATTCAAATGAAATATAGATATGATTCCTGACAATAAAATAATTCAGAAAAGTTGGCCTAGAAAGTATGGAAAATGATCAAGAATGAAATTCTAAAGACATAAAGAGAACTAATTTCAATGAAAGGAAAATGGGAAGACAGTGATATAATTGTACAAGTAACTTACTAATTTCAATTAAAAACAAATTACAGAATATAAAGCAAGGCCAAATTACAGAGAATGAATGCAAGAGTGTAGCTTGGACCTATAAAACTATCAGGAATAACTTTAGATTATACCAAACTGAAAAGTTTTTGTACAAACAAAACTAATGCAGACAAGATTAGAAGGGAAGCATTAAACTGGTAAAATATTTTTACAGTCAAAGGTTCTGATAAAGGACTCATTTCCAAAATATAAAGAAAATTGACTCTAATTTATAAGAAATCAAGCCATTCTCCAATTGATAAATGGTCAAAGGATATGAACAGACAATTTTCAGACGAAGAAATTGAAACTATTTCTAGCCATATGAAAAGATGCTCCAAGTCATTGTTAATCAGAGAAATGCAAATTAAGACAACTCTGAGATACCACTACACACCTGTCAGACTGGCTAGAATGACAGGGAAAGATAATGCAGAATGTTGGAGGGGATGTGGGAAAACAGGGACACTAATACATTGTTGGTGGAATTGTGAACACATCCAGCCATTCTGGAGAGCAATTTGGAACTATGCCCAAAAAGTTATCAAACTGTGCATACCCTTTGATCCAGCAATGTTACTACTGGGCTTATATCCCAAAAAAATCTTAAAGAAAAGATAGGGACCTGTACGTGCAAGAATGTTTGTGGCAGGTCTCTTTGTAGTGGCCAGAAACTGGAAACTGAGTAGATACCCATCAACTGAAGAATGACTGAATAAATTGTGGTATATGAATATTATGGAATATTATTGTTCAGTAAGAAATGACCAACAGGATGATTTCAGAAAGGCTTACATGAACTGATGCTGAGTGAAACGAGCAGGGCCAGGAGATCATTATATACTTCAACAACAATACTATATGATGACCAGTTCTGATGGACCTGGCCATCCTCAGCAATGAGATGAACCAAATCAATTCCAATGGAGCAGTAATGAACTGAACCAGCTACGCCCAGCGAAAGATCTCTGGGAGATGACTAAAAATCATTACATTGAATTCCCAATCCCTATATTTTTGTCCATCTGTATTTTTGATTTCCTTCACAGGCTAATTGTACAATATTTCAGAGTCTGATTCTTTTTGTACAGCAAAATAACAGTTTGGTCATGTATACTTATTGTGTATCATTTATATTTTAATATATTTAACATCTATTGGTCATCCTGCCATCTGGGAGAGAGGGTGGGGAGAAGGAGGGGAAAAATTGGAACAAGAGGTTTAGCAATTGTCGATGCTGTAAAGTTCCCCATACATATAACCTGTAAATAAAAGGTATTAAAAAAAAAAAGATTTAATTCTTTATGTAAAAGTAAACAAGCATATCCATCTCATTTGTATGCAAATTTTCTTTCATCATCAATAAATGGTAAAATTTTTTAAAAAAGTAATAACTTTAGAATGAATTGAGGTTGCGAAAGAAGCTAGGAATAGTAAAAATATGTTTTTGTTTATTTTTAGCTGTATTGAGAGAAAAAGGAGAAAAAAAATTTAACAAGATTTTTCTTTTAGATAGATGGGGATTGACAATAGAAGATAAGAGTTTGATCAATTTTAATTTTGTTTCTATTTACTCTGAAAAGGAGAGTGTACTTTCCACTGGAAATGTACAATAGTCATGAATAAAATGTGACTAATATGATTTGATTATTTAAATAATTATAGAGATAGTAAAAAAAATAACAAAAATTTGATATCCTAAATAACTTATTAAAATTTATTTAATATTTTCTCACATTCAAAACAAATTTTTACATTTATTTTTAAGACATTTTGAGTTCTAGTTTCTCTCCCTTATCCCCACCCACAATTAAGAAATCACATGTGAAGTTATATAAAAGATTCCATAAAAGTCAAGTTGTGAAAGAAAACATAAAAATTTCCCACCCAAAGGAAAATAAAAACCTTCAAGAAAAATTGTTAAAAATAAAGAAAGAACTAGAGAATGCTTCAATCTGTATTCAGACACAATCAGCTCCTTTTTCACATATGGATAGGATTTTTCATAAGTCTTTAACCTAAATAATTTAAGGAAATAAGAGAGCACTTAGCTGTTTTTGATGAATTCATGATACCTGAACTAACCACATTCTAAAATTCTAAAAGGACAGACAGTTATAATTGTTGAGGTATAGTCAATATTATTAGAGGATGGGAAATAAAAGATTTGTGATACCAGCTTGGAGAAGGGAAAATATTTCATTTTTTAAGGGAAGATAACATCTTGCTAGCTATATATAGGCTAATGAACTTAGCTTACATTTGTGGGAAATTTTTAACCTGGATCATAAAAAGATGGTTAGATTATATGGAGAAAAGGAAATGGTGATGAGAAAAAGCCAGCAAGGCTTCCATTAAGAACAGATCAGGTCAGACTAACCTTGTTTCCTTTTTTGACATAGTTACTAAATTAGTAGATAAAGAGAATGCTGAGGATTTAGTTTGTCAAGATTTTAGCACAGCTTTTACTAAAGTATCTCATGTTATTTTTGTCGAAGAAATGAAACAATATGAATTAATATTATTGTTCATCAGTCTCACTCTCTCCACCAGAATCATCTAAGTTCAATGGCAAGACATGGTCAAGTCTTGGATGCTAGAGAAGACTTTGGCCTTTGTAAACTAAAGCCTTTCCTAGGTCTCAGTCTGAGGCAATGTCTATTCAGTAGTTAAAGGCTAGATAAGAACTGAAGATAAAGATGGCTTACTTAGCCTTCACAAAGGAAAAAATTTGGAAGAGGAAATCCTCAGTTTCTGGCCATAACAGAAAAAAAAAAATGCTATTTATTCTTACTCTGAGCCATCAAAAACCCAATCAATGAACAACTGAGTTTTGGGCTGGGACCTATTATTGGCCAATCCATGAAAGCCAAGGTGATTTAGATGTAAAGGCATAGTCAAGTAACTCCATTTGAGTCATAATGGGCTTTATCAGAGCCTGGAAGAGAGAGTGTGGCAGGGGACTCTGCCTGGCTGGCCTTATTTAAATCAGATTCACTTGCAAAGTCAAGACATCACCCTCCTGTTACCATTGGTCCTCTTCCCAGGAAGGACAAGCAACAATCTGTGGGTAAGTACTCCCTGAGAACTCTACTAGTCAGTTCCTAGTAGGGCAATGATGTTATTTTTTCTCCTCCTCCTCTTTCTCTCTGTTCATGTAAAGTGTCATATGTGCAGGTGTTCTGTCCAAAAGAATATAAATTTTGATTGCTTATATTTCGCAAGAGATTTTGGGTTTGGAGGAATAGATTTTTTTTCTTTCCTATTCATTTATTCTATCATTTCTCCCTCCAAAAACTGGAATAATTAATCCTTTTATCTCATGTAGTTTTCATTTTTGTTGTTTTTCTTTGTGAAATGATAAAAAGATGAATTGAGAGCTGGGTAGATGAACATAACCAAAGAGTAATTATTAATAGTTTATAATAAACATGGTAGGATGTCTCCAATGGAACTCCCTAGGGATATGTCCTTGGTCCTGTACTACTTAACATTTTTTTCAATGACTTGGCTAAAGGCATAAATGACATGCTCATTAAATTTGTAGGTGATATAAAGATTGGAGGGATAATCCATATAAAGGATGAAAGAGTAAAGAACCAAAAGGATTTTTGACAGGCTAGAACATTGACCTGAATCTAATAATTACAATAGTGATAAATGTAAAGTCTTATACTTGAGCAAAAAAAATAAATCAACTTAAGTAAAAGCTGGAGGAGGGATGATGATAGCAATTGTTCTGAAAAGGACCTTGAAGTTTTAGTGGACTGAAAAAGCTCAATATAAATCAGCAGTGTGATTTGGCAGCCAAGCAATCAAACAAACAAATCCCAAACTAAGGAAATCTTGAGCTGAATTAAGAGTGAAACTTCCAGGAATAGGAAGATAATGGTCTCATTGCATTGCGCCCTTTTTAGATTTCATCTAAAATATTGTATCCAGTTCTGTGATATTTTAAGAATTCTTGCAAATTAAGAGAACCACAAGGATGACAAGGGAACTACTAAATAAGAAAAGAAGATTAGAAGTTTGAGTGGGGAGAGGGGACATGATCATTGTTTAGTCATTTTCCCTTTGTGTCTAACTTTTCATGATCCCTTTTTGGTTTTGCGATTTTTAAAAATAAAAATACTGAGGTAATTTGCCATTTCCTTCTCCTACTTATTTTACAGGTGAGGAAATTAAGACAAATAGCAATCTAACTTCAAATTAGCTTCTCAACTGTCACCTTAGAAAGGAAAGAACAGTATTTTCTCTCCTTCAGCATACCACCCTGCCCCCTCACCCCTGTGGAGCAAAGGATGGAGTAATTTTTATTGGTTTAAAAAGAAGGGATTAAAGGATTATGGTGCACACTAAATAGAAGCTTATTTATCATAAACAGAATTGTCAAGTCATATTTTCAGTGGCATGGTATGTGTTTTTTAATAACTGAAATGAAAATTTCTTTTATCCCAGATATCTTTTTTCCTGGTCTCATAGTACTTGGGAGAAAACAATTTAGTGAGCAGAAGTTTATTTGGCAAGAATGAAATCAAAACAGAGGGGAATGGATGGTATTTTGAAATAGTTGATTCCAGTTATGTTAGAACTTGATAAATGCCAATAACACCGCCCCCATTCTACCTTCTCCCCTACTATGGAGTAGAAAGAGCACTGTATTCAAAGTTCACAATCTATGGATTTAGAACTGGCAATGATCTCAAAGGTCATTTAATCTAACCTCATTTTAGAAATAATTTCAGAAATAATGTTGTGACTTGCCTAAGGTGATGCAAGAAGTAAATAGAATCAAAACTTTAATTCAAATCTTCTGATTTTAATGCAATTGCTTTCCACTGCACCATGGTTTCCTAATTCTGACCCACTCTACCACTTCCTAACTCAGTGATTATGGGTTAGTCCTTTCAACAATGAGTCTGTTTTCCTTTCTATATATTATTGTATCTTTTTCAGTCATGTCCACTCTTTGTGACCACCTTTTGGGTTTTCTTGACTAGTATGGTTTGCCATTTCCTTCTCCAGCTTATTTTACAGATGAGGAACTGAGGCAAACAAGGTTAAGTGACTTACCCAAGGTCACACATCTAGTAAATGTCTGAGGCCATATTTGAACTCATGAAGATGAGTTTATTGACTCCAAGCCTGGCATTTTATCCACAATGCCATCTTTCTCATCTACAAAAAGGGAAATAATAATATGCTGTCCAACTTATAGTGTTATTAGGAAGGTCCTTTGTAAGCCATATAAATGTTGTTGTATAAAAATGAGTTCACATAATTATCAAATGTACTTTTGAATAATCTAAGGATTCTAGGGATTCTGTGTGTCCTTCATTAGACAGTGCTGAAGAAATGCTGACATATTCTTTAATAGCTTATTCTTTTCTTTCAACATTCACTATTAGTCTATGTTATTTTATAGTAGGCATATTACAATTGATCAATCCATAGTTTGTTTAACATTATTTGTATTTTAAAAGAATTCTGAGAAATAACTCGGTCTCCTCGGTCATATATACAAATCTCTTCTGCTAGGTTAGAATAATGCTCTATTTGAGTTGGAAAGAACCTTGGAAATAATCTGGTACAACCCCTTCATTTTCCTGTGAAGATTTCTACAGATGGCTAATCACATCTATTTTGTGTTGATTCTTTTGGGCTTCCATTACAGAAGGTGACTTTTTCTGATCTTGTCCCTGAATAACAGAGGCATTCTAGTTAATTAAATAAAAGAAACCTTATTTGGGGCTTGCATCTCCTTTATATACCTGACTGAACTAGAATGATAAACCAGTGGAGGAAAAATGGGGCTTCATTCAAAGAGAGTGAGGGAAGTCTTGCTTTTTTTCTGAGGGAAGAAATTCCTTCTTGCAGTAAATGATGTATACTTCTTGAAATCCTCTGAAGCAATAAACCCTTACCACCATTGAGTTTGCTCTTTCAGGGTATGCTCCTCCCCATTCATACCCTTAAGGACAAGGGCTTCATTCTTTAGAAAACAGATTAATTATTCCCAGAACAGATTATATGTACTTCAGTTCAAATTATTCTATACTAGTTGTGCAACCCCACCCTCACTGAATTTGATCCAAGTAACTGAAATGATATACCTGTGTTTTCTGCTTCATAATTTTGCCTGATACCAAGTTTCTACCATGAGGGGTTTGCAGGATAGTAACTTGGAGCAGGATATAGTAGTTTGGAGCTATGACAAATTGCTTGGTTTCATAGTAGGCATTCCATGCAAGTGAAGAAAGAAAACTCATCTTGGAGTCAGAAGACTTAAGTCTGCTTGAACTCTAGTTTTGGACACACAGACTTGTGTACAAAATGGGGATAAAGTACCTGCACTGCTTTGACCTCACAAGAATGCTTTAAGAATCAAATGGGAAATATATATTTTTAAAAAGGTAATCATAAACTATTATATAAACATCAATCACTATCATTATTATAATTATTATTCTAGCAATGGTCTTCCTCTACTTTCACGTTTAAAGAATATAACCATTGATAGTCCTGAAGGACTACAAGCATCTTAAAGTCATCAGGGAAGTCCGTAGTTTTCTTCCAAAGTAGGGTTTTAGACATATTGCTTTAATTTTGTTCCAGGAAATTGAGTTCATTCAAAGAGATGTTTCAATCTGTTATGGACCAGAACTTGAAACAAGGTACTAAGTGGAATCAAGGAGACAATGGTTAAATCTAATTTAGCATTGATTTAATCCTACAACAAATAATGGTTTCCTGGTGATATAATGATTGGTGTATACTCAGTATGGAACATATAAGCTAGGATCCTTAGCCAGGATTGACATTTGGGGAGAGTTAGAGGCAGAAGCTGGCAGAGGCAAAGGACTGGCGGCAGGAACTCAAGCTCTCAGAACCAAGGAGAGAGATAGGCCTCTAAGAAAGCTAACCAGGACACAGGAAAGGAGACAAGACCTTGAAAGAGACAATAAAGGATTTGGACTTTAACTCCTGGCTGCACTTGTGGTGATTACTGAACTGAAATGAAGGCTGCCTCCAGAGACCCCAAGAAAACCTCAACAGAGAACATTACATTAATCCACTACTTTTCAAGTTTTTTTGGTCTTTTTCTGTTATGTTTTATTTGTGTTAAATCACTATTCACTATTATTCATCACCAGCAGAGGTCATAAACCATATTTTGTTTGTGGAGGGGAGAAATTTAATTTTCTGTTAGCTGGCAAGCAGACCCTGATCCCCAGATTACATTGTAATATAATAGAAGAAGCAAAATCTGTGGAAGATAGTTAATATCTACATAGAAGCTGGAATGCTATTTCCTGAGCTAATCCAGAATGTACTGATTACAGTTCTTGTCTTTCCACTTCGCTTCCTCCTGCCCTTTTTTAAGCTTTTTGGGGTTTTACCTGATTATTTCTGAACTAGAGATATAAAGACCTTTCCTCATTAATATAATTATTCCTTTCACATGCTATGTTATTCTATTAATTATGATGAACTTTTGTGGTATTAGTTAAGATGTTCCTAGACAAAATAACTGGAAAATAATAATTATAATAATAATATAATTAATACTCAATATAACATTTTGATTTCATATTATTTCTAATTGTCTCTAAATTCAATATTACAAAATAGGGTTCTGTTAGTAAGAAAGAAATTTTGTTTTAAGGAGCTTGAAGTCCATTATAATTGACATCATCCACATGTAACAAATAAAATAAATTATTATTTATTCAAAATAGTTGTGGCATGTTACATTAATTAAGCATTCTGTTTAAGTGCAAGGCATCACACCTATTAATCATGTATTAATTTCCAAAGATTAGCTAGAATGCAATTAAATAATAAACCATTTAATCGACAAGTATTTATTAAGCAACTATTGTGGGCCAACCACTATGCCAGGAATTGGTGATACAAAGACAAAAATAAGTTTTGATATATATCAAAATCTTTGCAAACTAAAAATAAAATATTTGCAACAGGAGGGCACTAGAAATTGGAGGAACCATAATAGGTCTCAGGGGACACATGGGACATATTATGAAGGAAAGTAGAGATTCTAATGAAATTAAAGAATCAGACCTGGAAGGCAACTGAAACAAACTATACTTGAATTAAAAGGGAAAAAAAAATAACCTTCTAGATAGCATCACTACTCAGTGATCATCTTGCCTTTGCTTGATCTCCTGACAGAGGCAACCCTCTACCTTTACCTGTAGTTTGCCTCTTTAATTAAATCTATTTTAGCTTTAACTTTGAGTTTATGATTGCTACCCCTCCTTTTTAAATATTAACTGAAACATAATACATTTTACTTCAGATTTATTTTTACTCTATATGTGACTCATTTTAAAGTGTTTCTTGTAAACAATGTACTATCAGTTACTGGGTTTTTAAAAATCTGTTAAGTTATTCATTTCCATATTATGGGTGAGTTCTTCCCATTCGCATTCAAAGTTACAATGAGTAGTTTTGTATTTTTCTCCACCGTTTTTCCTTACTATTATAAGTAACTGCCTCCCTATCTTGAATACCCTTCTAAAGGTGCCTCCTAGTTCTGATAGAGAATAAGAGTCCTTCACTACTTGCCCTTCACTTTCTTCTCCCCTCCAGTGTAACAGTTTTTCCACATACACATCTTTTTTTTGAGATAATTTGCTCCATAATAACACTCCCTATCCAATTTTATTTTTTAAGATAATTCTATGATAATCAATTAAACTCTAAGCCTTCTAGTATATTCCTACCAACCAACCTACTGTGTCACTTTACCATATAAGAAGCAAACACTTTAACTTTATTAAATCCCTTATAATTAGTTTACCTTCTTGTGTTTCTCTTGTTTATATAGAATTCAAATTTCTTGGTCAGTTCTAATCTTTTCCTCAAAAACACTTGCAAGTTCATTAATTTATCAAATATCCTCTTTTTTCTCCCTTGCAGAATGACATTTAGCTTCGTTGGATAGGTTTTTCTTGGTTGTAAACCCAATTTCTTTGCTCTTCAAAATATCACTTTCAAGTATTTTGGTCTTTTATTGTAGAACCTGCTAAATTTTGTGTTATCCTGACCCTAGCACCATAATACTTAAATTATTTCTTTCTAGTTGCTTGCAGTGTTGTCTCCTTATTTTGACAGTTGGCTATAATGATTCTGTGAGTTTTCATCTTGGGATCTCTTTCAGGCAGTGATTTTTTTCAGTGTCTATTTTACCCTCTAATTCTAAAGCTTCTGAGCAATTTTCCTTAATAATTTCTTGAAGTACAATGTTTAAACTCTTTTTTTAAAGATTATAACTCTTAGGTAGTAGAATGATTCTTATGTTATTTCTCCTCAATCTGTTTTCCAGGTTCAATTGTTTTTCTGATGACATATTCCATGTTCTCTTTTATTTTGTTATTTTTTTGGTTTTATTTTTTATTATTTTTGATGTCTTGTGAAATTGTTATCTTTTCCTTGGACCATTCTAATTTTTAAGGAGTTATTTTCTTTTGTAAGTTTTTAGATCTTTTTCTGATTGATTGACTTTCTTTTCATAATCTTGGTTTTCTTATCTTATTCATTTCTTTCCCCAATTTTTCCTCAACCTCTTTTATTTGATTTTTAAAGTCCTCTCTAAGCTCCTTCAAGAAGTGTTTTTGGGCTTGTGATTTCTTTATATTTTTCTTTGAAGCTTTATAAGTAGCTGCCTTGATTTCATTATACTCTTCTAAATTTGAATCCTGATCTTTATCACTCACAGTAGCTATCCATGGTTGGGTTCTTTCTCTGTTATTTGCTCATTTTTAAAAAAGTCTATTTCTTAACTGGTAAGTTTATATTAAACTCAGGCTACGCTCCCAAGTTATGGAAGATGATGTTTCAGGCTTCAGGTTTTTCATGCTTAGAATCAAAACCAGACACTCCATATTCCTGTGAGTGACCATAACCAGCAATGTCCTGCTCCTCTGTAACTGCACTGACAGGTGGGTGCCCACTCCTCTTTACCCACAGCCACAATCTGGGATCATGTCTGGTCAGCAAACCTAGAACACATGTCCAGTGCTTACAGAGGTTCCTCTTTCCCTCTTCCCCAATCACACCTGATCTTAACACCTACAATGGGGTCAAAGTTCCCAAAGCTAAAGCTGCCACTCATACAGCTGTTCTCAGGGCTTGCTTTGTGTATCTGCCTACATTATCCACACTTTGCTCTGGCCAGACTACCACCCTAGAGGTCAGATTTTTCCTGATCTCTTTCCAAGTTGTCTTAGGTGGGACAACAGCTTTACCCCAATTTTTAATTATTTCTGCTACTCTTAAATTCACTTTGAAGTGTCATTTTAAGTTATTAAAGGGAGGGAAAGATAGAATTTGGGAGATTCAGGCAATTTTCTGCCTTATTCTACCAACTTCCAACCATTCCTCTGCAGATTAAATTTAAAAATGTGTTTTGTCTACATTTTTCCCCACAGTCAGTTGTTAAAACATTTACCAGTATACTCCTGGGACTCACAGACTTTTGGTTTTCAGTCAATTGCTTTTATCTACTGCATTATCCCTCACCAGTTTGCTATTGTTTCATAGAGAAGGGAGGACTTAAATTGGAATTAAGCGAAAAGAAAAGGTAAAAGCTTTTCAGTTGAGAACAAGTAGAGTTTCAGAAACCAGCTCTAGGTGTTATGCCTTGGACGTGGGGACAGTAGACTGTGACCCTTGGGTTTGTTTAAAGAGATGATTTTCCTTGGCTATGTGTAATAGTTTTTGTCAATAAAGTCTGCTGCTCAGTGGAGGTCCCTTTGTTGTTTTCTGAAATATACCTGAAATAAAAGGAAAAAAAAGAAAACCCCATACAAATAGAAATTTACAGAATTAAGAATTCTCCTTTGATTTAGGTTGTTTTGTTTTGTTTTGTTTTGGTTTTTTATTAAAATATCAGATGGTAAGGAGGAATGAGGATGAATAGGGAGGCATTATTTCCCTGAAGCCACTTCTTTCTGCTTGTATCTTCTGGCTATAAGGAAAGGTAATTTTGAATTTTGCCCAACATTAATTTCCATAGAACTTTGGGTTTTTTTGTTTTTTTCCAAAAATAACTTTCGAGTTGTTGCAGGGTTTGGGAAAATCCTGTTGGAAAGAAAAGAGCTATCAGGCTTGAATTCATTCTAGTCTCTTTTTTTAAATCTGTCTCTTATTATGCATACTTCTGAATTTCCATCCAGTTTAAAGATGAATACAGGAAAGAATTTCATTTCTAGGCTGACATATATGAACTTGGACTAATAGCAACATGTCTTAAATGCTAAATGACTTTGGCAGTTCTACTAATCAGTATCTGATTAAAGTAGATTTGCATGGAGCAGAGCTGGCTATTGCTAATTTAGAAAATAAATTTTCATTTTGGTCTTTTCTTTAGATGACAGGTGTTCCTGTGGTCTATAATCACTGGCAATTCCTCTGCTTCAGAGGTCAGAGCTTACATTTAAGAATTTAAAGGAACAGAGAGAACTGCGGTTAAATTATTTGGCTTTTTCTATCTATCCTCCTCCATCTGTCACTATAAAAAATACTGTATACATTCATCTACTGGGCCTAAAACCAATCAAGATTAAACCAGAAGAAATCAGGGCCAATGTAAATACTGACTGTTAGAGAATATTTTCTTACTCAGATTTTAAATACAGTATAAAGTTCCAGAATCCAGAGGAAGGAGAAAAATAAAAAAGCCCATTTTTGAGGATTTTTAATCCTCTTTACCCCTGATCAGCTTCTAAGTATAATTTGCTGGATAGAGAGCTTGGCGGAATCAGTCACCAACATATGACACCCACAGAGCTCCCACTATTGATCAGCAGCTCCTGGTTTTAAGCTATCTGTTACCTGGGGAACATTCTGGAGATGAGCAATAATATGTAATTCTCCAAAAGATTTCACTAATTCACTTTTTATCTAGTCTGTAGACTCTCTGGAGTCTAGGCCTCCAGATTTGGCTTTGGGATTGATGAGTATTTGTTTGTTCAAGGCCTGAAGACAATTATGCAACAGTAATACTGATTTGGGGTATTGTCAATGGCTTCTTTCCTGCATTCATGGTGTGTGGGATGGTGAAAGGTCCCCTTTCCCAAATTAACTACTCAGAGACATCTTCAGGTATAAAGAAAAAGCATTTATTCAGTCCCTGCAGGAGAGGCCCAGACACACCTGGGAGCCATCCCTGCTCTCACCATGTGCTTGTGGAACTTGACAAGCAGATTTAAATAGCAAAAGACCCAAGCCTTTTCATTGCATAGACTAAAAGGAAGTAACCATTTTTGACCAATGGTCACCAATATTGTCTGCTTCATGTGGGTCGCAGTCACTTCCTGTCACTGGCTTAGGGGCTGACTTTTAGAGATCGTGTGACTTCCTGCAGCCCCAGCTCCAAGACCTGATCTTCTGACTCTGGAAATAGGGATCATGTGATTTAGGCATAGTCTCATAAACTGAGAAAACTTCATCCAATCAGTCCCGTTCAGTGGGTTATTGGTAGAAAGTAAGAGGTCTTTAGAACATGTTAAATCTGTTTTCTTCCATTTTACAATCCCCAATTTCACTGCAATAAGAATTATATTGGCCCTAAACCAGGTGGCCCTAAGAGGTAGAGTGCTGGGCCCGGAGTTAGGAATCCATCTCCCGAGGTCAAATGTTAAAATGTTAAAGGAACAGAGAGAACTGCAGTTAAATTATTTGGCTTTTTCTATTTCTGAAATATAATCTTTATTTTCATTCATTTCTAACTGAAATAACATTATCCTGAGAAAAGGTTCATCTGGGCCTTCACCAGATGACCAAAAGTGTCCAAACACAAAGAAAGTTTGAGAACTCCTATTAAATGAAATTGTCCCATAAGATGAGAAAACATTCTTCTTGAACTTATAGACATAAAATTGATGCTGTTTTGATTGATTAAGTTACTTACTGTGTGATCCACTTAATCATTCTTCCCTCTGTTTCCTCATATGTAAAATGAGCTGGAGAAGGAAAAGGGCAAATCATTCCAGGATCTTTGTCAAAAAAACCTTAAAATAAGGTCATGAAAAACCCAACCTGACTGAAAAACAGCTTAACAACTACAAATGAATGGTGTTAGATCCTCCATAAGCATTTAATAATGTATTCTCAATAGTAGATTAATTATCCTTCACTTCAAGAAAGGAGATAGTGTGCCATACTGCCTTGCGCATTGGGACTTGGTGCTGGGAAGACCTGAGTCCAAATCCCTGCCTCTGACACTTTCTTGTTGGAGGATTTGGGGGCAAGCCACTTAAACTCCATATGCCTCAGTTTCCTTATCTATAAAATAGGAATAATAATAACACCTGCTTTACAGGGCTTCAAGTAAGATATGGAAAGCACTG
Organism: Sarcophilus harrisii; assembly: GCF_902635505.1. Classification (NCBI taxonomy): domain Eukaryota; kingdom Metazoa; phylum Chordata; class Mammalia; order Dasyuromorphia; family Dasyuridae; genus Sarcophilus; species Sarcophilus harrisii. Next base: position 162,278,982 of record NC_045427.1, read on the forward strand.
GGCAAATCTAAAAGTTGAATAATGCTAGCTATTATTAGCTGTTGTTATTCAAGAACTTTGATTAAAGCAGAAGTATATGGATATGGTAGCTCTAGATACTCATTCAAGAAGTGCTGGATTAGGAATTTTCTTTAATACACATGCAATGTGTTGCCCAAATCACTTTTCCCATCTGTGTATTAGAAAGTGTTGTTTCAATTAATTTTCTAGTTAGTCAAGTACCCACAATGGTGAGTTAAAAATAGTGGTCTTTAGAGTATTGAATGATACTGGTGAGCAGCATTAAAAAAAAGAGGTATTTGTTATTCTTTCTTTCAATCTTTTAATCAGTGATTGTTTTCCAACTAGGTGTTCTTTTTTTCTTTTAAAAATTTTTAATAGATTCCCATCAGTAAATATTTGAAAAGCTTTCTTGGGAAGGAAGAAATAAACTTGTTCTTGGGATCTCAGAAGGAAAAAAAATAGGATCAAAAATCAAATAAGGCCAAGGGGGAAAACCCTAACAAACTTTGTAACAATTATAGCTACCCAAAAGTATAAAGGTCTGTATTAAATATGATCTTCCCTTTCTCCAATAAAGGACCTTCAAGGAAAAACTGGGTGGCTACTTATTGCATATGCTGTTCTGATTGATATAATTTGGGCTAAATGACCTCTTTTATCCATTTAACTTAACAAGGATTACCCTTTTCCAAATATGCAATTCTGTGATTTTGAGAATGTTGATGTATGTAATTGTCACCTATCTTTCACATTCAGTAGTTCTAATTTTGTATGCTACTTCAAAAGAATATATGTACCTCTTACTATATCAGCATATGATATGGTGTTTCTTAAAAAGAATTGTTTTTGTAGTAAATCTGCTAAACTGAATTTTGAGGACTAGAAAATAATACTTTTCAGAAATTTTCAGCTAAATTCAGTATTAAAGCAATTGGTGATTAGTAATGTCTTTCAAAACATCATCAATTTTATGTCTATAAGTTCAAGAAGAATGTTTTCTCATCTTATGGGACAATTTCATTTAATAGGAGTTCTCAAACTTTCTTTGTGTTTGGATGCTTTTGGTCATCTGATGAAGGCCCAGATGAACCTTTTCTCAGGATAATGTTATTTCAGTTAGAAATTAATGAAAATAAAGACTATGTATTTTTCTACATAAAACTTTACAGACTTCTGAAATATATCTATGGACTCTGGGTGGGTCTGTTGATCTTCAGTTAAGAATTTTTGTTCTTCACAAATGTGTGATCAGTTAGCTTAGCCTGATTAGGTTTTGACTCTAATGATAACAAAGATAGGGAAGTAACTGACATATCACTGGGTTAACTAGCTTCACTTTGCTCAGTGATCACTGACTGCAACCATCATTGGCCATCTAAAAACTTAATACTTCTGAGAAAACTATTATATATTTACTTTATTTTTTTTAGTGATAATCATAAAATTTATTTTTTATTTTATCATAATAGTGGGTTCTCAATAAAGACTACATAAACTATAAATTACAGAGAAATGGGGAAAAATTAGGGTCTATCAATCAAGAAACTTTTTCTTGAAGAGATTGGAACTAAGATTGCTCTGGTAACAATTTTTAAAAAATATTTTCTTTTCTTTTTTTTATTTTTTTAAATAACTTTTTATTGCTAGAACCCATGCCAGGGTAATTTTTTATAACATTATCCCTTGCACTCACTTCTGTTCCAATTTTTCCCCTCCCTCCCTCCACCCCCTCCCCCAGATGGCAAGCAGTCCTATACATGTTAAAAAGGTTACAGTATATCTTAGATACAATATATGTGTGCAGAACCTAACAGTTCTTTTGTTGCTTAGGGAGAATTGGATTCAGAAGGTATAAATAACCCAGGAGGAAAAACAAAAATGCAAGCAGTTTACATTCATTTCCTAGTGTTCTTTCTTTGGGTATAGCTGCTTCTGTCCATCCTTGATCAATTGAAACTGAGTTAGATCTTCTCTTTATCAAAGAAATCCACTTCCATCAGAATACATCCTCATACAGTATCGTTGTTGAGGTATATAATGATCTCCTGGTTCTGCTCATTTCACTCAGCATCAGTTCATTTAAGTCTCGCCAATCCTCTCTGTATTCATCCTGCTGGTCATTTCTGACAGAACAAAAATATTCCATAATATTCATACACCACAATTTACTCAACCATTCTCCAGTTGATGGGCATCCATTCATTTTCCAGCTTCTAGCCACTACAAACAGGGCTGCCACAAACATTTTGGCACATACAGGTCCCTTTCCCTTTTTTAGTATCTCTTTGGGGTATAAGCCCAGTAGAAATACTGCTGGATCAAAGGGTATGCACAGTTTGATAACTTTTTGGGCATACTTCCAAATTGCTCACCAGAATGGCTGGATGTATTCACAGTTCCACCAACAATGTATCAGTGTCCCTGTTTCCCCTCCAACATTCCGCATTATCTTTCCCTGTCATTCTAGCCAATCTGACAAATGTGTAGTGGTATCTCAGAGTTGTCTTAATTTGCATTTCTCTGATTAATAATGACTTGGAGCATCTTTTCATATGGCTAGAAATAGTTTTAATTTCTTCATCTGAGAATTGTCTGTTCATATCCTTTGACCATTTATCAATTGGAGAATGGCTTGATTTCTTATAAATTAGAGTCAATTCTCTATATATTTGGAAATGAGGCCTTTATCAGAACTTTTGACTGTAAAAATGTTTTCCCAGTTTATTGTTTCCCTTCTAATCTTGCCTGCATTAGTTTTGTTTGTACAAAAACTTTTCAATTTAATATAATCAAAATTTTCTATTTTGCAGTCAATAGTGATCTCTAATTCTTCTTTGGTCATAAATTCCTTCCTCTTCCACAGTTCTGAGAGGTAAACTATCCTATGCTCTTCCAATTTATTTATAACCTCATTCGTTATGCCTAGATCATGAACCCATTTTGACCTTATCTTGGTGTACAGTGTTAAGTGTGGGTCAATGCCTAGTTTCTGCCACACTAATTTCCAATTTTCCCAGTAATTTTTGTCAAATAATGCATTCTTATCCCAAAAACTGCGGTCTTTGGGTTTGTCGAACACTAGATAATTAACGTTATTGGCTGTTTTGTCCTTTGAACCTAACCCATTCCATTGATCAACTAGTCTGTTTCTTAGCCAATACCAGATGGTTTTAGTAACCGCTGCTTTATAATATAATTTTAGATCTGGTACAGCTAGACCACCTTCATTTGATTTTTTTTTTCATTAATTCCCTTGAAATTCTTGACCTTTTGTTTTTCCATATGAACTTTGTTGTTATTTTTTCTAGGTCATCAAGATAGTTTTGGGGGTGTCTGATTGGTATAGCACTAAATAAATAGATTAGTTTAGGTAGTATTGTCATCTTTATTATATTTGCTTACCCAATCCAAGAGCATTTAATATTTTTCCAGTTGGTTAGATCAGACTTAATTTGTGTAGAAAGTGTTTTGTAGTTTTGCTCATAAAGTTTCTGATTGGCAGATAGATTCCTAAATATTTTATACAATCAGTAGTTACTTTAAATGGAATTTCTCTTTGTAACTCTGACTGTTGGATTTTGTTAGTGACATATAAGAATGCTGATGACTTATGTGGGTTTATTTTATAACCAGCAATTTTGCTAAAGTTGTGGATTATTTCTAATAACTTTTTAGCAGAATCTCTGGGGTTCTCTAAGTATACCATCATATCATCAGCAAAGAGTGATAATTTGGTTTCCTTATTGCCTATTCTTATTCTTTTAATCTCCTTCTCAACTCTTATTACCAAAGCTAGCGTTTCTAATACAATATTAAATAGTAACGGTGATAGTGGGCAGCCTTGTTTCACTCCTGATCTTATTGGGAATGGTTGCAGTTTGTCCCCATTACATATGATGCTTACTGCTGGTTTTAAATAGATGCTACTGATTATTTTTATGAAAAAGTCCATTTATTCCTATAATCTCAAGTGTTTTTAGTAGGAATGGATGTTGGATTTTATCAAATGCTTTTTCTGCATCTATTGAGATGATCATATGTTTTTGTTACTTTGGTTATTAATATGGCCAATTATACTGATAGTTTTCCTAATATTGAACCAGTCCTGCATTCCTGGTATAAATCCTACTTATATATTTACTTTAAAAGTATATTTCTTGGAGGCTTTCAAGTCATAAGAAAAGAAAAAAGGACTTAAAAAACTTTTGGAATGAAAAATCTTGCTATCCTTTGTCTCCCAAATATCCAGAGATACAATATGGTGTAATAAAAAGAGCTCTATTTTTTTTTATGAAGACCTTAACTGAAAAGGGACCATTTGTCTCGTTTCCTCCAGAACCATCTCCTGTCATCCTGATCTATATCTGGCCACTGGACCCAGATGGCTCTGGAGGGGAAATCAAGGCAGGAGACCTTTCTTAGCCCTCCCTCACTTAAATCTTATTCACTTGAATGTCATGGCATCCCCTCCCTAAGGTCATGGTGCTTTTCAAGAAGGAAACAACAACTATAATCTAAGGACCAATATTCATTTAGTAGATACAAATGGAAACTTATAGCTACATTTCCTGGGAAATAATGATCAGCTTCTAAAGACTCTCCCTGAAAAGTTAACCTCTGCTCTGCTTCTTAAAGTAATTGTGGGACACTAGGCAATTTTCTTCACCTCCCTTTGGGATCAGTTATCCCAGCTCTAAAATTAGGGGATTTTAGTTGATCTCTGATCCATTTCACCTCTAAAATACATGATCTTGTAAAAAGGGCAGCAGGTTCAAATTTGCTTAAATTTCATAAGGGCTAATTAAGATTATGCTGAGTGTCAAGCAGACTAAATGGAAGAAAAACACCCTCCCCTTAAACCTCATACCTTTTTGGCTATGGGTATAGGAAGTATACTTTGCATTTTCATAACATCAGTTTTTAAAATCTTTGATAGCACAGATTATAAAAGACAGTAGATAGAACAACATGCATAAAATTTGGAAGTCCTGGGTTCAAATTCTAAATTTTGTATTTATTAGCTGAGCGATCCTGACCAAGTCACTTTACTTCTCAGCCTCTATTTCCTCATTAATAAAATTGGGATAATATTTGTAAGACCCTAACTCACAGGGTTGTTGTGGGTTCAAAATGGCATGTCAGATCTTAAAGCCTATACACACACACACACACACACACACACATATATATATATATATAAATGACTACCATCATCATCATCATCATTTATATCCCTAGTATTTAAGTAGTATCTCATAAAATGAAGTGCTCTATAAGTAATTTGTAATTGAATTGAATGGAACCAAATAGACTGAGCATTTTATTATGCTTTAATTTTTATTGCCATTCTATTTAGTTACATTTGTGCATTACTTCCCTCCCCATTTTTACTTTTCTGAAAAATTCCACTTTGTTGGCTGTTTTTCATGACTTTTCCCTATTTACATGTTAAAAAAATGAACGAATGTGCATTCACAAAAATCACACTGACTTAATGCCCACTATGTGTTCAGTTATACCTCCCCAACAGAGACTGATATTCCAGATACATGGCCAAATGTTCTTTCTGTCCTTCTGATAAACCTATAAAGCTAAATTAAACATCAGAGAGTAATGCTGTTCTAACATTTTCTCTTCTTAAATTGCCATATATACATTTGATTTCTGGTAAATCTTTAAGAATGTGCAAGCTAGAGAGAAATATTTCTGGGGTAATTTAAAAGTCAGACCTATTCTTCAGGATGGCAAATGCTTATTTGAACTCAATATATTACAGTTCAGTGATCTTTGGGCTTATGTTTCCTTAGCTTATTTGTCTGAAACAGTTTTAAGTCATTTATAAAAACCACACATCCCCCCAACTCTATCCTTTTAGTGCCAAATTCATCAGCAGCATTCAAGGTAATTAAGAGGGCACAACATAATCAACATAAAGTGCTGGCCTTCTCTACAGCAGAGAGTCTTAAGCCTTTGCTTTCCAATGCCAAGAATGATGGTTTTAATAAACAAATTTGTACAATGAGATAAATTCTACTTTTCTGAAGTTTGGGGAAGAAAATACTATTTTGATAGGCTTTTTATAATTACATATGGATTAACAGCAGAAATATAAGCACAAACATTTCAGAGTATAGTATGATAAATGTTAACAATAGCTATTTTTATTTGTCTATCTCTTGGTGTTTGTTAAGATTTGATGGCTAGATGGCCATATGATGACTAGAAGGGAGACAAGCTATGAAGTGCTTTAAGCATTAGGTTGAGGATTTTGTGTTTTGTCCTGGGGAAGTGAGAAATGATTAGGGATAGAGAAGGGAATGGTTTGGAAATATCGATCTAGCTATCAATCTGTGTAGAGTATGGAATGCAAAGATATAAATTAAGAAATTATTTAAAGAGTCCAAATAAAATTCATGAAAAAATTGTGACTATGGAGTTAGCACCCTGGATACCTTAGAATCAGCCAGAGTCAGGATAAGCAAAAGTCCTTGGTCTTTATTCTTGGTCTTTAGGGGTAAAAGTGAATTGGATGGACGCAGGATCTCCACGACCTCCTTCTTCATCTACCGACAAAGTGACTCTGGCTTGTCTTACTCCACCCCCTAATCCTTCCCACAATTCTCTGTATACACCAAAATCTACAAAATCCTTAACTAAAAATGTGCTCATTTCTCTCTGCCATTCTTTAAAAGAAAGAAACTTCATTTGAAATAGATATCTGTTCAAACCATTATCTCACATTGCTTCTCCTTTTTACAACCAAACTTCTAGAAGGGATCATCTATACTTGGTGATTCCATTTCCTCATCTCTCCCTTAAACCTTCACAATTTGACTTCTAACCAACCACAACTTTTAAATGAGGTTACTTTCTCAAAAAGTTCCAAAGATCTTTTCTCTGTTAAATTTAATCTACCTCCTCTCAGCCATTGTTCTACTAGAGTTTTTCATAATATTAACTACTTCTTCCTTAGTTCTGTTTTTTATCTCAATGTTTATGACATTTTTTCCTCTTGGTTCTCTTTTTATCTCACTCTTTCTTATCAGTCTCCTTTACTGAATCATTATTCCCCTGACTCCTTAGTGTGCATGTGTCTCCCAAGGATCTCTGTCTAAGACATTGTACTCTTCTATCTCCAAACCCTTTGCCTTGATGATCTCAAAAGTGCCCATGGACTTATTTATTATTCCAATTATCAGTGAGTCCCAAATCTATATATTCAGCCTTAATTTCTTTCTTTAATTATAGCCTGGTATTTATAATCTGTTTGTTATGTATCTCTACTTGGATTGTCCTATAAGGATAGTATCTCAAGTTCAGTGTCCAAAATTAAATTCCCAATTTTACCAATAAACCATCCATAATTAAAACTTCTCCAGTTCTGATGAAAGTAACACATTGATGTTAATTCATGGACTCAAATATTTGATACATTTTTCTTCCTCATCCATGTATGTAATCAATTGTCAAATCATTGTTAATTCTATCTCCATAACATTTCTGTATGCAATTATTCTCTATTCATTTAGCTGCTACCATCGTTTGGACACATTTTTATCTCCTCAGTAGAATGCCAGCTCCTGGAGGGTAAGGTGTATTAATTTTTCTCTTCCCATTTCTAGCACCTCCCCAAGTGCTCTTATGTATATTTTTTGGCAAATGTTTATTGAATCAAGTGAAATAATAGTCTTTAAAGATCTGTGATTCATCAGTGTACAGACTACCAAAAAAGATCGCTGCGGCTGCTACTACTGCTGCTGCTGCTGCTACTACTATCATTTCTGCTGTTGTTATTGACGAGACTGACATTTGTCAAACTCCCCAAATGATAGAAAGACTCCCCAAATGACTGAAAGATAGAGTGATATAAATACAGTCTAATATGGGGAAGCTATGGCTAGTTAACAGTTGGTAAGAAAAATATCTGGGAAGTGAACTGGAAACTCCGTATGAGTGAATAGTGTAGCAAATACATAAATAAAAGCAAATACAACTTAGACAACATTTAAGAGGGAGGCAAAGAGCTCAGAATAACAAGGTAATAAGTCTTCAGCATTCTGCCCTGCAGCACCTTTATGATGCACTGGAGAGAGTTTCATGCTTGGAGTCAGTAAGACTTGTTTTCCTGAGTTCAAATCCAGCCTCAGATGCTAATTAGCTGTGTGATATCAGGTAAGTCTCAGACAAGTAAAGTGACTTATCTAAGGTCACACAGATAGTAGATTTTAAAGACAGAATTAGAACTTAAGTCTTCTTGGCTCCAGACTGAGCATCCTATCTATTGTCCTATCTAATTGCCTTAGAGGATGACTTTATTGTTGTTGAGCTATTTTTCAGTTGTGTTTAATCCTTTGTGACACTGCTTGGTTTTTGTTTTTTTTTTTTTTTTTTGACAAAGATATTGAAGTGGCTTACTATTTCCTTCTCCAGATCAGATCATTTTATAGATGAGGAACTTGAGGCAAACTTCTGTCTGCCTCAGTTTCCTAAATGCTAAAGTGGAATAACAATAGTACTTACCTTCCAGGATTGTTAAGAAGATTAAATGATGTTTTTAAAGATCTTAATACAGTGCCTGAGGCATAGGGCATTTAATAAATATTTATTTTCATTATTTTATCCCTCCTTTCCATCACAGATTCTATTTGTGTTTGATTCTTTTCCATGAGGTTGAAAACTGTTTCATTTTTGCTTCTGTAAAATCCAATACTTAGCATAGTCTCTGACTTAGTTGCTTAATAAATGCTTGTTGAAGCATTGATTTATAAACAGCTGATAGAATTACTTCCCCTACCTCCCCCATATCTGCTGCCTTTCTGAGATACTGAGACACACTGACCAACAGTCAAAGAAAAGGTGAGGGAAAGAAAAATAAAGTATGGACTTTATGGAAATTGTCATCATTCAAGGTACCCTAGGCAGGGTTATGGCACTAAGAATTCAGAAAAAAGGTTTAAAGCAAGCATGTAAAGTCAGACAAGATTAATGTTGAGTGGAGTGATCAGAGAAGGCTTTGTGAAGAAGTTTTCAGTCTTGCTTAGGCAATCATCCATAGAACTCCCTGGAAATGTCACTTGTGTCTGAGAAACTGATCCCAATATGCACAGCACTTGAGCATGGTAACAGTCTGGCTGCAGTAGTCCACTCTGTAAACCACTTGGCTTGTGGCCAAACCAAAAGGCTTGTAGCACCACCAGAGCTGCCCAGGGGAAAAGAGCTGATTGAGTTGACCTTTCCTGCTTCTCTCTAATCTCACTCATACCTTTGACTTCTGAAATAAATGCCTTTGGGGTTTCACTAGAGGCATATGTGAGCCAAGTTTACACTTAATTTACACGTTTTCTGGGGTTTCATGCTTCAGAAAGTTACATGAATTAAGTATGAGCTGGGAATTGATGGTTACAAAAGAGGCACTGGATTCTTAAGCAGACTAGGTATTGTTCTCTTATTTTCTGTATCAGTCCTTTGGTATTTAATGCATGTTTTTCACATTTTTTTCCTTTTATGCACATATGTACTATATCTTGAACTATATCATAAGCCTGGGGATGACAAGAATGATCTTGATGTCTAGAGTACATATCATTTAATGTAAAAGGAGATGTGATTTTTTTTTTCAGGAGAGGACTCCAGAGGCAGCATATGATAACAATGATTAGAGCTGATTTGACTTGGAATCATGAAAATTTGTATTCAAATTTATATTAGTCAATAGCTGTATGACCTTGGAAAATCACTAGCTTTGTGGCCCTGGAAAATCACTTAACCTCTCTGAACCTCAGTAAAATGAAGTGGTGGTATCATCAGGTGATTTTCACTATCCCTTATAATTTGAAACCTATGATACTATTATAATAGAGCAGGAGGGAAAGGAGGGGGCAATTTCCCTATAGGGAAAAGTCTACTAGGATATAAGCAATTTAGTGATACAGTCCATATTTTTCATATTAGTCTCAATAACAATGTTTATATGAGATTTAGTAAAATAGGAAGTTAGTATTTAAGAATCTAATAAGTCAACAAATGTAATGATATGCAAAAATCATCTTAATAGGAACTGACTTCAAAGAGTACCACACACCAGGAAAAATCACTACACAATTGTAAGTTAAAACAAAGAAAGGATGAAATGCCAATTTTCTTTAGTGAATCTTTAAAATAAAGGTATCCAATAATTAAAGGTTAAATCAAGAATATAACCAGGGAGTTCCTGAACATGCAAAGAGCCCAAATTTTACTAAAGATAAAGCTCAACATAATAAGAAAGACTTTGAACTTACTCTTCCAGTGCAAGGCTGATTAAATTACCCCTTTAGTAAACTAGAAAAATCCCTGTGGGCTTTTGGGTATTTCTTTTTTTAAAAAAATTTCAGTAGTATTTTTTTCCAATTACATGTAAAAATAAGTTTTCAATATTCATTTTATTTACTAAAGCTTTTTATTTTTCAAAACATATCCAATGATAATTCTGCAACATTAACCTTTACAAAACCTTGTGTTCCAGGTTTCCCCTGCTCTTCTCCCACCACCCTTCCCTAGATGGAAAGTAGTCCAATATATGTTAAACATGGGTAGAAATATATGTTAAATCCAACATATGCATAAATATTTATACAACCATCTCATTGTACAAGAAAAATCAAATCAAATCAGAAAAGAAAATGATGAAGAAAATAAAATGCAACCAAACAACAACAAAAAGAGTGAGAATGCTATGTTGTGAAGCACACTCAATTCTCACAGTTCTCTTTGTGTGTAAGTAGATCTTTTGATTACAAGACCATTGGAACTGGTCTGGATCATTTCATTGTTGAAGAGAGCCACGTACATCGGAATTGATCATCATATAATACTGCTGTTGCCATGCACAATGATTTCCTGGTTCTGCTTATTTCACTTTATATTTATTTCATTTTATATTCACTTATTTCACTTAGCATCATGTGACCTTCAGGCCTCTCTGAAATCATCCTGCTATCATTTCTTATAGAACAATACTATTTCATAGCATTCATATACCATGACTTCTTCAACCATTCTCCAATTAATGGGCATCAACTCAGTTTCCAGTTTCTTGCCACTACAAAAAGTGCTTCCAGAAACATTTTTGCACATGTGGGTTCCTTTCCCTCCTTTAAGATCTCTTTGGGATATAAGTCCAGTAGAAACAGTGCTAAGTCAAAGGGTATGCACAGTTTGATAATCTTTGGGCATAGTTCTCAACATTGATTTTTGTAAGACATTGTGTCTCAAAATTTTTTTCTCCCTCCTTCTCTTACCTCCTCTCTCCTCAAGACAGCAAGCAATCTGATATGTTATACAAGTACAATCATTTTAATAATATTTCAATAATAGCTAGGTTGTAAAAGAAAAATTAGAAAAAAGAGGAAAAATGTGAGAAAAAGAGCAAACAAACAAATAAAAAATGTGTGTCAATTTGTATTCAGTCTCTATAGTTTGTTCTCTAAATGTGGATGGCATTTTCTATATAAATTTTTTTTCTGATCTATCAGCTCAGACTTTAAGTGCTTCTCCCCACTGTTTGTTGTTGTTTTTTTTTTTGTTTTTTTTTTTTTGTTGTTGTTGTTGTTCATTTGTTTTAGTCATGTTCTACTCTTTGTAACCCTATTTGGAACTTCATTGGCAAAGATACTGGAGCAGTTTGTCATTTTCTTCTCCAGCTGATTTTAAACAGATGAGAAAACTGAGACAAACAAGGTTAAATAATTTGTCTAGAATTACACAACTGGTAAGTGTCTGAGGCTAGATTTGAACTCAGAGCTTTCAAACTCTGGGTCCAATGTTTTATTCATCACACCATCTAGCTGCCCTTCTCCACACTGTTATGAGCTTGTAATTAATGCCCCAGTTCTATTTAACAATTTGATAACAAATAGCTTCTACAAACAGTTATTTACTGTGAAGCTCTAGCAATCAGACAAATACAAACACTCCCCCTATCAAACATCTTGCACGCTCCCTTTTCCTCTATACCACCTCAGACCCTAGGGAACATGAGCTTTTTCTTTTTTTGTTTATTTGTTTCTTTTTTTTTTTAATTAAAAGCTTTTTCACTTTCAAAATATATGCATGGATAATTTTCAACAACCACTTTTGCAAAACCTTGTGTTCCAATTTTTTTCCCTCCCTTCCCTCACTCCCTCCCCTAGATGGCAAGTAATCCAATATATATTAAGCACATGCAATTCTTTTATACATATTTCCACAATTATTGGCTGCACAAAAATATCAGATTAAAAAGGAAAGAAAACAAAATTCTAAGCATATAGCAACAAAAAAATAAAAATAATATGTTGTGGTCCACACTCAATTGCCACAGTCTTCCCTCTGGGTATAGATGGCTCCTTTCATCATAAGATTATTGGAACTGGCCTGAATCATTTCATTCTTAATAGCCATATCCATCAGAATTTGCCATCTTCAATCTTGTTGTTGCTATGTACAATGTTCTCTTGATTCTACTCACTGCACTTAGCATCAGTTCATATAAGTCTCTGCAGGCCTCTCTGAAATCATCCTGCTAATCATTTCTTACAGAACAATAATATTCCATAACATTCATAAACCATAACTTATTCAGCCATTCATGAACTGATGGTCATTTTCAGTTTCCAGTTCCTTGCCACTACAAAAAGGCTGCCATAAACATTTTTGCAGATGTGGGTCCCTTTCCCTCCTTTATGATCTCTTTGGGATATAAGCCCAGTAGAAACACTATTGGGTGAAAGAGTATGCACAGTTTGATAACTTTTTGAGCCTAGTTCCAAATTGCTCTCCAGAATGTTTGGATCAATTCACAATGCCACCAATAATGTATCAGTGTCCCAGTTTTCCTACATCCCTTCAAACATTTGTCATCTTTTCCTGTCATCTTGGTCAATCTGAGAGGTATGTAATGGTATCTCAGAGTTGTCTTAATTCTCATTTCTCTGATCAAAAATGATTTGGAGTACCTTTTCCTATGACTAGAAATACTTTCAATTTTTTCATCTGAAAATTGTCCGTTCATATCCTTTGACCATTTATCAATTGGGGAATGGATTGAATTCTTATAAATTTGAATCAATTCTCTACATATTTTAGAAAGGGGGCCTTTATTAGAACTCTTGAATGTGAAAATTTTTTCCCAGTTATTGCTTCCTTTCTAATCTTGTCTGTATTAGTTATATTCATACAAAAACTTTTTAACTCAATATAATCAAAATGATCTATTTTGTATTCAATAATATACTCTAGTTCTTCTTTGTAGACAAATTGCTTCCTTCACAAATCTGAGAAGTAAACTATCTTATGTTCTTCTAATTTGTTTATAATATCACTAAAATGTCTAAATCATTAATCTATTTGACTTTATCTTGATATATGATGTTAGTTGTTGGTCATTGTCTAATTTCTGCCATACTAATTTCCAATTTTCTCAGTAGTTTTTGTCAAATAGTGAATTCTTATCCCAGAAACTGGGGTCTTTGGGTTTGTGAAACACTATATTACCATAGTCATTGACTATTGTCTTGTAAACTTAATCTATTCCACTGATCAACTACTTTTTTTCTTAGCTAGCTCCTAATGGTTTTGATAACCACTGCTTTATAATGTAATTTTATTTCTGGTACAGCTAGGCCACCTTCATTTGCATTTTTATTAATTAATTCTATTGAAATTCTTGACTTTCTGTTCTTCCAGATGAACTTAGTTATTAATTTTTCTAGCTCTGAAAAATAATTTTTGGGAGTTTTGATTGGTATGGCACTGAATAAGTGAATTAATTTAGATAATGTTGTTATTTTTATTATATTTGCTTGGCCTACCCCAGAGCACTTGATATTCTTCTAATTGTTTAGATTTGACTTTATTGGTGTGGAAATTGCACACCAATTTTTTTTTTTTTTTGCAATTCTTTTCATATAGTTCCTTACTTTGCTTTGGCAGGTGGACTCCCAAATATTTTATATATTATCTATAGTTATTTTAAATAGAATTTCTCTTTGTATCTTTTATTACTGGACTTTGTTGGTAATATATAAAAATGCTGATGATGGCCCTTTATTATATGTAATTTTTATTGCAGCATTATTTTAAAAAGATGCATTTACTATTTCTGCCTTTCTGCATTTGATTTTGAGGGGTTTATGCTCTATTATATGATCAATTTTTGTTCCATGAACCACTGACAAAAAAGTATACTTCTTTTTGTCTCCATTTAATTTTTTCCAAAGATCTATCATATCTAACTTTTTAAAAATTCTATTTACTTAACTTTTTTTAAAATTTATTTTATGGTTTGATTTATCTAGTTCTGAGAGAGAGAGACTTTAGATCCCCCAGTAGCATAGTTTTGCTGTCTATTTCTTCTTGCAGCTCTCTTAACTTCTCTGGGATTTGGTGTATATATGTTTAGTATTGCTATTACATTATTATCTATGGTACCCTTTAGCAAGATATAGTATTTCCTGCCATCTTATTAACCCAAGTTATATATTCCTCTTTACTTTCCCCCTTTCCCTGCTCCTTAGTATTTTGCTTCTAATGACCAGTTCCCATAAATAGCCCTTCCCTTTTACAGCCCCTCTACCTTCATTATACCTTTCCCCTACTACTATTTTCCCTCCTATTAGCCTTCCCCTTTCCTTTCCCCTTTCCCCTCCTACTTCTCTATATGGTGAAACAACTTCCTCTGTGAAGCTAAATATGTTTGATATTCTTTCTCTGAGCCAAATCTGATGAGATAAGAGTCACACAATGTTCATCCCCCTTCTCTCTTTCCCTCAATTATAATAGGTCATTTTTTGCTTCTTCATGAGATGTAATTTACCTCATTTTACTTCTATTTTCCTCTTCTTACAGTACAATCCCCATTCTACATCTAGTTTCTTTTTTTATATTATCACAATAAAATCAAATTATACTTTCACCCTCTGAATATACTCATAACAGAGATACAGTTATCAAGAGTTCTTTCCTTGCTTCTCTTGAATTCTGATTTGGAGATCAATTTTACTGTTCAGCTCTGGTCTTTTCATAAGAAATAAATTCATTTGTACCATTGAATGTCTATCTTCTTCCCTGAAAGATAATACTAAATTTTGCTGAATAGCTAATTCTTGGCTGCAATTCAAGTTCCTTTGCCTTTCAGAATATCAGATTCCAGGCCCTTTGACCCTTTAAAGTAGAAGCTGCTAGGGTCTTGGGCAATCATGATTGCAGCTCCTTGATTTGAATTGTTTCTTTCTTACTGTTTGCAATATTTTCTTCTTAATCCAATAATTCTGAAATTTAGTTATGATATTCAAGAAATATCAAATGAAAGAGTTTTCATTTGAGGGTCTCTTTCAGAAGGTAATGGGTAAATTCTTTCAGTGGCTATTTTACCCTCTGGTTCTAGGACATCAGGGCAGTTTTCCTTTATGATTTCCTGAAAGATAATGTCTAGGCTCTTTTTTTCATCATGGTTTTCAGGAAGTCCAATAATTGTTAGATTGTCTCTCCTATTTCTATTTTCCAGGGTAGTTGTTTTTCCAATGAGGTATTTTACATTTCCTTCTATTTTTTCATTTTTTTGGTTTTGTTTGACTGATTCTTGACATTTCATTGAGTCATTCATCCATTTGTTCAATTCTAATTTTTAATGAATTATTTTCTTCAGTTAGCTTTTTTAGCTCCATTTTCATTTGGCCAATTTAATTTTTAAATGGGTTGTTTTTTTCAAAGGATTTTTTCCATTTCACAAATTCTGTTTTCTGAGGAGTTGTTTTCTTTTTCCATTTTGTCAAATCTATTTTGTAAGAACTTATATGCTTTTTCCATTTCACTAAATCTATTTGGTAAGGAGTTTTCTTCAAATAATTTCTGTTTTTCGTTTTCCAAACTTTCCTGCAATGTTCTCTTTTCCTTTCCCCATTTTTCTTCTCTCTTTTAAGATCCTTTTTTAATTCTTCCAAGAGAGTCTTGTGAGATGGAACCAACTTGGAGCCCTTGGAGCTTCATCAGGAGATGATTTGCTTTTAGTGTCTTCAGGATTTGAGGTCTGTTCTTCTCTTTCTTCATAAAAAAACTATCAGAGTTCTTTTTGCTTTTTTATTCATTTTTTAAAGGTTGAGGTCTGCTCCAGGACAAAGGAAGATTGTCCCAAGCTTCTTCTACTAGTGATAGTGGCTGACCAGGGGCAATGCTGCTGACTGCCTGTTATTTTGGGGTTCAGAGGCTCACTATTTGCCTTTTGTATTTGTGTTGGATGTCTCACAGCTAATCTGCTGTGTAGCCTACTGGCTACAACACTGCTGTGTTTTGGCTAAGAACATCCCAGTAGATTCCCCAGTGGGCTGCCCTTGGGTCCCTGTGTTCAGCCGCATATTATCCATCCCCCTCCCACCCCAATTGAAAGAGACCTTTTTTGAAGTTCTTCCAATATATCTTCTGCTGTAAATTTCTTATACTGCAAATATTTGTTGGTTCTGTCACTCCAAAACCAGTTCAGAGGTTTGATCTGGTGTGGATCTTAAGGAAGCCAGGAGGAACTCCGATAAAGATGTGTCCCCTATCCACTATCTTGGCTCTGCTCTTACTGAGATTTTTATATAGCACTAATCCTACTAAGTTTACATTCAAATGTAGAATAGCCATTGGATAAGTCCTTATCTCAGTGACCACCAGGCTGAATCTCAAAGGCCATTTCTTGGGACCTTGATGTTGGATTAACTGAATCCAACATTCATGAACTCTGCTCCTGAACCTCTGGTGGGGTACACCTCTTAACCTTCAAAGACCCACAAAGTCATAGCATTCTCCAATCTCCTTCAAAGTAGGAAAGAAAGAGAAAAGATCAACAAATAGTGCCATATACTCTTGTCTTCAAGTGAGCTTTCTGGAAGATTAAGAGCCTGATGCCCTCCTTTCTCCTATAATCTTCCATCACTTTGTTCTCAGGCCTAGAAAGACTCCAACACAAGGGACTGGCACTTTCATACGTACACTACAGAGCTAATTAAAGAATGTCCTCTTCACCATGTGGGTAGCAGACACACAAAGTTTATGTGTGCTTTAAATCTCCTCAGGGTGTCTCCATTAGCATCTTCATACCAACCCCTCCAGCCCTTAGGCTATCTTCTAAAATGTGGGAACCTGAGAACTCCTTCCCTAGAACAGGAAAACACCTAAGCAGATTGAGTCTCATCTTTGATTTAGAATATGACCTAAGGTTCAAAGGAGTTGTATGATCCTATTTATAGGTGAATCCTAGTTTCTTTCCTGAGGTACATAATGGCTAAATGAACTTAGATAACTTAACAAGGAAATCCTATGGAATGACTTGATCCACATTGAGATCATCAGTTAATAAAAGGAAAAGGGTAGACTAGAATTCTGACTCCAAGGTATTCTTTGGTATTCCTGATTCCAAGATCAGCCCCCTGTCTACTCTGCCAGACTACTTCTCACATAACACAGTGTCTTCTATATTAATCAATAAACAATTATTAAATACCTACTACACATTAGGCACTGGGATACTATATAGTAATATTAATAGCTAACATTTATACAGTGCTAAGCACTATATTAAATACGTTACTATTATTACCTCATTTGTTCCTCAAAATACCTCTCTAAGGTTAAGTACTATTATGCCTCCATTTTATAGATAAAGAAACTGAGACAGACAGAGATCAAAAGCCTTGCCCAGGATCATACAGTTTATAGGTACCTAGGGTCAAATTTGAACTTTGGACTTTTTGAAAAACTCCAGGCCCAGGACTCTATGCACTGCAACATAATATATTATATTATACAATAAACAGTTAATAGTTGCTACGATTTATTATAATGAATCCAAAGCCTTTAGAGGGAGGCAATTAGGGTTAAGAGACTTGCTCAGGTAGTATCTGAGGCCAGATTTGAAGACAGATATTTTATCCACTATACCACCTAGCTGCTCCTCCCTAGTCTTTTTTTTTTTAAAAGAATGCTCATCAAAAATTATTATACTGAGACATCTCCCCACTCATATTTCTACAGTGCTCACCATTGATAATAGACTTGAAGAAAGATATTTTGCCAATGAACATCCCCAGTGATAAATTGGGTAATCCAAGTTTAACAGGACTAGGAGAAATTAATTTTTGTCTGCTTTAATCTGCCCCACCAATTACACATCCTTGACCTAAAGAAACAAAGTCTTTGAATACTTAAAATATATTAATGATATTTATATTATTGATATATTAATGATGATTATGTTGTCAAAACAAAAGTGGTGCCAGAAAAGCAGGGTCAATCAAAATCTATAATCTGACATGAAATTTCCAATGAGTCTCTACCTTCTCCTGAAAAAAAAACTTACTAAAATTTAGCTGATGATAAAGGATGATATATTTGTTTTGTTTTGTTTTTATTTTTGGTATCAGGAGAAGGGGTTTGAACCTTGTCTCAAGCTGCTATGATAGGTAACTGGAGTCAGAAATAGGATCATGAATACCAAACTAGGGGAATAATCAGGAGTTGCAGGGATGAGGGTGAGGGGTCAGGTTACCAGACTGGCCTGAGGGGTCAGGTTACCAGACTGGCCTTGGAAATATGAAAATCCGAAGGGACTTGGAGACTAATCAAGGTCAAAAGACAGTTTCTCATGACTTTGCCCCTGGACTAAACTGAGGACAGAATCTACTACAAACTGGGACTGAGTCTTATATAATGCAGAAATCTGGACAGCAATTGAAGACATGCCACAGCTTGAAGGTTTCCATTTACAATGGGGTCAGATGGGCCAGATTGGTTATGCACTGACTGAATCAGTTGCCTAATAAGATACTGAGTGGAAGAGTCAGACACAATCAAGATGCCCAGGTCAGAAATAAAAACCAGTAGTAAGAATAAATGGAGTTCAAAGCAGGAGTAAAAAGATAACGATGTAAAGGTCAAGCTGAAAGATTCAGGACAAATACTGTAGAGAAGGGTTCAATGAGCTTTGCATTCTTCTGGTTCTGTGCTTTCATTCATATTGTTCCTTCTGTCTAGAAAGCCTTTTCTCCTATTTACCTTTTGCATTTCTGCCCAATCCAAAGTCTAAATCAAATATCACTCCCACCATAAAAACTTTCCTAGGTGGTACAGCCCTGCGTTTGGAGTCAAGACAGCTTGAGTTCAAATTCAGCTTCAATGTATGATCTTGAGCTGTGTGATCCTGAGCAAGTCAGTTAGCCTCTGCCTCAGTTTTCTCATCAATAAAATGGGAATAAAAATAGCCCCCACTTTGCAGGGTTGCTATAAAGATCATATGACATGATATTGCTTAGCATAGTGCCCAGAACAAAGTAGATGATCGATAAATGCTTATTTTCTTTATTATCCCCTTTTCCCTTGGATTCATATACCAGTTTGTTTTATAACTCTCCAAGGTACTTATTATGTAACATTGTATTCTATCGTTATTTATGCCTATTTCATTGTTCTTATAGACTGTAAACTTTATGACATTATCTTAGCTAGGCTTTATATCTTTTTCAAGAACAAGCACAATGCTTTGTGTTCAGTAGGCTTTTAATAAATGCATATAGAATGAATAATTCCTCAGAAAATAACATATATATATATATATATATATATATATATATATATATATGAGATAGATATAGGGTAGGGGGGAAAATTAAATGGGATTTCAGATTAGGATGACTCAAGAGATTTGAGGGGGGAGCAATCATTTTTATCTGGATTAATGAAGGATAACATTATTGAAACAGTGTCTCCTAGGAGAAAAGAAAACTATTTAGAGGCAGAGATGGGAGCTGGGATGAGGAGGCTTGTTGTAGTCATGGTGCAAAACATGAACAAAGACACAAAAAAGGAATAGCAGGGTGAGATCAGTGAACTGGTAGTGTTTTACTTCACCTAAGATTCATTGTGTTTATAAGGTAAGGATGTCTACATGGAATATATCAATATATCACTGTGACTAGAATACAATGAATGCATTGTTATCGCCATTTTATAGATGAGGAAACAAAAGTTTAAGGAGGTAGGAGGTTAACTGCACGGCCGGGATTATGGTTCATATTTGTGAGTTCAAATCTGGCCTCAGACATTTACTAGTCATGTGACCCTGGGCAAGTCACTTAACCCTGCTTGCCTCAGTTTCCTCACCTGTAAAATGAGCTGGAGAAGGAAATGGCACATCACTCCAGTGTCTTTGTCAAGAAAATCTCAAAGGGTCCATGAAAGGTCAGACACAGTTGAGATGACTAAGCAACAATATAACTAGTATCTTCTATGTTTTATTGAAGTTTCTTATTTTCAAAACATATGCAAGGATAATTTTTTCAGCATTGACCCTTGAAAAACCTTATATTCCAATTTTTCTCCCCTTTCTCCCCACCTCCTCCCTTAAATGGCAAGTAAGCTGATATATGTGAAACATGGTAAAAATATATGTTAAATCCAATATAGGCATACATATTTATACAATTATCTTGCTGCGCAAGAAAAATCAGATCAAAAAGTAAAAAAAAGAGAGAAGGAAAATAAAATTCAAGCAAACCAACAACAAAAAGAGTGAAAATGCTATGTTGGGATCCACCCTCAGTTCCCACAGTCCTCTCTCCAGATGCAGATAGATCTCTCACAAGATCATTGGAACCGGCCTGAATCATCTCACTGTTGAAAAGAGCCATATCCACCAGAACTGATCATTTAATCTTGTATAACTAGTATCCTCAATTAGATTCAAAGACTTCTGACTTCAGGCCTAGTATTCTTTCCATTATACTAAGTTCCCTATCTCAGATATGAGGATGTTAGGAACAGGATTAGATTTAGGCAAGAAGATAAAAAATTTACCTTTGGGCATGTTGAAATTTTAGGAATCTGGGGGCCTTCCAGATGGAAATGTTGACAAGAAGTTTAAATTGTTGAAGGGAGAACTTTGGGGAGTTGATGGGAGTAAGGGAAAAGGAAAGATTGAGGAGTCATCTTCAATGAGGTAACATGAGCAATGAATAAAATTGCCTTGGGAAAATATAATGAGAGAGTAGAAAGTTAGACTCAGGACAGAAGCTTATAGGATGGGAAATTTAAAGGAAACTGAGATATACAGAGGTTACATGATTGTCCCATGATGTCACATTTACAAGTACAAGGTAAATTCTGGACCCAGTTCTTCCCAACTCCAGTTCCAGCCTTGTGTTCACTATAATGCAATGCCTCTCATAAAAGAAACAAATATATACATTTAGAGAATGAGAAGAAAGTAATCAACTAGAAAGGGAGAATAGAAAAAAGTAATCAGAGACAAGAAGAGAACCAAGAGAAAGCAATGTCAAGGAAACCAAAGGAGACATAGTGTTAACTGCCACAGAAAGCGTAAGGAGACTGAGGACTAAGAAAAGAACGGATTTGACATTTAGAAGGCAACAGAGAAATCTGGGTAAGTATAAGGTATGACATCTGCTTAGTTGATTACATGTTTGTCATTGTTCTCATTTTATTTGCTCTTCTTCAGCTGGTGATCCACTTTATTTAACAGAAGAATTTCAGAGGTGTGAGGAACCTTAGGGACTCTCCTCAATCAATAAACCACCATTGATTAAGCTCAAGGCATTGATTTTTGTTCCTGATACTATTCTAGCCCCTGGGAATACAAAGACAAAAATGAACAAAAAATGTCCTGCTTTCCAGGAGTTTATGTTCCATCTAAGGAAATCATGTATGCATATAAGCATACATAATGTAAACACAAAGTAGTTTTTAGGAAGAGGCACTAGCGTCTAAGAGGATCAGGAAAATCTTTATATACAAGGCATTGATGCAGAGTTTTAAAGGAAATCCAACTCTTTCCATTATCAAATGATTAAATCCAGAGTAATAAAATGGCTGTCCATGAACACATAGTAAATTGATGTTAGAGCTAAGGTTAGAACTTAGACCATCATTGCTTCATGATAATTTATTACTTTTAATTGTTTACTGTTATTTCCAGATTTATCCTATATTAAAATCCTTCTGATTCATCATCTTGCCTTCATTCTTTTCATTACTCTAATGCACTTTTTCCTTATTACCCACCTTTCTGTAACTATGTGTGTTCCAGGCCCATATGTCTTAGCTCCCATCTTTCCTCTCTTTTTATGTAACCTACTTCCTTAGTTCCCTCTTGCCCTGCAAGAAATCTTGCAGATTTCTGAACACATTCATATCTACTTGGACTTTTGACTTCTTCATTCACTTTCATTCTTGCACCATCCTTCACTGTTCTTCCTCTTTTAATAGAAATAAACATATTTATGATTGCAACATATTTTGAAATTCTAGCATAACATCTGCAAATTCTATCTTTCTGCTGATATATGGAAATTCTATGAGTATGTGCTGATCTGCAGTTTGAAGTGGGAGCAAACATTTCCAATCAAAGGGAACTTTCCCTGTCTCCTAAATTATTTGGGGATGCATCAGTGGATAATCTTTGTAAATATGAACATAGCTATTTCTGTTCTCACCACACCTAATGTTTGCCAACATATTTCTAAAGGAAAGTGAGCTGGAATGGTTGTGGCAAGCTTCAAAGCTCTTTTATTGACCACAAGCTTCTCATGAAAGTAAAGACCCATCTTTTCAATCCTAACATTTTGATAAGTTTTGCCATGCCTAAGGCAGTTAGACATGAAACACCATTACTTCACCCTCCCACAAAAAAAAAAAAAAATAAAGATGATCATCACCCAGGGCAATGGAAAGGAATTTGGTGAACTTGAATAGGCTGAATCATAACAGAAAATCCAAGGAAGAAGAGGAGTAAAAGTCATTGGTCAATGGAATGGTACAACAGTGAGAAAACATGTGCTGGTCACAAGATGATAGTGGACAAAGTATTACAATGACTCCCTTAGGATGTCAGCAGAAAACCAGAAAGCTCTTCAGCATATTGGGTCAATGCTTTTGGAGGATATTTCGGGAGACAGGAACAAGTCATAAAGGACAGCAAGCATACATGAGTTCCACTTTTCATCAGCAAGAATCAGAGATCATAAGATGCTTTTGAATTTTTGTTACGGTTCTTATGGCAGAAGTGCATGCTCATACACTGGAGACTGACAGATGATCGATCCTCTTTAATCTCAGTCCCTAGGTCTTGCCTAACTTTTACCTCCAGTATTAGGCCGATATTATCACATTGTTTTGGTGATTTAAAAGTTCAAGTGATTTGCTTATACCTCTCTCTTTTAAATGTTTACTCCCTTTTATTAAGTTCTTGACCAATTTGAAAAAAAATGAAGTTGAATGCCTTTTTTCTTGAGAAGAGTCTTGAAAAGAGATTTATATAAAAGAAGAGCTAAGATGAGATGACAAAACTCTTTAAAATCATGGTAAACTTGGTTTTTGTAGGAAAGACTATCCTGCTTCTCTCCCAAAGCTTTGATATTGATATGGGGATAATGATACAGAAAAATAATCCTTCAAGAAAGACAAGGAACAGTTTGTGCACTGCCAACTGCTGACATTTCAGTATTGACACTTTAGCCATGCCCTTCTCTTCACCAGTAATACCAAAAGGGTACCTAATGTAGCAGAGATTGTGGATTCAATACTTGAATGGTTCCATAATTAGCTTCTCTCTGTTGTACAGCATGGTAACATCTTACTTGACTAAGAACCAAAGAAGTAAGCAAAAATGACCCCTGATCAGCCAAAAAGACATCACAAAACTGATATGAAGAAAACAAATCCTTGCTTAGGGACAATTTACTTTTAGTCTGCATATAATTCTAGCAAATGTGTCTATCTTGAGTTACAAGCAGATAAGCAGACTATTAGAAAGGATGACACTAGAAGGGGCACTGACAGCAATAAGAAATGATAACTAAGTGAGGGAGATTGCCATTAAAACTAAAAACACAAATAGAAGAATTCAAAAACCACAGCTGTTTGATAATATTTGCTATATTTTAATATCCTCTTATGATTTCATTATCTTAATGTAACAGTACATACACATTATTCATAATACTGACCTTGAATCATTAAGACAAGACTAAATTGTGTTTGGTGCCCTCTTTTAAATATGTAATACATTTTTTTGAAATTTTGAAAGATTCTTATCCCAAATTATTTAAATTTTAAGAAGTTTTTGCTTTGTTTTATTTTTATTTAAAGGGCCAAGTCCAACTAACTACAAAATATAAACTCCTTAAGAGCAGGTACTGTGTAATTTTTCACTTTTATACCCCCAACACCTACTTGCACCTAGTTGGCACTTAGTAAATGCTTGTAGCTACATTTGATAAGCTTAACAGAGATAAACAATAATTACTTCTGTAGAATCATAGAATGTTGGCATATTCGGAAACAACCTTAAACATAATTAAGTTAGAACAATCTTTTTATTTTATAGATACGAAAACTAAAGTAAGTCAGCAGTCATTTGTTGACTTAATATGTGTCAGGAACTGTGCCAAGCACAGAGGGCCAAAGAAAGACAAAAACAGTCTCTGCTTCCTCAAATTCTAACAGGGGATATAAAATGCAAACTATGTAATACAAGATAAATACAATAAATAGACATGTAGTCAGAAAGATATCATATACATATAAGAAATGTGAAGGTTGTCTCAGAAGGAAGACAGGATGGAAGACATTGTGAAGAACATAGGGGACCAAAAAAGGCCTCTTAAAGAAGATGGGATTTGAACTATCTTGAAAAAAGTCAGAGGTTTAGAGAGATCTAGTAGAATATAAGCTAACCAGCAAAAGGGGTAATTTCCGGGAAGTTTATTCTCCGATATATAGCTGTAGCTATTATTTTTAAAAATTCATTTTATTGATTTTTTTGTTTCCATCATATTTATTTCCTTAAGTATTTCTCCTCACCTACCCAGAGAACTAGCCCCAAAGAATATGAAAAGGGGTGGGTATGGGGATAGTTGTTCATCAAAACTAACCAACATATCCACAAAGACTGACAAGGTTATCACAAAACCGTAGCAGGAAGGGTCCTTAAGAACATTTACTCTTAATCTACATTTTTAGATAAGGACACTGAGGTCCAGAAATGTGAAGGTGAAATACCTTTCCTAACGTCACATAGTTCATTAAAAGAAAAGCCAGAATCAAACCCAGAGCTTCTAGTCTCTCTTTCCTCCCTCTCTTTCTGTCTCTATCTCTGTGTATGCCTCTCTCTATGTCTCTTTGTCTGTCTTGCTTTTCTTACTCTCTTGTCTTTTCTCTCTCTCTTTCTGTCTCCGCCTCTCTCTTTGTCTGTCTCTCTTCTCTCTCTTTTTTTTCTTCTCTTCCTCTTCCTCTCTCTCCCTCTTCTTTTTTCTCCATCTCTCATTTCCCCTCTTCTTGTATCTTTCTCTTTTCTTTACTCCCTTTTCCCTTCCCCCCTCATTTTTCTCATCTCTCTCTATTTCTTCCATTTTCCCTCCGTCTCTCCCTTTTCTCTCTTTCTGTTGACCCCTCTCTTTTCTTTATTTCTTTCCTTCTTTCTTTATCCTTCTCCTTTCCTCCACTATACTTCAAATGAGGCCCTGTCATGTTTCAATAGATTTAGACAAAGTAGTCATTTGGAACACACAAATGAATAATAAAAATAGTAGGGCTGACTATATATAATTCTGTCTCAATTTGAGTGAGTTGTTTTATAGATTTTCTCACCTGTAAAGTAATGAAGTTGGCTTTCTGGATGATGATTTGGAATTATGGTAGATAAATGACTGAATTAATATACTTTGACCTAACAATACCGTTACTAGGCACAGACCTCAAAGAGGCTTAAGAAAAAAGAAGGGAAAGCTATTATTTACCAAAATATGCATAACAGTATACTTTTGTTATACAAAAATGGATAAAATCGATTAGAAAGTAACTTAATAATATATGGAATGTGAATGTAAACAGAAAATCATTGCACCTTAGAAGTTTTAGTCAAGAAAAATCAAAAGAAACATGGAAGTTTTGAATGAATTATTGTAGCCCAAAGTAAGGAGAACCAAAAGAACAGGGTACAAAAGAACTGTAAATTTTTTCATGAAAATTATATTAAAAATCAGAATGAAGTCAATGCAATGACCTAACCTCACTTCAGAATTCTGTTCATGAAACATGTACCTCATCTCATAAGTGGCAGATCATAGATGTGATATGAGGCATATACCATCAGGCATGGTTAATGAATTGTTTATTTTGCTTAAATGTTTTGATTACAAGAGAGGATTCTATTGATACCTAGAGAGGAAAACTGGGGTAAATTTTTTTTATAATAACAAAGGAAATCTAATAAAAGATTGGATTTAAAATATCTCTAAAGCCCCTCTAAAAAGATATCATAGCTTGAGGCCTCAAATTTCAAAGTATTTGAATGAACACAGTAATGGTAATGTTTAGAGATAATCTTTGCTAATTAAGATTTTGTGTGAAAAGTCTTACCTTGCTTTTTGCATGCCATCATAAAAATGTTTTATTTTTCTAATAGAAAACCAGATTACATTTTCTTAGCTTAAATGGTTTCTTAATTTGTTATGACAGCAAACAAAATCACATATGTCATTCTGATGAGTGAATGCACTTTGAGGGGGATGAGAAGGTAGGGAACTATGACTTCATATTATTGCCAAAATGTCACTAGAGTCATATAATCATTCTGTTGCAGTTACTATTTAAATATCACTTCTGTGTCTTTCCTAGTGTCTGAATCCACAGTTTGGATGAGAAAATGATTAGTCATTTTAGTAAAGCAGGATCCTTTTGATGATTTCTAGCTCAATTCAAACAATTATCAATTAAACAATTTAAGATAAAAATATAAGCAAATTACTAAATTCCAGGAAGTGAGGGGAAGGGGGGAAATGGAAAAACAAAAGATGGTAGTTTAGGAATAAACTGATGGTGTGGAGAAACCTAGTTTAGACTAAGCTAAAGGTCATAACAGTGGTGGAGGGAAGGTCTTGTTAAAAAGGAAGAAGCAGAATAGGGAGCAAAAAGATGGGAGGTTAAAGCAATTTAAATGAGCTATAATAAATTCCAGAGTCAGGGATATGGGGTTACAGCACTGTACAATCCGGAATAGCATTATTATGGTTTCTAGCTGTAGATGCCAGCATTGGCCAAGAGGTGGCAAACTGGCTTATAGCCTTATTAACCTAGTAGTGCAGCAGCTGAGTACTTAGCTAGGAGAAATGTAAAGAATAGAGATTTTTTTCCTCCCTAAATCTTCGATGAAATCAAGTCACTGGGCCCAAATGAAGCACATTATGGAGTACAAGAGATTATATATATGTCTGTGTGTGTGTGTGTGTGTGTGTGTGTGTGTGTGTGTGTGTAAAAAATGGGAGAGAAATAGCAGGAGTAGGGAAGGATGATCCTTACAGAATTCAACATTGCCAATTCAACTATCATTATAGAAAAGAAAACAGAGCCTG
Source organism: Sarcophilus harrisii (assembly GCF_902635505.1). NCBI lineage: Eukaryota > Metazoa > Chordata > Mammalia > Dasyuromorphia > Dasyuridae > Sarcophilus > Sarcophilus harrisii. Next base: position 162,306,404 of record NC_045427.1, read on the forward strand.
CACCCAGTGAATTTGACTTCAATTACTGCAAAATTGAAAACTATTGTTAAAGGATGGTTTGGACTTGGGGGTGGGGAAAAGGGGGGGGTAATTGTTGGATGTGATTAAAGATGGATGTGTTTTCTCCTTGGGGAGGCATACCTCCTCCCCAAGACAGCCACAGCCACCTTGCCTAAGTGGTCCACTCTAGAGGGAAGGGTGGCAGCTCCACTGCATGATTTTGAGAGAAATGCTCTCTCCACAGTTCTTCACTATCCTATGCCTAACCCCCATTATCCCCTTTGAATTGCTCCAGCCTACTCACTCCAAATTATTGCTATTTATGCCCCACAAGCAATCTTATTAGTCACAGTTTTACTTATGTAGATGATTTGTGAACATCTACATAATAAAATAAATAGGTGATTGCATAGTGTCATCAATATTTCTTTTTTATTATTATTAAAGCTTTTTATTTTCAAAACATATGCATGGGGGCATCTAGGTGGTGCAGTGGATAGAACACCGACCCTGAAGTCAGGAGGACCCAAGTTCAAATCTGACCTCAAACACTTAATGCTTCTTAGCAGTGTGACCCTAAGCAAAGCACTTAACCCCAATTGCCTCAGCAAAAAAAATAAAAAAATACACACACACACACAGATAATTTTCAACATTCACCCTTGCAAAATCTTGTATTGCAAATTTTTCCCTCCTTTTCTCCCACCCCCTCCCCTAGATGGCAAGTAATCCAATATATATTAAATATGTGTAATTCTTCTATTCATATTTCCACATTTATCATGCTGCACAAGAAAAATCAGATCAAAAAGGAAAAGTCAACAAAATTTCATCAACAACAGTTCTTGCCAGACCAACCCATTTCTTTTCTTTTTTTGAAAAGAGTTATTAAACTGGTTGTTTCAGGAGAATGGTGTGCATTTAGTTTGCACAGATATATCAAAGTATTTCCCAAAGTCTCTCATACCCCTTTTGTTTATTAAGATTAAGTTATGTGGGCTAAATAATCCTAAAGCTAGGTAGATTTAAAACTGACCGGATGCTTTGGTGTATCCACCATGGTTTCTGAGAAGTAGCATATTGAAATGGTGAGCACCATGGTAGAATGGTGGGCCTGGAGTCAGAAAAACATGAGTTCGAATGTAACACAAGATACTAACTGTGGGACCCTGGGCAAACCATTTAACTCTGTTTGCCTCAGTTTCTTCATCTGTAAAATGAACTAAAGAAGCAAATGGCAAACTTCTCCAGTATCTCTGCCAAGAAAATCCCAGAAGGAATCGGGAAGAACCACACAGTACTGAAAATGACTAGACAACAAAAATGATGAAGTGGAAAGGATATTGGATAAAGGATATAGTCAGGGAGACTTGGATTCAGATGCATGATCCTGGGCTAGTCACATAACCAATGTGTACTCTCATTTACAAAATAAGGAAGATGAGTTTAATGTTTTCAGAGGTCCCTTCCGATCTAAATTTGTGATTCATTTTTTCTATGATATGTCCACTTGGAAGAATGTCTCTAATGGAGTGCCCCATGGGTTGATGTTTGATCTTGAACTGTTTGATATTATGTCAGTATTTTGGATGAAGGCATAAATGACATTTATTACTATTGCAAATCACTTAAGGGTAGAAGGGGTAGCTGACACATTAAATGACATTGGGTTTGTCTTTAGATTCTAAAATAGTAACTGACACATAGTAGACAGTTTGGTATAGTAGGAGCTTTGGGTCTGGAATGAGAAGACCAGGAGCAGGGAGACTTCTGACTCTTCCACTTATTACCTTTATAGTCTTGAGAAAGTCATTTCAATGTGCCCCTTTCTTCATCAGTGAAATGAGGGAAGAATTAGCCTAGAAGACCTAAAATTCACTTCAATCTCTAAAACTACAATCCTGGCCCTTAATAAATGGTTCAGATGAATGAATTGGTGGGCAGATCATTCAAGATAATGAATTCCAGAAAGCTGTTTTATATGTTCTATGTAAGAGCTATGTGAGAAACTTGAGAATCTAACAATTTTGTATAATAGCGTGTTCACAATATTTCAAAAAGTGTGTTTACTTTGTAAGGTATGACAAATTATTGCTATTGATCTTGGCCAAAGGCCTAAGAAGTGATTTCTTCTCCTCTTATTAATGATTAACTGCAATGAAATTTCTTTTCAAAAAATCACACATAGGAACCAGTGCCCAAACTTTATAAGGTGCCCATTAGACCAAATTTATTTGAAGTAGACTAGAAATTCTGACTACAATAGAGAAAAATTGTCCATCTTGGAGTTTACCAAGAAACATATAATTTTGAATTGTGAATGGGGTCATACTGCCTTGGATATTAAAAATTAAACAGTTTATATTTTATTCTAGAGGTGATACAAAGTCAGTGAAATTGGTTAATAGAAGAGTCATTTGTCAGATCTAAGCTTAAGAAAAAAATTACTTTTGTAGAAATGTATAGAATTGACTAGAGTGAGGGAATATTTGAAATAGGGAGACCAATTAAGATGTTGTTGAAATAATCTAGGTGAGAGGTGATAAAGACCTGAACTAACCAATGTGAAAGGAGAGAATCGGGTAAAATTTGAGAGATTTTGTAAAGATAGAAAGAGCAAGATTTAGCAATTAATTGAATATGTGAGATTAGGGAGAATTAGTAGTCTGAGATAATGCCACAATTAAGAAGCTGTGAAAATAGAAGGATATTGGCACTTTCAAAAAAAATAGGAGTTTAGAAAAAAGGATTTAAAGAATTCAGTTTTAGACATATGGAGGTTTAAGATGCCTTTAGTACATTGATCTGAAATTTGAAATGCTCAGTGGGCAATTGTTAATATAACACTGGAGCCTAGAAAAGAGATTACAGCTAGCTGACTAGCTAGATCTGTGAGTCATTTGCATAGAGATTGATATATATAGGTTCCAATGAGGTTTCATCCATGAGGGCTACTTCTATAGATTAATGGAAAAAAGAAAGAGAGCCTAGGACAGGCCCATGGGGAACACCCACAGTTAGGGGGCATGTTGTGGATATTGAGCCAGCAAAGGACACTAGGAAGTGGTCAGACACATAGAGGATAAAAGAGAATAGAATAGTGAGACAAAAACCCAGGGAGGAGGAAAAGATTATTAACTTTGTAAATTGCAGCAGAAATGTTGAGAAGGAACAATTCTCAGATGTACAAGGAATAACATTTGAGGAAAATCCTACTTATATTCATATATAAAGAGAAACTTCATGGTATAACATTGGGGGTATTATTACCAAATTGAAGTGTTCTCTTCTCTTCTCTCTCTCTCTCTCTCTCTCTCTCCATTCCTTCTCCTTTGTCTCTCTGTCTGTTTCTCTCTCTCCTTCCCTCCCTCTCTTTTTTTCCCTCCTTCCCTCCCTCTCTCTCCCTCTTTTCTTTCCTCCCTCCCTCCCTCTCTCTCCCTCTTTCCTTTCCTCCCTCCCCTTCTCTCTTTCCCTCTCTCCCTCCTTTTTTTTTCTCTTTCTCCCTCCCTCCCTTTCTCTCTTTCTCCCTTTCCCTCCAGTCTCTCCTATTTTTTACAAATGGGAAGGATTCCAAAAGCCATCCAACTTTTTTTCCTAAAAGGAATCTGTTATAAGATACCTGAAAGGGATTACTGTTTTGAAGATCTCTACAGGGAAGGAACTCAAGGCAGTTGATTCTACTTTTGAATAATTCTAATAGTAAGTTTTTCTTGATAGTAAGTCCAAATGTGACTCATTGAGATTTCCACTCATTGCTCTTGGTTCTACCTTCCAGGGTCAAACAGAACAGTACTAAATTCTCTTCTTCATTAGTCTTTAAAGGTTGATACAAGAACATAACTATCACAAACTCCCTTCCTAATCTTCTCCTTTCCAGGTTGAACATATCTAGTTTCTTTTGATGATTTTTATATATCATGGATTCATGATTCTTTTACCACCCTGGATGTCCTCTTGTTGATGTTTTACAATCTTTCTTAATCCCTGATATTTAGTACTGAACGTGATAATCTCAAATGTAGACTGACCAGGTAAGGGAGAAGTATTCTCACCTTTTTATTCTGGGCCTCTATCTCTACCTCTTCTCTAAGCATCCCAATATCTCCTTAGCTATTTTGACTGTCACATCATAGTGCTGACTCATATTGATCCTTATAGTCTACTAAAATCCTCAGATTTTTATCCAGACAAACTGTTGTCCAGCCATCATTCTGACATCTTGTGCTTGTAAAGTTGATCTGTTGATTTTTACATTTACTTTAGTTGACTGTCAATTTATTAGATTCAGGATAATACTCTAATCTGTCAAGGTCTTTTTGGATCCTGACTATCATTTAAAGTGTTATCAATACCTTCCAGTTTGTCTCATCTGAAAATTTGAGAGACATACCTACCATTTGTGTTCTTACCCAAATTACTAATATAAAGGTTAAACACCACAGAATCAAACATAAATCACTAGAATGTTCTATGGGAGACCAGCTGCCAAATATACAGTAGTATATTTGAGTATTATGAGTGCTCCATGAATCTATTCATTTAACTAGTTCTGAATCTATATAATTTAATTTTTTAGCATCTTCCCCTCTTTCCCTCAATAGCATGAGATATTTTTAACAATTGATTTGACAAAATCTAGATAAATTGTATTTATGGCATTTTCCCTTAATTACCAGTTGAGTGATCCTACCAGTAAAAGAAATATGTTTAGTTTGGGCATTATGTGTTCCTGACCAATTCAAGCTGGCTATTTAAAATCTTCTTCCTTTTCTAGATGTTAACTACTCTTTAGTAATTTGATTTTTCCCCCAGAATCAAAATCATATTCACTGGTCTATATTTGCTGATTCCATCTTCTTCTGTTTTTTGGAAAGGTATGATATTTGCCTTTCTCCAGTCTAGGAATACCTCTATTGTTTTCCACAATCTTTCAATTCCCTTCACCAGTTCTTTTAGTCACCAAGAATGTCATTCATTTGGTCTGGGTTACTTGAATTCATCAAGGGCAGAAAAGTTTTTTCTCACTTTTCCTGATATCTTAGGCATTAATTTCCCAGTCATGTTTAATGCAAAAGTCATTCTCTTTTTGACAGAAGAAATATAAGAAAAGTAAGGATTGAACATCTCTATTCTATCCTCTCTCTCATCGCTTTTTACCACCCCATACAACCTCAAATAGGGCTCTTCTTCCTCTTTTGATCCTCCTCTTCACCACAATAAAAATAAAAAACAAAAACAAAAAATTTGTCATTATAGGATGTTTCAGAACTGAATTTTTTTATTACCAGCCTTGATTCATTTTATATTTTTGTATTCCTGACAACTATACCAGCAGAACTATGTCATACCCTTAATTCATCTTCTGTACTTAGCATTAAAAACAAAGTGGAATGTTGAGTTCCCTGTTCATCAACATTAGTCTCTTGGGTCTCCCTTCATTCATAAGTCAAGTTTAATAAGGTCAAATATGTTAGTCATTTGATTTACAAATGATATGGGAAGAGAATTTGAAAATAAAAAGGAGAGAAAGAAGACAAAGAGAAGATTTGTCTTGATTGAAAGAAGAGAGAACAAGCCTTCATTCATTTATTTTTAAGTGAAAGAATAAAGTCTTAAGTTGGAAAGCAGAAGATCATTGCTTTAAGGGTAATCTTGAACAAATCAATCAATCCTTATGAACCTGAGTTACTTCACAAAATTAAAGGATTGGACTAGATAGCCTTTAAGATCTATTAGAACTCTAAAAACTCATGATCTAAAATTTGGGGGAGGATGAGATGTGGCAGTGAAGTGAGCATGAGTTTGTCCTAATTTTTAAAGCAAATATGATGAAGGCCAGTCTTGGACATGGGGGTGGAAGAAGTTTGTGATGAATGAATCACTAATCCATGCATCTGGAGTTAAGCAAAGAAATAAAATAAAGCTTAAAACAGTGTTCTGTTTGGCAGCTTCTCAAGTCCCTTTCTTTCTGGAGGCCTGCAGTATTCTTAAATTGAATGTCTGGCCTAGGATACAGAGATGGAGATGCTGTCACAATAAGACAGGGGATTAGTCCATATGACTTGCTAGTGGGGTTATAAACCACTCAGCTGTGATATTAGTTTTAGAAAGGATGCTGTCACTCTGTAACTGATGTCAAGAAAAGTTTAAGAAAGAATTTCAGGAAACTTTAACCCACACCAAATACTATGGTTTTAAGAGAATTTCTGATAAAAATGAAACTCAAAAGCCTTTAAAATAAAGTGTTTTAAATGTTCTTGCTCATCTTGCAACAAAGTCTGAAGGACTGGTCATCTCTACTTTGTGAGTTCATATTAAAGACAAAAAACACTATAAGGCCATTATCAGATCTCATTGCCAGGATTTTTCTCTAAATCACTAAGTTTCTCTCACAATATCCTAAAGCTCATGCCTTAAAAAAAAATTAAAGTTTGTAACATCCTATTGACAACAAGAGACTCCTGGAAGAGTTTTTTGTTTTATGTTTTTTTTTTTTTTTTACTGATAAATAATAATGATTGGGATGATGTTAGGCAAAGCAAAGGACTATTAACACAGAGATAATCACTTCCAGAAAATTTTTGGTCTATGGGTCATTATTATTCTCATGAATCAGAAGTCAGAAAAAATGAAAGGAAAAAAACCAATCCTGCAAAATTACATATTCAGAAGTTGAGAGCATTTCTCATTGAACCTTGCAAGATTTCTTCTTCCTGCTTGTAGCTGCCTTCACATCTTCTCTTCTTTAGTTGTCTTATTTCTATTTCTCTTCTCACATTCTTATCACATGTAATCAGGGTAATTGCTTTGTAAGAATTATTAAAGGAACCACAGAATATTAAAATTAGATACTTTATTTAAATCCAAGAAAGACAGTGACCTTGTTCTCCCCCCACCCCATTTCCTCCTAACATTGAGTATATACACATATATTCCTTTCTACACTGGGGTATATTTGATTCACAAGGCCATATCACAGAAATTAAGAGTTGGAAGGAACCATAGAGAATACCTAGTTTACATGTTCCTAATTTTTTTGTGTCATAAACCCTTTTGGCAAGTTGATGAAGCTATATACTCACTTTCAGAACAATGTTTTAATATTTGTAAAATAGACTGAATTGAAAATAAAACCAATTATTTGAAATAGTTATCAAAATGTATTCTTTTAAATTTTCAGATCTCAAGTCCAACTAGTCCATTTTATAGATGAGGAAACAGACCTAGGCAAGAGAAGGGACTTATTCCACATAGGTAGCAGACTTAATTTTTGAACCCATATCTTTTGACTTAAAACTTTTCCTTTTTTCAGAAAACAATAGAAAAAGTCATCATGAACCCACAGCATAGTGAAGGGAAACCAAAAAGAAGAAACAAATTATAGCTATGCCACAAAAGGGCTCTACACACAGGGACCAATAAAGGTTTGTTGAATAGTTAACCAATGAGGAAAATGGAAAAAGCTGTAGTGAAGACACAAAGAAGTGTTTTTAATTGGTACCAACAGCATGATGCTTCTTTGTGAAATGCTTCCATCTTGCACACCCAGCATGTGTCTCCCATCCTAAACTATGGTTGGCAGCACTATATGGAAGTCACAAGTCAAGCGATAATGGTAACATCAGGTGTATGGGTGGCTAAGGCGAGTGAAAATGAATACAGGGGAATGCATAAAGAAAAATAAAGATTTTTTTGAACTATCTTCAACATTGTAAATGTTTTACTGTCCAATGAAAAATCCATTTCTAAATTTCCAATTATTTTATCAAGGCACAGAATTTTAGAACTGGAAGATTATCAAGTCCAACTCCTGTCATTTTACAAATGTGGAAATTGAGGCCTAGAGAGGTTGTGTTCAGAGAAACTCCAACTTACTCGTCTTTCCTTTGTACAGAGAGTATGGTAATGAAGCTACATTTTGTGAAGCTCTTTGATATTATAGCTACAGAAATGTTCTTTAAATTGAGAAATTTTCAAGTGATTGTAACAAAATTCATAGAAAATCTAGTTCTAGAAAAAAGCTCAAATATTCAACATTGCTTTAGTTAGTTTTTTACTCAATAATGAATTCCTATGGATATCTAAGGTAGCACAGTGTCAGGAAGACCTGAGTTCAAGCCATTTACTAATTGTATGATCCTGGGCAAGTTAATTTACTCTGACTGCCTCAAATAAAGCACCGCTTTATAAACTATGGGAAACTATTTTTTAAAAGGAAAAGTTGGGATCTCTGTTCTCTATATAATCTCATTATCCAATCTTATTGCAGTGACAAAAGAGGCATGTGAAAAAAACTAAGTAATAATACTATACATTAAGTTTGGACCAAAAAAATGTGAGTGCTAAAATTCATTATAAGAAATGGTAAATATTAGAGAGATTGTTAAAAGAAGCGAAACAGAATAATTGCAAAAGGCTTCATGGAGGAGGTAAAATTTGAACTAGGCCTTGCTGATTGGGTAAAATTTGGATAGTTCAAGAAGAGATAGAAGGACATCATAGAGTTCTTTAGTTCTATGTCCAGAAAATCTTTTTCAAAGTTTGTTATTTTAAAAGGTTCCTAGAAAATAATTTTTCTATTCAATTAAACAAACATTTATTGAGCACCTACTATATACCAGGCACTGTCCCAAGTGTTGTTATACAAATAAGAAAAAGAGACAGTCCCTACCCTGAAGGAACTTATAATCTAATGGGGGAAGTTGAAAAGGCCAGAGAAGGGGGTATCCATTAGGGAGGTGATCAAGAAGAGCTGTTGATGGAAAATGAAGTTATCTCAAAAGTTGTGAACGCTCTATAAAGAAAGGTTTTGGGAGGTATCTAATCTTTTACCCTCTAGCTCTCCAGTCAGAAAGGGGAGAAAACAGTATGAGTTGAGATATTGAGTACCAAGACCTGAGTCAATCTGCATGGTGAGATGTTGAGTGATTAGCTCATTCTTGTGCAGGGTGAGGGGGAACCTTTCGGAAGAGATGGGCAGGGCATGGGTCCTGTGGAGTCAAAATCATGCAGAGTTGCATCAACAAACTAATAAATGTTTGCAGATCTACTATGAACTTAGTGAAGTTGAAAGAGAATTGTTTTTTTAGAGATCTTAGATATAATTCAGGGATCCTCAAACTACGGCCGAGGGCCAGAAGCAGCAGCTGAGGACGATTATCCCCCTCATCCAGGGCTATGAAGTTTCTTTATTTAAAGGCCCACAAAACAAAGTTTGTGTTTTTACTATAGTCCGGCCCTCTAGTAGTCTGAGGGACAGTGAACTGACCCTCTATTTAAAAAGTTTGAGAACCTCTTTGCAAATGCAATGTTTATGCATAATGACCAATATAGGTCCTGAGAATTAGATAATGAAACATCCCTCGCTCATGTCTATTGAAAGACTCATGTAGAGCAGAAGTGTCAAATGTGGGACAACAGGCAGCACCCACAACACATTAAAGTGAGCCTGAACCTAGAATAAAAAATATAATTAGGAAATATTTGACAAAATGAATAAAAATAAAATAAACCATGAATAATATTCACATATGGCTTTTTAAGTCAATATGTACCCTTACATATGGATGAGTAGCCCCATTTCTCTTTGAGTTTGACACCCCTGGAGACGAGGAGTGCACAAGCTCTCAGATTTGATCTATGTGTTAGTTGTTTTACTTTTTTTGTTTTGTAAAAAGGGAAGTTTCAATAATTCTATGCAGAGTAGAGATGGGGAAAATATATTATTGTGATGTATTGGGTCTGTATCTCCTCTTCTGAATCCCAAATTTGCCTTATTGCTCTTAACAACTGGATTTTGTTTGGTGCCTCAGTTTCCTCATTATTAAAATAAAGTGATTAGATTCAATGACACCTAAGGTACTTTCTAACTCTGAATCTATGATACTGTGAGTCCATAAACTGGGATGCAGTCAGATTGTAAAGAGTTTTAAATGTCCAGTTGGATTTTATGTTTCATTCTGGAAATATGTGTTTATTCAATAGGAGTAATTACATAGATAGACTTATGCTTTGCAAAAACTCACTTTAGCAACTTAGTGGAAGATGGACTGACTGCTATTACTATAGTGATAAGGGCCTGAACTTGTGGTTTATAAAATATGTATCAATAATAATTTTTAAAATTAAGATTCCTAAGATTCTATTATAATATGAACTTGATTTTATATGTAAAATTTTCCTTTTGAGACAAATTATAAAAATTGCAAATCTAAAAAGTTCTTTAATTCCATTTCAGATACAACATGCAATAGTAAATAATTTTCTTGGGAAGAAAGATTCTCTGTGAGAATATTGGTCGTTTATCACCTATGGTTTTTATATTTATAAGGAGAATGTGAAAAATGGGGGAGGAGGCACTAGAATGTTACCATCCCTAGACTCAGTAGCTGAAAGGGTTCCCAAGCAAAAATTAACACCAGATAGTTAGAAAGTTAAAACTCAATCAACAAACCAATAAATGTTTGCATAGCTTAGTTGCAATGGAAAGAGAATTGTAAAGTGTAAAGATCTCAGTTAGTATCTACAAATGAGCCACTGATATTCTGTAAATGACATTCTGCAAATTTGGCTTGGTTTCAAAGTTCCCTAACTGGTGCATTTGGGTTTACTTCTTTTCTCTTGTAACTACCAACCTTGCCTTGGTTCACTCCTCGGTCTTGGTAAACAGGTGTTGTAGTAAATAGAACACTGAACCTGGACTCAAGAAAACCCCAGTTCAAATCTTTCCTCAGATACTTTATTAACTGGGCAAGTCAATTTATTGCTTTATTCCTTAGCTCCCTCAACTTACAAATGTGGAATCCATGACACCTGAGGGCTTTTCTATCTGTCGCAGAATCTATGATCCTTTCAGTACCCAGCTCCAGTATATTTGCTCTCTGATTCTTTGGATGTTTACTTAGCTTTTTTTATCACCACTCTTTCTTGACCTTGAGCTTCTGCCTAGGCCTTAGTACCTGAATACTTCAAATATCAAACCCATTATTCCACCTTGATTCTCAAGTTCAGTATATCATTTGGGTCTGAATTATTTTCTTGAAGGGCTATTACCTTTCAACTCTAACTTTAATAACTCACATTTATTACTAACTATTAAAAACCTTGCCTTGGCTCTTCCAGTGTTGGCTTCTAGCCCTCCTCCATGATTCATTACTTCCTATCATACCAATGTGAAAAGAGGGGAAAACATACTTATGATATTAGTTTGAGATAAAACATGAATGACTTATTTTGGACTTCAGGTTGATAGGAAATCAAGAATATCTACTGTTTGCCACCTAATGGTAGTGTATTCTATTGAGAGGATATGGGAAAAAATAGAGTAAAACTTCATGAATACTGAGACAAAACTTAATAACAGTTCTAAAGAGATGTGCAATGGTATGAGGAGTTAGACAGCATAAACAAAACTAATTATCTATTATAATCTCTGAGTGTTCAACAATTGAAAAAGGTTTTGTGCTGGAGAATAGGGTTTAGGTAGGTAGAATTTGAGCAATCAAAAATTTTCCAGGAAAAAAATAAGTTTACATATAAACATATTTTATTTATTTATTTTGTTATTATTATAATAACTTTTTATTGACAGAACCCATGCCAGGGTAATTTGTTTTTTACAACATTATCCCTTGCACTCACTTCTGTTCCGATTTTTCCCTTCTCTCCCTCCATCCCCTCCCCTAGATGGCAAGCAGTCCTATATATGTTAAATATGTCGCAGTATATCCTAGATACAATGTATGTGTGCAGAACCAAACAGTTCTCTTGTTGCACAGGGAGAATTGGATTCAGAAGGTAAAAGTAACACGGGAAGAAAAACAAAAATGCAAGCAGTTTACATTCATTTCCCAGTGTTCTTTCTTTGGGTGTAGCTGCTTCTATCCATACTTGATCAATTGAAACTGAATTAGATCTTCTCTTTGTCAAAGAAATCCACTTCCATCAGAATACATCTTCATACAGTATCGTTGTTGAAGCATATAATGATCTCCTGGTTCTGCTCATTTCACTCAGCATCAGTTCGTGAAAGTCTCTCCAAGCCTCTCTGTCATCCTGGTGGTCATTTCTTACAGAACAATAATATTCCATAACATTCATATACCACAATTTACCTTTCTCAGTTGATGGCATCCATTCATTTTCAGTTCTTCCACTACAAACAGGGTGCCACAACATTTGGCAATACAAGGTCCTTTCTCTTTAGTATCTCTTTGGGGTATAAACCCAGTAGTAGCACTGCTGGGTCAAAGGGTATGATAACTTTGATAACTTTTTGGGCATAATTCCAGATTGCTCTCCAAAATTGGTTCATAACTCCACCAACAATGCATCAGTGTCCCAGTTTTCCCGCATCCCCTCCAACATTCATCATTATTTTTTCCTGTCATCTTAGCCAATCTGACAGGTGTGTAGTGGTATCTCAGAGTTGTCTTAATTTGCATTTCTCTGATTAACAGTGATTTGGAACATTCTTTCATATGAGTGGTAATAGTTTCAATTTCATCATCTGATTGTCTTTTCTTCCGACCATTTATCAATTGGAGAATGCTTGTTTCTTATAAATTGAATCAATTCTCTATATATTTTAAATGGGGCCTTTATCAGAACCTTTAACTGTGATGTTTTCCAGTTTGTTGCTTCCCTTCTAATCTTGTTTGCATTAGTTTTGTTGTACAAAGGCTTTTTAATTTGATGTAATCAAAATTTTCTCTTTTGTGATCAATAATGGTCTCTAGTTCATCTTTGGTCACAAATTTCTTCCTCCTCCACAGGTCTGAGAGATAAACTATCCTATGTTCCTCTAATTTATTTATAATCTCGTTCTTTGTGCCTAAATCATGGATCATATTTGATCTTATCTTGGTATACGGTGTTAAGTGTGGGTCCATGTATAATTTCTGCCATACTAATTTCCAGTTATCCCAGCAGTTTTTGTCAAATAATGAATTCTTATCCCAAAAGTTAGGATCTTTGGGTCTGTCAAACACTAGATTGCTATAGTTGACTATTCTGTCTTGTAACCTAACCTGTTCCACTGATCAATTAATCTATTTCTTAGCCAATACCAAATGGTTTTGGTGACTCAATAACTATAATATAGTTTTAGATGATACGCTAGGCCACCTTCATTTGATTTTTTCATTATTCCCTTGAGATTCTCAATTTTATTATTCCATATAGATTTTTTGTTATTTTCTAGATCATTAAATATTTTTCTTGGAATCTGATTGGTATAGCACTAAATAAATAGATTAGTTTAGGGTATTGTCATCTTTATTATATTAATTCAGCCTATCAAAAGAGCATTAATATTTTCAATTATTTAAGTCTGACTTTATTTGTGTGGAAAGTTTTTTGTAATTTTGCTCATATAATTCCTGACTTTCCTTTGGTAGATACATTCCCAAATATTTTATGCTGTCGACAGTTATTTTGAATGGAATTTCTCTTTTTATCTCTTGCTGTTGGATTTTGTTGGTGATGTATAAAATGCTGGAGGATTTAAGTTTATTTTATATCCTGCAACTTTGCTAAAGTTATGAATTATTTCTAATAGCTTTTTAGTAGAATCTCTGAGGTTCTCTAAGTATACCATCATATTATCTGCAAAGAGTAATAGTTTGGTTTCCTCATTGCCTACTCTAATTCCTTTAATCTCTTTCTCAACTATTATTGCCGAGGCTAGTGTTTCTAATACAATATTGAAAATAATAAGGTGATAATTGGGCAACCTTCTTTACTCAGATCTTACTGGAAAGGTTCAGTTTTCCCCATTGCATATGATGCTTACTGACGGTTTTAAATATATGCTCCTGACTATTTTAAGAAAAAGTCCATTTATTCCTATATTCTCAAGTGTTTTTATTAGGAATGAATGTTGGATTTTATCAAATGCTTTTTCTGCATCTATTCAGATGATCATATGGTTTTTGTTAGTTTGGTTATTGATATAGTCGATTATGCTAATAGTTTTCCTAATATTGAACCAGCCCTACGTTCCTGGTATAAATCCTACTTGGTCAATGTATTATCCTGGGATGGTTTCTGTAATCTTTTAATATTTTATTTAAGATTTTATCATCAATATTCATTAGGGAGATTGGTCTATAATTTTCTTTCTCTGCTTTCAGCCTACCTGGTTTAGGTATCAGTACCATGTCTGTGTCGTAAAAGGAGTTTAGTAGGATTCCTTTAATCCCTATTTTTTCAAATAGTTTATATAGCATTGGAGTTAATTGTTCTTTAAATGTTTAGTAGAATTCACTTATTCCTTCCCTTTTCATTTTTCCCTTCTCACTTTCCAATGAGGTGGGAGAAGTTTCAGCATAAATTGAATATGTCTAAAATTTTTCTCTTAAAGCCAATTCTGATGGCTTGTAAACATATTTTTGTAGTAACATAAATACTGCATTCACAGAACATTTATTAAGCACCTAGTCCATGTAACATACTATATTAGGCTCTAGGAAAAATGTTGAGATAAATAAGACATGGTTACTGGTTCCAAAACTTTACAATCTACTGAGAGAATTAATGACAAATCACTTAATAAGTACTTATTATGTGAAAAGCACTGATGAATACTAGTAGAAAATTAAGATGGTCTCTGCTCTCAAGGAACTACTTATAGTGGCCCTTAGGATGCACTGAAAAAGATTATAATGCATATTCTTTAATATCATTCCTATTGATAAAATAATATTTCTTTTTTAAGATTTTTATTTAGTATTCTATTTTTCACAAATTACATTTCAAAACAGTTTTTTGACATTCATTTAAAAATTTTGAGTTCCATTGTTCTCCCTTCCCCCCTTTTGAAATATAAGCAATTCAATATAGGTTTTACATGTGTAGTCATGCAAGACATTTCCATGATAGTCATGTTGTGAAAGAAAACATAGACCAAATAAACAACCCTTGAAACTAAAGAAAGCAAAAAAAAAAAAAAAAAAAAAAAAAAAAAAAAAGGATGTTTAATCTGTATTCAGACACATCAATTCTTTCTTTGGGTTTTGAGAGCATTTTTTAATCATAAGACCTTCAGAGTTCCCTTGAATCATTGTATTGCTGACAATAGTTAATAACATTCACAGTTGATCATATGACACTATTGCTATTTTGTTTTTACAAAGTACATTTCAATTTTATGGAAGTTTTTTCATGTTGTTTTGAGAGTATGCTAATTATCATTTTAATAATACAATAGTATTTCATCTTATTACATATCACAATTTATTCAGCCATTCCACAATTAACATCTCCTCAGTTTCCAATTCTTTGACCCAAGAAAAGAGCTGCTATAAATATTTTTGTATATATAGGTAGTTTTCCTTTTTAAAAAATCTCTTCTGGACCATAGATCTAGTAGTGGTATTACTAAGTCAAAAGCTGTGCAGTTTTATAGCACTTTGGGCATAGTTCCAAATTGCTCTATAGAATGGATGAATCAGTTCACAACTGCACCATCAGTTTATTAATGTCTCATTTTTCCAACATTCTCTCTAACATTTATAATTTTCCTTTTCTGTATTATTTGACAGTCTAATAGGTATGTGATAATACCTCAGAATTATTTTATTTTGTATTTCATCAATCAGTATTGTGTTAGAACATTTTTATATGGCTATAAATAGCTATGATTACTTCATCTGAAAACTATTCATATCATCATCAATTAGGGATGGGTCTTATTTTTATAACTTTGGCTCATCTCTCTCTACATGTTTGAGAAATGAGGCCTTTATCAGAAAAAGAACTTGCTTCACATTTTTCACTCTTGCTAACTGTATTCCCCACCTCCATTTATTTTATTCTCTTTCCTTTCATTCTGTCCCTTGTTAAGTGTTTTGCTTCTGACTACCCCTCCTCCAATCTACCCTCCTTTCTATCAGCCTGTTACTCCTCCCCTCATTCTAGCTTGTAGGGTAAGATGGATTTCTATACCAAACTGAGTGTGTATATTATTCCCCTTTTGACCCTATTATGATGGGTTTCATTCCCCCTCTTCCCCTCCATGAGGAATTGCCTCTTTCATGTGTCATAATCTACCCCCCTCTACTTCTCTTTTCCCTTTCTTTCCAGCACATATCTCTCACCCCTTAATTTTATTTTTAAGACGTCAACCCTTCACATTCAACTAACACCTGTTTCTTTTACCTTTATATACTTCTATATGCCTAAATAATTTCTTATCAGTTACAAATAGAAGAATACATATAGAAATGTAAGAAGATTAACTTTGTTGAGTTCCTTATTATTGTATTCGAAAGTCAAAATTTCTATTCAACTCTGGTTTTTTCATCAAGAATTCTTGAATTTCCTTTATTTCATTAAATATCCATTTCCCCCCTGAAGGATTATACTCAGTTTTTCTGGGTAGGTGATTCTTGGTAGTAATCTTAGCTCTTTTGCTCTCTGGAATATCATATTTCAAGATTCTAGGCTTTTAATGGAGAAGCTGCTAAATTCTGTATATTTCTGACTGTGATTCCATGATGTTTGAATTGTTTCTTTCTGGCTACTTTTAATATTTTCTCCTTCACTTGGGAGCTCTGGAATTTGGCTATAATATTCCTGGGAGTTTTCATATTGGAATCTCTTTCATGAGGGAATAAGTGTATTCTTTCAATTTCTATTTTATCCTCTGGTTCTAGAATTAATCAGGGTAGTATTCCTTGACACTTTCTTTCTTTCTTTTCCTTTTTTTTTTGGATCATGGCTTTCAGGTAGTACAATATTAAAATTTTCCCTCCTGATCTGTTTTCTAGATCAGTTGTATTTCCAAGAGATTTCACATTGTCTTCTATTTTTTCATTCTTTTTATTTTATTTTATTGTTTCTTGATTTCTCATAAAGCCCATTTGCTTCTATTTGTTCAATTCTAATTTTTAAGAAATTATTTTCTTCAGTTAGCTTTTCCATTTGTCCAATTCTACTTTTAAAGGAGTTGTTTTTCTTCAGAGGGTTTTTCCCCCAATTTGGCCAAAATTGGATTTTTGTACTTCCTTTACTATTTAGTCTAGTCTGGTTTTAAGATATTATTTTCTTCAACATTTTTTGGCTCTCCTTTACCAGACTTTTGACTTAATTTTCCCATTACTTTCTTGTTTCATTCTCATTTGTCTTCCCAGTTTTCCCTCAATCTCTCTGACTTGATTTTCAAAATCATTTTTGAACTCTAACATTGTCTGAGACCAATTTATATTTTTCTTGGGGGCTTTGGATATAGAAATGTTGACTTTGTTAACCTTCTGAGTATGTGTTTTGATCTTCCTTGTCACCCATAGTAACTTTCTATTCTTAGAATCTTTTTCTGTTGTTTGCTCATTTTCCCAGTATATTAATTGCCTTTTAACGCTTTGTTAAAGTAGGTCGATGCTTCCATAGTGGAGAGTACAGTTTCTCAAGGTTCAGTGGTTTTGTGCATCTGTTTTTTTTAGAGATCCTTCTAAGGACCTGTAACTTTTCAGTTCTTCTCAAGGTAATATGATCCAAGGAACTGTGTATTTAGTACCCTCCTGGCCTCTGCTCTAGTCTATGAGTGATCACAAGCACTCTTTGTGGAACTATGAGGAAGGTTTGCTCCACTATGACTGCAATTTTTGGTGGGCTAAAGCCCCTCCTTGCCCTGGGATTCCCACCTAAGACTATGACCTAGATCTAAGTATGGGCAAAGCAATAGAGCCCTGCCTCGATGCTAGCAAAGAAATTCCTATAATCTCCTTCTGACAGTTGTTTGACTCTTACCATCTGGGCTGAGAGCACTGGAAGCCAAAACTGAGGCTGCTGTTGTGAGTCACTGGCTCCTGATTTGTTGGGCCTGGGGCTATGCTGATATGGTTTGCACTGGCCAGTGCTCCACTCTTACCCTGGCACAGCAGACCTTTCAAGTTGTTCTAGGCTGGAAAATTGTTTCACTTTGCCTTATTATGGGTTTTGCTGCCCTAGAAAATCAACATTTAAAGGTATTTGAAGGGTTTTAGGGGAGAGTCGGCAAGTCCCTGCCTTTACTCTACCATCTTGGCTCTGCCTCAAACTCATTTATCTATTTCTGTTAACCAATCGACATTATTGAGAAATTTGATGATGAGAGCATTCTTTTCTGGGTTTTTGGTAACTGTGGCTATTGAGGAAATAGGGCCTATAGAGGGAAGTTTTAGCTATATCTCTGTTGGTGACATGTCCTGGTGCAGCAGAGCTGGAAGCAGGACCAGTGATCTTGGGATTCGTGGAGTTTCTGTGATATCTTCCATTTAGTGGCAGTTGGTATTGGTGATGGAAGGTCTGGCTGGCCCCTTCTTCCATAAAAGAGACCTCTCTATGATAATGGATATGGAGACTCTGCCAGAATTAAGACCAGTGCTGTAAAGAGAGGGATATTCAGAGATTAGCATCTTGAACTTTTTCCACCAAAGTCTGATGAGAGGTGGGAGCTAACGTGGTGATGGTAGTTTGACCCACTTGGCACATGGTTCCTGCTTATTCCTCAGATGACTCATTTGTCTTATTGATAGCAATAATATGTACCTTGAGAAAAGTTATGATAAACAGAATGGGAGAACTCTGAATGACAAGACGACAAAATAACATGAGATCAGATGAGGGGAAAATTTCCATCACAAAACATTCTCTTTCTGTCATTTTCTGATGGTATACAATATAGAAGGAGGAATTAGCCTATTAATAAAAGCATCACTTTTTTCATTCTTAAAATGAGGGGTTTCATGTAAATTTAATAAATTTATAACAATAGCACAATAATAATAATAAACATTAGTTAGACAGTAATTTAAAATGTTCAAAGCACTGTGTAACCATTACCTCGTAGTGAAGGTTTTTTTTTTTTAACTTCCTACATTACATGAACACTGATAATAATGAAGCATCTTTCTACAAACTTTAAGCCTTACAAAGTACCTTCCCTACAACCATCATGTGATGTAGAATGTTACAATCTCAATTTTAAAATGAAGACATAGATCCCATAGGGATTAATTAAAATGTCCATTGTTGTACAAATGATAAATATTGAGACTAGGATTTGAACACAGATTTTGGACTAGCTGCCTAATACCGTGCTATAAAATTGTGTATCGCTAAGGCTATACACATTTTGTTCTAAAACAATATACATTAATTTAGTGAAATGAAGCAAGGACATAGACACCTTCCATCTAAACATGTCATAAGTGTTAATGCTTAGTCATTGGCATTGGTCCCAGGTACTGTCTGTTGCTGGTGGCAAGGCACTGATTTTTAAGCCTGAATTTTGTGTCTTTTCTTTAACTTTCATATCCAGGTCAAGCCAACCTTCACATGCACTGAAGCAATAAAACAAGTTGACAAGAAACTTGCCTATTTGATTTTGGTATATGTTAGACATTCTAAATCTGAAAGGGGGGAAATCAAAACCAGGCATTAAAGATGACCTAGCTCTCAATGAAAGACTAAGTCAGTTATTTATGGGTTGTAGCTTCATTCAAGGTCTGGTCTTGGGGGTAGAGAAAATTGAACCGATTTCTAGGAGCAGACTTTACAGTTCTATTGACCCCATTAGTCTTCAGCAGTATGTTGAACAATGTTCAGTACCATCAGAAAAGGATGACCATACTGATAAATGATGTACTGAAAGAAATACCATACGGAGTTAGAATAATGGTCTGTCCATCTCAGTTACTTTGCTAATTGCACCAAGACATATTTTGTAGATTTTGTCTCATAGTATTGCCACTGAGTCAGAACTATTTTCCAAGCATACGAAAGTCACCTTAGAATAGTCTTAAGCTATAGAGAAATTTAGATCAATATTGATTTGAAAAGTTTCCATACCAATGAAGTTCTATAATATTAAAGTAACAGCATGAAAGTATGATCATACTTCGAAGATCTGGAATTTTTCATATATGATTACTTCCTCTCTACCAAAATAGATTGCATCCACTTTAGTAATTTAGTAGATAACTTTTGAGAGTCTCTATGGCTCACAATTTTTCACTGATGAAAAACTTCTTCAAGCTTTGTTCAGTTGGTTCTGAGGTCCTACCTCTGGGCCTGAATTCAAAACCTTGGCAGTTTGATCAGGGCTATGCAACCTGTCAGAATTTGAATTTTGCTGTCATTGTCTTCTAGGACTTTGGGCTGCTTCCACCCTATAGTGAGACATTAAGGAAGGACTTTAGAAGAGGGTCTTAGGATAAAACTGATGGTCAAAGCTAAGTTCTCAAAAATATTAAGTGATCCAAAGAGGCTAAACAAAAGGATTAAATTACATTTCTCATATTTACAGAACTTGAGAGTAGTAGAGCTGGGAGTCTAGTATTCCTTCCTTACAAAAATCATGTTGCCATCTTCCCAGTATTTACTTTGTTTTTTAGTGATCTTACCCTTTATAGATTCTATATGCCCAAACCCTGCTTTTAATGATAACATTATATTTCACTTCTGAACAACCTCAAGATTTTCACCTTTAGTAATAATAAAGTACATTATACTTTATGTATAAGCTTTTCCTCTCAGTGTTCTTAAAACAATATTGCACTTTCTTTGCAGCTCTTCATACCCTCCCTCCCATGAAATGATATTTAAGGAACCTCCTACTGCCTACATATTGCTGTGAACCATTCCTGTAGTTACACGAGATTCCAAACAGTGGAATTAAATTTCTTAAAGCAATAGTGTCCAGTAACCCTGTCAACAGAAATGAAAAATTACATAATGTAAGGAAAATAAGATTTGAGTCACACACCAAGAAATGTGATTTGCCTGGATGCTAGATGACTCTCTGACCAGAGTGAGAAATTATCCAAAAGTAACACATGTGGCAATGCTGTGATGTGGGAAAGAATAAAAGGAAGTCTATGGCACGCTATTTTTCTTCATAAAACAGCCTGGAAAGCTATTTGAGTTGCCTCTGGTAATGTGGCCAGCTGGGCTTTGTGAATAGTCAGAGATATAATCAAGAAACTTATGAAAATGCAGAACTTTGCTACATATTAAAAATCCTGTCATGAAAAGGATTCTCAAAAATATAGAAAGTGAAATAGCTGTAAGTATGGGGACAGAAAGCACAAAATAACAATGCTGATTGATTTCCTATAATTAAAAACTAAGTCAAAAATATTCTGCATGAATACTGAAGCCAATATTCAGGTAGATCTATGATCTCATTGCTGTGAAAGTTCCTTCTAGAGTTTCAGAACATAATTTAGACCTGACTAGCCTGAATTGTCAAGGTTCTATCATACATTCACCACAGGTTATGCCTTCAATATGCCAATTATTTTTCATCATTCTCACCATGTAACCAGACCATCTTCTTTTTCCATTGCACATTTCTTTGACAACATTCTTTGCTTAAATCAATGAACATTTATTAAGTGCCTGCGATGTGCCTGGCACAGTATTCCATCCTTAATTTTTCTTTCCTCTATTTTGAGGTGGGTAATGATTCAATGGATCAAGTTCTGGTGGTGAAGTCAAGAAGATATGAGTTCAAATTTGGCCTCAGTTATCAAACTGTGCATACCCTTTGACCCAGCAGTGCTACTACTGGCCTTATACCCCAAGGAGATACTAAAGAAGGGAAAGGGACTTGTATGTGCCAAAATGTTTGTGGCAGCCCCGTTTGTAGTGGCTAGAAGCTGGAAACTGAGTGGATGCCCTTCAGTTGGAGAATGGTTGGGTAAATTGTGGTATATGAATGTTATAGAATATTATTGTTCTGTAAGAAATGACCAGCAGGATGAATACAGAGAGGCTTGGAGAAACTTACATGAACTGATGCTGAGTGAAATGAGAAGAACCAGGAGATCATTATATACGTCAGTAACGATACTGTATGAGGATGTATTTTGATGGAAGTGGATTTCTTTGACAAAGAGACCTAATTCAGTTTTAATTGATCAATGATGGACAGAAACAGCTACACCCAAAGAAAGAACACTGGGAAATGAATGTAAACTGTTTGCATTTTTGTTTTTCTTCCCAGGTTATTTTTACCTTCTGAATCCAATTCTCCCTGTGCAACAAGAGTTGGTTCTGTACACATATGTTGTATCTAGGATATACTGCATATTCAACATATATAGGACTGCTTGCCATCTAGGGGAGGGGATGGAGGGAGAGAGGGGAAAAATCGGAACAGAAGTGAGTGCAAGGGATAATGTTGTAAAAAAATTATCTTGGCATGGGTTCTGTCAGTAAAAACTTATTATAATTTAAAAAAAAAACAAATTTGGCCTCAGACACATTCTAACTTTGTGACCCTACGCAAGTCACTTAACCCTGTTTGCTTCAGTTTTCCCAAATGTAAAATGGGGATAATAAGATCCTCACCTCATAACACCTACCTCACAGGATTGTTGGAAGGATCAAAGGAAATAATGTTTGAAAACTGCTTAGCATTTAACAAACATGAGTCTCCTTATCCCCTCCTCCATAGGTTTTCATAATTTATTATGCACTACATGATCTACTTTCCCATAGCCTTCTGAGTGATACTCAATTTAAATTCTTCAAAAACTACATGACTCACAGCCATACAACACCCTCAGCAGAATATCAGTGGGTTTTTTTTAAAATGCTCCTTCTTTTCAGGGAGAAGTATATGTGAAGACCACGTTATTACCCTGAATACTTTAAAATCAGCCAGAGTCAGGATAAGCAAAAGTCCTTGATCTTTATTCTTTGTTGAAGGGAGAGGAGAGAGGGTGGACACAGGAATCTTCTCTTTCTTCCATGGCCTGCCAGAGTCACCCTTGCTTGTCCTACTCCACCCTTTCATCTCTCCTCCAAATCTCTCTATAGGCCAATAGATTGAGCCAGCACAGAATGGTGGGGCAGGCCATTTTCCAAGCAAATGTTAATAGAGTATTGTCCAATTGGTAATTAGCCTTAAGTGCTCAGACTGACCTCAGTGCATCTACTCAGAGATTCAGCCCATTACATCTCCCACTTTCTTTTGTTTTAGAACACAGGTGGTCAAGCCATCCCTGACTTCTCAGGGAAATGAAAACTCCAAAAGGAGGTGATCACACCCCCCTGACTTCTCAGGAAGGGAGGTGAGAGCACTAAAAAGATGATCATACCCTCCTTGACACCTCAGGAAGGGAGATGAAAAACACCAAAGGGAAGTGGGGATTGCTAGCAGGGTTCTGGGCTGAAGAGTCTTATTAGAAACAGGTATGCACAAACCCATCAGCATGGGAGGTATTACACAAGCACATAGCAATAATGCACATGGTATTAGTGATCACTCTCCCCACAGACAGTGCAGGCTTGATGTGGTGTAACAAACATGAATTGTACATGCAAGTAGCGGTATAACAAACAATATGAATCAACATGGTATTGTAAAAGATTTCCAAAAGTCCTAGAAGGAGGAGGGTATGTAAACAACAGTCACACATACCCCTTCTTCAGCAGCCAAGAGATAGTCCAAAACCAATCTATTGTCCATTGCTTCATGTGCCAGGGAATCCAATGATCCCCACAAGTTTTTGAAGTCCTGCAGCAGTCTTTTTATGTGTTAGGGAATCCAATGATTCCAGCAGATTTTGAAGTCCTGCAACAGAAAATCCAATGATTCCTGAGGGCTTTCAAGTCCTATAACAGTCTTATCATGTCTCAGAGAATCCAATGATTCCTGATTGTTGAAGTCCAACAATTTTTGATGTCCATGAGTCAAACGTCATAACTGCCATGCTCTTTCAGTGGTGGGCACAGTCAGTGACGGAACCATGCGATGTTTCTTGGGTCTTCTCCTTCTTTGCAAGGGTCTGTTCCCTCTCTCTCCTATGGACAAAGCGAATACGGCTTGTTGGCATCCATCTGATTCCTTCTCCACCTGTAGGATACAGGAAAACCCTCTCCCCCAAGTAGTTAACTTATCTGGTCCCTTCCATTCACCACTTTCTCGGTCTCTCCACATCACCTGGCAATTATCTAAAGATAGTGGAGCTGCTCACACTGGACACTGACCTTCTGGTGGGTTATAAAACCTGTCTGCCAGAGCCAGTGCATCTTTGTCAAAAATCAAGAAGTTAATATATAAAGGTTAGATTTAGAAGTTTTCTAGAGTTACCTGTGGCTCCCCCTTTCTTTTGTTTTTGGAGGAGCATCTTAATGTCTCTGTTTCTCCTCTCTACTATAGCCTGTGCTTGAGGATTAAAAGGTATGCCAGTGGTGTGTAAAATCTTATACTGTGCACAAAAGTGTGTAAAAGTATATGCAGGTCCATTGTCTGTTTTTATTGCTTGTGGCACACCCATAATTGCAAATGCTTGGATAAGGAATTCAGTGACCACTCGGGCTGTCTCTTTTGCTGCTGGCATTGCAAAAGTGAATCCTGAAAAGGTGTCTACCACAACATGGATAAAAGACAGGCGACCAAAAGATTTATAATGGGTCACATCCATTTGCTAAATTTCATTTGGTCTCAAACCAAGAGGGTTCTTCCCTGTAGGCAGTGTAGGAGCGTGGAAAGGAAGGCAAGCTGTACAGACTCTTAGTACTCCTAGCTCCTAGCTTCCTCTCTTGTTATTCCAACTTGTAAACATAAAGCTCGAGCAGCCTGATAATATTTCAAATAAGATTCCTGGGCTTCTTGAAATAAAGGAATATTGGCCAACATGATTAGAAGGCTATTTACCTTTGAATTACCATCAAAAATAGGACTGGAAGTCCACTATGAGAGCAGACATGCAAGATATAAATTTTACCTGGATGCTTTCTCACTTGCTCTTGAAGTTCCTAATATATTAGAGGCTACACATTTTACATGGGCTGTGGCAATTCTTTGTACCACATCTACTGAATAGGCCGAATCAGATATTATATTTATATCTCCTGGATAATAAAAGCTGGAATGATTGCATACAATTCATTCTGCTGAGTGCACCGAAAGGAGTTCTGACTATTCTCTTTATAGTTAAGTCACAAGAGTATACAGTGCAAATATTATGTTTGGATGTATCTGTACAGATAGTTGGTCTTTTAAGAGGAACTTTAGAACCTTTTTCTTCAAAAATCCATTGCCAGTTATGTAATAATCTGGTTATCTTTAATGGAGACCTGTGTGTAAAATTTGGAGCCATACCTAATAAAATTTGCCACTGTGGCATGGTTTCACAGCACACATTAATTTGTGTATTAGTATAAAAGGTGTATATCTTGTCTGGTCTTATCTCAGATAATTGTACTGCTTGTTTAATGGCCTTTAATAAAATTCTAGCCATAAGCATTGGGTAGGGATTAAGGCTTTGTTCTGGTTGTGCTGGGAGGTTCACCCACTCTATCACTTGTCTCCTTGATGAAGGATTGCTGTGGGCGTTTCTTGTGTAGCAAAAACTGATATTTCCAAGGGGTTTTGAGTGACTCTCTCATCCACATTGGATAAAGCCAGTTCAACTTTTCTCAAAGCCTCTTGAACTTCTTTTGTAAGCTGGTATAGTGCGTTTAAAGCACTGTCTCCTCTTAAAATGTCATATAATGGTTGCAATTGATAGGTAGTCAAGCCTAACACTGGACGTATCCATTGGATATCTCCTATCAATTTCTGAAAGTCATTTAAGGTGTTTAGCTTCTCTGTTCTTAAGGAAAGTTTTTGTGCTGTAAGCACCTTAGGGTATACTTCATATCCTAAATATTGAAAAGGAGCATGTCTTTGAATTTTTTCTGGAGCTATGTACAATTTGTAGTTCCTTAGTGTTTCTATGGTCTTTTGTAGACATGCTTCTAATATTTGTTCCTCAAGTGCACATCCCAATATATCATCCATGTAATGTAATAACATTACTTTTGGGAATGCTTTTCTTACTGGAGCAAGAGCAGCAGCAACATACATTTGACACATAGTAGGGCTGTTTTTCATTCCCTGTGGCAAAACTGTCCATTCATATCTTTTATAAGGCTCAGCTAAGTTAATACTGGGCACTGAAAAGGCAAATCTTTTCATATCCTCCTTATCTAGAGGGATAGAATAGAAATAATCCTTAATGTCTATAACCCAAAGAAGCCATTCTCTGGGCAATTGAGTAGGAGATGGAAGTCCAGGCTGAAGAGTTCCCATAGTTTCCATCTGTTCATTTACCTTTCTTAAATCAGTCAACATCCTCCATTTTCCAGATTTCTTTCTTACAACAAATACTGGGAAATTCCAAGCACTTAGAGAAGATTGTAAGTGTCCTTGGTCAAGTTGCTCCTGTACTATTTCTAATAAGACCTAAATTTTATTGCTACCTAAGGGCCACTGTTCTCTCCACACTGGTGTATCAATTTTCCATTGGATAGGAACAGGTGAAAGTGTTGGTAGGCCTTCAACAGCAGCCCTGCCTAAAAAACCGATGTACTCATTTTCAACCCTAATTGTTGTTAAATGTCTCTTCCCCACAGATTGATGGGGATTTTTTCAATTATAAAAGGAGTAAAAACTCCTGCTTCACCTTCAAAAGTCCATCTCAAAGGGGTAGCACTAATTTCAGCTGCTATTGATCCTCCCATGCCAGAATGTAGGTGTCTGCCTTAATCTTTGGCCAGTGACTAGACCAATTGGAATCTCTAATGATTGTATGATCTGCACCTGTGTCTACCAATACTTCTAATGGTAGGCCATTTATATAGATAGTGAGCATAGGTCGGTCAGCTGTCACAGCTGCTGTCTAGTATATTCCTGGATTTTGTTGCTTGGAGTCAGAATCTGGGTGACTATCACCAGGCTGCTTATTAGGATTCTGTATGAGTAAACCTGATGCTGCTATTTCTCCTGGGTGATAAGTCACACATTGTCTACCTGTATTGGTGACTGTGATATTATCTAAACATTCCCCAGTTTCCCACATCAGTGTGTGGATGGACACTGTTTTGTACATACTCTCAGGAGGTGAAATGGTCAAGCCTACTGTGCCTGGAGGCAAGGGATCTATAGGCTGGAGAGGAATAGATTTCACCTCTCCAGGGGGTATCTCAGTTGTCCCAGCTACATCTTTTCTCCCCAGTTGTAATCCCTTTCTCCAATCAGATGGCTTCCTGGCTGATTGGTCATGTCTGGGTACTGAAATTCTAGGCACTCTCTGGGTGCACCCATTGGCTGCCATCATGCCCCAAGTGTTTTTTGTCTTGGGCCCTGGGGCTGGGCCCCTCATCCTGTGTCCTTGAATCAGTCTACATTCTGAGGCCCAATGGAAGCCTTTGTTGCATTTTGGACATAGGGTATTGGGTCTTGTTCTCCCACCCTGTTTTCTCATTCTGTCTCTATGCCAACATTGAGCTTCAGATGCCCTACTTTACCACACTGAAAGCATTGACGTGTCTCTCTCTAGAAGTCCCTTGCCAGAAGGGACCTGTCTTCACATGTTGGTATCTTGGGAAGTCTGCATCATAGCCTGGCTATAAAAGGCATTCGTGCCCACTGTGACACAGCATGTTATGATCTCATCTAAAGGAACATCCTTGCGCAGTCCTAGTATTATTCTTCTACAAACCTCATTAGCATTTTCTTTAGCAAGTTGCCTTATCAAAATGTCTGTTACTGCATTTTCACCATTAGTTCGTATGACAGCTGTCTGCAAACGTCCCACAAAATCAGCAAAGGGTTCATTTGATCCTTGTGTTATTTTTGTGAAGGCTTCATCCTTGTCGTTTTTATTGTGGAGGGAAGCCCATGCTTTGATAGCAGCAGCAACAATTTGCTCATATGCTGCTATGGTGTAATTAATCTGTACTGAGATGTCTGCATAAGAACCTACACCTGTTAGTTAGTCATAGGTGATTGGAGTATTAACTCCACTTTGACTATTTTGTTGGGCTTGTATCCTACAGAGCTCACTATATTCAGAAAGCCACAACAAGCTT
This sequence comes from Sarcophilus harrisii, assembly GCF_902635505.1. Taxonomy (NCBI): domain Eukaryota; kingdom Metazoa; phylum Chordata; class Mammalia; order Dasyuromorphia; family Dasyuridae; genus Sarcophilus; species Sarcophilus harrisii. The sequence continues at coordinate 162,334,253 of NC_045427.1, forward strand.
TGTCCAGGTTCTAAGTATGTCCTTGCTATAGATTTCCAGTCACTAGGGGTTAAGACTTTATAAGCCAAATTCTATAATAACATCTTAACATAAGCTGATGTAGCCTCATAAAGAGTACAAGCCTTTTTCAGGGCTTTGAGGATTTCTGTATCAAAAGGAACGTATCTTCTACTTTCTTGACCTGAAGAGTCAAACTATTGAGTCACCAGATACATGCCCAGTTTCAGATCACCTGTATCCCTCCCTTCCTCTGTGACTTTAAATAGTGCTTTTTGCAATCTAGTCATAGGAATGGGTGATTGCTGGGGGGTAGGTGCTGGTGGTATCACCGTCCCTCGCACTACTCCTCCCCCCTCTATCCTGGAAGGTGGAGTTGATGGGGTTGTGTCAATTATCTGCTCCTTAGGCAGGGTTGAAGCTTCCTGATGAGAGAATCACCACACCCTTGAACGTCATTTAAGTCTCCATGCCCTCCTGTGATATGGTCATTAAACTGTTCTTTGTCTTCCTCTTTTTCCTCATACTTTTTCATCTAGCTGTTCCTAGAACTTTTCTTTTTCTATAATTTGCAGGATTCTTTCAGGCCAACTGTATTATGTTGTATACATAGAATACTTCGTTGGAAATTGAGTGAGGATCTTTAACATTGTAGTATTTGCATAGGTAATTCGCATAGACCCTATTTCCTGGTCACTGGGGACTTCTTCAGTGAAAGTAGGGTCCTTGGTTCCACGTTGAGCACCAAATGTGAAGATCATGTTAGCACCTTGGATACTTTAGAATCAGCTGGAGTCAGGATAAGCAAAAGTCCTTGGTCTTTATTCTGTGTCTAAGGGAGAGGAGAGGAATGGACACATGAATCTCCTCTTTCTTCCACCACCCAGAGTCACCCTCATTTGTGCTACTCCACCCTCTAATCCCTCCTCCAAGTCTCTATAGGCCAACAGATTGAGCCAGCACAGAATGGTGGGGCAGGTCACTTTCCAAGCAAATGCTAATAGAGTATTGTCCAATTGGTAATTAACCTTGGTTATCCAAGTGCATCTGCTCAGAGATTCAGCCCTTTACAAATACAGAATTAGTAAAGAGAACTTTGCAATTTTTCACAGTTAATCAATTCTGCTCCCCTCTTTTTAAAAATCTGATCTCAAGTAATTATCTATTTGCAGGATCTAAGAGATATATACAGATGAATGAAAATATTCAAACAACAAGATTATCTCTGTTATAACATTCAAGCCATTTCTAATAGTTTATATAGTCACCTGATTAAAAGAGAGCCTTTAATAAGCCTAAATCACATTATTTAAAAACAGACCAACAATTATTACAGTTGGATTTTGAATTCTATGTAATTTTTCTTTGAATATGTGATAGTAAAGATGTGATCTTCTGCAGAATTTAACTTGTGAAGGACTGGGTGTTTCTTTCAAATGCCATTATTGAGAATGATCTTGATGTGTATGTAAATTATTCTCATAAAAATATTATTCATATGTGAAAATATACATAGAGATCAGTAGTTGATAATGTCCTCTGAGCTTTCTTTTTTGCTATTGAGGTCCAAAATTCTTTTCCTTGTCTTGGTATCTTCTCCTTTGATTTATTAGAAATAAAAACTTGTGTCCTCACAATTATCTTGCCACCAAAATGGATTGCCTTTATCTGTCTATTTCATCTAAAACAGCTGCTTTTCCCATCTTTGAGACCCTCCCTAGTTCCATTTCTACCTCCTTTAAAATAGAATCTGGTGCAGTGGTACTAGATTCCTTTGAAATATATTGGCTTTACTGTTTAAATAGTAAAAAAAAAAAAGTTATTAAAATTAAAATTTTTCTTTATATTCCCCATTTGTTGTTTTCTTTCCATTTTCATTCTTGCCAGGATATGGTTTTTTATTCCACTCCCTCTACTCTCAGCTTTGAGCTAGCTAGAACAAGAAATAGAGTTTTCTGATATTGACTGAATGTACATTAAATAAGGAAAAAAAAAATAGAGGTAAGAGTTTGAATTTTCTCCCGAGTCAATTTCCCTCTGTCATGAGGTGGTACTTAGTCCCCAAGAAAGAGCTTTTTAATCCTTTATTTAGTGAAGTGACCCTATGATTTGATATGTAGCAGTCACTAGTGGAGAACTGTTTTCTATTTCATCTGCTTCTTTTCCAGCTCACAGGCAAAATGGACATGAGGGCTAAATAAGTAAATAGGCATACTCTGATGATAGGGAAAGCTTGGTGTGTTCTGCCAGATGTTGATAAATTTATTTCATTGTTAGTATCAGACACAAAGAAGAAAGGATCTAGGATTAAACCCTGTAGGTTTTTCAAGATATGCCATCCCTTTTCCTTTAATATTACATGTGGCATTTTAGATTTGATTAATTTAAATTTTAAAGTAGTATGAGATTCTGACCAAAAGATTATAGTCCGATGGACATTAGGATGAATATGAATTTAATTGTTTTTACTCCATTTTTATTCATGGCATATTTGGGATTTGTAAATATGGAATTGATGGGCAATGTAACCATATCTTTATAGCATACAATCTGACTAGAAAAGCAGTAGTTGAGGATTTAACACATAAGTCTTTGGGGTTCTTTTTCTTGGTCTTATTCTCTACTCTTCTACCAAGCCAAAAGACATGGGCTCCTCTGTTCTGAGTCTGGGCCCAATGAGTCCCTTAAGGTTCTTCTAATATATCAGGCAGCTATATGGTATACCTCATTATCTTATTAATCAATATCCATCATTTTATATTCATGGGAAATTTAGTAGCATTATTCAATTTTTAGACATATATTGTTTTAGGTTCTAGATTTATTACTTTAGGTGGTACAGTAAAGAAGTACTCAAAATAGAAAGATATAAGTTCAATCTATCCCTAGATATCTGCTGTCTGTGCTACTCTGAGCAAATCAAGTCAGAACCTTTTTCCCTCTCTCTGTCCCAATTCCATGTAAGGGGATAGAAGAGGAATCTGAAAAGAGTACAAAAATAGAATCTTCCTTTTAGAATTATTTTGAAGATAAAATAAATAATATTTGTCAGGCATTTTGCAAATCTAAAAGTGCTATAAAATATTATTATTAATATCTTTCTGCTGAGCTAGGGATTTCATAATATTGCAAGTTTCATGATATACATTAAAAACTCTTTATTTCTTGAGTGGGATTTTTTTTTTGATGGAGTTCAGCCTGTCAGACTCTCTCATGACTTATACTTTAACATTTTTCTGTGACTATCATAGGACAATAGGCCTTACAAGGGGCACAGAGACAGAAAGTGGAATCGAAGTCACGTTAGTCAGCTTTAGTTGATTCTCCTATAATGACCCCATACTTGGACAACCATGAAATCAGCTGAATTTGGGGCTGGCTAATTGTTAGAGTAAGTAAAGGAGTCAGAGAGCAGAGAAGCTACATATGTATTGAAACCTACTGGCTTGTGTATGTAGTGCAATAGACCATGTGATGAGGATGAGTAGAATTAAGTGTAAAACAGAGATTTGGCTATTGGGCTAGGAGGGGTGGTGTAGTTGAGTTGCCTAGAGTGGTGCTTCACCTTTTCCTCCCTATTTCATGATTGTAGCAAGCAATATTGTTCAAAGTGTTCAGCCTGGTCCAAGATCATGACTAAGGCTGCCCCAAAGAGTATATCCTGCATACACAAGAATTATAGCAAGCAGTAGTGAAAACCGTGGTCTAAAAGCTGTATATTTATATCATATCAGAGTCTAGGAGGCAGAGCAAAAAGGAACCTCAAAGGCCATCTAATCCAAATATGACTAAAAAATATTGCCCCACTCTCATCCTCCATGTCTGGAATTCTCTCCCTTTTCAGCTCTATGTCCTGGTTTTCTTGATGTCGTTGCCAAAGTTCCACCCTCTACAAGAAGTCTTTTGCTATTTCCCTTATTATTAGGACCTTCCCTCTGTCATTATCTCTAATCTAGCTTGTACATAATTTGTAAATAAATGTTTATATGTTGTCTCTCCTATTAGAAAGTGAATTCCTTGACAGAAGACTGTTTTTTTCTTGTTTTGTTTTTATTTGTTTTTCCTTCTTTTGTATCCCCAGAAAAAGTATTTGATTTTCTTCTTCTTTTTTTCTTTTCTTTCTTTTTTTTTTTTTTTGAGAAGCAATTTTGATTTAAGTGACTTGCTCAGAGTTACACAACTAGGAAGTGTTAAGTGTCTGAGGCCAGATTTAAACTCAGGTCCTCTTGACTCCAGGGCCAATACTCTATCTACTTTGCCATCTAGTTACCTCTTGAACAAGTGCTTGTTGACTTGATTCTACAACCTGTCTGACAGGTGGTCAATTAGCCTTTGCTTGAAGATGTCAAATGAGGGGTACATGTCTCCTGAAACAGTCCATTCCAATTTGCAAACCTCTAATCAGAGATTTTTCCTTGCTTATCTGTAACCTCTACTCCGTATTTCTAGTTTTGACTCTGGGAATAACTAGGAAAAAAATCTTAATTTTTTTTCAGATATTTGAAAAATATCATGTCCCCTTTCTTTTCTATAAAAGTAAATTCCTTCTATTTTTTTTAACTGACTCTAAAATGGTTCGGTGCTAATGCCCTTCAGCAACTAGGGTGTCTTTCTCAGACCATTTTCCTGTTTATGAGTGCCCTTTTTCTTGATGCAGTCTAATTAGGTTAAAATATAGTATTGCCTTTTTTATCCTGAATATAATGCCTCTCAATTCAATCTAAGATACAATTAACTGTAATGGTGCCATTTCACAGTCATATCAGACATATAATACAGCTCATCTCCATTGTTTTTTCCCTAGCTAAATTAATTCCCATTCTACTATCACCATCCAAGGGATGCCTAAAGTAAGTAAAGAACACAGGAAACTTGCTACCTCTAAATTCTATTCTAAGTTTTGCTACTTTATTCTCACTCTATTTATTCCAACCTTCCCTTAAGTTTTGACTATCTAAGCTTATTCTGATTCAGAACACAGCATGATGTGCCCCTAGATTTCCAAAAGAAAATAGTCTCAGCCCTTTGCCAGTTTGCAGAAGTATCCACATAAGCTTAACAACTAAAGTATGCAACTCAGCTGTAGAAACTAAGGAAATATTGCCAAATGATGCAAGATGTGTTATCTCATAGTTCGTATTGATGCAAAGTGGGGAAGAATCCAATATTAAAACCTTAGGCACTATAGTTACATCAACCTTTTTCCCTAAATATTATGTTTGGTATTTTAGGTTTGATCCCTTTAAATTTCAAAATAATGAAGAATTCTGATTGTAAGTTATAGTTGGATAGAATTTGAAATTAATGTAAATTCAATTGAATTTACTCTGTTATCATCTAGTTGGTCATACATTGTAACATCAGAATATTTGATGTTTCTGCCTAGTGAGACTAAGGAATAAAATAGGCGAACTTTTATGGGCGGGAAACTAAAGAGAAAAAGTACTAAGGGGATTTCAACACATGAGTCTTTGGAGTTCCTTTTCTTGGCCTTAGGCTTTCCTTCCACTGAGTCAATAGGACAAGGCAAGGCTCTCTACCTCTATCCTTTTTCCTCTCTATTATTAATGGCCCAAAGAACATTTCATGGCTCTTCTACTCTTGCCAGGGGATAACAAAGTCCATCTCCTAAAACTGGAACAGTAATTAGCCATTAATCAATTTCTGTAATGTAAATTATAGGATTTGTAGGAATACTATTAAAGCATGATTATATAAGGTGATGTAGTGGATAGAAATTGTTTCCCATGAGTCCGTTCAGTAGGAATTTCAAATGTACCATCATCCTAGCAAGTTTAGCCTCTTCCCTCCCTGAGCTATATCCTCTGGGCTTCCTTTAGGGGAACCTTTTGGCTTGACTCAAATTGATCTTCAGTAGCTGAGGATTCCTTCCCACCCATATTTTGGGCAGTAACTTTTAATTACTATTACTGTCACAATATCCCCTGTATACTTCAGTAAGAGTGTCACAGAGCAAATAAATGGATAAACCAGTTAAATACTCTTTCAAAACTTGGAAATGGTGAGGAAGATTTATGGCATTCTGAAACCAGTTTACTTTCATATCTCTTTTCATTAAGAAGCTTAGATGAGCCTAGTTTATATTTCCATTATAAGAGGTTTTTCAGTGAAATAAAGGTCCTTAAATCTTTCCCTCCCTTCCCCTTTCCCCAAATTGTAATCTGTCTCTGTCTCTGTTTCTCTGTTTCTCTCTCTCTCCCTTTGTCTCTGTCTTTCTGTCTTTCTGTTTCTGTGTCTTTGTCTCTCTGTCTGTCTCTTTTTTCCCCACCTCCAATGTACTTACTTCAGGTGAACCAATAAAAGATCAAGTAATATATGCACTTTCAAAATTATCACAGTCCCAAAAAAGACATGGGAAAACTTCAAGGGGTTTTAAAAATTTTCACTGTAATTACCACCTGACAGAAATATTTAGTATCACCAGTAAATTTTAACATATGCTACAATTAGTTTGAACTTTCCAGAGATGTATTCAAAGAAAACCAAAGGCTATTTCTGCAGTGATAAGGTTTTAAACAATGCACAAAATGTTTTTAGGAAATCAGAAATTTCATGTTTACCTAGACAAGGTCAGCATCAGGATACTGAACTAAGGCTAATATCTTATTAATATATAAAAAAATCTAATCTCTTTGTAAGTTTGGTCTTTTATCTGGGCATGTGTCGATGATGTTCAGTTTAGATAGGTACTAAATATAAAGCACTGGCTAGTGTTCTCATTAGAAAAGAACAATTTAAATAGTAGTTGATCAAAGTTAGATTTATGCTTTTATAGACAGTCATTTGACTTGTATGAGACCATATGTTTGATTACATGTATTAATACAGGAAAAAACACTGCCTGAGTCTAGTTCCCAGCTTTCATAACTGCAATTTAAATGCATTATAATTGTTTTACGAACACTAATTGTGTTGTAAAGTCACTGTTATATAAACAAATGATTATACTAGTCTATAAAAAAGGTACAAAAAAACTTGTATTTGTATTCTTCCTTTTACCAGACAATAGTTGGCCTTGTATATTTAAGTGAGAACCTGAAACCAAGTGAGTTCTGATTCTGAAGAGAAATACAATGTTCATTTGTTTTCTCAACATAGGTAGTCTTATGTTAAAAAATGGTTGAGATGCAATGGCACTGTGAGGAAAATTACACAATGTATAGTGTGTGTATGAAAACTGCTGTCCCTGTTGCACATTGATTTCAGTTTTTTTCATAAACATAAAACTATTCACCACTTATTTCCAAAATATTAAAGGAAAAGTCCAAATAGATAAAAAAAAAGGAGTGTCTTATGCCTGTTAGTATTAGGATACTGTCATGGTGTGAGTTTTCCCTCATCCTTTTTCAGGAGCTCCTTCTCTCATGAGACTTCAGTGATTTTTCATGAAATCTCAAACCTCTTTACCTAGATTATGAAAATTTGATTCTTATTAAGGGTGAAAGAAGTTTTCTTTTTAACAATGATTTGCTCCTACTTGATACAATGAATGTTTTCTTTATTTTTTGTGTGACATCTCGATTACAGTTCTGATAGTACAGGGCTGGAGGATGGGACATACAAGTTAGTATCACAATGGGATTAAGATCATAAGATTTAGAGGTAGGAGGCATCCCAGTCTAATAACATCATTTTGCAGAAAAAGATTGCCTTAGCTAAAGGTATAGACAGTATCCTTTTTGAACTTGTAAAGACATACAACTAGAAGAAATCATAAAATAGCAAAAGACCCTGATACACTAGAATTCCACAAGGGTGGAACCTAAGAACAAGAGATCGAATAGGAGTGAATGTAAAATTTAACACAGGCTTAAATATTAACTTGACAAATAAAAAATGCAGAGGTATACACATCAGGGAGTAGTTTGAGAAAGAGCTAGTGATTTTAGTGAACCACAAACTCTAAATGAGTTAAATGTGTTGTATGACAGCTAATGAGAAAGCCAAAGCAGATTAAAATGTGTAATGTTCATGAATAAAGAAATGGTAGTCCCATTGCCTTCTAGCCCAGTCAGGTTATGTGAAGTAATGTATTCAGTTATAGGTGCCGCATTTTATAGAAGACATTTTTAACCTGGATAGTGTTCAGAGGGAAGGCAACAACACAACAAAGTACTTTATGCCATGTGATGATTGAAGTAAATAGAAATGTTTAGTTTAGAAAAGAAAAAACTGGATTGGAGAGTTGGAAGGAGGAAAGGAAAGATATGAAAGCTGTCCTCTAGTATTTGGATGACACACAATCAAATGAGATAACATTCTGTCCTCAAGTATTTGGATGACACACAATCAAATGAGATAACATTTGTAAAGTGCCTGGCACATAGTATAATTTATAAAATGCTTTTTTCCCTTTCCTTCTCTTTGACATGACAAAAGATGAGATTTGTCAAGTTTTAATTCAGAAGGTAGAGATCAGAGAAATGTTGGAGAGTTATAGAGGTGAATTTTGGTTTGAAGTTAGGGGGGAAAGTTCCTGACAATTGTAGTTATGTAAAAGTGCAATGGACTACCTCAAGGGAAGAAGGGTTTCCTCCTAATTGCAAGCCTTTGAATGAAGGCTAAATAACCACTTAGGAGTGTTAAAAATTGAATGTCTTTTTTCAGATGCAAATTGTACTATATGTTCCTGATGGCTCTGCCAAAGTACAAATATGTGATTCTGCAAAACTATGACCTTAAGAGGTAGATCTTTGCCCTAGGTCACATGGATAGTAAATTTTATCACCAGGTTTCAATTCAGGGCTTCTGACTATAAATTCAGTGCTTTGGGGTACTCTGGCTCACTCAATCCTCAATTGTTAGAATAAATTTTAGCTCACCCCCCTCCCCCACCAAATTCATACAGCTAATTCCATCATTTACTCCCAGCATCATCCTTACTATGTTATTTTCAATTTCTTTCTTTCTGAAATGCAAAACACTATAGAGTCTATTGTATGGGATGGGTGCTAGAACCCCTTCCCCAAATTAACTAATCAGAGACATCTTCAGGTACAAAGAGAAAGCATTTATTTAGTCCCTGCAGGGAGAGGCCCAGACACACCTGAGAAGCATCTTAGCTTCCAACTTGTGCCCCGATCTAACAAGCCGGAAACAGTAAAACCGGTTAAATAGCAAAAGACCCAGCCTTTTCATTGAATAGACTAAAAGGAAGTAATCATTATTGACCAATGGTCATTAATGTTGTCTGCTTCCTGTGGGTTACATCACTTACTGTCACTGAATTAGGGTCTGACCTTTAGAAACTTCTAGGTCTTGCGATCATGTGATTTCTTGCAACCTGGGGCCCAAGGGTTCATATTCCAGCTCTGCAGACCCCGGGGAATAGGGATCACATGACTTAGGCCTAGTCTCATAGACTTTGAGAAAATTTCACCTGGGCAGTCCCATTCACTCCTTAGACAGTAATAGTTTCTATTCAGGATCCATTTGGCAAACACCAAAAACCTTAATTAAGAAAGGTCCATATTAGGACATTATTCTTTCTTTTGGGTTAGATCCCCAACCTCAAGGGATGGAGTAATGCCTCCTCCCTCCCCTCTTTGATCATAGTAATGAATAGAAAAATATGTTCTCTTTAGGATAGTTGAGAATAATTTCACATCTAATCAATATCATTGATAGACTACTTACTATTTCCACTGTATCCACATATCCTTTTGATATGTAGGCTAGTCTTCTAACTAAAACTTGTAATCCTTTCATCTTCTCAATTACCAAAAGTCAATTGGCCCTGTTTCTACTAGTTTCTGAAGTTATAAATGATAGGTTATGTTTATTGGAAGAGAGTAAGAACCATTACTCTATACAGAATTATAATAAGCAGTTCACTAACTCATGTAGTTTGTAAGGATTGAAGGAATCCTTGAGATTACTTGTCAAACCTCATCTTTAAAATTTTGAGATTATTCTAATTAGTTTTTTTAAAGTCCTTTCCAGCTCTATAATTCAATGAATCAAAGCCCAGTGTAATTTTTCCCTATCAGTTCCATGATATGAAGACAATATGGTAGCATGAAAAGTCTCATTACAAAAAGCTAGATTCAAGTTCCAGTCCAGGTACTGGCTCATTATATGCCTTTAGAAAAGTAATTTGGTATCTAAAAACCTCAATTTTGTTCATTCACAAATGAAACTTTTTCTAACATGCTGTCTGGCTCTGACCTTCTCTACTTATGTAGCATTTGTATGTGAAGACTGAAATCTTCCAGTTTTCACCATATGCCAATTTCCTGTGAGTTAAAGACTTGTTTCCATATGTGCTATATCATTTTAAATCCTCGGTTGTAGGTTTATTTTCTCATTGTAGTGAGAATTCAGTGTAGAATTTATGAGAACTGACCATATATAATGTACTTTTTGGGGAATGCCTTGCCTCATTTAAAGCCGTTTCTGATGTTTCTACCTAGATGAGTCATTGTATAAAATATGTACATTTGCTCAGGAATTGAATTCTCTTTTAAAAAAGGTTCTGATCCAATTCTAATCGACAACTAATGACTATTTTTTCAAGGAATATCATGAGATTTTATTTATTATTTAATGCTTTTTAATAAGCTTTTAAAAAAGTATTTCTATACTACTTTCTGTATTGTAACTATGTGTCTCATGATGCAGTCACAACCACCCACAAAAGTGAGTTCATGAGACAGCATTAGGAAAAAATCAATATGACTTTTGAATTAATTTTTCGAATTAATTTGAATTTTTAGATAGCCTCTATATATGTCAGAAGCATCCAGCTGACAAAATGAATAGAGTGCTGAACTCAGAATTCAAATCCAAGCTAAGCATTAGTATTTCTTCCTCCTTGTTTGTCTTCCTCCATGGTGAGGCAAATAACATTGGGCCTAGAGTCAAGGAGACAAGTTCAGATCTAGCTTCATACACTAGCTCTGTGAAGAAACCATTTAACCCCTAATCTGACTCAGTTTCCTCTTGTGTACAATGAAACAATAATTGCACCTATCTCCCAAGATTGTTTTGAGGATCAAAAGAGGTAATATTTATAAGGCACTTTGTAAATCTTAAGGCACTACATAAATATTAGTATATCTTCTTTTTTCTTCATTAATGTAAATGGCCAAAATTATTTATTTTATAAGGTTATTTAAAAAGTACCTATGGAATTGGTTTGCATCTTAGAGAAACCTAGTTAGCTATATCAAGAAAAGCAAATTGAACCAAGTGAGGACAGTACCTCAAAAACCAAAAGAGAAAATGATGGAAGAGAAAGGGTGATCAAAAGTGTATGTCCTTAGATAGCCTGAATCTATAGACACATGTGCATTTATATAACTACAGATTAAGCAGTAGTGGGGAATACTGTATATGGAAGCTAGGGAAAAAAACATGAAAGCATGTTATAATATCACAAAGAAAATAATGTGTCCGATGGGAATACACTTTTCTTCTAGTTTCAGTTCCAGTTTGATATTAAAATACCTACAAGATATAACAAAAATATTGATAAATTATCAAAATACATACATGAAGTCTTAGCCACTTTACTGAAGTTTTAAACTTTCTGTTTCTAGGATCAGGAAGGAATATTGGATTGTGTCTTCAAATGAATTCAAAGGACAAATTTCTTATTTTTTGATTAAAGCTGTTTGTTTTCAAAACATATGCATAGATAAGTTTCAGTATTCACCTTTGCAAAATCTCGTGTTTCCATCCGCTCCCTCCTCTAGAGGCAAGTAATCCAATATGTTAAACATGTGCAATTATTCTATAATATTTCCACAAATATGCTGCACAAGAAAAATCAGATCAAAAAGGAAAAAAATGAGAAAGAAAACAAAATGCAAGCAAACAACAATAAAAAAAAAGATGAAAATACTATGTTGTGATCTATACTCAATCCCCACAATTCTCCCTTTGGGTACAGATGGCTCTCTTCATCACAAGACCATTGGAATTGGCCTGAATCACTAAAGAACAAATTTCATGGGAATTCTAAAGAGTTGTGGCAGTAAGAAAAATAATTAACTAAAGAGTAGCTTCCAGGGGTCCTGTTTCCTGTTCCCGATTAATTTTTTGAATGTATATTTTCTGACTCATCCTTGTCTCCAGAGAGAAAAAGAAACACCTCAATAATGTTCATTGACATTGAAGACAGATAACCCAAGACTTCACCTGTCTTGGTGGCATTGGACTTTCAATGAGCATCACTGATGCAGAAAGGGAAAAAAAAAAACTTTTAGTAATGACATCATCGACCAGAATTATAACTAGCATATGGTGAAGAAGATTTTGCCACTGAACAAAGCTGGGGAGCATAGCGGCTAGAGTCTTGAGTCTGGAATCAGAAAGACTTGAATTCATATCCAACTTAAGACTTTTTATTAGGTGTCTATAGGCAAATATTTGACCGTTGTGAACCTTAATTTCTTCAAATGTAAAGTTAGGGATAAGAATAATACTTCCATGATAGGACTGTTGTGAGGATCAAATGAGATAGTAATTGTAAGAATGCATTGCCTGCAATAAATGTTTTTATCCTCCCCCCAGGGTGCCAACATATAGTGGGGTATTCCCTTCAAGTTCACTCTGATTCTCGTCTTTAATGCAGTTTTCCAATAGATCTTCCATTCTATAGGATTCTCTGAGAGAAATATCTCCTGTGCGCCATACCACCTTCTCCCTTCCCCTACCAGACTGTTAAATTGGTCTCAGGTACATCATGCGACCACTATGAATCCTGGCTTCTTTGCTTTGCTGATGGCTCATAGCTCATTGGAGGCAGCCCAAATGAACAACCCAAGTCTAACTTCAGAAGGGTTGTAACTCTTTCTCTACTCTCTTCTGGAATATAATCTTGGTGCTCAAATTCAGGGTCCTGTTTTTCTTGTAGATCCTTGAAATTATATTTCATCATTCATTTGGTTAGGTTCTACTTGCTGATCTCTTCTTTGCTACTTTCTATGCTGCTGAGGGTTCCATCCTCAGCCAAAGCAGTTACCGAGACAAGTAGATTATGGGGCATTCACCTGTCATATTCTCCCCGATAAATTGTACCCAATTTTATGAGATCCATGCTAAACACCTGCAAGGCTTCCTTAATACAATTTCCCAAACAGCACATAGTATTAAAAAAGGCAAGTATCTTTTGTTGCCATAGCAACATGATCCACCAAAGGCATAAACCGGGCTTTAAGATTTGACTCTCCCTTGGATTATTTAATAGCAGTGACCACATTAAACTGGCAGTTTTCCATGAAGAGGCCTCAGTTCCCTGACATGTTCTTAACTTCTTTTCCCTTCATCAAGTCTAGCATGACTAAACTCTTACCTCTTCCTATATCAGTGGTCTTAACTAAAGCTGTATATGATGCGGGTGGCAAAAAAGTTAATTTGATATTAGGTACCATCAATTATCAATAGAAATACACTGTCCAAGAGATTACAGGTTGATAATCTCATACTATTCTTCCCTGGAATCCCATCGACTCCAGACTGTCTATGGAGTATTGTGTCTAATTCTGTAAAACAAATTTTAAGAGAGATATTAGCAAACTATTATATTTTAATATTAGATTGATATTTAATATAAAATAATAGATTCAATTTAAATATTATTTATTAATGTAAATATTAAATAAACTTAATAGAATTATATTTAATATCAATAATATTATATTTTAGTAATAAGGATTAGCATCTAGAAGAAGGGTCATCATCATATGAGGCAGAGTTGAATAAATAGGGAATGTAAACATGGTTAAGAAGTGATTTGAGAGATGTCAGTCAGCCACTGTGCATTTGTTTGACTTATCATAAGTCAGGCACTAGAAATACAAAAATACAAAGAAATTATCCCTGTCCTCAGATAACTTAGATATCTTAAGTTTTTCATAAAATATATGTTGCCCCAAAAGTCCTAGTGTGCAGTTTAAGGGTGTTTTTTTTGTTTACTTTTTTGTTTTTTAAAGCTTAAGTTCTAGGGGATACTCCAATCCTAAGTGATCACATCTCTGAAAGCCTCTGAAAGATCACAGACTACATTTCCTATCTCTAGAGATGAGATTAATCAGTGGTCAGTAGTTGAACATTTCAGGAAGACAGATTTCAACACCACACAATAAAAAATTTTCTAGAGTTGCCAAAACAATGGAATGAGATGCCTCAAGGTCAGCAAGTTCCCCTTCTCTTCTCTATTCTTTCTTTATACACTCCCATCCCTGGAATGGACTCCCTTTTTATCTTTACCTTTTCAAATCTCTTGTTTCCTTTGAAGGTCAATTCCAGTGTTACTCTGCCAGCATGACACACAAAAAATCCACCTATATATTTTGTGGATCTTTTCTATCTATATCTATCTATCTGTCTGTCTATCTATCTTTCTATCTACACACACATATAAATGTTGTTTCTCCCTTTGCTTGATATATTGTTATATATTTAGACATATCTAATTCTCTGTGACCTTATGGATAATATTTGCCATTTTTAGCAAAGATATTGGGGTGGTTTACCATTTCTTTTTCCAGTAGACTGTAAGTATTTGAGACTGGATTTGAATTCCAGTCTTCCTGACAACATGCCCAGTGCTCTATCCACTGAGCCATCTAGTTGCCTCTCTTGATACATTTATGGGGAATCCAATCTTCTCTTTCAGTTTTATATTTTAAAGGTATTTTATTTTTCCAAATGCATGTAAAGACAGTTTTCAATATTCACCTTTTGCAAAACCTTGGAAAACTAATTCTTTAAATTACATACAAACATATAATCTAACTTGGCAAAATGTGATGATCACCATAGAGATACCATATTAATGAAAATTATTGAATTTATTATATTTATTGGATATCCATGATATCATGGTACTGGAAAAGAAATCTGAAGAATCGCAATGTGAAAGGAGGATATACACACATACACACAAATATACACACACACAGATATCTCTATGTGTGTTATATTGTTTGGGGGATCAAAGCTCACAAATATATACTTACATATATACTTATAGTATGTATGTGTGTGTGTGTGTCTATGTCTGTGTCTCTGTGTCCAAAGAGCCCTGATCCCAGAAACATAAAATGTCTTAGTAACCTTGAGTGTGATTTCAAAAGTCAAGGTGAAAGCTCCATGTTACTCCAAATAAATACACAGACTTCTGGTTAAAATAAGATATGAAATATCATGGAAGAGCCCAATACTCCCATACACATTTTAGCTAATATATGAAAAGGATTCCAATGGGACCCAAAAGAAAGGAAAAAGAAATAGGAGTGCCTCCACCCAGTTCACAGCTGTTAAAAAAAAGCACCAGTAACATGCAGCAGTTGATAGAAACCTTTAATAGGTCTGTGCTGTCTAGAATACTGCTTTAAAAAACAAACAAATATATATATATATATATATATATATATATATATATATATATATATATTCACAGATGTCAGACAAAGCCCCACTGATCTTGTGTTAGCTATATATTCAAAGGTGAACTTTGTTCAGATTAGTGATTTGAAATTCTTATAGCACTGGAAATTTAAATGTAGTCCTGGTAGTTAACATAATGTTCATAACTGAACCTTTTTAATTTGAAACACAACACATTGGACTCCCTCTCTCAAAAAAAAGAGAGAACTTCAGGTTCTCTTATACAATGGTTATACTTATACATTTTAGGTTAGCTTATACAATGTGTATGTATTTTTTAAAAGAATGGGACATTAAATCAGTTGGGAGGGAAAAGTTGTTTTAGATGTGCTACTTTAAACAAACCAAGGTTTCTTATGTAAAGTAATGGAAATAAAGCTAGATTTGGAGTTTGGAGAAACCTGAGTTTTGAGTCTTGTCTGAAACTTTCTAGCTGCATGATCATGAACAAAACAGATCATTTAAAACTTTATGAGCTTTAGTTTAATCATGTATAAAAATGGAGTTCATGATATATCTAGCATCAATCTTACAAAATCATTTTAAGAGTCCTAGTCTGATGCCTCTTGAGGATATGAAGGTGATTCTGGATTCTCTGTCTCTGTCTCTGTCTCTGTCTCTGTCTCTCTTTAAATTTATTGCATTTGAAAAAAGAAAAACAGAAAATAAATGCAAAAGAGAACATTGCTATGTGCCCAGTAGAATATCAGGGAGAATTCAAAATATATAATAACAAATGATCAGATCAAGAATATATACATATATATATATATTCTTGATATATATACATATATATACACACATATATATCAATACAAGAAATTATATTCATGAATGTCCATTTTTTTACTTCCTTGTAAATTATTCTTTGGTTCTCTGCTATCCACTTTATTTATTTTATTCTTTTTCCCTCATTCATCCACTCCCCACTCCCAAGCAAGCTACAGATATATTTATGTATACATATGTAGACATATACATACACATTCACACCCATACATATTCCATATACACACACATGTCCTTTGTATCCCTGCTTCCTTATTAATTAAATTGTGCTCTATAACTTGGTTGCTATTACTTAACCTCCCCTTACCCAGGGATTCCTCCCTTGTTCTCTTCCCTCACCCTTTGCTTCCCCATCGGTCCATCCCTTCCCCTTTATTTTTTATATATTTTGAAGGGTGTTATAACCTTCATTATATATATATATGTAGTGTTGCCTATTAAGCCCATTCTTGATGTGGATCCTGGATTTTCAAATGTTGTTCCAGAGAAGCACAAGCTCTGATAATTTCTATCATATTTGGCGAGGCAGGTAGATGGTGCAGTGGAGAGAGAGTGTTGGAATCAGAAAGACTTGAATTCAAATCCAATTTAGAGTTTTTATATAATTGTCACTTAGCCTTTGTATCCATTTCTTCGACTGTAAAATGGGGATAATAGTATCTACCTCTCAGAGTTGTGAGGATTAAATGAGGTAATATTTGTAAAGCACTTACTAGAGTGTCTAGCACACAGAATAATTATTTCCTTCCTTCCTCCTTCCTTGAAAGTCTTTGAATAAGTTATTGGCAACAGACTAGGTCTGCTTTCCAAAGATCTTGCTAGTTAAACATGTAAAGACTTAGTAGTAGACTAGCTACTTGGAAATGGATTCATTAGGAACTAAACAAATTAAGAAAAAAATCACAGGACTTTAATCCAATGTGTCCCTCTTATATTTCTGTCTCTACTATGATGGTCAGAGAGTAGTGATGGAATAAAAAGGCCTAGAGGTTTTACACTTTCTATAAACTTTAACTGACTATGGGAATTTAAATTAAGATCTTTACACTCATTAAGCAAAAAGTTAACAAAATAGTGGAAGAACTAAAAGATGTTAATCTGGACTTTTTTTCTATGAGTGAAAGTAGGACAAACAAGGATATCATAACAAAATGGAAGAATGGCTCATGAGTATTACTTGGATATAAAAATCAAGGCATTGCCAGAGTTGGTTTGATAATGTGCCCCAAAACAAAAAGAAATATCATTTTATGGAACATTTGGTAATCTCGTATTACTATCTCCACAAGTATTTGAAGTGGGGAAAAAGCCACCATGAAAATAATTTTATCTTAGCAATGTCTATTTTAGGGTATGAAAATATAGAGAAATTCTACAAAGAATTCAATAATACCTTCCAAATTAATTCAATATTTTCTTTGATGCATGCTGACTTTAATGAAAATATAAAAATATGTGAAAAGGAGAAAAAACATGTTGTAAAATGTGAATCAGGAATAAGCAATGAAAAAGGCCAAAGAATACTGAAGTCTTGTGCCTATATATTATTAATATTTCATTCAACAAACAGAATCAGAAAATATTGGACTCTACAAGTACTAAATATTATTACAAAAATGAAATTGATTATATTAGACAGAAAATGATTTTGAAACCTTTTTAATTAGCTATTAGACTTTAGGATTATTAGAACAATGATCAAAATTAAGACAGAGAAGAAAACAATGGGGAAAACTGATGGCAAACAACTAAAACAACCACCTCCTAAATAATTAATAATTTCAATGTAATATTGATAGAAAAGAATACACACAATCCACAATGATTTGACGCAATAACTGTACCAATACAAATCAGAACAGCCGGTAACTAGTACAAATTGGATATGTTTCTTCCTATAAGAGTTTAAAAATATCAAGAAATATTTTATTTGACATTGAAAAGAATCACACAGCTAGTCAATGTCCAAAACAAAATTTGAACTAAGGTCTTCCTGACTTCAAAGCTAGTGCTCTATCCATTATACTGCCTAGCTGTCCATATTAGATGATATGATGTTAATTGCCACAGAGATTAGGTGTTTTTCGTTAGTTTTTTGCTATATCTGACCACAGATTTTGTCTGTTTCCCAGCATTTGCTATGCAAATATTAGTCAGTAGGAGAAACTGTCTAGGATAGTGGGGATTAATCAGCACAGAGTTTCTTCATCAACAGAAAAACAGCTCAAGCCATTTTGCCTTGAAAATGAGATAATATTTTGGTACAAGTCAAGACCACACGCAGAAAGTTTGCATTGCAGATTGATGAGCCTATCTAGAGATTTTCAATTTAATCTCATCCAAGGGAAAATAGGATAAGATTTGGATTATTTAGAATCGGTGCCCGTTGACAGAGACTCAAGAGCATGATTGGTTCAATGAATTTAAGATAACTGATTAGTGGGATCAATAAAGACCACTATTACCTATTGTTATGAAATTATGAGACATAAAGGATTGCTTTGATGAAGTTGATAGCAACAAAACAAAACTAAAACTAAAAAAAATATGTTTAATTCAATGCTTCTTGAATTTCTTACAATGGTTATTGTTTCTGAGTATCTTTAAGTGGTCCCTCCCCTTTGATCAATGCTTCGGTATTGCCTACTCTCTATTGGACAAGATATGAATATTTTGGGAATAGTTGGTGAAAAAAAATGTACATGGGAAAAAAATGTTACTTGAAACTCAGAAAGCTCAAAAAATAATTTATTCATTTAAACTAAACTGCACCAGTTCATTTTTGTACACAAACAACTGAATCAGGATCCAAGGAGAAAAATCGCAGGTTGAGAGTTAATATTCTTATGGATTTGAAAGAAATCTTCTTTTAAAAAAGTAATTGTCAAATAAAATAAATTCATATTATACATTAACCAAGAGAACATTAATATGTGAGACATAGCTTTTTAGTGGGTGTACATCTTATATTAGTCTAGAAAAAACAAAAATTGTTTACCTCAGTTTCCTCATCTATAAAATGAGCTGGGGAGGAAATGGCAAATTACTACAGTATCTCTGTCAAGAAAACCTCAAACTGAGTCATAAAGAGTCAGACATGACTAAACAACAATACACTGAAAGAAATAGAGTGGTTATCAAATCTACCACACATAGATTAAATTAAGTGGTAGATATGGAAAAAGATCCAGACTTGGAGTCTAAAATGTATATAGCAAGTGGTCATCTAGACTCTTGACGAATTAGAAGAAACCTCTAAAATTTTCTGAGCAAAGGTATGTATAAGAAAGGTTATACCAGTCCAACCTCTGACAGTTATTAATTATATCACTCTGGTTAAGTAACAATCTTCCTGAGACTCAGCATGAGCAAAGCTAAGAAGTGAAAAAAAATTTTGTCATATTTGGAAGAAAAATAAAATCCAAGAAGGGTTAGAAACTTTGCTTACAGTGGATGGGCCAATGATAATCGACCAACAACAAAGATGGAATTATTATTATTATTATTATTATTACTTCATTTTTTTTAAAATGGAGAAAGATATTTATATTCAAAAAAGCCTTTCATAGTTGATCATCGCACATTTTTGTTGTTATTGTGTACAAGGTAGTCCTGGTTCTGCTTGTTTCTTTCAGCATCAGTTCATGTAAATCTTTCCAGGCCTTTGTATAAATAGCTTGTTCAATTTTTTATAAAACAATACTATACCATATACTTTTCATATACTTGGTCAGCCATGCCCCAATTGATGGGCATCCACTCCTTTTCCAATTCTTTGCTACTACAAAAAGAGCTTCTACAAACATTTTTGTACATGTGGGTCCTTTTCCATCCTTTATGATTTCCTTGGGATATAGACCCAGTAATGGCACTGTTTTATAAAAGGATGTGCAGTTTTAAAGCCCTTTGGGCATAATTCCAAATTGTTCTCCAGAATGGCTGGATCATTTCACAACTCTATCAACAATGCATTAGTGTATCAGTTTTCCTACATCCCCCCAACATTTATCATTATCTTTTCCTGTCATCTTAGCCAAAGTAAGAGCTTCATGTCTTTTTGCAATAGCATTGCTAATCTTATAGGTGAGCAGAATTCTATGAATTTTTAAAACTAGATTTCAGTAAAGCTATTGATCAAATATTTTATATTATTCCTACACAGAAGACGCAAAGATAGATTACAAAATAATGTGATCAATAATATATAATAATGTGATTTAGAACCAGTAGGATGACCCACTTTGGAGAAAATTAATTATTAATAGCAATGTGAAATGTGATCTCCTGTGGAGTATTACAGAAATTTGTGTTTATGCTTAATGCTTAACATTTTTAAAGAAATGACTTAAATAGAAGAATAGACGGTACACTTATCAGATATGGAGATTATACAGAACTAGGAGGAATAAGTAACACAGTATATGAAAAGTGTCAGAATTCTTAAAAAACCTTGAAGCTTAGAAAAGTATTTCTTATCCATTTTTGTGTCATTGACCCCTTTGTCAGTCTCTTCTCAGAATAATGTCTTTATATACACAAAATAAATTACATGATTGCCAAGAAAACTTAATTATACCAAAATACACCTAGCACAATGTTTTTTTTTTCCTAAAGAAGTTCATAGATCCCATGTTAAGAAGCCTGTAAGAACATTATGCTAAATCTAAGAAAATGAAATTTATAACTATAACTATAAATGTAAAGTCTTATATTTAGGGGAAAAAACCAACTCCACAAAAATAATAAGGCAGTTGTTCTTAAAATAATCTGAGGGTTTTAGTATGCTTTAATTCAATATGTCAGCTCTGTGACATGGAAGCCAAAAACCAAACTAAAACAAACAAAGCCAAATCAATAAATCTGTATTCATCCTTGGTATGTATTAGAAAGGGGTATTTTCTTGTTACCCTTGTTGTTTTTCAGTCATGTCTGACTCTTCATAACTCCATTTAGGATTTTCTTAGCCAAAATACTGGAGTGACATATTCTGTGATGTTTTGTTTCCAGTTCTTTATTTTATTAAAGGACAAAATGTTTTACTTTAAATATTTTGGTGTAAAGGGAAATTTCTTTCTATCTTTGATCTCTTTGGGGTATATGCTTAGCAAAAGAATCTCTAAGTCAAGAGATATGGATATCAGAGTCACTTTTCTTTTACAGCATCATTCCATGTTCCTTTCTGAAATGATTGGACAAATCCACACCTCACCAACACTGCATTAGTGCTCTTTTTCCAAAAGTCATTCAACATTTACTAATTTGTATGTTTTCTTTATCAAATTGCTGGGTAAAAAAACCCTCAAAGTTGTTTGGATTTGTAATTTTTCTAAAATCTATGACTTGAAGTGATTGTTGATATAGTTGTTAATCATTTACAATTCTTCTGAGAACTCTTTTTCCCATACATTTTGACCAATTATCCTTTGGGAAAAGACTCTTGGTTTTTTACATTTTTATTAATTTCTTATATAGTGTGAAGAACATACTCCCTCACCTTTCATGTCTAATCCTCAACTCATATTCCTGAAGCAGTTATTGAAATATCAGGTGATAAAGTAGCTAAGTGGGGCACAGAGACATCAAAGAGTGTGATTCTCTTGGCCAATTACAATACATTTTCTAAGGGGAGCTATATAAATTTATCAGGGGATATAAAGTACTTCATTGATCTTAACTTAAGGGTTTCTTCATACTCAGTTTATACTTTGGGTTTTCTAGTACTGTAGAGAAGTGTCTTATTTGAACATGATTAGTTAACACCTATGATTGATTCAGTAGAGAAGTTTGGATTTTCTGTGTTTAATTGAAATGGGTGAAACATTTACCCTTAGGAAGAAATTCTATCTATGATCCCTCTCTTATTTCCCCCTACCCTGCCCTCTTCTTTTTGCTACCAATCCAATATAGGTTTTAATTACTAGTTATCCAGATTTTTATAATAGCCTCCTCTATTTTCTTCACTTTCCAAGCTCTTCTTCATGTTGTAGCTTAGATTACTCTTTCTTATTCATTTCTTTAGTCAGATTATTTTCAATGTCTTCTTATCTACTGAAAAATGTCGAAACCCTTTGATTTTGTGGCATTCAAGGCCCTTTACAATTTGACACCCTACTAAGCTTTTTATTCTATCCCTCAATGAATTCTATAGTAGTTAACTTGGACAATTCTCTGCCCCAAGACCCATACTGTGATCTCATGATTTTATACAATTTGTAGGTCCCTAATGGCTTTAATATAATATTTTGTAGTGTAGCTAGTGTTGGTGTCTTGTCTTAGCTGGACTTTATCTTTCCCACACTAGTGTAATGTTTTGCATCAAGTTAACTATTAATAAGTGTTTGTTGTTAAATTTACCCACAGGTCAGAAGGATTAAAAAAACAGATTCAGAACTAGAGTTCCACAGAGGTGGCAATTACAGGATGTAGCAAGCAAAAAGAAATTCAAAGCCTGAGATAGGAAGACAGAAGCAAAGAATAGATTCCTATGAGAAAAAAAGTCAAGAAAATAGCACAGAAAGTACATCTTAGGTTGACAGTGACATCCATTTTTTAGGGTCCTTTCTTAGCCAGCGAGGTGCCTCAGTGGACAAAGTTCTGGGTCTTGAATTAGGAAAAGACATCTTCCCTTATTCAAACCTGGTCTCAAAACACTTAACTGGCTGTGTGACTCTGGGCAAGTATTTAATTCTGTTTGTCTCAGTTTCTTCATCTGTAATATGATCTGCAAAAGGAAATGGCAAACCACTGTAGTATCTTTGTCTACAACACCCCAAAGAGGTGAACAAAATTGGGGGGAAAAAAAGACTGAGCAATAACAACATGCTAGCCAAATCCCTACCTCAATCAGCAAAAGATTATTCAGCTGTAGTCCTTGATGTTCATTTCTTAGCCAGATATGGGTCACAATGAAAAAGCATTTTCTTCACAAACTTGTGAAGAGATTATGCAAATATTAATATCCCCATTTTATAAATGAAGAAATTGATATTAGGGACTTATCCCAAGTTATACACCCAAAGACAGATTGTTCATGAATGTTTATCTGAACTTTTTTTCTTTCCCAATGTGAACAAAAATCATAGGATCATAGAGCTAAAGGGAAATTTAGATGACATTTAGGTTAATTACTGTATTTTACAGAGGAAAGAAACTGAGCCCCAGGTGAGTTAAAAGGCTTGCCCATACAAGTTGTAAGTATTGGAATAAACAACACAATGGAAGTTCTCTTAATTCCAGATTTGATACTCTTTCCATTACATTATGCTGTCTTTCTGATGTCACTAGTTGGCTAAGGAATCTTCAATGACTCCCTATTGACTACTGGCTCAAATACTCAGTTAAGCATTTAAAGTTAGTCAGCAAACAGTTATTAAGTAACTACTGCATGCTAGACATTATACAACCCACTGAAGATACCAAGAAAGGCAAAAATATCAACAACAACAACAACAAAAACAGTTTCTGCTTTTAAGGGGGAGGGGGTGCCTTGTTCCTTACAATTTGACCTAAGTCTACCTTTACAGTATTTTCCTTCATGAACTCTAGATTCCAAATACTACCCTGCTTATTAATTCCTGCCTTCAGTCTACTGTGTCCAGGCTTTTATACAGTCTGGCTCATGCACATGTACCTGTAGTCTTTCCTCTAAGCTACTTTCAGTGGATCTCAAACCCTCATCTTGATTCCCCTTAATTCTAAGCACATTTCTCACTCAAATGACATCATATTAATTTATCTATCTAAATTATCTATATAAATCCCCACCCCCCAGCAGAATGTAAATTTTTTGATGGGAAATACTTTTTCTTATCATTCCTGTATCCTGACTCCATCATACAAGAGCCTCCAATATAATAGACATCCCATAAGTGCTTATTATTGTTTTTGCTACCCTGTTATTACCTCTGGTTTTTTAACACCCGGCTGTCATCACATCATAGAGAGCATCTATGGCTGGGGCTCTGTGTTTAAATTTGAGAAAATCTAAGTTCAAATGCAACCTCAGACTCTTAAGACTAGGTGACCCTGAGCAAGTCACTTTTAACTTCTGTCAGTTTCAGTTCCTTAACTATAAAATTGGGGTAAGAATAGCAACTTTTGAGGATGGTTGTGAGGTTCAGATGTTATACTTGTGAAGTGCTCCGCACTGTGCTTGGTACATAGTAGGTACCTAATGAATGCCTGTTCCCTTCTGTCTTCCCCCTTCTTGGTTCCACTCCCTGGCTGGTCCTATGCAGGTATGATTTTTCTCCACTAGATGAGAATTTCATTTGAACTTTTAAAATAATATTGAAAAGACAATGATAAGTAAAGAATAGAAATCTAGAAAAGTAATACCAGTGGGTTTCAATGTTAATCCAAAGTGGCTTCATCAGAACCTGTTACTGTGAGGCTTCTAAAGGGAAGAGCTCAAACTAAATTATAATCTCCTCAAACAGTGTTATAGCAGGGGAATGGCTAAATAAACTATGAGACATTAATATAATGGATTTCTGCATCATAAAAAAATGATAATGATTAAGAGTTCAAAGAATCATGGGAAGATATATCAATTGATGCAAAGCAAAGTATATACAACCGAAAACAATATACAAAGTGATAACAGTAAAAATAATTAGAACAACAAAAATTAAAACTGAAAATATAATTTTAACAACTTGGCCTAAAAAATAGATAAGAAACTGAACCTCCCTTTTTTGTTAAGATGAGGGAGGACTGTAGACTGTGGATATGGCATTTCATATATTGTCAGACTTAGTTGATATATTAGTCTTATTGAACTGCTTTCTTTCTCTCTTTTCAAAAAATCTTATTTTACAAATGAGTGACTTGTTATAGAAAGAAAAAGGAATATGTTTGGAAGTAAAAACAACTGAATCAAACTTAAAATAAAATATTATTTCAAAATAATATAACAATAACCTTGGTTTCCTTCTTTGCAAGATGAGGAGAATTGACTTTCATGGCCTTTAAGGCCCCTCCCAGCTCCAAATCTATAATCCAGTATAATTTGAACTCTCTCAAAGTTTTTATAAAGCACATTAATGGTTTTGAAAAATATTAGAGGAATCTTTTCCATATGAGTAAAAAAGTGATGCCCCACCTAAGTGGGGCAGCTAGATGGCACAGTGGATAGAGCACCAACCTTTAAATCAGGAGGAGCTAAATTCAAATCTAACCTCAGACATTTTACACTAAGTAGCTGTGTGATCCTGGACAAGTCACTTAACTGTTCTTGCTTTGCAATAAAAACAACAGCAACAACAAAAAAAAGAAAACAACAAATAGTAATAAGATAGTACATAAAGAAACCTTACTTGCTTTTTATATTTGGGGGGACTAGTTTCAGAAACTTTATTAGGCCTATTGCACCAAAACCTTGAATTCTTTTGACATTTTTTAAACCTCTTCTGCTGTCAGAACAATTTAACAAATTACTTTAAAATATGTACAATTATCATTTGGGAAAGAGAAACAAATAAAAAGACAGTTAACAAATAAAACAGTGTAATCAGTTGTTAAGAAAGGAAAGGAAAAGCCATTTGAAGTAAAAAAAGAGCAAAAGAAGAGTCAGAAATGGAGTGAAAGGGAAACTCTATTTTCTCTCCAGATCTTAAATAAGGACAGACTTCAGATGATCCTAAAGATGACATGTCTATTTTATTGATGGAGGGGTTATGCATTTATTAAGCACCTACTATGTATCAAATTATGCCAAATGCTTTATAAATATTATTTCCTTTGTGTCTAACACTTAGTAGGTATTTAATAAATGTTGATTAATCCATTAAGTAATTGATTGATAGGGGAGAGAAGAACCTGGGCAGCAACTGAGATGGTGCAGGGAATCTGACTCTTCATTTATTATTTCCCCTAAAAATTTCACCATTTTCCTCTCCAAATTTGCATCACTTGCTTTCACAGTAAAGTCAGACAATAGAGACAGAATGTTCTGAGGGGCATTTTACCCTCATATAAATGAGAAACAAGATGGTTTAAGGATGGAAAGATGTGATGTCTGTATTACACTCTGGCAAAGGGAAAGCCTGTGTTTTTCCCCAAACATTATAGAAAATGGTATTGTACTGCATTTAAAATGATCTTTTGATATAAGGCAATTTCCAAGCAGAATTTAGTCTCTGACTTCCATATGCCCTGCACTAGGTAGTCTTTGAATAGCTCAAATAAAGCCATTTATAGGATCCCTTCACTTTAAAATATCAGAGCAAAATTTCTAAAGGCATTTCTTTCTCCATCAATCTGTTCTTTTTTTAAATACTTTATATTATCTTTGCTGATTGCTGAGACATTTTCCTCTGAATGACACTGTGAGTGTATATAGAAAATTCAGAGTGAATGATGTCAAATGGATTGGGCATTAATAGAGGTAAGAATTTTTTGAAAATAAAAATGGAAATTGATGTGCTTCATTTAATAAGGATAGAAAAGTTAATCTGTCAGCACAATTTCTAATCTCCAAATGCCTTCTGATTATATTTCCACTCATAAGCAGCAGTTTCCAGAGGGAAAGGTGTTTAGCATAATGCAAGTGCGTCCAAGATTTTGCTTTGGCATTGCTTGCTGAACTATTAATATCAACCAGCATAAGCATGTGAGAAAAGATAAAATGGGAAGATAGAAAAGTAACAGTGGAAATAACATGAGAATAAGTGGATGCAGTACTGAAATATTTTGGCTTCATGTGGATGAGAATGATTTAACATCACATGACTGTTATCCTCTCTCTCCCTCTGATTCATCTTACATGCTGCTGAAAGCTGAAAATTCCTAAAACTTATAGTCCTGATCACCTCATTTTTCATTAAAAAACTTGAATGGCTTCCCATCATCTACTTCTTAGTCTGCCATTCAAAGCCCTGCACAACCTCCAGACAGTCTAATCTTCTTCTTGTTCCATTACTCCCAGAGGTAGCTATTTCCTTCACTTATACTTGTCCTTCCCCAAATGTGCCTTGTATTTTTCCATCTAGGAACCTTTGTTCCTGGGCTGCTAAGTAGCATACTGGGTACAATGCCAGGTCTGAAGTAAAGATGATTAATCTTGATTTCAAATCTGGCCTCAGACATTTACTAGCTGTGTGACCCTGTTTGCCTCAATTTTCTCATCTGTAAAATGAGCTGAAAAAGGAAATGGTTATAAGTCAGTATCTTTGCCAAGAAAATGCCAAATGGGCAGACACAACTGAAAATGATTTTACAACAATAATCAATGTTCCCACATTCCCTATGCGTAGAACACAATCTACTGCATTTCACCCCTTTCCCAAAGAACTGCTATACTTCCAGTTTCTGGAATGCATCTTTGTATATTATAAACCTACCTATCATTTAAAGGTTGGTGATAATTTCACTCCATCTATGAAAACTTTCGCATTTCAGAAGACTCAGAGAAAGGAGCATTGGATCCCATGACTTGTAAATTTAAAAGGGAAGCTCTCAAGAATGGAATTCTGAAGACTGGAAATACTTATATGAACTGATGATGAAGTGAGTAGAACCAAGAGAACACTGTCCAGAGTAGCAGCAAGATTCTGCAATAATCAACTGTGATAGACTTGGCTCTTTTCAACAGTGAGGTGATTCATGGCAATTAGACTTTTGATGGAGTTATCCACATCCAGAGAGAACTATGGAGACTGACTGTAGGTCAGTGAATAGTGTTTTCAGCTTTTTTGTTGTTTGCTTGTAACTTGCTTCTGTTTTTTCCCCTTTTGATCTGATTTTTTCTTGTGCAGTAGGACAAATATGGAAATATATTTAGAATTGCACATGTTTAAACCTATATTGGATTGCTTGCTATCTAGAAGAGGCTGGGAGAAAAGTTTGGAACACAAGCTTATGTAAAGGTGAATGTTGTAAACTCTCTTTGCATGTATTTGGAAAAATAAAAATCTACTTAAAAAATGGAATGCTCATGACATAATCATAAATTATTGATTTTTAAATAAGAAAATAATATATTTGATAAGGATTTCATAGATGTTAAACTAATCTAAAAGGAGAAAATCATGAAAATAGGGGCCAGCAATGAAGATAAGTGTGAAAATGTGGTGTATTTCTATGAAATTACTGTAAGGAATGTTTCTTAATGGTTCTCCCCTACCTTTCCCTCCCCTAAAGATCATCCAGTCTTAGGTGTGTATTAACAAGAACGCATTCTAGAACATTGCTAGTAGAATGTAAGGTCTTTTAAGGCAGGGCCAGTTTTTCACTTTTATTTTTTTATGCCCAGTCTTTAACATAATGTCATATATAATAGGCACTAAATAATTATGGGTTAGATTGGATTGAATTACCAATCTTTATAAACTTTCACT
Source organism: Sarcophilus harrisii (assembly GCF_902635505.1). Lineage (NCBI taxonomy): Eukaryota > Metazoa > Chordata > Mammalia > Dasyuromorphia > Dasyuridae > Sarcophilus > Sarcophilus harrisii. The sequence continues at coordinate 162,362,794 of NC_045427.1, forward strand.
GGAAAATCTCTGATGAATAGAAATACACTGCCACCTAATGCAATGAATTTGGATAAGTCTAATTATTAAGTAAAATTGTATTATATTTATTTGAGATGATGTCCTGTAACTTAGACAATAGATTATTAAGATGATTGATGCAGAGATGGAAGGGATCTTATGGAATAGCTAGTCTATTCTCAGAGAGGTCAAGTCACTTGACAAAAGTCTCACAAGTAAGATGTAGAAGAACTGTAATTTTATCATAAGTCCTTAGCCTCACTGATTTTTCCATGGTATTGCTTATCCTAAAGTTATACAGTCTGAAAAAGAACAGGGTATTTTGTGGATTATAAACTTAATTCAAATCATTAGTGTAGTATTGTAGACAAAAAATAATGAAGAGATGACAGGAATAAAAAAGAAATAACCTTAATTAACTGTCTTATTCAGATTCCATCTAGAATAGATACTGTAGTCAGTGCTGCAGTTTAGGTACATCATTGATAAGCAAGAAACTATCTGTACAAAAGTGAACAAAGCAGTGAATGGATTCAAGTTCATCCTAATGGACAATCAACTGAAGAAACTGGGAATGTGTAGCCTGGAGAATAGAAGACCTGGGGTGGAAGGAGGAGAGGAAACAAGATAGCTATTTTAAATTTGTAATGATGATGATGGTACTAGTAGTACAAGAAAAATGATGATTACAATAATCATAATTAGCAGTGATATAGAGCTCACTATGTGCCAATACCACACTAAGCACTTTACAAACATTATCTCATTTACTTTAAGGAAGGGTGGTTATATGCTTGAGGAGACTGGATTTGCTTTGCATGGCTCCAGTAGACAAATATAGAAGCAATGAGTAGAAGTTGCCAAGGGACCAATTTGGACTTGATATAAATTTTAAAAATCAAACAAACAACCTCCCCACGGTAAGAAGTGTCCCCAAAATAATGGGTTTTCTAAGTAGTCAGTAGCTTCCTCTTATTCTAGGTCTTCAATCAAAATCTGATGACCACTTTTTAGTAGGTATCCTTTTGTGAGACATGAATTGGGGCAAATGACTTTTCAGATTTCACAATTTATAATTCTATAATTCTTTCTTACTTCTACCCCTCCAATACAAAAGAGAACAAGCCCAATCCTTTTTTCATATGATAGCCCTTCAAATATTTTCTGACAGCTGTCATGTTACCCTTAAGTCTTCTCTTCTCCAGGCTTAATATTCTCAGTCCTTTATTTCAATCCCTATTTGATATGACCTCTAGTTCACTAAGCATCCTGAGAGAACAATTCCTAGTATGTATCAGTTTGTCAGTGTCTTTTCCACATGCAGGTAATTGAAATCTGAAATCAGGGATTCTTAAACTGGGGTCCATAGATCCTCAGTGGGACTATGAATACATTTTATGCAGTTTTAGATTGGAAAAACACATTTTATTTTTATGAACCTTAATTTTCACTTGCATCTAATCGAAAGTTAGCATAACCTTCCATTGTGAACAAAAGTGACAAACATGATTCTGAGAAGGGATCAATAGCCTTCATGAGACTGTCAAATGAATTCTTGTCATAAAAAGGTTAAAAGTTCATATCATAAATGAATGAGGAACATAAAAATAAAAAAAAAAAACAGAAAAAAGAAGTGAACATAGCATGTGTTGATTTACATTCAGCTTCCTTAATTCCTTTTCTAGATACAAATGACATTTTCTGTGCAAAGTCTATTGGAATTTCTTTAGATCACTGAACCAATGAGAAGTCTTTCATAGATCACTGCACATTCTTGCTGTTATTGTGTATAAGCTAGTCCTGATTCTGCTTGTTTCTCTCAGCATCAGTTCATGTAAAACCTTCCTGGTCTTTCTAAAATAAGTTTGTTCATCATTTTTTTTAGAGAACAATACAATTCCATTACCTTCATAAACCACAACTTGTTCAGTCATTCCCCAATTGATGGGCATCTAGTCGTTTTTCAATTTTTTCCTTTTACTTCAGAGTTTTAATTTGCATTTCTTTAATCAGTGATTTAGAGCATCAATAATTTAATTGCTTTAATTTCTTCATCTGAAAATTGCCTGTTTATATGCTTTGACCATATATCAATTGGGCAATGACTTGTATTCTTTTACAGCTTTTTATTTTCAAAACATATATATATATATATATATATATATATATATATATATGAATAATTTTTCAGCATTGACCCTTGCAAAACCTTGTGTTCCAAATTTTTCCCTCCCTTCCCTCCACCTCCTCCACTAAATGGGAAGTAATTCATTATATGTTAAACATGTTAAAATACATTAAATCCAATTTATGTATATATATTTATATAATTACCATGCTGCACAAGAAAAATCAGACCAAAAGGAAAAAAATTGAGAAAGAAAACAAAAGCAAACAAAAAAGGGTAAAAATGTTATTTTGTGTTTCACCCTCATTTCCCTCTGGGCGTAGTAGATGGCTTTCTTCATTACAAGATCATTGGAACTGATCTCAACCATCTCATTGTTGAAAAGAGTCACAGATGACTTGTACTCTTATAAATTTAATACAGTTCTTTATATTGTGTCTTCTTCCAAAACTTTACAAACTGTATTTCTGATAAAGGTCTCATTTCTAAAATATATAAAGTGAAGTTGTAGGAATTTATGAAGGAAGAGAGAAGATACTTCCTAGAGACATGAAGGAAAAAGAAGTCTATAATGTAAGGAGTAGAAATGAGAAAAGAATGAAGTAGTTAACATAGCTAGCCTGAACATTTTGGAAAAGGTTCCAGGAAGAACTAATGACAATGGAATCACAAGGAAAAAAGATATTTTCTAGGGTATGAAGGTTACCAAAATTGGAGAGTAAGAAGGCTGATGGAAAATCATGGTGGCAGAAACTTTTTCTAGTGTGAGAAGGTTTCTGGGTCATAGTAGAGAAAGAAGTCCAGTGTTAGAAATGGAGCCAAGAGGAAAAAAGAAAAAAAAAAACAAAAACAAAAACCATGGCTGAGGACTGAGCTCCAAATATGAACTCCATCAATTCCCACTTATGCTTTGATTTTAGCAGAAAAAGAAGCAGTATGGCCTAATGTTTTGTATCCTGAAGGAAAGTTAGAACTAAAAAATTATTCTGAACTTAATTAAATAAATTAAGTAAGCATTTTCATATTATAGATAAAAGAGCTAGATTTTCTAACAATTCTTTGCTTTGCTCTCTTGGAACTCTTCCTCCTGTTTCAAAGATAACTGATGGCATTTCAAGAATCACACTTGCCAGTACTCTGGAAAGATCTTCTTCTGGGTTCAATGATTTATTCTCAACCAAGAAAACTAGGGGCTTCCATTTTAGTCTTTTTGTTCTAATCCTTCCAGCCTCTAAATCATTCTGCTTCTGAAGAAAAAAAAAAACAAAAGAGTAGTTTTGACTTTTTTTCTGTCATTTGTTATATAAGTGGAGAGCGCAAGTCCAGCCTTTGATACACACTGACTTTGTGATCCTAAGCAAGTCACTTAACCTCTCCAGTAATTGTCTAATCATGAATCACCAGGGAAGAGGAAGTTCTTGGATTGTTGCATGTTTACTGGATATCTTTGTGATTCCAAAGTCACTTAATTGTTGTTATTGCTGCTGTTATTGATCCTTCTTCAGAACCAGAGGAAGCATATTCCAGAAAGCAAGGATGTCTTATGTTGAATGTTTATGTCCTAAGTATATTCATGATGTGTGTGCACCATTTCTTTTTTGACTGCTTAGCAAGGAAAGCATAGATTACCATAGGTCAAAATGAAGTCTTTGAGAGCAATCCATTTTAAGTTAACATCATTTCACTAGCACAAACAACAGAGAATCAAACTATTTTGTTGCATCTCAGCTTCAGAGGCTGCTTTGAATTTACAGCCATCTGTGAACAAAACACCATGCACCAATTCCTCCTTCACTTTAGTCTTGGCTTGTAATCTTTTCAAGTTAAATAATTTCCCATCAGTGCAATAACTGACTTTGATGCCATGTTCATTCTTATTGAAGACATCTTACAATATTGATGAAAACTAGTGGGAGGTAAATATCTGAACATAAGTAATTAAAATATACATGCTACATGATAAAGGCTATTATAATGCTTCATTTTGGCATGGAAGTAATACTGATTTCTCAAAGGCAATATCAGCTGAACCCAAATCTGGCAAATAATATTATGTTGGAGAAACTAGGATATCCTCAAGTAATAGATTATATATTTTATTCAAGCATCTACTTAAGTTTAAAAGGTTGTTCATAAGATGATAAATTACTTACCATGTCCATCTATAAAACAGATAGAATGCAATATGACTGTCAATCTTGTATGGCTTATTTCTACTTCAGCACTGATTGTGATGGACTAGTGGACAGAGAACATAAGTTGTGAAAATAGTATTTTTTACCAACTTGAAATGTTTATTTAAGCGTTGATACTCAATTGAAATCTCTGCCCAAGAGTAGCTACATGAACAGAATAGTGAAATCACACATGTATATTAATGACCTTTCAATCCTTGCAATACTCTCCACTCTTCAGAGATTTCCAACATGGTTTAGCAACCTCCTTACCCTGGAAGAGACGTCCATCTGTCTGGCCCTCCAATCCTGAAAGACTCCTGTGACTCTGTGACTCCCTCCTCTCAGAACCCTCTCTTATGAGAAGTACCTTAGCAATCCCATTCTTACTACTTCACTTCTCTCCCAGCTCCACCTCTGACTCTATGAACTTCTTCACTGTGATCCATGATACTCTATGTTACCTTAATATGTTGTCTTTTTAGTTTCCTTTTTATGTTGCCTACACCCATTAAAATGTCAACTCTGTGAGGGTATGCATTTTATTTTTGCTTCTATTTGTATTCCCAGGACTTTCAATGCTTTAGTAAATGCTGATTGCTTTAACAGTGGACTGAATATAATGAGATCAAATTTAGTAGTGATTAATATAGTTTTATACTTGGGTTAAAAATCCAGCTTCATAAGTACAGAGTAAGGAGAAACATATAGATAATTTGTCTGAAAATGATCTGAGGATCTTAATGAATTGAAAGCTAAATGAGTTAGCAACATGATATAATAGTGAAAATACAATTTTAAGCTACTTGAAAAATTGAATTTCAAAAAAATTGCATGGATAGTCTCAAAAAATATGCCTTAGTAAAATTATAACTGAGGATTAGATTCAGTTTTAGGAAGGACTATTTAAGACAGATATCAATTATTTAGAGAGTAGTCAGGAAAGAGCAGGCAAGATGATAAAGATCCTTGAGTTCATGCCATGAGGGATCATTTGCAAAAAGGGGAAATGTTAACTATATAGAAGAAAACACATAGAGGGGAGAAATGATAGCTACATTCAATATTTGAAGAGCTGTCATAGAGTAGAAGTATTAACTTTGTTCTATTTGCCTCCCACAGGACACCTACACCTGGAACAATTGTTAGAAATTAACAAAGGAGAAGATTTAAGCTTGATGACTGATAGAAACTTCCTGTCATTTATAACTGTTCAAAAGCAGGATGGGTTGGCTCAGAAAAGAGGTGAGTAGTTCTCCTTCATTGGAAATCTTCAATCAGACTGATTGACCACTTGCTGAGTGTACGATACTAGGGACTTGTTTCTGGCACGTTTTGGGCTAAATATCTGCTAATGTTTCCATCTCTAAGAATTTATAATATCCTTTTTATAAATGGAATCAGAAGACGCATAGATTGTGATTAAATGAAAAAAATTCACAAATTCTTCCTAAAAGGGCAAATAAAGGAGTTGAAGAATTGTTTTTTATCATATACCTACATACAACAAGAAAGACTGCATTCATTCAATCAATTTGATTATTTTCCTAACAGTGCTCAAGATAACTATATATAAGTAAATAGACTATCATGAAAACAATTGTAGCTTATGCATCAAAATCTTGCAGAGATTGAAACAAGAATTCTACAGATAATTAGAAAAAGTCCTCTAAACAAAGTCAACATATAATTTAATACTTGATAACTTGATATCTTTGCAATTAGTTAATGAAAGGAGAATCATAAGATGAGCCTGGAAAACATGTTGCTAATTATGACTTGAAACTGAGATACAAAAGAATCAAAAACTTGCAGATTCCTCAGAAATCTTATCTCTGTATCTTATATCTACTGTCTTTATGAAATAACGAAGAGCAAAATGAACAGAACCAAGAGAACATGGTATACAGTAATAGCAATATTTTTCTAAGATCAATTTTGATCAAATAACTAATTCTATTATAAATGCCCAAATTAACTACAAAGGACATTTGAAGGAAGACACTATCTGCATCCAGAGAAAGAAATGATAAAAAGAAGTATGTATAGATGATTTTACATATATATGTATATACATGTGTACATATATATATGTACACATTTGTAATGGTTGTCATCTCTAAGGAATGGGGGAGGAAGAAAAAATAAAGAAATTTATATGATAACTCTAATATATATTTAAAAGGAATAGAAATTGTATGTAAAAGATTTGTTCCATCATCTTTTTTTATTATACTATGTTATGGAAATGTTTGTTTTATTCCATAAATTAAAAATTAAATAAATTCAAATTTTAAAAAGGTACTTAGAATCAGTATACACATTAAGTACCAAACATTGTAAAAATGATTGTATCTTAACAAACAAGAAATGACTACTTACTGATATGGGAGTCATTTCAAAATCAATTATCTATGTTCAGCCCAATAATGTATTGTTTAGAACACACATTATTTTCAAATTAGTAGAAAGAATAAATATAAACAGAATGTGATTATAATAGCTCCAATCTAACCTATTTAAATAGACTCTTTATTCAGAAAATGAGGAATGGGGGAAAAAATAACACACATTGATTATCAGTATTTCTGAAATAGGTTGAACAGAAATAGTTACTTCAAGAACAAGTTGACCCTAGGGCTAAGAAACTATTTCAATCATAAGATACTTGAAATACATTTTTGATTATGCCCACTCTGCAGATTTTTTGCTTATTTGTTACAGGATTGTGTTCCCTCGCCTTAGCTAATTTTGAATTTTTAAAAAATATACCAAAGGGAACATAAGGTAATTGGAAGTAAGTGGAAGCACAGTGCCACAAGCAGGGAAGTTTTGAAAATAAATTGTGGGATTTGTTATGTACTTTAAAAAATTCAAGTAGGTTCGTAGTTCCATATGCAATTCTCTTTTGGTGTTCTGCTGTGCATTTGAAAATAGTTGTTTTTTAGTCTTTACGTTCAAAATAAAAGAATGATTTTTAAAGTATGTATCTGAAACTTTAAATTATTTTATAAATGTCATTATGTATTTTCATTATTTTGGCTTCCCCTTCCAAAAAACAACCCAAACCCTCTGGAGAGAGGATCAGGATCAAAACAGAGGAGGGGGTAGGTAGATAAAGAGAAAGAAAGTAGAGTACCTTTTCCTCTTTCATCCATTCTGCCTTGAAATTCCTACTTTCTTCTACTTGAAGCTTACCATTAACAGATCCAGGTCTTAATATTTTGCAAAATTTTCTAGAATACAGTACATCTTTTACTAGTGAATCATGTGAAGTATTTTCTTCCTTTCTATTTCAAGAATAATTAATTTGGAAATGGCAATGTTCTAGATATTTAATTAGATATTTACTATTGGCTCTAATTATAAACTAAAATATAATACAACTTTTATAGGAAAATAATAGACTCATTAGCTTGTTAATTCACTTCATGAAAGCTTTTCAGAACGACTACATAAGAGCCATGTTAGTAGTACTTTCAATTTTGCCTCAGTGGCTTAAAAGAGTGACTGGCTGAGCTTTTTGAGTAGCAAAGGTATAATTTACAATGAACTGGCATAGTACTGATTCACTGTAGGGAATGGGCACTTCAATAAAAAGTCCATTCTTTTTTTTAAATTATCTATTTTTTTAGGGCAAAGAAGCTCATTTGCACTATCGTGTTCTTAGTAGAACCACTAGCCAGTCTGATTTTCTGGGTTTCCCAATAGATGCCTATCTTTTCTTCTTGATTTAATTTTCCATAAAGAAACATAATATTCAATTGAGGGAATTTATATGTACAATGTAAACTCCAGTGATTCTCAGGGGCCCCTGATTTGGTTTTGATTGGTAGGTTTATTTTTAATTTTCTTAAGCATGTTTTTGGGACGTATACCTACTACTACTACTACTACTACTACTATTACTACTACTACTATCATTGCTACTACCCAACTAGCTAGCTAACTAGCCAGCTAGTTTTAATGTTTGCAAAGCATTTGCAAATATTATTTCATTTTATCTTCACAACAACCCTGGGAGGAAGGTGCTGTTATTATCCCCATTTTGCAGACGGCAATAATCATAGAGAAGTTAAATGAATTGTTTATGATCACACAGATACTTTGAGATGCCAATTTGCTTACCAAGAAAGAAGCAGGAAATTGTTTTCTTCTTATACAGCCATACATATGCGAGGGACATTTTTAGTATTCTAAACAGATAGCAGTCATTTTTTTTTGTAAAGGCTAATGATTTCATCTAACATATTTTATGGTTAATTATGAATAGCTTTCCAGAGAGAGTATTTCATAAGAAAGATACAGTACTTGGGGAAAAGGTATTGAGGAAAAACCTCACTGCAGTCCTTAAATCAAGAGCCACTTTGAGGGAAAGACTTATAATAAGGATGTTAAAATACTTCTTGAACAATAAGACAACTTGTTTGATGCAGTCAGAACAACTAAGCTAAATGGACCATAGGTTTGAATTGTAGTACTTTAATAGATCTGATGTTCCTCACTATCTGATTGAACAGTGTTATTGGCAAATATGGCATAACACTGTAGTAAACAAGGACAGCTAGGTGATACTCTCGATTATGAAGGTGAAAATATCTAAAAATCATTGCATTCACTTTACTTGTAAAATGAAGGGCTTAGATTAGTCTTTTAAGGTCATTTTCTAGTTCTTAAATTTTTATATCATTGAGAATGAAACAAACACACACACACACACACACACACAAATCACAGAATCTCAGAATTGTAAGAACTTAAAGATCAATTTGTTCAATCTATATCTGAGTAGAAATGTCATCGATAGCATCACCAATAAAAAGGAAGTAGAAATATCACTTGGTTTTGAATCTGGACATCAAAAAAATTTAAGGAAAGTAATAGGGCTTAAAATGAAAAACAACAACAACAATCTGGAGGTGGATAAGGGTCCAAATCAAAGGATAGAATCCAATTGATGACTTCCAGGGATGACGTTGGAACATTAGGAAGAATGGTCTTCAGAAGACAATAGAAGAAGAAAAAATTTCAACTGATCTCTGAAAGATCATCCTTGAATTTATAACCTAGAATTATGCAAACTTTTTGTTACTCTTCGCAGTTCACAGGTAGCGTCACCTGAAAACTTTGCTACTTCTAACCAGGGTACCACTGCACTAGGATACTCCAACCTGGGAAAGAATTTCAATAGTCCAAAAATTGTGATAGCAAGGAAGTTGGGGACAATCATGAGCTTTGGAACCATCTTCAAACTCTTCGCTCTGGCCTAATCCATTTGCCAAGCCTTGTCAACTCTAGCTCCAAATTATCTCCCATATATGTTCCCATCTCTGTACTTTCATGGCTATTCCACTAGTTTACTTCATCATCATCTCTTGTCTAGACTATTTCAATAGCTTTCCAGATTGTCTCACTGCCTCCATTTTCTCTTTTCTCCAGTTCGTACTGGAAAAAGGTATCAAACTAATTTCATAAAGGGAATAATATTATACTGTCCTGCTCAAGAAGTTTTAATGGTTCCCTGTTGTTTTGGGGATCAGAAATACAGCCCTCTGTCCAACATTCAAAGTCCTTCATGACCTGACTTCACCCAACTTTTCCAATTTTATTATTCATTCACTTCAGTTGGGATTTAACTCTCTAAACTTCTGTTTCTCTGGCATTTCTGTTTCTGGCACCTCTGTTTTTCTGCTCCCTATATGGTGCCATCTTCCCTTAGAGTGTAATCTATTTTATAGTAAGCATTTGCTTGTTAGCTTTTGTTTTTATTTTCAGTACTTATCGAAGTGACTGGAACATAATAAATGTTTCATAAATACATTATTTAGTCATTTAACTTTCTGTCTATCATATACTCTGTGATTTTTGATATTCCTCTTACATGTTATTCCATGTATTTCTATAATTTTGACCACGTTATCCCCTTTTCTTGGAATACTTCCTCCTTACTTCTCTTAGAAAATTCCTTGTTTCTATTAAAGATCAAATTAAGGAATGTCTCCTACATTATACCTTTACTAATTACCCCACCTCCTACTAGCTAATAATATCTCTCTGATAGATAGATAGATAGATAGAAAGAGACAGAGATAGAAATAGTTATCTACTTATATGTTTACATATTGTTTCTTTGACATACTTTAAGTTCTTCCTGTTAGTCGAGATTGTTTAATTTTTTGTCTTTTATTTCCAGTACCTGGTCAGAGGATGGTGTTTCATTAGCAAATTTTGATGGGTCATCTCTTTTTGATATAATAAGTATGAGTTGCTAGTGGTAAGCTAACAAATCCCTGTTCTATAAAGAAGTTTCCAGAAAATAAAGATCCAGGGGGCAGGTAGGTGGTGCAGTGGATAAAGCACCAGCCCTGAAGTTAGGAGAACCTGAGTTCAAATTTGGTCTCAGACACTTAACACTTTGTAGCAGTGTGACCTTGGGCAAGTCACTTAACCCCAATTGCCTCAGAAGAAAAAAAAAAGATACAAGAATTTAACATTCAAGAAAAAAGGCAAAGTATTGTTTCTGAGGAGAGGAAACCTGTTATAATTGAGCCTTATGGATTTCTAAGAAGTCTAAAAAGAAAGGAAGAAATTTTTTTCAGACTACCAAACACCCATCTATATCTCTAAATAATTTCTAAGGCTATATCAAATAATAATGATGAAAATGAATTCCCTTGCTTTAAATCTGAGTTTAATAGAAAGACCTCTAGAATTTACTGTAACAATAAACAGCCCATATATTATTGTTCAATAAGAAACGGCCAGCAAGATGATTTCAGAGAGACCTGGAGAAACTTAACATGAACTGATGCTGAGTGAAATGAGCAGAACTAGGAGATCATTATATATGGCAACAACAAGATCAATTCTGATGGACATGGCTCTCTTCAACAATGACATGACTCAAACTAGTTCCAATTGTTCAGTGATGAAGAGAGCCATCTATACCCAGAGAGAGGACTATGGTAGCTGAGTGTGGACCACAATTATAGCATTCTCACTCTCTCTGTTGTTTGCTTGCATTTTGTTTTCTTTTACAGGTTTTTTTTTCTTCCTTCTTGATCTGATTTTCCTTGTGCAGCAAGATAACTGTATAAATATGTATACATATATTGGATTTAACATATTTTAACATATTTAACATGTATTGAACTATCTGCCATCTAGGGGAAGAGGTAGAGATTTATCTACCTTCCCCTAAGAGGGGAAAATTTGGAACTGAAGGTTTTACAAGGGTCAGTGTTGAAAAATCAGCCATGCATATGTTTTGTAAATAAAAAGCTTTAATAATAATAATACTAAATAATTAAATAGTCCATTTATTCTTGTTTTTTTAGTATTTCTAAATTAAATTAATTTTATTTTGCTAAAAGTTTTTTTTGCATTTATGAATATAAGCATGCAGTTTTGCTGTTTTTGTTATTAATGGGGTTTGTTATATTCCTAGTTTATTGAATATTCAACCTTGTTATAGTATACAATGTTTTAAAATACAATTCTAGACTCTTTGCTAATATTGAATACAAGATTTTTTTGCATCAATATTCATATTGTATTTACAGATGGGCTGGTCACGGCAATGAGAAGGGTCAACTTTACATCTGAGACTGCAGCAAAGGAGTCAGCAGTTAGGGAATACATCTAAGTGATATGAGATGAGAAGGCAAAGATGAACAACTCACGGTGAATGGTTTTATTATTTCTTTTTGTAAAATATGAGTAGAGGTCTGTAAGTATGAGGTTGAGGGTAAGGGAAGTGCCATGAAAGACTTGAGGATAGACTATTAGTTTAAAACAGCTGGTAGGACAGATAATCAATTAAGGAAGCAAGAATGATAATGCAGTGAGATGAAATTGAGGTTAGATAACACAAATATGTAGAGGACCTAATTAGTGCTATTTTATGATTTCCTCCAGCTCCATTCAGCAGCATGGGAAACAAAGCAAAAGAGGGCAGTTATGGTTGTAATTTAGATTTGGAATTTGAAAAGGCATGGCTGGCTGAAGAGTAAAGGAGGAAAAATGAGAAAGAGGGATAGACAGAGAGAGACAGAAATAGTAAGAGTAAATAAAGGAGAACTGGAAAAACAAAACACCAAATAAATAGAAAAACAAAGCAAAACATCTAACTAGGTACCAGCTGAAGCTCAGATTCAATCACATCAAGTTCTACTAAAATTTGCCAAACATTAATTGGAGTGTAAAAACTTCAGTGGACAAAGCACAGGAGGAAATACAAAGGTAATATAATAACTGCAGTTACACAGCACTTCCAAGTTTGTAGAGGAATTTACTTCAATTTCACAACAATCCTTTGAATTTGATACTGTAGACATTATTCTCCATTTTATAGAAACTGAGGTACATAGGAGTTAAAAGTCTTATTCATAGTCATACAATTAGTGTCAGAGAGAGAATTTGATCCCAGTTCTCCTGTGTGTTGGCTTAAACTCACTAATCCCTAGCCCAACAAAATTCTCAAATAAAAATGATCTTTTCCTTTATTGTTTTCTTTTTTGGGTTACCATAGGTAATATTTTGAACTTCATTATATTCTGTAAAATGGGAGGATTGGAATCAAAATAGAAAAAAATAATTAAAAGTGAAAAAAAATTTTGCTGACAAAATTATATGGGGCATTATATAAAAAAAATCTATTTGTGGTGGAATTCTAAACCTGTAGAATCTTTCCATAGAATAAGCTGGCAATATATAGTAAGAGACTTTCTTAAAATATTGTATCCTTTAACAAAATAATACCATTGTTTGCAAAATATCTTGATATAACATAAAAAGTGAGATATTTGTTCAAAGATATTTATTGCCTTATTATATGAAATTAACACAAACTATAGACAATCTAAATATTCAACATTAGAGAAAAAGTTAAATAACTTTTGATAATGAAATATTATAATGTAATTAATAACAAGTATAAAATATGCAAATAAATCTTGAAAGATCTATATGATATAATACAAAGCAAAAAAAAAAAAGCATTACTAGGAGAATGGAGTATAACCATATGAAAGGAAAAGAGAATAAAAGTGAATAGAAAAATAAAGAATCCTGTTAAGACCTTAAAAATAATGAATGACTGAAAATTTCCAAAATAATTTATTCATCTCAATTAAATTACATAAATGTAATTTCCAAGCAAGTTTTAACTGGTCATATAGATGTTCACTATAAATCTTTCAATAAAATGCCAAAAAAATTTAAAAATAAAACCAATAGAAAATAAAGCAAGAGTTAACTTCTAATTAATAAATATTACATGGATATTCTCTACCCTATCTAAGCACCATAAACTTGAAGCCAGAAGGTTATTTTGAAACTATCTGGTCCCACTATATGAGGATCAATTCTGATGGATGTGGCTCTCTTCAACATTGAGATGATTCAAATCAATTCCATTTGTGCAGTGAAGAAGAGAGCCATCGATACCCAGAAAGAAAATCATGGGAACAGAGTGTGGAACACAACATAGCATTCTCACTCTGTTGTTATTTGCTTACATTTTGTTTTCTTTCTCAGTTTTTCTTTTTCTTCCTTCTTGATCTGATTTTTCTTATGCAACAAGATAACTGTATAAATTTGTATACATATATTGGATTTAACATGTATTTCAACACATAATATGTATTAGATTACCTGCCAGCTAGGGAAGGGGGTGGGGGAAAGGAGGGGAAAATTTGGAATGAAAGGTTTTGCAACAGCCAATGTTGGAAAAATTACCCATGCATGTGCTTTGTAAATAAAAAGCTTTAATTAAAAAAAAAACTATCTGGTCCCAAACCTTTATATTTCAAATGAAATAATGGAAACACAAATATATAAAATTATTTTTCTAAAGTCAAAAAGTAGGAAGTAGCGGAGTTAGGGTTCAAATCCAGGTCCTTTAATTTTGAAATCTAGTACTTTTGTCATTATCAAAAGTACTAGATTCCACATTGCTTTTATTCAAATCACTATTTTTTTTTAAAAGAGTTATACTGAGCCCAGATCCAACAGCATTCAACTTGTGGTCTCTTTCTCACAACAAATCACATGTTTGACTATGTTTTCTTAAATTAATGAATCAATTATTTTATCAACTTTCATTTAGCAATCATGGTCATGAGATCATCATAGGTTTTTCTTGTTGCTTTTAGGAAAATATGCTTAGGCCATTTCATAAATACTGTCTGGTTCCCATAGAGAAATAGAGACCATGGCACATTTGTGAGGAATATGTTTGTGAGCAGGATTAACAATAGGTGTGTAGATGAAATTGTGAAAATATTAGGGTGGAATATTTTCAAGATTTCAAGCTTGGAGAATTGGACATTTTTCTTTATTATTAATATTTTCCCCTAGTTATATTTAATTTTTTACACTTGTTTTTAAAACTTTTGAATTGCAGATTATCTCCCAGAAACCCCAGCCCCATTAAGAAACCACATTAGAAGTTATGCAAACTATTTTGATCTCCCAACCCTCAAAAAAACCCTCAAGTAAAATGAGGTAAAAAAAAATTATATATATACATGTATATATATATATATATATATATATATATATATATATATATATATGTAAGTGTATGCTTCAATCTTTTTTCAGAAATAATCAGTTCCTTCTCTGGGTATGGATAGGATTCTTCATCATCAGTCCTTCCACATAGTCATGGATCCAAAGTCATTTACAGTTGATCATCTTAGATCATTGCTATTACTTTGTATACATTTCATTTCACTTTGCTTGAGTTTAGGAGGACTTTCCAGATTTTTTTTTCTGTTGTCATCCTGCTCATTATTTCCCATAAAATAATAATATTACATCATAATCACATTCCACTGTTTAATGAGCTATTTTCCCAGTGATGGGCATCCCCTCAATATGCCCTCTCTTTTATCATTCTCTCCCCTTCCTGTTTCCTATTCTCCTCCTATTTTCCTGCAGGATATGATAGATTTTTCTACCCATATTGAGTATATTATTTCCTTTTTGAGTCAATTCTGGTAAGAGTAAGGTTCTTCCGCCCCCTTTTTCCCTACAGTGTAAAAGCTTTTTCTTGCTCCTTTATGGCAGATAATTTACACCATTTCATTTCTCCCTTTTCCTTTATTGAGATGGGCATTTTATTGAAGGCAGAAGGGAACAATGGTAAATACTATATTGGAAAGGAGGGAATAAGTGCATGTTCTAGTTTATAGCAGCTACTTTTGGGAACATTATAATTTTCCAAAGAAAAGGCAAATCAATCAAAGATGATTGTAAAAACGATCTATCTTTGCTATAATGGATCATTTAAAATCACACAAAGGAAGGCCTGTGGCTTAACTTGAAACACCTAGGGAGGTTCAATAATCAGTGAACATTTACTCAATACCTATCTACCAGGTAATACGCTAAACTCTGGGGATATGATAAGAGGTAAAAGATATGCCTGGTAAACCAAGAGAGCAGGTAAACCAGTCTGATGGAGGAGGCAGCATGCAAATAGCTATGTGCAAATAAGATATATGAAGGATAAATTAGAAGTAATCAAGAGAGAAAGGGCACTAAAATTAAGGAGAACTGGAAAATTCTTCCTGTAGTTGATGGTATTTCAGCAGGAAATGGAAGACAGTCAGCAAATGGAAATGAGAGGGAAGAACATATTCTTTTAGCATAGAAAGTGAAAAAGCCCAGGATCTGGAGAATGAAGTATCTTATGGGAAGAATAATAAAGAGTCCGTATCTCTAAACTGTAGAGGGCTAGAACAAAACTCCTATGGATTTAGCCTGCTAGTCAATGGTATACTCCTATCACATGATATTACCTTTCTCCTAGTTAATTACCTAGCTCCTAGGGAGCTTGTCTCTTCCCTTGTTTTTTATGCCAACATTGAGCTTTCAGATGCCCTACTTTACCACATTGAAAGTATTGACGAGTCTCTCTGCAAGTCCCTTGCCAAAAGGGACCCTGTCTTCCCATGTTCAGATCTTGAGAAGTCTGTATCATAGCAAGGTATAAAAGGTATTTGTACTCAAATACCCAAATACGCTATGGCACAGTGTCTTATGATCTCATCTAAAGGAGCATCCTCGTATAGTCCTAGTATAATTATTTTACAAACCTCATTAGCACTTTCTTTAGCAAGTTGTCTTATAATAATTTCTGTTGCTACATTTTCACCAATAGTTCATATGACAGCTGTCTGCAGACATCCCACAAAATCAGCAAAGGGTTCATTTGGACCTTGTGATATTTTTGTGAAGGCTTCCCCTTTATCTTGTCTTCCTGGGAGGGTACCCCAAGCTTTGATAGCAGCAGCAGCAATTTGCTCATATGTTATGAAAGGGTAATTAATCTGTGCTAAAGTGTCTGCATAAAGACCTAAACCTGCTAGTTGATCAAAGGTGACTGTTATATTAACTCAAGTTTGCCCATTTCTTTGGTCTTGTATTCTACAGAGTTCATTATACTCAGAAAGCCACAACAAGTTTTGTCCATGTTCTAAACATGTCCTTGCTATAGATTTCCCATCATTAGGAGTTAAAACTTCAAAAGCCAAATTCTCTAATAACATCTTAACATAAATTGATGTAGATCCATAAGGAATGAAAGCCTTTTTCAGATCTTTGATAATTTCCAGATTAAAAGGAGTTTATCTTCTTTCTTGACTTGAAGAGTCAACTTCTTCAATCACAGGGTATGCTTCTATTTCAAATCAGAGGTATCCTGTCCTTAATCTTTAGCTTTAATTAATGCTTTTTTGTAATTGGGTCATAGTGGGTGGACAAAGCTGCTGCATAGATGGTACTGATAATTTCATCAGCACTGTACTTAACTCCTTTCTTGTCCAATTCTTCATGCTTTTCAGCTGCTTTGTCAGTAACATCCCCCTCATGCTCTTTCTCCTTTTTTCTTATTTTAAAACTTTTGGAATTCCTTAAAGCCAATTGTATTATAGAATGTTTTCTTAGGAATTGAATTAGGATCATTTATCATTGTAATATTTAATTAGCTGCTCTCCCATCGTTTTCCCTTATCTGGCTCTAATTTTTCTTCCTTAGAGGACCAAGGAGATGTGTATTCTAATGTTTCTAAGAGTCTAATAATTTGCTCCCAAGTTACCAACAAACCTTGTTCCTTTATTAACCTAACTATGCTTACTACATACTTCCCTTGGAATGGGGAAGTCTCTCTTCTTAGTATTTGCCCCATTTTAGTTGAAAAATGAAAGTGACTAGTTTACTCTTCCTATTTCCTGGTCATAGGGACTTCTTCATTGAACTTATGATTGTGTCAGTTGAGCTACTGTCCACATTGGGCACCAAAATGTGTAATGTTCAGGCTAGCTTTCTGGAAGATCTTGGTACCAGCCTTGATCTTAGTCTAGAAGTGATGAAGGCAGGTCAGCCACCACGAGGCTGGTTAAAAATGGCATGTCTCATTTCCAGTCCTCTCAGCTCTTATATACCTTAATACAATTACATCATTACAGCATACTGATTATGTGTGAACTAGAGAACCATTATATTACCATACCAAGTATTAAGTATATGTAAACTAGAGAACCATCATCTCATCAGTTCCACATAGCTAACACCTTGTTGGTTTCAAGTATACTTCTCCAGAGTTCTGCCCCTCTACATCTTCCACTTTCTTTTGTTTTAGAACACAGGTGGTCACACCCTCCCTGACTTGTCAAGGAGGTGAAAACTCCAAAGGGAAATGGGGAGTTCCAGCCCTCTACATTAGACCAAAAGAGTACCTGTAGAGAAGGGACTAAGATATAAGAATTCTAGAAAGTTAGTAGGGAATCAAATTATGAAAGGCTTTGAATGCCAAGCAGGATTTTATATTTTATCCTAGAGGTGCTAGGGAGTCACTGGGGTTTATTAAGTGGAGGAGTGGCATGGCCAGATCTACACTTTAGGAAAATCACTTTAGGAAAATTTGACAGCTGAATGAAGGATGAAGTGGAGTGGATTGTTGAGGCAAGGAGACCAACAACAGGTTATTACAATAGTCTGAGTGAGAGGTGATAAGAGATTTGCAACAAACAGGTAGTAGTATCAGAGGAGAGGTGAGGGTACATGCAATAGATTTTATGAAAGCAAAATCAAGAGGTCTTGGCAATGGAGTGGATGAGGGGAGTGAGAGAAAGTAAAGAAATATGAGGAAAGTGGGAAGAAGGGTGAAGGATGTATCAGTATCACTTGTTGGGACAAGGACAAAATTATATTTCAGAATACATCTGCAATCCTATCATGGGAAACTATTTTATACTAATATATACAATTATTATTATATGTTACATGTATTATATAATTTACTATTGTTGGGCGCAATGATTTCTAGATGACAAAAGGCAAAGGAAGAAAATAAACAATTCTGCAAGAGGTGTTATAATCTGGAATCCAGGATATGCTGTGCTTTTGCTAGTAATTAAAGTTTTGTCTGTCTTATGCAACAAGAAAGCTAAGGAATATGGCATGAAGGCTAGAGTTATCATAAGGAGCAGTACAATACTCTCCCTGATCCATTTATATGGCCCCATAAACACACAAAGCATTTCAACTTCTGTCCCGTGACTTTTTACATATTATGCCCAAGAATGACTCCTTACTTGCTTCTGTCTCAAAATCATTAGCTCTATTGTGCTCAAGTGCCAACTCTGCAAGATGCCTTTCTCAATCTACTAATCATTAGCATTCTCCTCTTCAAAAATCTCCAACATCTTTGTATTTATTAACTTGTGGGCAAATATGCCCACAAAGACACAATATGTCTTTCACACTCCACCCCAGCAACTCCACCAATGTGCAAGTTAGGATAGAATGAAGGAAAAGGAATAAGTGTTTATGTGGTATTTACCATATGTCAGATACTGTGATATGTGTTGTTGTTGTTATTGTTTACAAATATTATCTCATTTAATAGAGTGCTGATCCTGGAGTTTGGCAGACTCAGTTATAATTCTTCAGATGCTTTCCAGTTCTATGACCTTTAATCTGTGACTGTCTCAATTTGTAATCTTTCCAAGATTGTTGTGAGGATAAAATAGTATTTGTAAATTACTTTGCAAACTTTAAGGTATTATAGAAATGATAGTTGTTATTCTTCTTCTTCCTCCTCCTCTTCCTCCTCCTCCTCATCATGGCACAAGAACATAAGTGACAATAACTGAGGTTACATGGAATAGAAAAAGTTCTAATAAGGGAAGTTTTCGGTTTTGGAGAGTTCCAAAGGAGAGAGGTGGTGATGGTATCTCGGATCAAAGATAATATGTAGAAAAAAGCATGGATAATATGTAGAAAAAAGTGATGGATTCAGAGCTGGAAGTGGATTTAGTAGACACCCAGTCTCTGTTTCACTTTAAAAAAAATTTCCTCTGTATAATGTTTTAAGATAAGAAGCTAATGCTAAACACAGAATGCAGTGTTTGCATTTTTTGCAGTTACAGTACAGGATTTGAATCCAGAAAGAATTCTCTTTCAATTGCATCACATTGCCACAGGCTAAGAGTGAGAAGTAGGTATTTTAGGAGAAGGAATAGGTAATTATATAATTTTACCTAAGTGCCAGATACTGTGCTATTTTTATTTATTTATTTATGCATATTACCTCATTTAATCATCACAAAATCTCTGCCCACGTTATTACCCCCATTCTAAAGTTGAGGGAACTTAGTTAGACAGAGGTTCAATGTTTACATTGAAATTACAATTAGTGTTTGAGGCGCCATTTGAATTCGTGTCCTCCTAACTCCAGGCACAGAGTTCTATTTGTAGTGCTACCAACTGCCTATAGAGACACTGAGAAGAAAAGAAACAGCATAGCTCGATTATTCAGATTTGGAGAAAAGAAGGAGATTCTTTTTCTTCTTTTTCTTAACTTACCAGGTAGTAAGTCATATGTGAAGATATAGGCTATGCTGAAGTGAAGAGGGATAAGGCATGAGCATTTATATCAGGTGAGCCTTGGACCATGTAGATTCACATGGAGTTTTTGCTCTTGTAAAGATAAAAAGTGCATAGGGCAAGAAATGTAGGAGAAAAAAAGATTTTATATTTAAACATAAAGTTTGTGAAAAGCTGATATGAAAAGAAAAGTAATATTGTTTTGTCAAAGAAACAGCCTTCTAGTATGAAACATTGATTTTATAGATGAGGAATCTGAGATTCAGAGATTGTGACTTATCCAAAATTAAAAAAAAGTTGTAAGTGGCAAGGCTATGATTCAAATCCAGATCCTCCCATTCCAAATCTTGTGTTTTTCATATAGTTGTTGGAGACAGCATAGAGTTATTGGTTTCATTATTTGACCTTCTTTGGCATCATGATTCATGACCAAAAATGGAAACAATGGAGAGCATGCTGGAAGGAAGATAACTCAATAGGATAATTAAGAATTAACAAATTTAGGGGACTAAGTGAACCAAGGATACATATTTGCTATCCCTCTTGCCCCACTGTAATTTCCTTAATGGGAGAGATTTTTAATATATCTGTGTAATACCTATCATTCCTTATATAAATTAAGACTCAGTAATTTGAGGAGTGAAAGATGAAGAGAATGAAGAAATTATATTTGAGTTCAGAATTGCAAAGACAGAGATAAATAACTTTAGTGAAACATGTGAGATTGAAAGTCTCAGTAAAGAAGAAGAGTTTGATGTGAGTGGGAGAGGCTATGAGTTAAAGAGGTTCTGATGAGAGAATTGGAATCTTATTTAGAGATACAAGAGGTATGGACAATGCTTTATGAAGAGAATAAAAGGTCTGTCCTTTTGAGTGTGAAATAGTACCCCCATACTTCTCTGAACTTGATGCTGGTTTTATCCGTATTCAAAAATATCAGTAGTGTTGCTAGCAGGTAGAAAAGTCAGTGACTTGTCCCTTAAACTTAGCTCTCTCACACAGTAGAATAAAATAGACATGGAATAAGCAAATTAGGGAACCCTGAAGTCAACAGTATTTTGGTGGGTGGGGCAAATAAACATTATGTGGCTTATAAACTAGCTTTCAAAGATTGAAAATTGGAAAGTGACAAATAGAGAAGTGATCTCAGAGTCAGGGAGACTTGAATTTTAAGTCTTACCAAAATACATGTCTGTGTGACCCTAGACAAGTCATTCAATCTACCAGTGTTCAATGCAGCTTTGAGATGAACCTGTAAATTGCAAAAAAAAAATGCTGAATTCCATTAGTAGAGTTTTCAATAAAAATTAAAAGTTCAGTTTTTAGTTCTCTATATAGAATAATTACCATAAACGTGGTAATTTAAACTCAAGGGTAGGAAAAGGATCAAGTGCAAAGGGCCTTGGTTACAGCTGGCAAGACCACACTGATTTTGCTTTTTTCCTAAGAGGCTTGGTACCCACGGACATGACTTCCTATTGGAAAGAAGAAAGGCATCAGTAGCAAGGTTCTTAGGAAACAAAATGGGGAACTGAGGGGAGAAGCTATATATATCTGAAAGGGCTGGAACCAGCCTACAGACTTTATGCTTACAGAGGATGATGATACTCACTCTTTCTTCAGGAAGAGAAACTCAAGGATTTCAGGGGAAACAGAAGCTGCAGGCAACAGAGCACCCAGCAAGTTAGTGTCTGGAAGAGACTACATGCTCAGTGGAGCCAAATGGCCTTCAGGAGAGGCTACAATCAAATATAACCAGGCAGAAGAGATGAGCCAAGTCCAGCGGAGGCTTAGAGATCAGAGTGGAAGATCCGGGTGACACAAGAAGATGTCAATAGTCTTTTGGACCTAAGGGGTATGACTTGTCCTTTCACAGTGTGCCCTACACATGAGGCACTTTAACTTGTGTACCCTATTCTCATCAATTCATAATATATATTTGCTGAGGTAATTGAGGTTAAGTGACTTGCCCAGGGTCACACAGCTAGGAAGTGTTAAGTGTCTGATTTGAACTCAGGTCTCTTGACGTCAGGGCTGGTGCTCTATCCATTATGCCACCTAGCTGTCCCATTAATTTTTATGCATGTACTTCTTCATCCATGTGCCTTGGCTGGACATGGTCCATATGTATATACATATGTATGCACATACATATACACATTTATGTATATGTGTGTGTAAGTAATCTGTATGGAAAATTATATATACATATATGTGTATATACACACATGTAACTATATAATTCCTGACATATTGTTTACATGCATTCATTCTTCCCACCGATACTCTTTCAGTTTCTGGAAGACTTTGATATAGGTTTATGGGAAAAATTCTTGTTGCTATTTTTCTTCCTATGTCACCTTATTAAGATAATTTACTTTGAACTAATTCTATTCCTCTGACTGACTATTAAAAGTAAAACTCTCATGAGAGACCCAATAGGATCATTCCAGCAATATTAGGATGAAGCTTTCATTCAGGTGGCGCAGTGAGCATAGTGTGTCTGGAGTCAGGAACATTTATTCTCTAGAGTTCAAATCAGCCTCGGACACTTACTAGTTGTGTGATCCTAGGCAAATCACTTAATCCTGTTTGTCTCAGTTTCCTTATTTGTAACATGATCTAGAGAAGAAAATAGGAAAACATTTTAATGTCTTTTCCAATAAAACCACAAATGGAATCACAAAGAGTCAAACATGGAAAATTGAATAAACTTTTAAACTTTGAAGAGATACAACTTTAGTGTATAAGCCCTAACAGAGTAAGTGGGGTCTCTTCTCAAGTTGGGAGGGGCTGTCTCCAAGGACTACATTAGTGAGTAAGTGATATAAAGATATAAGAAAGGAAAGATGAGAACAAGATGTCTGAATAGAATATGAACAATTAGTCCTTGAGGTTACTGACGGGAGACAGGGCAGAGTATAAAACCATGACCCAGGGGCTGAAGGCATAGGATTTTCTCTGTACCTCTTTTATGCACTTCCATTTCCTATGTGATTGATATTTTGATCTTTGTATTTCTCATAGTGATTTTAAATAGTATTTTGAAAAAGTTAGTAGTTTATACGTTTTTGTTGAAATTGAATTTTATTGACTCTGTAAAGGCAGTAGTAATACATCCTGGGGTTAGATGGATGGTGATTTATATCAGGTTGAATATCTCTATGAGTGAGTGAATTTTACTTTAGAATTTACTTAGAATATGAGGAGTGGAGCCCCATGGTGTAGAAAAGGCAGAAAGTTGTCTGAGTCTCTCTAGTTTCCTTCAGAAACATGAAATCAAGCCTCTAAGTGGATTCTGGAGTGATAGAATCACAAAAAATATGGAGTAAAAATTTTTTTGACTGAAGATAACTTAGAAGGATTTCAGGAAAGGTCTGTCTCACTAAGGTAAAAAGGGGAACGCAGCCCATCATAGATAGTGTCTAGCAAGTCAGCAGGAAGTTCTTAGCCACAGCACAGATCAGTAACCCAGACCCCTCCTGGCTCAATAGGCCAACAGGGAAGCTTCAAGCCCCAGCCCAGAGGGCCAACTGCCAGCCTTGGAGCCCCAGCACAACAGAGGTGACTCTAGCACTGTGGCAAAGCTACAAGACTCAGAGACCTTGGCAAAGAAAGCCAATGACCCTGGCCCTCAGTGCAAGAACCTTGGGATAATACTCCCTGGAGCAGAACTCAACTTTAAAAGTCAAGAACTAGGCAAAAAACCAAACCAAACCAAAACAAAACAAACAAACAAACAAACAAACAAAAAAACCCTCATCAAAAAAAACCCACAGAAAAGAGCTCTGATTATAAAAAAAAAACTACTAAAGGATAAGAACTGACAGAGGAACTTAAAAATGGAATAGCCATTTGATGGGAGATTAATCCTCAAGTTGGGAGGGGTTGTTTTTAGGGATTACATTAGTGATAATTAGTGAAAGATCAAAACACAAACTCAGGAGAAGACAATATCAAAATGTCTACGTTTAAAGCCTCAAAGGGAAATATGAATTTTCTTCAAGACCAAAAGCCCTTCTTGGAATATGTCAAAAAGAATTTAAAAAAATAAAAGAAGTAGGAGAAAAATTAGGAAAAGAAATGAAAAGTATACAAGAATTAATAGCTTGGAAAAATTGGCTTAAGAAAACAATTCCTTAAAAAAACACAATTGTGGGGACTGGATGTGGATCACTTTTGTTGTTGGTTTTGTTTGCTTATCTGTTTTTTTTTCTTTCTCATTTTCCCCCTTTTGATCTGATTTTTCTTGTACATCATGATAAATGTGGAAATATGTTGAGAAGCATCTTATATTGGATTACTTGCTTTCTAGGGGAGGTGGGAAGAAGAAAGTTTGAAACACAAAGTTTTGCAAAGGTAAATGTTGAAAACTATCTTTGCATGTATTTTGAAAAATTATTATAAAAATACAATTAATCAAGGTGGGGGGAGAAATCCACTAAAAACACCAATTCTTTAAAAAGTAAATTTGGATAATTTATAGGAGGTACAAAAGCTAACTGAAGAAAATAATTTCTTAAAAATTAGAATCATGCAAATAGAAACTAATAACTCTTTGAGACATTAAGAATCAGTCAAACAAAATTTGAATGAAATAGGAGAAAATGTAAAATATCTCATTGTAAAAAACAACTGATCTGAAAATAGAATGAGGAGAGACAATTTAAGAATTATTGGACTATCTGAAAGGCTTAAAAAAAAAAGTTCCTAGGAAGTAGAGCCAAGATAATAGAATAAAGGCAGGGACTCACCTGAGCTTTCCCTCCAGATACTTCCAATTACTTTTAAATAATAACTTGAAATTTATTCTAGAGCAGCAGAACCCACAAAAAGACAGAGTAAAGCAATTTTCCAGCCCATGACAATTTAGAAGATTAGGAGGAAAGGTCAGCACACTAGGGTAAGAGTGGAAGGCAATCTGATGCAGATCATACCAGTACGAGTAAACCAGGAATAAGCTTTGGGAGCCACTAAACCAGCAGTGACAGTGGCAGCTTCCAGAGCTCTCAACTCACAGACAATAAGGAGGGCAAACAACTGGTCAGAGGGAGATTACAGGGGTCGCTTGCTAACTCTGAGAATAGAACTCAGAATAGATAATACTTAAACCCAAGGTCACCATCCTGGTTGGCAATTCCAGGATAAGGAGGAGCACTGGCACATCAGCTTGGAGTCACAGTGTAGCAGGGTCCCTCATCACAATTCAAGAGCAGAACAGGGACCCTAAGGTCCCTAAAAATATTTCTCAGAAATAGCTACACAAAACCTCTGAAGCTTAGAACAGCACACCATCCACTCTGGAAACAAAGTCCTACTTTAACAGAGTTAAAGTCAAGTAATATACTGGGGAAATTAGCAAACAATAGAAAAAAATATGACTATAGAAAGATACTATAGTGAACAAAGAAGATGAAAACATATACTCAAAAGAAGATAACAAAGTGAAAACTCCAAAGCCTTCAAGAAAAATATGAAGATTCTCAATACATTTCAAAAAACCAAGTAAGAGAAGTAGACAAAATTGGGAAGGGAAATGAAAATGATGCAAATAAATCATGAAAAACACTAACAGTTTGGTAAAGAAGACACACACACACACACACACACATAAAATATACTGAAGAAAGTAACATCTTAACAAACAGAATAGGCCAAATGGTAAAGAAAGTACAAAAAGCCAACGGAGGAGAAAAATGTCTTAAAAAACAGAATTGAACAAATGGAAAGAGGGGCACAAAAATTTACTGGAGAAAAAAATAAAACAGAATTGGTCAAATGGGGGAAAACATCCATTGAAGAAAACAATGTCTTTGTTTTCTTACCGTAAGAAAATAATTTCTTTTTTCTTTCCTGAGGCAATTTGGATTAAGTGACTTGCTCAGGGTCATACAACTAGGAAGTGTTAAGTGTCTGAGATCAGATTTGAACTCAGGTCCTCCTGACTTCAGGACTGGTACTCTATCCACTGTGCCACCTAGCTGTCCCAAAAACAATTTCTTAAAAATTTAAATTGAACAAATGAAAGTTCACTAAAAAAAAAAATTCCTTAACAATTAGAATTGAGCAAATAGAAACTAATGACTTTATGAGAAATCAAGAAACAATAAAACAAAATCAAAAGAATGGAAAAAAAACAATAAGACAATGTGAAATATCTCTAACAAAAACACCTGACCTAGAATATAGAACTGGGAGGGACAATTTTAAAATTATTGGACTGCCTGAAAGTAATGATCAAAAAAAGAACCTAGATGTCATCTTTCAAGAAAGTATTAAGGAAAACTTCCCTGATATTTTAGAACCAGAGGGTAAAAGACAAAATGAATACATACAATGATCACCACCTGAAAGAGAGTCTAACATGAAAACTCCAAGGCATATTGTAGCCATATTCCACAATTATCAGATTAAAAGAAAATATTTCAAGCAGTAAGAAAGAAATAATTCAAATACAAAGGAATCATAGTCAGAATTACCAGGATCTTAGCAGCTTCTACGTTAAAAGATTGCAGGTCTAGAAATTGGTATTCCAGAAGGCTAAGGAGCTTAGATTTATAACAGCAAATCAACTACCTAGAAAAACTAAGCATAATCTTTCAGGGGGAAAGATAGATATTCAAGGACATAAGGAAGTTTTAAATTTCCCTGATGGAAAAAAAACAGAGCTAACCAGAAACTTCAGTCTTCAAATATAAGACTCAAGAGAAACATAAAAAGGTAAACAAAAAAGAAAAAAAAAATCAATCCAGTTGAACTGTTCTTATAACTCTTAAGAACTTTACTTCTATTAGGACAGTTATCAGGAATAGAAATTTATGTGATGTTATAAAAAATTTACAGGTGAAAAAAATTGTAGTAGAAGAATAGGAAAGGGGAAGGCACAGTGAAGTAAATTACCTTGCAGGAACAGTAGAAGGGAAAAGGGAGAGGGGGGTGAGCAAATATTTAAACTTTACTTTCATCAGGTTTGGCTCAAAAAGGAAATAACATACACACTGAGGTTAGAAATTTATTTTGCCCTATAGGGAAGTAGGAAAGAAAAGGGGAAGGAAAAAAGAACCTGGGACTGATAGAAGGGAGGGCAGAAATAGGAGGAGAAAGAGAAAAGAAAAGGGAGGGAAAGCTCATAGAAGGGAAGGCAGTGGTCAAAAGGAAATCACTGGTAAGAAGCTATAGGGTGAAAGGAAAGAAAAAAAGTATAAATGGGGGAAAATAGGATGAAGGGACATATATTGTTAGTAGTCATAACTGAATATGAATGGGATGAACTTTTCCATAAAATGGAAGCAGATGGCAGAATGGATTAAAAATCAAAATTTGACAATATGTTGTTTATAAGAAATATATTTGAAGCAGAGAGATACATACAGAATAAAGGTAAAAGACTAGAGCAAAATATATTAAGCTTCAACTGAGTATCAAAATCAGGATAGCAATCCTCATCCTCACATAAAGCAAAAACAAAAATAGAACTAATTAAAAGAGATAAGGATGGAAACTATATCTTGCTCAAAGGTATCATGGGCAATGAAATAACATTAATACTAAATTTATATGCCAAATGGTACAGCATCCAAATTCTTAGAGGACAAATGAAATGAATTACAGAAAGAAAGAGAACAAAACTATTCTAGTGAGGGATGCCAACTTTCCCCTCTAAAAACTAAATAAATCTAATCACAAAATAAACAATAAAGAAGTTAAAGAGGTGAATGGGATTTTAGGAAAGTTAAATAAGATAGAAAATTGAATGGAAAAAGAAAAGAATATGATTTTTCTCAGTAGTATATGACACATATACAAAAATTGACTATGTATTAAGGCATAAAATCCTCACAATCAAATGCAGAAAGGAAGAAAATTTAAATGTTTCCATTTCAGATCATGATGCAATAAATATTAAATATAATCTTAGCAACATAGACTAAAATTAATTGGAAACCAAATAATCTAATGCTAAAGAATTAGTGGGTCAAAAAACAAATCATAGAAACAATAATTGCATCAAAGAGAATGATAATAATGAGACAACATACCAAAATTTGTGGAATGTTGCCAATTTCGTGCTTAGGAGAAAATTTATGTCTCTAAATGCTTACATGAATAAAATAAAGAAAGAGCAGATCGATGAAATGAATATGCAACTTTAAAAAACTATGAACAATTTTAAAATCAAATTAAATAATTAAACCAATTAAATACCAAATTATAAATTCTGAAAATCAGATGAGAAATTTATAAAATTATAAGTAATAAATCCAGTGAACCAATAAATAAAACTAAGAGCTGTTTTTATTTTTTAAAAAAAGATAAACTTTCAGCTAATTTGATTTTTAAAAAAGAAGAAAACTAAATTACCAGTATCAAAAATCAAAAGAGTAATTCACCACCAATGAAGAGGAAATTAAAGCAATAATTAGAAACTATTTTACACAACTGTGCTAATAAATCTGACAATCAAAGTGAAATGGGTGAATACCTACAATAATTTAAATTGCCCAGATTAACTGAAGAGGAAATAAAATATTTAAATAGTCCCACTTTAGAAAAAGAAATTGAAAAAGCCATCAGTGAATTCCCTAAGAAAACTATCTCCAGAGCCAGATAGATTTACAAGTGAATTCTACTAAACATTTAAAGAACAATCAATTCCAATAATTATATAAAATATTTGGAAAAATAGGCAAAGAGAGTCTTATCAAATTCCTTTCATGACACAAATTGTAGTACTATTACCTAAACCAGGAAGATTCAAAACAGAGAAAAATATACAAACCAATTTCCTAATAATTATTGATGCAAAAATTTTAAATAAAAATTAGCAAAGAGAGTTCGACAATTTATCAACAGGATAATATACTACGACCAGATGGAATTTATATCAGGAATGCAGAACTGGTTCAATATTAGGAAAACAATTAGCATAATTGCCCATATAAAAAAATAAAAACAACAGAAATCATAATTATTTCAATAGTTGCAGAAAAAGCTTTTGACAAAATTACAGTACCCATTCCCTCCCCCCCAAAAATGTAATTTTCCTTAAAAATGATAAGCAGTATTTATCTAAAACTATCAGGAAACATCTGTAATGGGGATAGGCTAAAAGTTATCCCAGTAAGATTAAAGGTGAAATAAGGGTCCTATTATCACCATTATTACTCAATATTATACTAGAAATATAGTTTTAGCTTTAGCAATAAGAAGAGAAAAAGAAATTGAAGGAATTAGAATAGGCATGAGAAAACAAATTTATCACTCTCTGCAGATTATATAATGATATATTTATAGAATTTTATAGAATCAACTAAAAATCTATTTGAAACAAATAACTTTAGCAAAGTTGCAGATAAAGCCATACAAATCATCAACATTTCTACATATAATTAACAAAGCCCAGTAACAGATAATAGAAAGAGAAATTCCATTTAAAACAACTGTAAACAACAAAAAATATTTTCAAGACAAACCCAAAAAGTATATGAACACAATTATAAAACACTTTTTCACATAAATAAAGTCAAATCTAAATAACTGGGAAAATATCAATTGCTCATGGATAAGCCAACAATTCTGCCTAAATTAATTTACTTATTCAGTTCTATACCAAACCACCAAAAATTATTTGAGGGAGCTAGAAAATATAACAAAATTCATTTTGAAGAACAAAAAATGAAGAACATCAAAGTAATTAATGAAAAAAATGCCAAGGAAGATGAGAGCCATAACGGAACTAAAACTATACCATAAAGTGGCAATCATCAAAAATTTTTGGTACTGAATAAGAAATAACATGGTGGATCTTTAGAATAGGTTAGGTACATAAGACATAGAAGTAAATGACTACAGTAATCTACTTTTTTTATAAACCCAAAGATTCCAACATCTAGAATAAGAACTCTCTATTTAGAAAAAACTGCCAGAGAAAATGGAAAAAATAAGGTCAGAATGGTACATGGTTTAGATATATGGGATGATACCATTAATAAATCAGAGAACAAAGAATAGTTTACCTGTCAGAGCTATAGAGAAGGAAACAATTTATGACCAAACAAGAGACAGAGAACATTATGAAATGCAAAAATGGATAATTTTGACTACGTTAAAAAGCTTTAGCATAAACAAAACCAATGCAACCAAGATTAGAAGGAAAGCAGAAAGCTGGAAGGTAATTTTCACAGCAAATATTTCTAATAAATGTCTTATTTCTATAATACATAGAGAACTAAGTGAAACCAATAAGTCATTCCCCTATTGATAAATGGTCAAAGGATAAAAACAGGCAATATTCAAAGGAAGAAATTAAAGCTATTTAAGGACATATGAAAAAATTCTCTAAATCACTATTGATTAAAGAATGCAAATTAAAACAATTCTGAGGTACCATCTCACACCTCTCAGATTGGTTAATATGACAGAAAAGCAAAATGATAAATGTGGGACATGTGGAAAATTGGAATATTAATATATGATGGTAGAGTTGTACATATCCTGTGGTCCTTCAAAACCATTAGTATGTTTGTATCTCAGATCATGAAAAAGAGAAAAAAGACCCATATGTACAAAAATATTTATAATAGTTTTTTTTGTGGTGGCAAAAAATTGGAAATTGAAGGGGTGACTGTCAATTGGAAAATGCCTGAACAAGTTGTGGTATATGAATATAATGGAATACTATTGTGCTAAAGGAAATTATGAGCAGGTGGATTTCAGAAAAATCTGGAAGGACTTATATAAACTGAAGCTGAGTAAAATAAGCAGAACCTAGAGGATATTATACACAGTAACAGCATCATTGTGTGATGATCAACTTTGACTAACTTAGTTCTTCTTAGAAATACAATGATCTAAGATAATTTCAAAGAACTCATGATGGAAAATGCTATCCACATCCAGAGAAAGAACTATGGATTCAGAATGTAAATCAAAGCATGGTATTTTCACTGTTTGATTTTTGGTTTCTTTCTGGTGTTTTTTTTTTCCATTTTTTTCTGATTCTTCTTTCACAACACAACTAATGTGGAAATATGTTTAACAAGTTTTTGCATATATAACCTATATCAGATTTCTTGTTGTCTTGGGTATGGGGACAAGAAAGAGGGAGGGAGAAAAATTTGGAACTGAAAATCTTATAAAAATGAATGTTAAAAACTAGGTTTACTTATAACTGGAGAAAAATAAAATACTTTTAAAAGGAGAATAATTATATGTGTAGTACCTGAGTGAATGTATATCTTTATGTTATGTATACCATCCCTTTCACTGCTATGAAAGATCATTACTTTTATTAAAGAACAGATTTAGGTGTGCTTGGCACGATTTCCTTTGGACAAATCCTTGTTGGCTGCTATTTAACACCTCATTATCCTCTGGGTGCCTACAAATGGACTTTTAATGAATTTGCCCCAGAACCTTTCCAGGTGTAGAAATTATGCTAGGTGTTCTGTGCTTTCAAGTCCCTCTTGATTCTCTTTCTTCTTTTTCTTTTTTAGGCGCTACCACATTAATAATTACAAGTATTTTCTTCCCAATATGGAGAAGCCACAGCAACAAGAATTCTAGATTTAGATAAGCCAAGGAAAGCAATCCCACATTGCTTACAAGTAACATTATTCTTGGAAAGACCACAATTGTAGTTTATAATAAAAAGAAACTGTTCACCATCATGTGGTATTACTCCATCTGGTATCCTTTAACTACCTTCCAGATGGAATCAGTCTCTTGTCTCCAGAAGGATGAGGACAATCAATACAAAAATTCTGGCATCTTGTTCATCCATCACCCTCACCCAGAGATCCTTGGACCTTAATATTCTTGCCAAAAATTTATTTAAAGTCTTATAACATCTTCTTCTTATGTAATACCAGAACAAATAATCTAAATATTATGCTATTATCTTTTTATTTCTTTTTGTGATGAGAATAAAATCTAGTTTGAAATTGTCTCTTTTAAAATAAAATTTTCCTTTAACAAAAGGGTCTGTGCTCAGCCTTCTATAGTCCCTTGATGAAGAAATTTATTTTAACAAAATATATTGCATGCTTGTGCCATGATGTTTATCTTGCTTGTTCTTAGCAGGATTAGGATGAAGCTTTCAGTCAGTGTTCTGAGAGATTTTTTAATGCCTTGGGTAGTTATAGAGCTTAGAAATATTTATTATTAAGTAGCTCAAGTTGAGATGTCAAATTATACCTTAGTTTAAACCCAAGCTTCTTAAACTGTGGGTCATAACACCATATATAATCTAGTCATTGAATGTGAGAGCCATGAAATTTTGATTTATTATCAGTAAATGTTTGATTTATATACCTATATACCTGGGGTCACGTAAAAATTTCTTGGGCTAAAAGAGGTCATGAGTGGAAAAAGTTTAAGAAGCCCTGCTTTTAAAGCATTGTTCCCCCCCAAAAATGAAATGGTTAAAAACAAGCTTAGGTGCAAGCCTTTCCCTTTTTGATCTCACTATGTACTCATGGCTTTTATATTATCTACCTCTCTTTGAAGTCCAATTAAAAAAAATTGTTGAGATCATAATATATGTTCTACTGAGTCTGTATTCCAAGGAGATCATAAAAAAAGGGAAAAGGACCCACATGTGCAAAAATGTTTGTAGCAGCCCTTTATGGAGTGGTAAGGAAGTAGAAAGTGAGTGGATGCCCATCAGTTGGAGAATGGCTGAATAAGTCATGGTATATGAATGTTATGAAATATTATTGTTTTATAAGAAATGATCAGCAGGATGATTTCAGAAAGGCCTGGAGAGAGTTAAATAAACTGATACTAAGTGAAATGAGCAGAACCAAGAGAATGTTTGTACACAACAACAGCAAGATTATGTGATAATTAATTGTAATGGGACTTTTCAACAAGGAGGTAATTCAGTCCTGTTCCCCTAGACTTGTGATGGAGAGAGCCATCTGCATCCAGAGAGGACTGTGGGGACTGAGTGTGGATCACAACATAATATTTTCACCTTTTTTTTGGTTGTTGTTTTCTTGCTTGTGTTTTTCTTTCTCATTTTCCCCCTTTTGATATGATTTTTTTTTTTGTGCAGCATAATAGTTGTGAAAAAATGCATAGAAAAATTGCACATGTTTAACCTATATTGGATTGGTTGCTGTCTAGGAGATATAGGGATAGGGGAAGGGAGGGAGAAAAATATTGAACATAAGGTTTTGCAAGGAAGAATGTTTAAAACTAATTTTGCATGTGTTTTGAAAAATAAAAAAAGCTATTATAAAAAAAAAAAAAGAACTTACTAATGCCAGACAGTGCTAAGGTTAAGTGCTAAGGATGCAACAAAACACAAAAACAGTCCCCATTTTCAAGGAGCTCTCATTCTTTTAGGGCAAAGTGATGAGACTGTCTAATTCAGTTTTTGCTGCAAATTTTTGTGTTAGTAAAGATCTAAATATAAATCATTAACGACATTGGACAGGCTATCTTTCTCCATGTTGGAAAAGAGATCTCCTTATTTTATAATCAAATTCTTGTACAATTTGATATTTACATTAGTACATAGAAAGCTTTATAATTTATAAAGTGCTTTTGCAGATTGAATTTGCATATTTATTTTTAGGAAATGTTGGTTTTACTTTGGTCTAAGTGTGAATTAAGTGGGTACAACAGCTAAGGTGATTTTCTATTACAGTCAAATAATTACCATTTTAAGTGAAAATAATCTTTTGGAATTATTTATATTTTTGAAGTGTTGATCTTTTTTATGCTTTGACATTTATATATGTAGGTATTTTTTAAGTGAACAGTGGGATATTATCTAAAACTGTACCTAAGAAGTGACATCTCCATCTAATATCCAAGTAATCATTACATTTTGAAGGGGTGGTTTGTCTAATAATCAATATTTCTATAACACTTTAAAATTTGCAAAATATTTCACATATATTATCTCATTGGATCCACATAAAAACTTTGCAAGGTCAATGACAACTACCATCATTTTCATTTTGTAGATAAGAAAAATTGAGACTCAAAAGGGTTAAGTGGTTTTAAAATGGTCACATGTCATAAGTTTGAGAAGTAGAATTTGAATCCAGTTTTTCCTGTTGCCAAGTCTAGCTTAATATGTACTGTCTCAATGTGCCTCCCAGCATTCCAGTAAAATCATGATCCAATCAACTTCATTTTATCTGCCCTGAAGTACCAAGTAGAAGATGAAAATGTTGTTTCCTCAAGTTTATTTTTTTCTTCTTAAAGATCATGAGTTTCTATTTTACAATACTATCCTTACAGACACCAGTTCTTAAATAGATCTGTGATCTCATGAATTGGGAATTCCCTCTAATAATGCCATTTGTAGCCCATCCATGCAGGCCGACCCATGTAAATCTGATTCATGATCTCCTATAAATTCATCAAAGGATTTCCTCTCAATATGTTGTAGAGCTCCATTGTTTTCTCCATATATTAAGAAGTTACTAGTGGAACATTCTGAATATTCATGCATAAGCCTTTGCCATCTCCTTGAAATTAGACCATCTTTGCTTTCTACTGTATGTTTCTTTGTTGACATTCTTTACTCCTGTCCTTTGAAATTCCTTATCAGTTTTAGGTTGCAGCTAGTTTATACCTATCATGCAGAAATCCTTTGCTGTCTGTATGATAGGCATTATTATTTTTAAAGACTGATATTTCATCTTTTGTTGCAACATCTTTAGAATGGTGGCCTTAAGAATCTAAGATCTAATTTCCATGGAAAGTTTGAGGATCATTAAAGGAACTTCTCAATTTTATGTAAAAAAATCCAGCCCAATCTCCTTTTTCTATTCATTTCTGGGTTCAACCCAACATCTATACAGTCTTTCCAGATATGCACAAAATAATGGGCAAGCTCTGTATGCTATCTGTCCAAATGCATATAATGACCAGGAATATAAATTTTCTTCATCTACTTAGTCTTTATGTGTGGATGGTCAGATACTCTTTTGAATGATCATAGATCTCTTTCAGTTCTGTAATATTCCAAGAATTGATAATACTAGCAATTTACTACAAACAATAGCATCTGAAGAATCTAATCATCCACATAGACTCTCTCTTTGACCGGAATTCTATGCTACATATCCTTCATAACAGTAGTCAACATCATTTATTAAGACCCTACTATATGCCAATCCCCAAGGATATAAATAAAGGCAAACATTGATCCTGTTCTCAAGGATGTACTCATGTGAATGATAAACATCACTAACGAAAAGTTGCTAATAAAAATCTGATAAAGGTATAAAATAAAAAGATATATAAACACACACACACACACACACACACACACACTCACACACACATATATATGTTCACCAAAAGTGTCAGTGTGATGGAAAAGATCTAGCAGAGAGCCTAAGTTCTTTCTTCACTATATATACAAAATTTGTTATAGAATAGAAATTTAATATCTATAACTCATTTAGAACTTGATCTTTTACATATTCAACATATATAGGACTGTTTGCCATCTAGGGGAGGGGGTGGAGGGTGGGAGGGGAAAATCGGAACAGAAGTGAGTGCAAGGGATAATGTTGTAAAAAAAAATTACCCTGGCATGGGTTCTGTCAATAAAAAGTTATAAAAAAAAAAAAAAATGAGGAGAATAATTTAAAAAAAAAGAAGTTGATCTTTTAAAACAAAGTTCTGATAATATGTACAGATTAAATTAATCAACAAATCAGTGAATCTTGATCTTATTGATATGGATGCTATGTCTATTGTTATTATAGTTAAATCATTTCAGTCTTGTCCAACTCTTGTGACCCCATTCAGGATCTTCTTGGTAAAGATACTGGAATGATTTGTCATTTCCTTCTCCAGCTCATTTTACAGATAAGGAACTGAGGCAAGCAGGCGTAAGTGGCTTGTCCAGGGTCATACAATTAGTAAATGTCTGAGGCCAAATTTGAACCCAGGTTCTTCTGATTGGAGGGCAGACACTATATATAGGAGGGCAGACAGTATACCATGTACCTGCCACCTGCTATGTCTATTAGTGCAAATAGTAACTCATTGTTTTCATTGTCTTAAATCATCCCTGTTGTCCTGTAAATTCCTCAAATACCACCCTCCCACTTATTGTAGGTCTTTCCCTGGCTTTCCTGCCATCTTATGGATACCAATAGAGCATGGTGGCTGTTTAAAAGTTATCCTTTCCCTTCAAACATGACTAGCCCAGATGCCAGGATGGTTGTACATCTCTCTCATAATATTCTTTATGCCAATTATTTTACATAATTTTGAAATCATACTCTTTCAGAAGCAAAAGAATATCAAAGGCCAAAGAGCTTAACCCATGTTTGAAAAAAAAAAAAATCCTTCATTGATAATGATGAAATTATGAAATAGGCGGAATATGATTTTAGTTCCCATTCACAGTCGTTGGGTATAACATCAAATGTAACAGTGTTCAGGAATATTCCTTTAAAAGGAGGTTAATGCTGATAAAACTTTTGGGAAGAATGTGGCCCTACATGATAATAGAACTGTGAAGTTCGTTGCTGTTCTTTGTCCTTCCTTCTAGAAGAGGACCATGACATCAGGGAGGGGATGCTGTAAACATACAAGTAAACTGGATTTAAGTGAGGGAGGACTAGATAAGGTCACCTGACTCACTTTCCCCTCCAGAGTTAGATATAGATCAGGACACCTGGAGATGGCCCTCATTGTGTCCAGTACTGAGCTAAGAACTATGAGGAAGGCAAAGGATTAAAGATTGCCTTTGAAGGATCCATAAAGAGGGAACTATAGACCAATATAAGGCAAAACTTCCAACCAACTTCAGCTATCCAAAAAACGAAAATTCCCTGATGTGTTCTAAGTGAGTTCCCCAATGAGAGATGGTTGTGTAAGGTTACCTGCCTCATTTTCCTCTCCAGAGTCATCTGGTCCAGTAGCAAGCTATAGAGCAAGATGACTGGAGATGGCCTTGGGTATTATGGGAGATTGTAATATTCTGACTACCTTTCTGGAAGTTCTCCAAATGGGTCTTGGTTTTAGCAGAATAATCTCCACAAGAATAGTCAGTTTTTATTATCTCCTTCACAGTCTAGTTCCTTCACCTGGGGTTGGGCTGTCTTTCTGGGGGACCTTCAAATGGGTCTTGGTCTTGGTGGAGAAGTGGAAGAGGACAGGCCAGCCACCACGAGGGTCTCTGTCTTTAAGTCTCTTTGAGTCCTCCTCTAGGTCTGACTCTGGCCTCTTAGTTTATTACAATTAAATCCACTTATCATACAGAGTATAAATCAATCATTATATCACTAGGGAACCATTATTTGCTGTAAGCTTAAATCAATCATACTGAACTAGAGAACTATTAATCACTATGCTAAACTAGATAACCATTGTCTTATCAATTCCACTGAGTTAACACCTTGTTGTAAGAATCCTTGCCTCAAGTATATTTCTCCAGAGTTCTGGACCATTACAGGAGAACCTTACTCTTTTTAAGCTAAGGTCTTCAACAGGTCTTAGTTTGACTCAGGCTATATCCATGTAGCAATTAAGGTTAAGTAGCAATTGAGGCCAAGAATCTACTCTTTCATCTAGTCCCCCCCAAAAATCTGAATAATTTATTAAATGAATGAATGAATCTGGGAGAGGAATACCCCAGGGTTTTTGGCCAAAGCAAAAATAAAATCCACATTTACATTCAATCTGAGTCAATTGGGACCCAAGCAATGACCAAATGGGACTGAGCCTAGGACCTATTAATGGCCAATTAGAATCAGATTGGGTTTAGTCCTTAAAGAAAACTATCCAAGAAATCTCAAGATATCTTGGAATGTTTGGGGTTATGCTGAGGTTTGAAAGGCATAAATAAGTTTTCCTCAGACTATTGTCTAGGAATAGAAATTATATCAAGGAAGCGATTTAGAATCATTTGTAGGCAACATTAATTTTTTCAAAGATGCCATTGAAATGGAAAAAGCATCCAGGGAAACGGAGGACCTGAATTCCTGCCTTTGTTCTGCTAGTTATTAGCTTGGACTTTCCTCCCTCTAGGCATCTTTGTCTGTTAAATGAAGGGATTGGATTTATGGTTTAAAAGATCCTTTCTAGCATTGGTATTCTATAGTTGTGCCATTAGCATATGCTGGTAAGGCTATTCATGTGGAAATGAGAATTCATATTGGATAATTCTGGGGGCTTCTTCTCATTGGAGAACTGCACTCCCAGTTACAAAGCCCATTGGTAGAAATGAATGCCCTGCCCTATATGAGTTGTTAAGAGTAAAGTAGCTTCATTTCTTCTTTAGATGGTCTTTGGGTTCTCTTCAGGTTTTAGTCTCTGTGCACTTCTGGCTTCCTTACTCAAGAAGGAAAATTGAAGAAGTCATCCCCACTTCAGGTTGCTGATGGAAAAGTCTCTGGAAAGACATGAGAAGAGCTGCAATCTACATTATGTTTCTATCTCTACCTTGTTATGCTAGAGATTATGGAGATTTTTTTTTACCCTCACAGGTGAATGATATCTGAATTTCTCTCTTGGTTTAACTGAGTTATCTCATTACCAATAAGGAAAAAAATTATAACCCTACTTTCTGTTTTGCTACCACATTATATATGTGAGATTTTTTGATAATTTTGATAATTTGATAATTAATTTGATAATATAATATATGTTACTATACATAATATATATGTAGTAATATATGTTATATCACTATATGTACTTATACTATAGTTCATTGTAGAACTGATATTTGGTGGAATTGTGTCCTGTTTCTCTCCAGGAATGAAACAGTGATTGAAACCTAGAGTGAACTTCTGGCCCTAACTTCCTGCTTCCCTTTTGTGAAGGAATTAAAATTTTCCTTGGAAAAGGGTGGAGAGGGAAGAGCTGGAGATATCTATTTTGCCTCCCTCTCACACAACAACACCCTCCATGTTACATGTGGGAAATACCCCTCACAGCACAGGGACACTTAATATCTTTAAGCAAAGTCACTTCTTGTCTTTGATCCTCAAAATTTTTTCATCTATAAAATGAGAGTTTAGAACTAGTTGATTTGCAAAGTCCTTCCATCTCTGACATTCTAGGTTAAGATACAATGTACTACAACAGTGCTGTGATAGCTCAGTGTTCTATTTTTTCTCTACCTCTTTTAGTTACTCTTTCCAACTCCACCCCCTTATGAAGGTTAAGCCAATTCTTTTCTAAAACACAAATAAGATCTCCCTGACTTGATGAGTCTAGGAAGCCACCTAACTGTTGACACTATTTCCTTGTGGCCTGGGGCTATGTTGATGTGTCTGACTGCTCTTGCATAAAAGGCCCAACTTTCTAAAGTCTGGTTCCTTCAGACTTAGTAGTGGTCCCAAGGCAAAATGAGTCACCACATCTTACCTCTGTGACTAGATGGATTTCCAGAAAATTATCTTAGCTGAGTTCTGTATCCTTGTTGAATATCTTTTTTTATACTATAACTAAGTAAATCTCTTTGTATTAAATGTTGAATGACATATGAATACTTCATTTTATTACAATGTTATTACAATAATTTTACAATATTACATTATCAGTAATTTTCTTTCAAAGACAAAAATGATCTCTCTAAATTTTCTTGGTAGATTTTGGAAGGTTATATTAGTGTCCAGAAATATTTACAAAAAATAAAAATTCTGGTATTTGCAATTGTCATGCTACTAGTATATTGGATTTTTCATTGGGTGTTCTATATGGATAAGTCATGATGGTACTTTTTTTATCTTGGCAAACAGTTCTTGCTTTCCCTCTCAATATGAGATACTGAAAAGAACACTGCAATACTCTCTAATCTGATTTTCATTGAATAAATATCTCCCAATTTTCCTCAATTTTGAGTCATGCTTGCCAGGAAATGGGATCCTATTAAATTATCTTCCAAGTGGGAACTATGATTTTATGTGGCAATGGTAGGTATGTAATTTAAGAAAAAAAGACAAGATAAAATGAGGCTGCTCCAAGATTGTGGATGGACTCAATAGTGAAACCGGATTTCACAGGGAGCCTATAGTATTTTCTTTATATTTCTGATGGAAAAGTTAGAGAAAACCACTAAAATCCTGTATTTCTCAATCCTAGGTCTATGAAAAGCAAAGTCACCATCTTCTTATAACTCAAAATAAATCTATGTCAATCTAGAGATTACTAATTGGATTAGATAGTAAGTCATAATTTTCTTTAATTAGATAAACAGTTTATGGTCATGTAGCACCTCTTCTCCCCCTCAAAAAAAGGTTTTCTTTTATTTTAACCAAGCAAGATTCAAATTCCTTTTTCCAATATTTAAGACCCAAACTGGAGAAAATGTAGAAACCCAACCTTTTCACCATTATACAATATCATTTTATGTTCCTATCTATACATTCTGCATCTTAGTCATATTGGACTATTCCCCAGAACATGATTTACTTTTTCTCTGCCATATCTTTGGAATGATATCTTTCCCTTTTTGTCTTCTGAGTTCTCACCCAACCTTTAAAAACAAATGTCACTAATATCATGAAGCTCTTTAGATCTCACTATTACATTTCATTTGTTACCTTTCTGATGCATTTATCATAGAGTATTTTGTTTCGTAACTACTTTACTGTGTCCTTTCTCCTTAGGAGGCTGTAAGGGCAAGAGAGCAAAGATTGTGGCCTTCTCACTAATTATATTCCCAGCACTAAAGAGGGGAGATGGGGAGGTGGGAAGGTGGGGAGATGGGGAGGTGGAGAGGTGTTTTTCACATAGTAGTTGCTTAATCAATATTTGTTGAATTAAATAGAACTTGAAGCATGGCAAAACATGGTAGATATCATATATCATGGCAGAGTGTTGATTCTAATTGGGGTTCATTTTCTGGCCCTACCAAAATGAAATGACAGCTTGGGTAGGCAATGAGAAATGGCCTTGTGATGATTTTTCTTTTAAACTGACAGGAAATATATCTTATGAAGCACTTTAAGAGCCTGCTGTGATTTCAGCAGAAGGGCAATTATGAACATTTGTGTATTAGAAACATACAAGTAGAAAGCCTTAATTGCCCAGCTGGAATAGCCATCACATTTAGGATGCTAATATAAAATCAGTGAATATATATTATGTTTTAGTTATTCAGAATCTTTTGCTTTATATAGGACTCCTGACCTAGCTCTGGCACAAATTTCAATATACAACTTTCCTAAATATTCCATATACATGATGTTGAAGTGCATAATTCAAAGCATACTTGGATTTTTTTTGTGTTTTTCTCTCTCAAGAAATTAATGGAACTTACCAAGTTGGGCAGAGTAAGGTGGGAGAGCTGCTTAGTAACAATAATTCACTTTTACATAGTACTTTAACTTTTATAGGAAATAGCATAAAGGGATGAAAAGGATGCTGAATTGGAGTCAGAAAGGTCTGAAATCCTGCCTTTGACATTTGTTAGCTTTTCTATGGGCAAATCACTTAGCTCTCTGAACCTCAGTTTCCTCCTTTATAAAATAGGCATGATAATAACCATAAGTGTCTATTTCATAGGTTTCTAGGGGTGCACAAAAGCAAAGTGTTTTACATCTATTTTTTTTGTTATAAGATCTTATTAAATTAGATTATACATATATACACACTTACATAAATACATCCATACACAAATATATACATCCATACATATAGTATTTAACAAGCTTTTAAAGCCCTATAAACAATTTAAGTATTTTTGATAGAATATTAGGGTGTTAGCAAAATCCTTTGTGAGATCTTAGGGAAAATATTGTTACTGATGAGGCATATCAAGAAAGGAGTCCATAGTGATTGGGGATAAATAGAAATCCAGTAGGCAAAGCAGGAAAGAATAGAAATTCAGGCCCACAAAACTGGAGGAGCAAATTTGTAGAGGGAGCAGAGCACAAAGTGTAACCAATGTTTTCTTTTTTTTCCCCCTGAGGCAATTGGGGTTAAGTGACTTGCCCAGGGTCACACAACTAGGCCATGTTAAGTGTCTGAGGCCAGATTTGAGATAAGATTTTCCTGACTTCAGGGCTGGTGCTCTATCTACTGCACCACCTCGCTGCCCCTGTAGCCAATAGCCAATGTTTTCAGACAGAAAGTAGTCCTGTATGCCTGGAGCACTGAATGCATAGAGAAGAGTAATAGGATATAAATGTAACAGATTAAATGGACAATGGCTAGCTCATGGGAAGAATGAAGAATAGATTTAGGGGGAATAAGAAAAGGAGATTGAATGAAAGTAAATAATGGCTAAAAAAGGATTTTTTTTTTATTTTAACAATTATGGTGCTAGTAAGATCAAAGGTATGAATACAGTAGTTGACTGATAAGGGAATATGGGTGTTAAGTAGAATGAGGAACTGGGATTAGATGCTATTTGAAGGAATTTCAAAATTCTTTTACTATGAGTGCAGGAATTGTGGTAGAGAGGAAGATGAGGGAGGTATTAAATCAAATTAAATTAAATTTGGAAAATCTGGAGTAGTACCTGGGAGCCAGTAGATAATAGCCATGAAGATTTCATTTGGTGTTAAATTAGTATAGACTGAACCTCGGAGGAAGAGAAGTTTCAGACTACTGGTAGCAGACAAAGTCTGAAAAGGACAACCAAAAGTCAGAAACATTGTTTTCTCTTCCCAGACCTCTCAGACTGACAATTTGAGCACAGATGCCTACAGAGAAGTTGATTTGGAGGGAAGAAACTTGCTACTATTTGAGAAACAGAGAGTTTGGCAATTTCCCAAAATTCTCCAGAGCATGATTTTTTTCTTCCCTAATAGAATTAGGTTAGTGGCTGGAAATGCCAATCTGGTAGTTAATGTAAGACTTAACAGGTAGGGTTATGCCAAATTATAGAGGGCCCTTAATGCTAGACAAAAAAGCTGTATTCTGTATTCTACAGGTGACTGTATTCTGACTGTATTCTACAGGTCGGTGAACTTATCTTCAGAGTTGAAACATGCTGTTTATAATGTCATTGAAATTGCAGTTTTATTCATGCTTCACCCAACTGAAATTTCTACAAGAAAGCAGTGGAAAATCACTTATTTCAAATATTATGTTTAAAATTACAAATCAAGACTCAGTCTCTTTTACATGGCAATAGAATAAGTTGTTCTTCATTAAATATTCTGTCTAAATATTTGTTCTTTCTGAATTAGATTATTTAACAAATGAGAAATTATAATAAACCAACTTGATCACTACAGTGATAGCTGACAGAATTTGATAATTCTATTGTCACATATAGTTTCATTTCTTTGATAAGGCAGTAATACCTCAATATCACCATGATAAATATGATTCATTATAATGGAGCAATGCTGATTAATAATAATTTACAAATATAAAACAAGACTTGATGGTTTGCAGTATTTGTAATATAATTATACAGGTTCCAAATAAGACAATGTTGATACAGTAAGGCTAATTTTGACATTAACCAAAATGAAAGTTTTTCAAGCACTGAAACTATTTTTGGTTTAGTTTTGTGATTTCATCAGTGTCAGTAATTTACTTTCAAAGAAACTCTATCTACCAACATAGATGGGCAATAACAAAAGTGCCAAATATTACAGCAAAAATATTTGTTCCTTATAATACATAAATAAACTGCTAGTTTTGTGTATTTTGTCAAAATTATCTGGAATAATATTCAAATACATTTTATCTGTATGATAGATTTTATCATATGAGGTTGATTTTGGTTTCAGATTGTTAAAAATTAATGTAATCAGGGGCAACTAGATGGTGCAGTGGATAGAGCACAGGCAGTCAGAAGGACCTGAGTTCAAATCCACTCAACACTTCTTTGATATGTGTCCTCGGGCAAATGACTTAATCCCAATTGCCTCACCAAAAAAACAACAACTGAATATTCAATTCAAAAATTAAGATTAATTAAATAAATTTAATTGATTTAAATTATTAAATAATTACTTTAATTAAGTAAGTAAATTAATTAAACATTAATTGCAAACTTCCTCTTATATATATAAAC
Organism: Sarcophilus harrisii; assembly: GCF_902635505.1. NCBI lineage: Eukaryota > Metazoa > Chordata > Mammalia > Dasyuromorphia > Dasyuridae > Sarcophilus > Sarcophilus harrisii. Next base: position 162,406,961 of record NC_045427.1, read on the forward strand.
ATATATATACCCATATATAACATACAAAAACACACATATATACATATGCATATATATAAAAATACATAGATGTAGTTATATATGAAAATAAATAGAATCTATTGCTTACCAGCTATCTGAGAAGATAATTGTGTTTTTTAGTTAAGGATCATTTAGATTAATTAAACAGAACATATTATATAAATGTTAACTCACAAAGAAAAGAGACATGAGCCCTTAGCAGGTTTCTAAATCCATATTGTTTATATCTATGTTGATTATTTTGTGGAATTTTTATACAAAACAGATACACCATGACAGTATCATATCAGTAAAGCTTACCAATAGGTATCTGTTTTATAGCATGAACAGTTCATTTCTGCAGATACAATCTGATTGCTCATTTTTCCTAACGATAATAAATGTCATAAATAGTTAGTACCCAAAGTCACTATAAAGAAGTCTTAATTAGTAGAGAATGATTGTGTTTCTGAGGGGGGGTCACAGAAAGATAGAAGAAAAATCTAGCAAGATACAAAGGTAGCAAAGCAGTCTGTACTGCCATCCATCATTCTGAATACAACCTCCAACTTCTAGAATTCATTACTATTTTAAAAGTGTAGAGTCTCATCTAATCACAAAATCTCCACAAATGTAATTTCTAATTTTTTTCTTCATGAGCTACTATAACTACTGGAAAATTAAAGGCACAAGAAGGAAGATTTGATTCATTTTTATGGTTTAGCAGAAGGATAGATTTAGAAATGAAGGGACCTGAGACGTCATCTGGTCGGTCATTTCACATATGAAAAAGCTGAAGATCAGTGAAGTGAGGGACTTGCTCAATGTCATAGACGTGGTCAGCACAGGTGTTTCCAACTTCCACTCGAGTATTCTTTCTCTAAACTTGCTACTTCATGTTCAAATATAGGACCTCTCAATCTTCTGACTTTAGCTTACTTCCTTAAGTAAGGTATTATGACACCTTACTTCCTATAATGGTCTGGGCCTTAATTAGACTGCTCACTTGCTAGGTTGGGGTCAAAACTGAAATGAAATGAGTCTCATTTAATCTCATTTTAACAATTAACAAAAGATTTAATGTAAACAATTGATAAAAATAGGAAAATAAGTCATCCCACAGAATTAATTCAATGAAACAAATATTATATTGATACCTTAAATCAGAGACAAATTAAAGAAAACTATCAATTTATATTTCTTTTTTATTATTAAAGCTTATTATTTTCAAAACATATGCATAGATAATTTTCAACATTCACCCTTTTAAAATTTTGTGTTCCAAATTTTTTTTCCCTTCTTTCCCCTAACCCTTTCTGCTAGATGGCAAGTAATCCAATATTTGTTAAACATGTGCAATTCTTCTATACATATTTCCACAATTATCAATCTGTACAAGAAAAATTAGATCAAAAAAGGAAAACAATGACAAAGAAAACAGAAAGCAAGCAAATAGCAACAGAAAAAGTAAAAATACTATGTTGTATTTTCTATTTATACTATGTATTTATATTCAATTCTGGGTGCAGATAGCTCTCTTCATCACAAAGCCATTGAAACTGGCCTGAATTTGGAGAGCTATATGAATTCAAATATAAACATTTTTTTTCTGGAAATACAGATTGAATAATTAGAAATGCAGATTGTTCATGGATAGATCAAATCAATAAAAAAATAGCAATATTACCCAAATTGATTTATTTATTCAATCCCTTACCAATCAGCCCACCAAATGATTGCATTAGTAAAGAATAAAATAAAAAGGACTACAAAAGAATTTAAAACTAGAAAATTATTTTAAAATTCATCTGAAAGATAAAAAGGTCAAGATTCTAAATAGAAATAATGAAAGTGGGAGGGAATGAGGTCTAGTAATACCAGTTCTCAAATTATACTATAAAGCAATAATAATTAAAATGATTTGATTGATACTGATTAAAAAATATAGAAGGGGACGCTAGATGGCACAGTGGATAGAATGCTGAACTTAAGCGTCAGGAAGACCTGAGTTCAAATCCAGCTTCAGACATGTACTAGCTGTTGTGTGAACCCTGGACAAGTCACTTAACCCTGTTTGCCTCAGTTTTCTCATCTATAAAATGATCTGGGGAAGGAAATGTCAAATCATTCCCAGTGTCTTTGTCAAGTAAAATCTAAATGGGGTCATAATGAGTCAGTCAGACATGACTGAACAATAACAAAAATAACTTTTAGTTTTTATATATAAATTTTAAAAGGTAAAATATAGCAAATTAGATAAGTAAATATAGTAAGAAAGAAGTAAATATAGTAGCTTACTGTCTGAGAAATCCAAAGACCCTAGCTGTTAGAATATGAACTCATCAAAAACTACTGGGAAAACTGGAAAACAATGACAGAAACTAGATATGAACTAACAATCTCATACTGCCTAGCAAGAGAAAATCCAAATGGATACATGATTTAGACCTTAAGGATAATATCAAGAACAAATTATAGGAGAAAGGAAGAAAATATCTCTTTAATCTATGAATAGTATAAAAATACATGACCAAACAAGATGAAAAGATGGAAAATTATATGAAATTAAAAAAAAAACTTTGAACAAAACAAAAAGCTATTAAAATAAATAGGTAACTGTTACCAAAAAAAAAAAAAAATCTTAAAAGGGAGTTTCTCTCATTAAGTTCTCACTTCTAAGAGATATTTAGATCTAGATCCAGAGGTATGTGTGTGTACGTGATTCAACTTTATAAGAATAAACAGTTCTAAAAGGAAGAGATTTAAGCTACCACTTAGTTACTAAATATTTATAAAGTTCTTAATGTGTTAAATACTATGGATAAAAAAAAAATGGCAAAATATAGTTCCTGCTTTCAAGGGGCTGAGAGTATAAGAAAAAGACATAACATGCAAACAACTATGTACAAACAAAATGTAGATAAGATAAATTGAAGATAATCAAGGAAATGAAGACCAACATTAAGGAGGATTAGGAAAGACTTCTCATAAAATATGGAATTTCAGCTGTGATTTAAAGCAAGATAAAGAAACTGGGAGATAAAAAATAAGAGGTATTCCAGGCATTAGGATCAGCCATGAAAATACCCAGATAAGGGAGATGGGAACATTTTGTGAGAGGAACAGCAAAAAGGGCAGTGTAACTAGATCACAAAGTACTTAAGTGGGAGTAAGGTATAAGAAGACTATAGAGGTAAGAGGGGATCAGGTTGTTATGGGTTTAGAATGAGAGCATTTTATAGTTGATGTGAGAATAATAGAGAGGCACTGGAGTTTTATTGAATGGGGAGATGGGAGTGATAGGAGTGAAGTGGCTGGCTCTCAGCTTTAGGAAAATCACTTTGACAGCTGAGGAGCTGAATTACTAAAGTGAGGAAATAGTTGAGGCAGGAAGACCAATCAATAGGTTATTGCCATAGTCAAATTCCCCCATTTTTCAAAAATGCATCATCTGGCCACTCCTCTAGTGACTATTGGGGAGAAAATAAAAGAGAAAGGAGGGAATGAAGGTAAAAAACAGGAAGTACTTAAACAAAAAACGAAAAGAAAAAAATGTAGTTTTGAAGTAGTTATCTAATCTATGCAATCATAAAATCATAGATTCAAAACTAGAAGACATCTTGAAGGGTGTTGAATCTAAATTTCTCATTTAACAGATGTAGAAGCTGAGCTTCCATGATATGTCCAGAGTCATACAGATAAAGATAATGTCTGAGGCAGCATTAGAACTCTGGTTTTCCTTATTAGTAGTCCATTAGTAGTCAATTAGATATAGCATTAAACTGAGTATCAGAAATATGGATTGGAATACTGGTTCTATTCCTTACTATTTTAGTGACATCTCTTGATCTCAGTATTTCTGGGCATCAATTCCCTTGTTTGTAAAGATGATTTTTAAGGCATTCTCCAGTTCAGAAATACTGTAATTCTATGCAAGAAATCAGAAAATCAGAAATATGTTCTCTGTTCTTTCATTTAAAAGAATAGGAATCACGACATTTCCCTGTTATAAAGAGGAATATTTAAAAAAGGGGAGTAGAAACGAAATCTTTTCTTAGCAAGGATTTATGTTTTTGTATGGCAACTATTGCTTTATGGGCTTTGAGTAAATGAAAAATCAGAGAGCAGGAGAAGGATAGCTATTTTGCAATTAACTATTTGGCCATGAGAGGATACTGAACATAATGTTATTACTGCATATACAAATCTTTTGCAGGCTGTTGAAGATAAGTCCATTTACCAAAGAAAGGATTGGATTTGAGAACTATAGAATCTGGGTTCAATCTTTTCTCTGCTTATTGGTTTGACACTAGGCAACTTCTTTTGACTTTGATGCTGTCTAAAAGAAGAGGGATGGGATAGATTTCGTTAAGATCTCTTCGGACTAAACAAACTAAATGAAAAACCCTTCAGAGAACATCTGCTTTTTCATTCTTTGATATGGAAAATGAATTCCATTTCTTAAGCCTCAAAGAGATGAATATTACTTCTTTAAATCCTAAAGAAGGGCCTTCCAGTGCCTTCGGATTACCCACAATGGGAAAACTCAATAACTCTGATATTAACTCCCATCTTCCATACAACGTGGATTTCGAAAATTCCTGGAAGAAAAGCCTGAGATGCTGAGGAAAAGGTAGCTCTTGGGAAAGTTTACTTTTTTAACGACAGGAAAAGAATTTGAATATCTATCCATCCCTTTGCCAGCTGGAATTACCAGCAGTAATTCTGCAGAAAAGCCTGCTTACTTGAACGCAATCACTTTCTCTTAAATTCAGAACCTGTTAGTCTTCCTTATTGAGCATGCCCAGACACAGTATTGGAAGTACTGAATATTTGACTTTCCGATCCAGGTTTTAGCTACAGCTAGGGGAAGGCAGGCAAAGAGATTGTGGAATAGGTTGTAAAAGATAAGGACCAACCCTGCACTCCCTTCACCCGGCTCTAACCTTAACCAAAGGGCAAAGGGTGAGAAAGCATCTAAGGGGTGTGGTCCATCAGACCAGTGGAAAGAGGCTTGGGAATTTATTCTTTACCTGTATCTGATCGAAATTTCCTCACATTGTAAAGGAAGAGGTTACCAACCCAATCTCAGTCAGGTTTTATTGGCAGAACCATTCATGGATCCATAAGCTTAAAGTCACCAGAGCTTCGTTTTTAAGGAAGAGGCAGTTATCCCCAAAAGAAACTTTAAGAATAGTTGCATATGTGCTTATGTGCAATGGATAGAGGTGCTGTTTGCATCCAGAACTACAACTGACCACCACGAAGGGTTGGTTTTATTGCAAGTAGGAAACACCCAAGACAGTTTTAATCACTAGGTTGTCCACTCTGAGAGCAGAGCACAAGACTGACTTCCAATCAACAACAATGTATCTATTTTGCAAGGATAAGAATGACAAGTCCAAATTCATGCCAGGGTAGCCTTAGGATGGCCTTTGCAAATTGCTCCCCGACCTCCACATCCCTCCTGATTCTACTTGTATTGTTAAATTGTAAACTGTCTGAATGCCCAGGCTTGTAGGTGGGTGACATGCTTCTCCCAGGTCAAAGATAAAGTAACTTCAGGCAGTAAAAAGCTGCTTTCTTCGAGCTTCCACTGCCACCGTCCTTCTCTTTGGTACCAGCATATTCCGGGGTCAGGCTGGTCCGCGTGGAGCCACCCCCAGCTCCCCACGCCCACCCACCCACCCACGCGGGGCCAGCCCCTCTGCCTGAGCCAGTCTGTCCTCTTGGCTGCAACTAAAACACGGAGAAGTGGATTTAGCAGAGAGAAAACCCCCTCCGTGGCTCCAAACGCCGGAACTGGGCATGCTCAGTCGAGAGAGTAGGTTTGGGTCTCATGTAGGAAGCTTTGGTTCCATCCACCCTCTCCTCCCCTCCGCTCCCCACCCCCGCCCCCCTTTCCCCAGCCCAGCCTGTAGTAGTTACACACTGTGCACCCAGGGAGACTGGGAACATGGCGCTTGGAGCGATGTAACAGGGGAGAAAGAAAGGAGATGCAGCCGCTGCTTTTCTGACAGCCAGATACCAGGTAGGGGCATCTTGCGGGGCGGCGATGGAGAATGGGGAGGGCGACGTTGCTTTGGGAGATGTGCTCGGATGGGACCAGGAGCATCCTTCTCCGCCAGAGTGCCGGGCACGCGAGGATGCGAGTCCGGTGCAAAAGCTAGCTCTCTGACAGTGCAATTGTGCATCTCCTAGGAGATGCTAGAACCAAACTGCTCCAAGAAGCAGCTTGAGAGGCAGGTACCTCTGTCAGATTCGTTACCGTCTGCATCTTTCGCCCAAGCTTCCGTTGATCGAATGAGAGGCAGATTTCTGACGCCCGGGTGAGAGACGGGCATAGAAAAGCCCGGATAACTCACTGAGCGAGAGCGATGGTACCCGGTACAGCTACTGAGCCCCAAAGCACTGCCAGTTCTTTGTGTATACAGGAGCATATGTCCGGTGTAGACGCAGGCTCTGAGAGATGCTTCTCCGGAATAGTATCCAACGTATCCCAGATACGTTGGCAGGAAAGGAATCGGGTGTGCATTTTGTCTCTTCACAGGTGTGGACTAAAACAAATAAGTGATACAGTAGGAGTCTTGAGCTTTCCTTTGTTGTGGTGTTGCGTGTGTGTATGGAAACCCGGAAACTTGTCATTTTAGGCACGTGTGTGGAGCACAATCCAGGGGTTGCTTTTTCCTCTGAACTCTGCCAAAATGATGTAGAGCCTTAGATTCGTGGTGGGTAGACTTAAATCCTTCGGGGATGTTGGGAAAGAGGATTATTAGTGCTTCTTTTAGGTAGTCAGTGCAATTTTTAAAGATTGTATGCATAGCTGTGGAGCTAAACATGGGACAGCAACTTGAAAATCAGCAACATAAAATTCAACATAAAATTTCAGTGAAGTCAATTTAACTTGTCTATCCAAAAAAAAAAAAAAAAAATTAAATGGATGAATGCTCAAAGAGAAAAGATTACTTTTGAGTTGTAGTTGTTCAGTACATGAAAGAGACAGGAAACCTAGTCTTAGCCCAGTTTTGACATGAACTAGCAGTATGACCTTGGAGAAGTAATTTAACCAATCTAGGCCTGAATTTCCTTGTTTGCAAAATTAAGATTTGTATCAGAGGATTTCTTCTAGCTCAAAAATCCTATGAATCTATAATTCCAGGTCTATGTAGTACAGTAACAATTACTGCAACTTACATTTGGCTAGAACTTAGAACTTTTTAAAAGTAAGTTTACCTCTAGTGTTGCAGTCTCATTTGATCTTCCCAACAATCCTGTGAGATAGTTTGAGCAAGTAAATATAGACATTTTATTACTTAAAAAAATAAAAGAATTGGCAGACCTTAATATAAAGTTATGACTCTAAAATAAATATGGCTAAATGTGAAGTAAATAGAAATCATTTTTTAATCAAGTAAACAGAATTTTGGGGAAATGTGATTAGCTAAATTAAGCATTGTGTGTGGGGTGTGTGTGTGTGTGTGTGTGTGTATAATGTAATAAGAAAGAGTGCATGAGAAAGTTTCTGAAATAAGAGGAGGTAGTGTTAATTTCATTACTAATACTAACAGTATAATAAAATATTTTGTTATTAATGAGAAAGGACAAGAAATATATGTATTTATCATTTATCCTAGTTTAAGATTTTGTAACTTAGATTTGCAGAATTTTATTAGAGATTATTTAGCCTAAACCTCTCACATTAACATAATGGCTGTGGTTTTTAGTATAAAATAAGTAGAAAAGTCTTTAAAGTTATTTTTCTTGGTGTATTCCACATGATGAAAAATCAGGGTTCTGCTACAGCTGGATTGATACTATTCTGAGAAGAGAGTTTAATAACAACTATAATATTGGCTGACCCTAATAGAGGAGTAGAAAGATTGATGACTAGGATCATCAAGAAGAAATAGTGAAATATATTTTTCTTAACAACTTATGCAGCTTTCTAGATGACTAATGAAATATAGCTATAATGTACTTAGCCAGAAGTTTCTTTTCCATCAGCCTTAACTAGCAGAACCTAGATTAAGAACTAGATAAGATTAGCGGAACCTTTAAATAAGAGCTTGTAAGTGAACTAAGAAGGTCTTATTGGCCAAAGATTTTACAAAGTCTATGCAGAAAAGCTCTTGGGTACTTAGAAGAGAGCTGCTCATCTTTTTTATGCCTGATTTAGAAGTAGTTCTGATAAACTTAGTTATCTGTTTTCCAAAAAAATTGTTGCTAATTTCTGAAGTGTAGAGATAAGTAAGAAAAAAACACAAGATCAATCTGAAATTCAAAAAGCATAATGATATGGGCCATTTGAGAGTAGGGACAAACAGGTGGTGGTCCTCCCTAAACTGCTCATTGATATTTGTAGTGATGGAGTTGAATCACCAAGAAAAACTTAAATTGTATTCAATGTAAATCTTTCAGCCTAACCTTTTAGATCATTAAAGTTAAGTTCATAAATACATAGGGTATGTCACAGACATTTTCCCTCAAAGTAGGTTTACTTTATTCATTCTGGTTTTCAAATCAGATATAACTTAAAATGCTTTAAGTAAGATCCAGAATAAGGATAATTGTAAGCAAAGACATTGAAAAAAGAAAGTGGGAATGTTACTCCATTAAAAAGTTGTCCAGTTTGGCAGGAATATAAAGTATATGGAAGGGAGTGATATAAGGCAAGGCTGAAAAGGTAAGAGTACTAGATTATAGAGCATAATGAGTGCTAGGGAGAGGAGTCTGACCTTTAATTGATAAGCAAAAGGGGCACCAGTGATGAGTCTTGAATAGAGATATAATATGATTTGTATGTAAGCAAGACTTTAGTCTGGCAGCAATATGAATGGGAATGATGGGAAGGAGGGGAGAAGACCTGTTTGTCATTTCATTCATATCTGATTCTCCTGGACCCCATTTGGATTTTTCTTGGCAAAAATACTGGAGTGATTTGCCCTTTTCTTAAGACTCCACCTCATTTTATAGATAAGGAAACTGAAGCAAAACGTTATGGTTAAGTGACTTTCTCTGGATAACATAGCTACTAAATGTTTGAGATCACATTTGAACTCAGGTCTTCCAGACTCCAGAGTTGGCCCTTTACCCATTGTGCCTTCTAGCTTCCCAAAAGAAGCTCTGTTAGGAAAATAGAATAAAATTGAGGGACTTACACTAGGATGATGGCAATGGGAGTAGAGATAACTTATGGGAGAGATATAAGAGTGAATGATACTTCATACTGAGGAGTCATAATGGTAGAAAGTGATCAAGAGGGAGAATAGTATCTTCTCTGATCCAGTAAAATCTGTTACATGGAAAACAGTAATCAAACCCTTTCTGTCTTCACTTAAGAATGTACAGTAGAAAATAAACTTTAAGTCCAGAGAGGATTTTTTAAGCTAGATTTAAGGTAGAATTTCCTGATGAGGAAACTGTTTAGAGCTAGCCTGCACTGGAACTCCATACACTTGTCAAAATGATTTTCAAAGAGAACAAATTTATGGTATTTTTCTATCAGCAAACTCAGGTGACTTACCTCTAGATTTGAATATATACTCCTTTTTTGACACTTAAAAAGTCCTTCAGTACCTGGCCCCAAACTGCTTTTCCAGACAGTTAATACCTTTCATGAACACTAAAGTCAAATTGTTCTTGGAACTCCTCAAACACAGTCTCCAATTATTATCTTCACTTCTTTGCACTTGTTGACCCCTTAACCTAGAATGCCCTTCCTTTTAGTCTTTGTCTTCTAGACTCCCTAATTTCCTTGAGACTCAATTTAACAAATACAAATCAAGACTTTTCTGATTATCCTCTTCCTCTCCACCCCCACCACTAATAGCTTCCCTCACAAAATTATCTTATATCATTTTGTGTGTATATGTCCATATATACAAATGTGCTGTTTCCCTTAGCAAGATTGTAGATGATAAGGACCTTTTTTTTCTTTTTGACTTAGTAACTCCATTACCTAGCATAGTATATAGCTATTGGGTGTTTAATAGATGATTTTCAATTGATTGATCTTAGAGAATTGGATATCCAATATATAATTGGATTATAATTTAGAAATCAAGTTACCTATATTAGACAGATAAATGTTTAGATGGAAGCCTATCAGTGGTCAGATAATATTTTAGGTCCCTATTATACATATGTTTATATGATTCTTTTTTAATGATTAATTGAGGCATATGTTGAAATTAATAGAGCACTTAAGCTGAAGTCAGGAAAACCTGAGGTCAAATTCTGTTTCTGATGTTATGTAGCTCTGTGATCCTGGAAAAGTCACTTGACATGACTTTTAACTTCATTATCTGTGAAATGAGAGGGTAAAGCTCTAAGGATAAATAATAAAGTACTTTGAGACTTTAAGTGCTATATAAAAGTCAACTATTATTGTTGATAAACTTTTGTCTACAATGTTTTTATAATATGAAAGGAATAGTTTTCAGATTGAGATTAAAAAATTAATGCCAGATATTTTATTTAGTAAAACCTGACTTATATTTTTGGGGATACTGAACAGCATCAATTCTGAAACAAATGGCTATTTCAATACCCTACATTCTTTCTTATGTTATGGAAAACTCTGGTAGTATAGGAGCCATATGAGTGTGACATATAGGTTATGGTATTTCTGGGGAAGGGTTTGTGATTTTGGAAGACTTGAAACTACTGAATGAATTTTGACTATTTGACTATTCAATGTAATATTCCCTATGTTTAGACAAATTGTTTTTTTTTTTTTTTAAGAGTTAAAGTCATCCCACTGACTGCCTGACTATGCAATGTAATAATCAGAGGAGCAAATAAATAATGGATACTTTAATGCGCATGCAACAAGCATGTTAACTCAAGTTCTTTTTGGGTGTTTGTATTAATTTCTTTTTAAAACAGTATTTTATTTTTCCAAATACATGCAAAGATAATTTTCAATACTTTTGCAAAACCTTGTGCTCCAGATTTTTCGTGCTCCAAATTTTTCTCGCTCCCTTCCTCCTCTAGACAGCAAGCAATCTGATAAAAGTTAAACATGTGCAATTCTTCTAAATATATTTCTATATGCATCATGTTGTGAAAGAAAAATCAGATCAAAAGGGAAAAAATGAGAGAAAAAAAGGTAAGCAAATAAAAAACAACAAAAAAATATTATTCTTTGATCCACATTCACTCTCCATAGTTCTCTTTCTGAATGAGGATGGTACTTTCCTTCATAAGTGTATTGGAATTGCTTTGAATCACCTCATTATTGAAAAGAGCCAAATCCATCACATCTGATCATATAATCTTGCTGTTGCTGTGTACAGTGTTTTCTGTTTCTACTCACTTCACTTAGCATTAGTTCATGTAAGTCTTTCCAGGCTTTTCTGAAATCATTGACCCAAGTTTTAAAAATAAATATCAGTTATAAAATTTCTTCTGTAATGATACAGCATAAGAGTGAACTGTGTAATTAGTCATAGGAATAAACTGACTATGAAGGATTCTGATATTTTTGGTATTTTTATACATATAGCTGTTCCTGTGCTATCTCTTCTTCTCCACTTCCCATCTAAATTTGTTGTTCATCCTACTCCTTGTGACCTCATTTGAATTTTCTTGGCAAAAATACTGGAGAAGTTTGTCATTTTTTTTCTCCAGCTCATTGTACAGATGAGGAAATTGAGGCAGAGTTCAATGACTTAATCAGGATCACGCAGCTAATTAATGGCTGAGGTCAGATTTGAACAAAAAAGATGTCTTCTTGGCTTCTTGAACACACTTTCCTCAGTGCAGTCTGACTGCACTTATTATCTAGATAGAAATAGTCAGAGTTTCAGAGCCAAAGCCTGGCATATATTGTGTTTAAAAAATGTAAGTTGATAGACTCAGGATTGGGGGGCAGAGGAGGGGGAGAATGTACACAGAAAAACTAACCCTTCTGTGTTCATGAGTGGTTAGAGTCAAAAAGTGACTAGATCTATTTTGCAATTAAAATTCAGCTAAAGTGGACAGAATATTTGTAGTCATCAGAATGGAGTATTAATCCGCTCAGAGATAGATGGCCACTGTCATAATGGAAACTGGGAAAATTGGTAGATTTCTATTTCTCTAGTTAATTGTGTATCACTACCCTCAGTTCAATACGAAAGCACTTGACGTTTCCTCACCTTCTATGTGTGTGAGAGAGAGACAGACAGACAGACAGACAGAAACAGAGAAAGACAGAGATATGGAAAGACAGAGACAGAGGCAGAGACACAGTCAGAGAATCAGACACAGGGACAGACAGAGAAGGGGAGAGAAAAGAGGGAGGTGGAGAAGGAGAGGGAGAGAAAGTTAAGGAGTGCTGGAAAGACAAGGTGGAAAATGTATACTTTGATTAGAGCAAAGATTTTCTCTATTGAGAATTGGAGATACACAAATATGAATTAAACTACAAACAGAATAGACTAGGAAATGTAGAGGATGTAGAAACAAAAGATACTAGCGCTTTTTTTTTTTGACGGGGGGAGATGGAAGAGAGCTTAGAAATCAACTAATTTAAGCCTTCTCATTTGACAGATAACAGAAGCTGTGGTCACATAGATATTTTATATATATATATATATATATATAATCTATCATTAGGGATTTGGAGTTTTAGGACCTGAGTTCAAATCTTAGCTCTGTCATTTTTATGTTAATTGTATCACTCTCAGCCACCATCAGAAAGGCTTCTTGAAGTAGATAAAATTGAAATTAGTCTTTAAGGGATAGATTAGATTTGCTTAGGAAAAAAGAAAGAAGGAAGGCATTCTGGCACTAAGGAATGATCAAACAACCAATAAGTGTTTATTAAGTGCCTACTGTGTGCCAAGTGTGGAATATCTTGACCAAAGACATGGAAGTAGGAGAACATAGGCAGATCATGTTCATGTAAGATTGGGTTAAGCATAAAATAGGTGAGGGAAGATAACTTCAAAAGACAGAATGGGACGAAATTGTGTAGTGCAATCTTAATACTGGGCAAACATTTCTTACATGATAATAGCCTTGGAAAAGTATTAAAAAGTGGCTAACTGTATTCTACTATCAGAATGTAGAATGTAATATCCTTGAGAATGGGACACTTTACAGACACAGGGGAAGGGACTAGACCTGGCCTGTGAGTTCATTAATATATATATAGGTAATTATATATATTAACTCTCCAAAAAGGTAGCTCCCTTTATGTTAGTTTGTTCTCACTGTGAAATTAAGTGACATGCCCATGACTTATTTATATATCCCACTTTAAGATAAGCTTTTGATATACCATGTTGCCTGTAGCCTGGCACACAGTACTTAATATACATGTTGGGCATTATCTTTAAAAATTCTTTTTAAAAAAAGGATTATGAGTAAGTTTCTATACTGTGTACAACCAGATAACTTAAAATTGTTATGATAGTACTTGTCATTTGTAAAATATTTTATAATTTTCAGAATGCTTTTGTTATATGCTGATCCATTTCATCTTCATAATAACCTGGTGGTAGTAGATATTCTTTCAATATTTACTAAGAGTTTACATATTTCCAAGTGATATACTTGAATTTGAGGATTTGAAGATAACAAAATGATGAGTTTCTGCCTCCAGAGAGCTAATATTCTACTGGTGACAGGTAGCATGAACATAGATAAGAATGATATAAAATGATGAGGAATCCAGGGTAGAAGAAATAAAAACAATGCATGAAAATTTGAGGGAGACACTTAGGGCATGTAGAATTATCTTCTTGTAGATGAGGAAACCAAGGCATAGTTATATGACTTTCAGCTTTATAATTTTATTATTTTTGTTTATGTATTAGAATGTTTTTTAAAAAGTGAACAAAGACAAAAGGAACAGAGTATTCTAAACAAAATATATGAAATTATTATTAGCAAGTTTTTAATTTCTACCACTTTAGCAAACTAATGTAGCTTCTTCCTATATATTCCTACTAAAATAGAAAGACATAATGGATGTTTTGAAAGGATTTAAGAGGTCAAGGCATTTATCTCCAATAGGCATGAGGAGAGAAAATTATTTAGTCCTATTTGCATAACAGGTCAAAAAGCCAACTATATCCAAGAAGCTGAAGAAAATCTTAGTGCAGACTGTAAGCTCAAATGAGAGTAAATAAATGCATGAGGTTTTTGAGAAATGGTATGTGGATAAACATGTGGTCGCTGAGAATGTTAACACACCCACTGTTGTATTTCCTAAACCATGATATGAATGTCCTTGATTGACAATGTGCTTCTATTCTGAAAACGATTGATTTTTTTAATGCCGAAATACAGAGTATTATTCAATTCTGCCCATGTCAGTAGTAGCCTTGTTTCCATAGTAACTAATGTATATTACAAAGAGAAAAAAAGGGATGGGAGACTTATTAAAGAAAATGAAACAAAGTCTGTGACTCCAGTAAGGATTCCCCAAAAGTGGGATCTAAAGCTTTTAGGACTACAGAGGGAGAATATTAGAATATTAGGGATGGGGAGTGGGGAATACTGGGAGCAATGGGAAGTAAACCCTGACAGTTGCATCTTTAATTAATGGCAATTGAAACTCTGATTCTTCAGTATCAGTGGAAATAACTTCATGATGGAGCAGGCAGTTGTAGACTCTTGCTATGCAGACTCAGATGCTGGGAGTACCAGTTCCAACAAGTGAACAAAGGTGAGAGGCAGAGTATTCAGGAGAAGAGTTCTCATCATCCCAACATGTACATTTCCAGGGTTTTGAGTACAGTGTGGAATTGTACTTGAATATAGGGAATCCTATTTTGTCCCCTCCAGGGGTCACTAAGGATTCAGAGTGTGTTTCTCAATGGCATCTGTAACAAATAGACAGAATAAGAATGTATTCTTATACCTTTCCCGTCTTTGGGAATGTGGGATAGATAGGGGAATTAATGCACATGTTTTATTACTATGCAATTTTAGTAATAGATTGAAATTAATATTTTAAAAAGTAGAATAACATAACCTTGTGTTTGACATGAACTTCAGAGTGCATCAATCTAATTTGAATCGTGAATCTCTTCTATTTCCAACATGAGGTTCCTGTTTTGAACACATTGTTTTTGAGAGTGACAGAGAGCTCACTACCTCATGTCGGCAATTAGTGAATGTCAAATAATAATAAGCTTTTTGAAAGCAGTGATTATTTTATTCTCTATTAGTATTCTCTGTACCAAGTGTAGTATAATATGCATAGTAGGTGCTTCATGAATATTATTCAGTCATTTTTCAGTTGCATCCAAATCTTTGTGACTCCATGTGGGATTTTCTAGGTAGGGAGACTGGAATGGTTTGCCATTTCTTTCTTCAGCAATGGTTATTGATTAATTGATTGATAAAAATAGTCTATTACATTTTAAAATCAGCTCTAGTTGTTAGATGGTATTCTTTATATTGAGCTGAAATCTGTGACTTTGTAATTTCTGCCCATTGATCAAAGTTCTTTCTTTGGTTGTTGCACAGCATAAGACTAAGATTTCTTTTTTGCACAGGAGAGCCATTCAAAATATCAAGACATCTATTATGCACCTTTCCTCCTGCCTTCTTTTCTCTGAGAAAAATGCCCATAGTTCTTTCAAAAATTCTGCATATGCATGGTTTCAGTTCTCCTTACTATCCTTCCTGGTCACCTTCCTTAAATTTAAGGCAAAAGCCATTTCAGAAAGAAACATTTTCAAAGCCAACTATGAGGCAAAGTCAAGAATAAAGTTTTCTCTACTGTTTCACACTTTAGTTGAAATATATATTCAGAAACATTTGGTGTAAAGTTTTTACATAACTAGTTATGCTTTAGCAACTAACTTTCCAATAAAATTTCCAACATATGAGAATTATAAAATCTTTCCCCTTCATGGCTCATTTGGAATTATCCCAAAACAGAAAAACGCCCATGAACTCCTTGGAAATAGAAATCATATATCTAAAATAAGATGGTGTCATCATTCATAAAACTTTGGTATCTTCTGGAAAATATGAACTATTCATGTGTTAACATGCTTTCTAGCAGTGAAACATGAAAAAAAATCTAGAAATAATGTATGTAGTATAGGAAAGCTAACTAAGAACAAAATCAAATAAGGCATTCCTCACAGTGAATGAAAAAAAAATGTAATGAACAACTAATGAGATTGTAATCCAGAAGTTGTCCCTGACATTTTTTTACTGTCAAAGGATTGGAATTTCTCTTCAATCTTTCAGACTTTATTCTAAAACTACTACTCTTAGTTATTAAAGAGTTTTATTATGCTGGAATCAGTGTATAGTGATTTTATTTGTCATTATCAAGAAATTATTTTTTCCTTGTTGTGGCTTTTTAGAACCTTTCAATTAGTGAGATAAAAGTAAAATAAAGAATGTGCACTTTCAATATTCAGCTGAAATTATAGATCTGAAGAGTATTGATATGAAATGATGATATGTGAATGTTTTATAAGAGTGAGGATCATGGTTGTTGTAAACTTGCCCTCTGCTTTTAATGAGTTTTTTATCTGGATCAAACTAATACAAATAAAATCAATTTTCCATCTATAAGTGTCAGCACTTATACAGTTTGCTTTTCAATTCTCTTCCTGATTGAGAACTAATCCTGCTTCAGGGTAAAGATAAGGGTGAACTTTAAAAGGCAAAAGAAGAAAAAAGCAACTAGATTCAGGAACCCTGTCCTTTAATAAATTTAAAATTTGGAAAAATAGTAATCTCAAAAGAAACCTTAAAATACAGCACAATTTACCTCCATAAAATCCACATGGAACCCTAACAGATTACTAGCCTTTGTTCCCCACTACATCCCTGACATCCTGATTTCACAATTTGAAAATTCTTGTTCTGTGCCAATTGGCTGAAAAAAAAGTTGGGTAAGTTGTCCATTCGTATGAAATCAAGATGTCTGAGATGCAATGAGTAATAGAGCATAGAGCCATACCGTTGATGCATACATTTCTCAAAGTCTTTTTCTCTTCAAAAAGAAGAAAATCTTAATTATCTACTTGAAATTTAGGGGGTGTTGGATAACTAAACCTGTAGTTGCTTGCTAATATTGAAAAATGGATCATAGTTAAGTCTCAGCCTGATCTTATGATCAGCCAGAGTGGGTAAAATATTCTCTGGGACTCTCACTCGCTGGTGAATAACCATTCACCCATGTAATGCAATTTTGTGCTTTCAGGGCATTGAAGTACCAGTTGGTAAGCTGACATTAATGAGACCCTGATGCCCAGACTAATGTACTTCACATGGGTGATCATTGTACTTTTCCTAACTCTACATAGGGACAGATCTCCTAAGTTGGGAAATATTTAGAAATGGAAACAACCAAAAGACTCTGAGCATCTGTATAAGCTTCAGGCAAATGACTCCCTGAAAATACAAAAACAAGATGAAAAAATAAAAACAAAAACATAGGGAGCATTGGGATAGAAGGCTAAAATAGATGAAGTATGTGAAAATGAGTTATTGAAGATACTATTATTGGATTTATTGCATATTCCAAATGACTCTATTGATCATTATAATAGCACATTCAAATAGTATTTTACATTTTGCAAAGAGGTTTTCTCACAAATCTATAAAGTAAGGTCTTTAGTCATTTTTATTTTTTAGTTGTTTTGTTTTTCAATCATGTTCAACTTCATTTCTCCATTTGACATTCTCTTAGATCCTTGTTTGTCATTTTCTTCTCCAAGTTATTTTACAGATGAGAAACTGAAGGAAACAGAGTTTATGTGATTTGTCCAGGGTCATATAGCCAGTAAGTGTCTAAGACCAGACTTGAACTCAGTAAAATGAGTTTAGGCCCAACTATCCACTGAGCTACCTAGCTGTCCCACTGTAGTCATTATCTCCATTTTATAGAGGAGGGAACTGAGCCTTGGAGAGATTGTTATATGGCTATTCAGTGCCTGAGTTGTACATGAACTCGTGTCATGTGAAATTCAAGTCTAGCTCTCTGCCACACTGCCTCTCATTAATGAGACATTGTCAGGCAGTAGGGTATAATGGAAAAATGACTGGATTTGGAATCAGAGCATCTGGGATACATCTGGGGACTTATTACTTATACAATCCTGGATAAATCACTGAATATTTTTGTCACGTTCAAAATTCTATCTTTTCACTTAGATTTTCTTTGGAAGAAATTTCTAGTCAGACCTGGTGTTTTTCAGATCTGGGGGCCAGAATTGGCAACTCTGACATATGAAGATTCTTGGGAGTCCCAAGGTCCAAACTGTTATTAATAATCCCCTTTGTACATCCACATTGTATTCTGGCTGATGAGAACAATCAATATTTGGATGGCAGATACTTGGAGAAAGAAATCCTATGAATCTTCTCTTTACAGAGAAATATTTGAAGAAACTATGGATGAGGCTCAGAGAATGGCTAGAACTAGAAATCAATAATACATCACCCTTGTGATGTCATTGGTCCACTTCAAGAACAATGAATGAAAAATACCAACAAGAACTAAAATAATTTATTATACTTAGTAACGACTACTTCTCTATAGCCAGTGCTTAGTGTTAGATTTTTTTCCTTAGCTGCTCAAACATCACTATGCAATATGACTTCTACTTAAGACCAGTTTGACTTTGTCATTCCATTCCATTTACTGATGATCATCTATGTGCCTAATATGGTAGTACCATAAAATATTGAAACAGATTTTGTTTTTGTCTGAAGTTCTCTAGTACTTCCTAAATTTATGTTTCATTTTTGAAAACAATTAACAATCAATCAACAAAGATCTTTTAAGCATGTTGCAGGTAGAGCAGCAAGGTGGCCCAGTGGATAGAGTGGTAGTTCTGGAATCAGAAGGGCTCAACTTCCTGAGTTCAAATGTGACCTCAGATATTGTTTGCCTGTTTGCCTCAATTTCTTTATCTGTAAAATGAGCTAGAGAAGAAAATGGTAAACTACTTGAGTGTTTTGGCTAAAAAATTACCCAATTCAAAGAATTAAATATGACAGAAAAATAACTGAACAACCCCCCCAAAATAATATGCCAGGTACAGTGTTAAGACCTTTGGATTAAAAAAAAAGCAAAGGTTTCATTACCCTCAAGGAGTGCCATTCTCATAGGGGTGTGTGTGTGTGTGTGTGTGTGTGTGTGTGTGTGTGTCTTATAAGTTCTGGATATCCTTCTCCCTACTCAAACTCTCACAAATGAAGGGGGTCTCCCTACTGTACTGTAATGATACTATGAACCCTCAGTTCATAAAAGTACTTCTGAGTGGTTGGGATTATATTTTCTTGTCATATCAACTAGGAGCCTGATTATAGGGCATTTTCCTCCATGATTATTGGTTGATTATCATATAATTGGCCAGACTCAGTTTTTAGAGAAGTGTTTGTTTTTTTTTTTTTACTAAAATAGTATAGTAAGAACAGGAAACATCCTTCTCAGATTCTTACATTTTCCTACAGGTACATATAAGGTCTAGAAGAAAGTGGGCTAAAGTTTACAAAAGGATAATTCATAGGTCCTGGTTAATAGAAATCTTTTTCTCTCCTCTGGGCAAAGCTCAAGAAATACTCCTCAAACATGATTTAGTGTCTTTTCTGGTCTTCTGGAGAAGCCATGAATTTATGTCTAGTCTATCTATGGTTCTTAATAGAGAGTCTGCCATCAACTGATTCAAGGATATTGTTAGGACACTGAAAAGAAGGAAATCTCAAGATCCACCTTTAGCCAAGGTAAGGCAGCAGAGTGCAAGGGTGAAAGGAAACTTCCACAAGGATGAAGCCAAGCATCTTTTCTCCCTCTAAAGTGGTTTTTTCTCTAGGGGCTTAAATGGAATGTTTCTGTTGCTCTAATCTCCATAATGACCCTGGTATTTTATAGATAACCCCTAAAGTATGTCCAGGATTCTTCAGCCTATCCAAACATTCTTTCTGTCCAACATTCTAGTTCCAATTACTGTTAGCAGTTAGTCCAAAGCCTATAATTTATGGAGACTTGTTCTCATTTCATTAAAGTATCAAGGCACCTTATTACTAATTTTAAGTGGGTTGGGATGATTTGATTGGGTAATTTAATTAACCCCATTCTGAAGTATGTATATGTAGACATATACAAAGGAGTTACAAGATAACTTTATAGGGAAAAGCTCCATATCTTGGGGGACAGGGAAGGAGCTCCCTGCAGAAGGTGCACCTTGAGCTGAGTATGAGAGATACCAGGAATTCTAAGAGATGGAGGTGAGTAGGAATATTATTCCAAGCATAGGGTGCAGCCAGTACAAAATTAAAGAGATGGGAGGAGAAACATTTGGAGTGAGGAACTGGGAGTATACGTACATGGACAGGATATCCAGTACTAGAGTGGAGTACTGTGTAGCAGACTAGAAAAATGGAAGGAAGAAGTCAGGTTGTAGAGCACAGGAGTTTGTATTTGATCTTTAGGTTATAAGATGTCTCTGAGGTTTGTATAGGGTGGTGATATAATCAGTCTTCTGCTTTAGGAAAATTACTTTGTCAGCTGTATGGGAGAATGGGTTAGAGTGAGCAGAGATTTGAGGCAGAGACTAATTAGGAAGCCACTGCAGGAAGACTAGGTGAGAGGTGATAAAAGCCTGATTTAAGGTAGCAGCTCTGTGAGTGGAAAGGAGGAGACCTATATGAAAAATGTAGTGAAGGTGAGGATCAGGATATTTGGCCACTGATGCAATATGTGTGTAGGGAGAATAGAGCGAGGAGTCAGGGAAGACACTGAACTTGAAAACAGAACAAGTAAAATAAATTCTGTTTTAGATAGGTTGAAATGTAAATTCCTATGAGATATCTATTTCAAAGTGTGAGCCAGGGAGCTGTCAATATGGGGCTGAAGTTTTGGAGAGAAGTTAGGGCTGGAACTATAGAGTCATTTGCTTAGAGATGAATTGATGGCAGCTGTTAAGATCACTGAGTGAGAGAGTATAGACAAGAAAATAGAACAGGACACAGAGTTTGGGGGTATACACATAATTGGGGGGAATTATGTGGATAAAGATCCAGTAAAAGATGAGAGAAGTTGGACAGAGAGGAAGAGAACCAAGAGAGAGAGAAGTGTTCCAAGAAGAGAAGGTGGTCCATAGTGGGGGTTCTTCAGGGAGATAAAATATAAAGATTGAAAAGAGCCATTAGATGTGGCACTTAAAAGATCACTGGCAAGTTTGGAAAGAGCAGTTTCAGTTGGATGATGAGGTGGGAAGTAAGATTGCTGAGTTTAGAAGTGAGTGAGAGGAGAATAAGCTGACACACTGAGTATATAGTTGACTTTTTCAAAGAATATCACTGAGAAGGGAAGGAGAAGTACAGGATGATATTTGGGGAGAATGGTAAGATCTAGTTGAGTGTTTTTAAAGGATGAACTTACTGAGAAGCATTTGTGGGTAGCAGGGAAGAAAACTATAGATAAAGTTAAATTGAAGATTTGGGGAGAGAAGGTTTGATAGGAGAAATCTGCCTGAGAATATAGGATGGGATGGGATGAAGGACAGATGTAGAAAGGTTGGTCTTGACAAAGAGAAGAGCCACCTTTTTTTTGGATAATGAAGGAAGAAATATAATGTCTAGAGATGTGATCTCAATAGAAAGGGAAAAGGAGTTCACAGTGTATACTAATCTATCCATTAATATTAATGATTCCACAGATTCTCTGAGTTACAAGCATCTATTAATTTACAACCATGAAATAAGTACTGGCCCCCTATTCTTAGATCCTAAAGAGGACTGGGCGGGCCTGGACAACTAGCAATAGTTGTATACAATTAAAAAATTTAAGTTCATAAATTAAATTTCTACTTTCCTTAAAATATTTTTCTTGGAAGTCAATATTCTGAGGGTCTGGGCATCTCTTCTATTTTGGGAAGATGAGGGCCACTTGAAATTAAAATAGATTGGCACTATAAATGCCCAGTGAATCAAATGTCTAGGGTCCCAGTGTTAACATCAAAATTATTTTTCAGAGGATTATGTTTGAAATAAAATATTAGATCCCATGGGATGCAGAACGTATTTTTCTATCTCTTGGTGATCTGATTTTGTCCTTTTCTTTTTATATGTGTGCCTTAATTTTACCATTGTGTTCCTCTTTGTTTTTTTTTTTTTTTATTTTCTTCAAGAAATAGAATAGTGTTGATATAATGATTTAGTTTGGAATTAAAATGAAGTCATTTGCATATTCAAAGTCTATCTTAGTAGGGGGGAAAGTCTATGATAATTGCTACCTAAATGTTTCTTAGGCAAAAGGTACTTACATGAATTACTGCTGTCAAGTTGTCTTTCAAAGGGCTGAGATGCTGTACTCTTAAGCTCACAACACACTGATCATCAGCCATGTTTTACATGTCCCACATTTTTGTCCTTAGTATGTATCTTGTCTTAGTTCCTGTGATTCTATTTAGTATTGTTCTAAATATAAGTTTCAATTCTACATTGATGGGGGAAAATCAGACTTTCATACATTATTTGCTCTTACATGTTGAGCTGGAAGAAGGTATCTTATTGGTCATCTAACCCAACTCTCAGGTAAAAGAATTGAAACCCAGGAGAGGGAGGTCATAGCATTATAGATCAGGGTGACAGAGCCAGAGCTGGCAAGGACATTAGGTTTCATCCATTACCTCCCCTCATTTCATATATAACCCCATATCTAGACTTTTGCAATTCCTTACTGATTGATCTCTTCCCCATAACAGTTCACCAAATGATTTTCCTAAAGTGTGGGTCTGATCATGTCAACCCCTGACTGACTCAAGGGGTTCCTATTTCCTCCAGGACCAAATACAAAATTCTGTTTGTCATTTAAAGCCTCTTATAACTTGCCCCATTATTCCTTTGCAGTCTTCTTACACCTTACTCCCTACTATATGTGTTTCTATTTAGTGACACTGGCCTCCTGATCTACATCCCATATGCTGGCTCTGGGCATTTTCTCTGGATGTCCCCAAAGCATGGGATGTTTTCCGTCTTTAATTTTGCTTACCAACTTTTCTGGCTTCTTTTAAATTAGAATTAAAATCCCATCTTTTGCATATATATATAGTGTATGGATATGTGTTTGCATGTTGTATATATATATGTGTGTTTGTATGTGTGTATATACGTTATGTGAGTGTGTGTTTGCATGTTGTCTCCCCTATTTAATTCCCCATTAGATTGTAATTTATAAGGTGTGTGTGTGTGTGTGTGTGTGTGTGTTTTTGTGAGTTATCTCCCCTATGTAATTCCCCATTAGACTGTAAATTTCTTGAGAGCAGAGTCTGTTTTTTGCTTCTTATTGTATTCTTCATACTTTTGCATTGTACCTAGAATATCATAGGTACTTAATATTGATTGATTATATAAGAGGAAATTAAGTGATCAGAGGCTTAGAGAAATTAAGTGATAAGTGCTTTATGCTATGATCTATGATCCTATGATTTTCCCTGGGTTTCAGTTCCTTCATTTATTAATG
Organism: Sarcophilus harrisii; assembly: GCF_902635505.1. Classification (NCBI taxonomy): domain Eukaryota; kingdom Metazoa; phylum Chordata; class Mammalia; order Dasyuromorphia; family Dasyuridae; genus Sarcophilus; species Sarcophilus harrisii. The sequence goes on from NC_045427.1 coordinate 162,430,398, forward strand.
AGAGAGATCAGTAGGGTACCTTTTAGCCCAACATGTATGATCTTATATATCCAGCCCCAATCTCTTTCCTGAACTCTAGGTCTTCCTCATCAACTGCTTGATAGTTCCACTGAATGTTTTGATGGCATCTCAGACTTAACATGTTCAAAAAAGAATTTGTTTTTCCCTCTAAATTCATTCCTCCTCTAAACTTCTCTATTTAAGGTAATCTATGAATCTACAACTACATTTGCCATTCCTTTGAATTGATGCCCAAGGAGGCAATAATTCCCTTTTCTATTTGCGAATATAATTTAAATTCCTGTATTAGATTTTCTTAACTGGGATAGTTTTCCTCCAAACTAAAAATGTGTGGCTTGGAAGGTGATATAAAAAGTAACAAGTAAACAATTTGCTTAACTCTTTACATTTTGAAAAACACATTACAAATATTATCTCATTTTATCCTCACAAAAACCCTGGGACATAATTGTTTTTATTACCTTCATTTTACAGATAAGGAAACTAAGGCAAATGGAAGTTAGGTAACTTGCCAGGGCAGCTAGGTGGTGCCATAGTGCACAGAGTGCTGGTTTTGGAGTCAAAAAGACTCATATTTCTGAGTTCAAATCTATCTTGGGCAAGTCACTTAACCCCGTTTGCCTCAGTTGCCTGATCTGTGAAATAAGTGGGAGAAAAAAATGGCAAACCACTCCAGTATCATTGCTAAGAAACCCCATATAAGATCATGAAGAGTTGTATACAACTGAAAATGACTGAATAACAACAACTTGCCAGGGTCACACGTTAACTATCTGAAGTCAAATTTTAACTCGGGGCTACTTTACTCCAAACCCAGCACATTAATTTGAGAAGAAGCAGGCAGAGAATATAATTAAGAAGGGCATTCACCAAAAAATGATATTGGCATCCAAAATAAAAATAAAAATATAGCCCTCAAATTTTGGCATCAAAGTTTCCTAGTTATTTATTTTAAGAAAACATTTACTGAATTTATGTTCTTGACAATAACCATGAACCATTCATGCAGTTTGCTTTTGCTAAGGAGTAAACTATGGCAGGGCTTTCCAGAGTAAGATCTTTTTAATTCGGGCCCCTTTGATTTGGAATTTATTATTATGATTCGGAATGACTGCATTACAGTGAACAAAAGGCTTGCTAAGCAAAAAAAAAAATCAAAACAAAACCCTGGTGATAGAAATATATTTAAGTTCCTCAGACTATTTCTAAAAAGCATTTTGTGTAAGGTGCTTCTGTTTATTAGTGGTTCTTATTCATTAAAACGAATGAAGGAGTATAGAGAGTTCTTTTCATAAATAACAAAACAAAACAAAAACATTTGAACTAAAGAGTAGGATTTTTAGCTCTCCAAAGGACTTCAGAGATCATAAGATCCAAACCTTACATTTGATAAATGGAAAGACTATAAAGCTCAGGAAAGTCAAGTGAGTTGTTCAGCATTACATGGGTAGTTTACAGGGGAGGTGGGGTTAAAACATTACAGTTTATTTTTTTATTATATTTTATTATATTACACAGTTTCTTCTTGTAATGTGACTGAAAATCATGTTTTAATTTATTAATTAATTTTGAGGCTGGGTTTCCTAATCTTGCCCAGATTAGAAGTACATGATCTGCTCACTGGCTGATATCACTACTGTTTGGCATAGAATCTTGGAGTAACAGCTCCATTTCTAAATTAGGCTGGTTTGCCTCTAAGTTAGTCTGGCAGCTGCCATCCTTGGGCACACATTATATTGGTTCTGGACTTGGGCAAGCACTCTGATCGCTGCCATCCTTGGGCACACATTATATTGGTTCTGGACTTGGGCAAGCACTCTGATCAACTCAGTGATTCCAGCACCATATTCCCAAGCTCAAGAGATCCATCAATCTCCTCCTTCCAGATAGCAGGGAATCCTGATCATAATGGAATTTTTAAGTATATTAAAATTCTGATTTCACTGATCCAGGTTCATTTTGCCACTTAGTTTGAATTAGTGTAGTTTTACTAATTTTTGGCTTTTGAGATGCATTAAGAAATCATTTCCTTAGGGAAAAAAAAGAGCATTACAACAAAATATGCCATCAAATTATATAAACATATGGAGTTGTCTTATTATGGATTTTTTTGAAAGTTGGTGAAATGTCATCTGGAGCACAGAGTGGAATATTGAAATGTTTCTCTGTAGGTCAGTGGGCATTTAATTACCATTTTAATAGCAGTAGAACAGGAAATAAATCAAATAGCAAAAAAAAAATGTCATAGTAATAATAATACCATATGGTATTAGTATAGCATTTTGCTGCATACAAAATGCTTTTTTTAAATGTTTATTTGATTTGATCATCAAGCAAACTTTCGGGGTACTTCAGGTAAAAAAAAACTCTTACTATTCCTGTTATACAAGCATAGAAATTAAATCTCAGAGAGGTTGTAATTTTTCAGTGGCACACAAATAATAAGTGACTAAGTCACTTATTTTACTGTAAATCTTATTTTTGGACAATTATGCATCAAAGTAAAAATTGTAAACCTAAAACAGATGGAAATGGCATTAAAATTCCACAAGGCAAATAATTTACTTTTTTTAAGGGGTGGTGGTGGCAGTTGGGGTTAAGTGACTTGCCCAAGGTCACACAGATGCTAAGTGTTTGAGGATTTATTTGAACTCAGGTCCTACTGACTCAAGGACCAGTGTTGTATTGTACCACTTAGCTACTCCAAATAGTTTATATTTTAAAGAAAAATCCTAATGAGTGTCATATTGTACAATTACATTTTTGTAAGATGGGTCTTTCAAGTTCCAAATTTGCAATTTAAAAACCATGTAATAATTTCTACTTATGTAAAAGTACATATTAGACAATTTTTCCAGAAGAGATGGGTAAACTCATAATATTACCTTGGATTTATGTAGCATCTTTCTTTCCAAGGAGTTCAAAGCATTTCTCATATCTATCCACACAAATCCTTTGTGTGCACATAGACATGCAAAGGCATGCCCACGTTTCCATTAATAATTTTTTTATTCTGTAAATTACACAGTGATAGTTTATCCATTGAAAAGGTGGAGATAATTCAATATTAACAAAGTAGTGATTTTATCTCTATGGATATTTTTTCAGTCTTGTAGAACTGGAGACTATTTTTGCTTGCCCATCCTGAGTAACTGATCCTTTTCCTTCTATAACTTTTCCCTAGACTGTATCAGGTCAGTGTGCTTAAGGATAGGGAGGAACTTACAGATATCCCAAAACTGCAGTTATACCGGTGAGAAATAACTGGCTGCTCACCATTTATCCCTTCCTTTAAAAAGCAGTACTCCCAGTTGGGAAAATCAGGAAAGGTATATAGAAGTTGGTAGTTGTACTGCTTGGTATTTAGCTACTTATTGTACATTTGTGTTTATTAACTATATAATTATTCTGAATATTATATTTGTATGCGTTTACATATGTACATATGGGCAAATATCTGGGGGGAGAGAGAGAGAGAGAGAGAAGGAGAAAGAAAGAGAAAGAGAGAGAGAGAGAGAGAGAGAGAGAGAGAGAGAGAGGAGAAAGAAAGAGAAAATTATAGAAATCTATCTCAAACTTCCCTCTATTATAATGTAAGATTATTGTGAATAGGAATTCATTCATTCTTTGCCCTTGTATTCCTAGTGCCTAGCACAGGTTGAGGCCAAAATGGACACTTAGTAAATATTAATTGGGTAATTTCTTTTTTCTTTTTTTTTCTTTTTTTTTTTTTTTGGGCTGAGGCAATTGGGTTAAGTGACTTGCCCCAGGATCACACAGCTAGGAGGTGTTAAGTGTCTGAGGTCTCATTTGAATTCAGATCCTTTTGACTTCAGGGTTAGTGCTGTATCCAATGCACCACCTAGCTGCCCAAATTGGTTAATTTCTAATGCATTTAAAATATAATATTATATACTGTAGTTAGTTGTATTAATCCCTTAAGTCTCAACTAGACTATGTTAACATTATAATGTATTAGCTAAACTTTGTGCTTAATTATCATTGTTGTTACATTTTATGCTTTATATTTATGCTTAATAAATGTTTTTGACTGAATTTCCAGTTATATTGTGGTGATTAACTTTTATCTGCAGAGGAAGTTAAGAAATTAAAGCAAGTTTTTAAAAAATCAAATTTGTGAATGAAATTTTTATACTGATAAAATACAAAGATTTAATTATAGAATTATATTATTGGAAATTAAAATCAGTCAATCAACAAATATTAAATGGTTTCTAGGAATAAATGAATTAGTCAACAAAGTACAGTTGGATGGCAGTACTGCTGTTTTTATCAGTTTGGGTACTGCCATAAGATGCAAAAATATTGATGCCAGCACAAATTATAAAAATCAAGAACTTAATATTTATGTGTCTACTATATATTACTTTCCACTACAGATATAGTTCCTAGCCATCTGTCTCTTTTGAGAATTTCTAGTAGTGTCATTTCTTGAAAATTATTTGAAGATTTTCTTCCTGATTTCCCAGCAGTTATTTTTAATAGATACCTATGAAAGGCTTTTTTTTTTAAATAATGGTTCAATAAAGTCAGTAAACTAATGTTGTGTCTACATTTTCTCACAAAATGAGGATGAAAAAAATGACCAAATATGGATAATGTACATTACAAGAACACTGATATTATTTACTCTCTAGCTCTTTCTTTACCTGTTGCCACTTTTCTTCCTCTTTCCTATTGCCACTTTCTTTATTATATGTCACTTTTCACCCCTTGACCTGTCACTCTGTCTTCTGGGACTTTTGCTATAGATCTCTAATACTTTTATTCCATGCAAACTGTGTCTTTCTTGGCCATTAGCCATCTCTGAGTCTTCCAGGGTGACTTGGGTGAAGTCATTTAATGTCTTTTCAACTTTATTTTCTCAATTATAAAATGAGGAATTCGTACCAGATGGGTCTGAGGACTTGTGCAGCTTTTGAGCTTGTGATCCCAAGTCTTCAAGGTCCTTTCAAAATGTTTTTCACATGATTGTTCCATGCCTACTTGAGGATATAAAAATGGCATAACTTGAGAACTTACCATGAACATATAACTCAGTTCAATTTTGTTTTTATTTTGTACTTATATTTGCATGGCACCTTTTCTTCCAAAGTTTACAATGTAGAAAGAGGAACCGATCAAATAATTGAATTTTCTGAAAACAACCTTTAAATACTGAAAAAGGTAAAATCATAAAATAAGATCTCCCCTCCCCGTTTAAGGTAATAGAATAGACCAAACTCTTAGTCTGAATTGCTGAAAAAAAATCACAAACTATATAAAAGCAAATAGTTATTCCTTTGAAATAGACAGTTGGTTCAAACTAACTGTTGACAGCGTTTCCAAATAGAGGTCTTTCTATTTCTATTTAAATAAATAGTTCTGACTCTATAAATTAACATTATTTGTATACTAGCAATGGATAGATAATAGACAAGGTGCAGCAATCGTCACAATTAGTTTTGATTATATGAAACATAGACATTGTAGTAGCATTAAAATACTATTTATGTACTACTCATGCTTATCAAACCAGAGTTATCACAAACTTTTGTTCTCATCCATCAAATGTGTGAGTATTGGTATTATAACACTGAGAAAAACAAAAACAAAACTCCAAAACCGAAACAGCACAACAATAATAACAACAGAAAAGGCTACATTTTTTTAAACTAGAATAAAAAAAAATTAAAATTTATTCAGGAGGCCCTTGGTAACATGGGTAGCTAACTGGTTTTAGGTAAATTTAATCTTGATAAATTGAATTTAGAAAGTTTAGATGTAATGCTATTTTATGTACGTGGAACGAAGTTTGATATAGCTATCCTTTCTCCAAGAATATTGAAGAATATTTTCTAATGGTGTCTAAATAAAACGTAAATTTCTTTGTTTGATCATGAAAGCTTTTTTACAATCTGAGTCCACCTATGTTTTCTAGATTTATTTTATCTTACTCCTCTTCTTTCTAGTCAAATTAGCTTAATATATCTATAGATATATTTTATATCTATCTATATCTATATATCCATATCTACATATTTCCTCTTTTGTACCTCTAAACTCTCCAAAGCTATCTTGAGGTTTACTGGCTAGATTTCTCTCTTAAGAACCGGGCCTTAAACCCAAACCACTCTGATTCTCATTGGCCACCAATAGATCCTATGGCAAGCCCCATTTGGTCATAGTTTGGGTCCTGATTGACTCAGACTGAATGCAAATACGAATCATTTCTGCATTGGGCCAGCAACCCTGAGGTGTCATCCCCTCCAGATCCATTCATTTATTAAATTGTTTTGACTTTTTAGGACTAAGTGAAAGAGGAGAACTATCTTGCCTTAATTGCTGAATGGGGGCGGCCTCAGTCAGACTGAGACCTGTTGAAGATCTTAGCTTAAAAGACCAAGGTGTCTCACTGTACCCAGGGCCATCTTTAATCCTGATCTATATCTGGCCACCGGACCCAGATGGTTCTGGAGGGAAAAGTGAGACAGATGACCTTGCTCAGCCCTCCCTCACAGATTCAATTCATTTGCCTGTCACAGCATCACACCCCCCCCCATATCATGGTCTGCTTTGAGAAGGAAGAACAAACAATAGTCTAGAAGAATAGAAACTTTGAGGAAAAGAACTGTCTGATTTTTACCTTGAGATTATTTTTTTCTTTTCTTTTTCCTCTCTTTTTCTTTTCTTCTTTTCTTTTCTTTTTGTCTCTGGCTTCTAGCACAATACCTTTTACAGAAATCCTTTTAAGAAAATGCTTTTTGTATTGAATCTAATAGCTATAAACTTGCATAGAAGATAGAAAAAAGATCTGGATTCAAGATTTCCCTCGGACAGAGTCTATATAACCCTGAGCAGGTCACTTAGCCTAACCTGGGCCTAGGCACTTCTGACTGAATGTTTTAGAGAAAGTTTGATTTATCATTGAATGAATCACAAGTCTCGTGCCTATAACTATTTCTAACCACAAATTTTTCAAATTGAATTCGAATCCTGAATTAATATAGTGTTAAGCTATGTTTAAGCTTTTTTTAAAAAAAGCTTTGTAGTATATTGTGAAGTGAGAGCTGGCCTCAGTTACAAAGGTCTGGAATCAAGAACTTCTTTCAGCACATAGTAGATGTGTATAAAACAAAGAGACCTTGAGCAAGACATGAAACTGAAATGTGTCATTTCCTAGGTTGTAGAAATATATTTGATCTGCATTGTTAGAATGGGTTCCTAACATTAGCAAAATCATAGGACAAAACAAAAACCTACATTAAGATTTTTCATGTTATATATACCATCATCTTGCACAGACTGGATATAGATTTTTCTCCTCCTCCTCCTCCTCCTCTTCTTCCTCCTCCTCCTCTTCTTCCTCCTCTTCTTCCTCTTCCTCCTCCTCCTCTTCTTCTTCTTCTTTCATTTTCTTCTTCTTCTCCTTCTCCTTCTCCTCCTCCTTCCTTGTCTTCCTAGTCATTGTCATTATCAGCATTGTCATCATTATTTATTTTTGTTGAATAATTATGATAATAATCCTTGGTAGACTTCAGTTTCTCTGCTTTTCAATTGAGAATGCATTACATGATCTCTAATATCCCTTCTATCCCAAATCTGTGATCCTATTAAATTGTTTTAGGTTATTTTTCAGAGCTCAGTGATAGGACTGTAGATATTTTCTTCTTTTTTAAAATAATATTTTATTTCTTCCAAATTATTTGTAAAATAATTTTTAACATTTTTTGTTTTAAATTACAAATGATATCCCTCTCTCTTCTCTCCCTCTTTCCTGAGATGATAAGCAATTTCATATAGGTTATAACTGTGCCATGTAGATATTTTCTAAAAGCCACTTGAGAGAGAGTGAGAGAGAGAGAGAGAGAGAGAGAGAGAGAGAATAGTATATCAAGTAATACACTATTCTCTCTCTCTCAGTTTCTTATATATTATATACTTTTTATATTAGTATTGATCATTTTCTGTTGTTGAAGATGTTGCAGAAGTCTGGTAGTTCTTAAACAAAAGCCTCCTTAATCATTCAATGAGGGAGCATCTCTTTAATGAAGTGAAAAAACTTTCTCCCTACAATCTATCCCAAGGAAGTGTCTGGACCAAAGTATTTGCCTAGAGTACTTCAGAATCCTTCCTACATTTCTACTGAAATGTGCCCTTGCTTGTCATTTAATGTTATCTGGACGTGATTTTGTAAGTGACCATTGATTTCCTATTAAAGGAGTTCTGTAGTTTCAGGCAATAGCAGCTGTTAATTCTGGATGACATTGCTTAGTAAAACCAGACTGGAAAGAAAAAGCACATGATTATTCTGCAGTGCTGGCTTTCATGAAAATGCAAGTGCATTAAGTTAATTATTTTCTCTGCCTTCCCAGATATTCCATGGAGACTTGGGGTCCCTTGTCTCTTCAAATACCAGTTCCTCTTTCTCCATGATATATAATCTAAATAATGAGGGTGGTTGTCTGGATGACTGATGAAATCAATCTGAATTCACATCCTTCTTTACCTAGTTTTGATGCAGTTATCAACAACTGCAATGATAATCCCAACTACCATTTTATAGTCTGTAGTTTCCTTAACATTCTGTCATCCTAACCTGTGGTTCTATTATCTCACTTAATAATAAAAAGTTAGGATTTACAAAGTGCCTTAAAGTTTGCAAAGTGCTTTTTACAAATATTATCTCATTTTATTCTCCTAATAACCCTAGGAAGGTAGGCACTATAATTCTCCTCATTCTATAGTTTAGTAAACTGAGGAAGACAGAGGTTAAATTCAGGATTCAGGATCACACAGCTAGTTAAGTATTTCAGGTTAGATTTGAACTTGGGATTTTCAGACTTCCAGTCCAGAACTTGTTCTATTTAGCTGATTTTTTTATCCTTGATTTCAGTCTGTTGAGAATTGTTATATAATGTCTTAAAATGTAATAAATTTAATTCCATATAAATTTAGGTTGCATAATTTCAGTTGAACAATTCACAGTGATCTTCAGTTCTATTTTTTATTATTTCCCTATTCCATTTCCCTAAATGATGGTTCCAGACTTAGTCTTTCTTCTTATGTCCCTAACTGCTTTACTGGAATCTTGATGATCTATTGTGAGGTTGTCCAATATTTTGCATCCATATCTTCAAACTCTTATCTTTACATCTCATTTTAGAGGAAGAGGTGATGTTCTTCCTTGCCAAAGCTAAAACTTCTAATTGTTCACTTCATTCTATTTCCACTTCTAGGATATTTCTCCCTTAATCTTCATTTTCTCTTTTGTCACTGAAAGCTTATTATGCCTGCCTTCAAACTTATTCTTCTTTCCTCTTCAGTGATAATCATAGCTGATATCTATATAAGATTTTAAGGTTTTCAAATTACTTTTCATATATCATTTCATTTTATTTTCAATATGATTCCATAAGTTACATTTTTATACAAGAATTATTATTATTATTCCCATTTTACCGATGAGGAACTTGAACTTCAGAGAGGTTAAAATAACTTTCTCATGGTTCTACAACTAGTCATTATGAAAGACAGGATTTGAACCTGGGTTCCTCCTGATCCAAGTCCATCTTTCTTTCCACCACACAGACTTTCCTGCTTGGCCATAACATACATAAATTTAAAAAAATTATACACACACACACACACACACACACACACACACATACACAGACAATGAAGGAGAGCACTCACACATACATACACACAATTCTTCCATTCTTATATTCCATCAAACAACTTGAATGTTATTATTAGATTTTATGAAAAGATATCCTTAACGTCTTTAGTTTTTGTATTACCCCTCTCTCCCTTACTATCTGGTTTCTTCATCCATCTGTAGTCTTCTAAAATTGCTTACTCAAATGTCCTGCATTACATCCTTGTCATTACATCTATGGCCTTTGTATCCATTTTCCTCAACCCTCCTGAAGCATTTACAATGACTTCTTCCATTCCTTGATTTTCTTTCCTCCTTTGACTTCTATACTACTACCCCCATATATCATGTAGAGTCTCTCTCTCCCTCCTCCCCCCTTCTCCCTCCTCTCTCTCTCTCTCTCTCTCTCTCTCTGTCTCTGTCTTCCTACCTTTCTGCTTTCTGTCTTTACTTTTTCTCCCCCTCCGTCCATTCCTTCTCATGTCTCTCCCTTTTCTCTCTTCCTTTTGACTCTCCCTTCATCTTTTTGTCCGGCTCCCCATCCATCCATCTTTCCATCTCTCTCCCTATTCTCCCTATTCTCCTACACATCTTACTTTTACCCCATGTATTTTGAATTTTGGTCCCATAATCTATTTTTTCCAAACCTCATAAGGCGTGTGCTCCTTATAGCTCTTAATTTTTCTTCTTGGGAAATCTCATTCATTTTCATGTTTTCAAATATGATCTTTTTGTGCATGATTCTTAAATATCTATTCTTAATCCTAATATCTCTAGATCATTTCAGATACTTCTTGCTCATCTTCATAGAGATGTTCTGGTGATACCTTTAAGCTCAGTAAGCTCAGTATTTATATTTCTGTCAAAGGTCCTATCATTCACCTGATCATTTCCATTCAAAATTTTACTCTTTTCTCATGTGGAATGCAGAGCAGCTTAATGAATCAAGCAAATGGACATAGGTTCAAATCATATCCCTATAATTACTAGTTTTGTGACCGTAAGTAAGTCATAACCTCTGAGACCCAGTATCTATCTTATAGAGCTTATAAGGCTCAGAAATGATAAAACATATATAAAACAGCTTTGTAGATCTTTAAGGTTATATGGACAGCTTTATTTTTATTATAATCTAATCTGTTAACAACTCTGGTTGACTCAGTTTCTATAGTATCTTTTAAATATTTTCCCTTTTATTTTTACTGCTGCCATGTTAAAGAAGTACCCTGGGGTAGTAGAAAAGAAACTAGACATGGAGTTAGAAGTGACCTGGCTTCAAATTCTGCCTCTGACCTGTATTTACTGTAAGTGAGAAAGTAACTTAACCTTTGTTAGTCTCATTTTCCTTATCTGTACTTTACAGAGGAGATGAGATGAAATAATGAATGCCAAGTGTCCAACAGATGTGTAAGCATCATATGAATGGGACTTAAAAAAAAAATAAGGACTGTAGACTCTTGTTCATATCTGTCTTGACTACCTTAATAACTTTCAAACAAGTCTTCCCACAATGATTTTCTCCACTTTCAGTCCTTCATACTGCTGCGTGATTAATCTTTTCTCTTAATCTGATCTGATAATGCCATTGTTCTAATTAAAATTATTCATTCACCTCCTTGCTTGCCAATTATTTTCTAAATCCCTTAGCCTGGCATTTATATTCATCAACTTGGAGGACCCCATATTGCCTTTGCTCTTATTCCTTCTAAAAAGCAATTTGCATATATAATATATGCCTATATATACATCTACATGTATGTATATATAATGTTAATATGGATTTTGTAAAGCTTTATATATAATTTTTATATTTGACCTTCACAACAACCTTGTATGGTATTATTACCCCTTTTTCACAAATACAGAAACTGAGCTCTCTGCGTGGTTAAGTGACTTGTCCAGAGTGACATAGCTACTAAGTGTTAGAAGCCAGTTTCGGCCCCATGTATTTTTTTTTATTCCAATCCAGACCTCCATCCGTTATGCCATGAGTAGTCAACATCATTAAGTGCTATTCGTGTGCCAGGTATTTTGTTAGGTACAGTTACAAATACAAAAAGTGGAGGAAGGAGAAAAAAGATGGGCAGGAGAGGAAAAGAGGAGAGAGGTAGAAAGAAAAGAAGGGGAAAAGAAAGGAGAAAAGAAGGGGAAAAGAAGGAATGAAGGGAGAAACAGAAGAAAAAAGGAAGGAAAAAAGACAGGAAGGAAGGGAGGAAGGAAGGAATAAAGGAAGGCTGGAAGAAAGGAAGGAAAGAAGGAAGGAGGAAAAAAAAAAAGGAAGGCCCCTATTTTTCTACTTTCTAGGAGCTTATGTTTTTTGAGGATACAATATGTACACGCATAAATATACATAAAATAAATACAAGTAATTTAAATGGAAGGGAGAAAAGATAAAGTTGTGAAGGGGGGTAAGGAAGTACTTCTGAAAGATGATTTTTGAGTTCTTTTTTTTCTATCTTTATCACATGTCATTTGCTTATACCTAAAAAAGGTCCTCAGAGTCTGTATTTGGAATTCGTACATGGTATGTTTCCACTTCAAATGCCATTTCTCTCAGGAAGCCTTTTCAGTCTCACAATCAGAAATGATATTTCTTTCCCCCAACTTTTCATAAATGCTTTGTATTTCTCTCTAATATTATTTTTTAAAACTTTTATTTAAGTTTTGGAATAAAACATTTTTATAATATAGTATAATAGTGATTAAAGTGATTGCACATGAAACAGCAAATATACTATGTACAATTTGCTATTCCTTTTAAATATATAATACTTATATAAATTTCTTTTTCCTCTTTCCCTTTCCCCCACCCTACAGATAGCTGCCATTAGATACAAATACATATATACATATATCAGTGTGTATATATGTAAATAAATCATTCTATACATGATTTTATTCTAGACTAATATATATTTTTATTCTAGACTATAAACTATAATTATTGCATTCTCTCTTATTTGTGTATGTATCTTATTTTTTTCTGATAGAGTAGACTAGATCAAAATTATCTTTCTTCTCTCTGTCTGCTTCTAGTATAGTACTATATACCTAGGAAGAAGTGTTTGAATGGTTCAGTTGATAAGAGTACTGGAGCTAGAATCAGGCAGATCTAAGTTCAAATCCAGCCTTAAACATTTGTTAGCTGTGTGACTTTGGGCAAAGCACTTACCGCTCTTTGCCTCAGTTTCCTGAAGTGTAAAATAGAGATAATAAACACATCACCAGTCCTTAATGTAAAGATTAAATGAGATGATATTTGTAAAGTACTTAGGGCCATTTGGCGTATAGTAAGTGTGATATAAGTGCTAACTGTTATTAGCTATTTTATTGAATTAATGAATAGTTAGGTATTCTGAATTTGAGTTTTAAACCTTTCTGGGTTATAAATCATCATGTATTTCAGAATCTCAAAAGCCTAGGGATTAAAAGGAACTTAGAGAGCTTTTAGTGCTTACTCATGACACCTGGACAAATGATCATCTCACTTTTTGCTATAGACCTTCCATTATAGGGAAAATCAGTACTTCTTTAAACATCCCATTCTAGTTTCAGAGAGCCCTCTATTGTTAAAATATTTTCCCTCTTACATCAAGGATGAAATTGTCTCTCTGTAGTTCCTTACTCTGTAACTCCAGTCCCCTGAATCAAACCAACATAGGTTAATCCCTGTTGCATGTGACTGACAGCTTTTCAAATACTTGAAAACTGACACTATCATCTCTCTTCCTTCCTCATTCTTTTTCTCCATAATATATTGTACATTAGAATAGAGAAAGAGAATTTTTTTTCTTTTAAAATTTAAGAGCTTTATCTCTTTTTGCTGCCATCTGTTATAGATTATTTCTGTAGGGATGCAAATGTGGGTAAGTGTATTTTTGTTCCTCTCCAAAATGCTATAAAGACCTTCCATCAGGTTGATGGAATTTCTCATTTAGACCTATCAACAGTTCAAAAGCCAAAATTTCGTCATGGTTTCTGTCACTATTTTTTTCTCAAATTTATTTTCCCAATTTATTTTCTCAAATAAATTATTTCACTGCCTATGAAAATAGTTTTCTATGGAAATTAACAATGTCAAAAACATTGGAGAAGGTTATTTTTAATATACTTAAGGGAATAAACTTTTCAAGCACTTAAAGGCACTGTAATAATATTTAAGAAAAATGCTCATTGCAAATGATCTTTATTTTCCACTGAACTGGATTTGCTTCAACCCTCCCCACACTAACCTGAAAGAAAACTGCATTTAGTTTCACTTATTTAATAATAAAGACTTTAAATTCATGATGTCTTTCCCACAATTAGTTTGAAGTCTTTCTATGTTCAAGTGTTGAATTACATTGCATTTGAATATGACTTCAGAATTATGAAAAGTAATAACCTATCTTGGTTTTTCTTATCTGGAGAAATGATTCCCCCCAATTCTAAGTACTTTTTATAAATCCTCTTGTCTCCGATTACTGATGGGATTTTAGGGTTTTTCAGGTGATTAACAATTCTTTTTAAGGAACCATACCTGTAAATGCACCATGTCTGTGAGTCAAGAAATCTTTAGTTAGAAAAGAAATGAACACACCATTAGAAAGGTTAGCAGAAACTGGAAGTTCAGGCTAATTTCTTTTATCTAGGGCATATCATTAAAGCTTTTATGATTGTGCTGTGCTGACATCTCTTGGACCTAGAAAGTTATGAAAGTTTGGGGAGGCTTCTTCTGGAAAAGTACAATATATCATTGAGTGCCAGGGTAGAGCAGGGATAAAGCACAGCAATTATGCCAAGTGTTTGCAATATTCACCTTTATAATGGATAAAGAATTCAGATGTGAGTCTCCTTTGCTCTAAGCATACTAGAAAAAGAGTTTGTGATTCTGTTCGTTGGTTCTTGGCAGTGATTAAATTTAGCATCAAATGTGGTAGGGGTTATATTTTTGAATGGTTTATTTATAAAGAGTAGATGATTTTTCCCTGGGAGGGGTGGAAATGAAGATATTCCTCAGTATTTATTATAAATGCTAAAGAGTCTCTGAGTGGAATGGATTCTTTCTTAGGCTTCTCCTACCCTCAGTCTATACACTCAATAATTAGAACACTGTTAGATAATGCCATGATTCTATTGCTGATTTTTTTTATTGATTCTGATTCTATATTTAAAGTTATCATCCTAATCAAATGGAGATTTTAAAAAAGATTTATATGTAAATAAGGTACATTACAAAGTATAATGAACAATGAGCTTTGTCCACCAGGGACTAAGACCATAATTAACAGAGTATCCTAGTTTAAAACTAACTTAAAACTTCTTTAGTACGTAGAATGCCCTATCTAGAGAGATTACATATATTTTGGGGTACAATTTAAGTTTAAAGATGATTTGATGAAGCACTGTTTTATTTGTAGTTTTAATACCTTCTGGGAAAAGGAAGTTGACTGTAGTCTGCAATACGTATGTCAAGTGTTCATTTACTCAACTGATTATTATAGAATTTGTGAAAGAGTGATTTCATTTTGATCCTGGCCAAGGGGTGACCAAAAACAAAACAAAACAAAACAAAACAAAACAAAACCCCTTTAATTGATAATTCTGTAAGATTGCTTCAGAGTGTGTATTCTTGGAGAACATAATCAGATTTATACTTTTTTCATTTATATCTCCTTTTTACCTGAGCAATTTTCATATGATCCTGGGTACATAGGTATGTAAAGTAGGTATAAAATTATACATTTAATGATAAAAATGTTTTCATGACGGTCACATTCAGTTATAATACCCCATATGGGGTTACAAACCACAGTTTTGTTGAACTCTAGAATATATCTTTTGTTTGTTTGTTTGTTTGTTTTGTTTTTTCCTGAGGCAGTTGGGGTTATGTCACTTGCCCAGAGGTCATACAGCTAGGTAGTGTTAAGTGTCTGAGATCACATTTGAACTCAGGTCCTCCTGACTTCAGGGCTGGTGCTCTATCCACTGCATCATCTAGCTGTCCTAGAATATATCTTTGAAGACAATGTGATATAGCAGAAAGAATTTTGGATTTGGAAGTCAGAGAACCTGAGTGCTAATTTTGGCTCTTTTACTAAATTCTTAATGTGAGCAAATAATTAAATATTTGGGTTGGACCAGATGATCTCTACAGCTTGTGTCTGACTCCAGATCTGTGATTTTTTTTGACTTGGATTGAACCCCCAAAGTATTTATCTGGAGATAAGATTGTTAGGCATAAGAAGTCCTAGTCTCATTCATGGAACAGTTGAAAATTAGTCTACCTGGACTGATGATGTAGTCTGTCATTGGGAATTTAAAGGCTAAGTCTGATATAACACATTGCTTATTTCCTAGTGCTAATACTTATTCTGTTGAAGTCTATCCTTTGTGGTGGACATTGGGGATTATATTGGAAGAAAGCAACCCCGTCCAGGTACTGGCTCATTTTATAGGGCACAGAAAGTGGTTCCTTCCACATGAGTACTTCCAAGAATTAAGGCCATGTAATTCAACTTGGGAGAAAGTCTCAGTCAACAAAACCCATCTCACAGGAGATACCAAGGGAAGGCCCCAAGTCTATCCATTTGTCTTAGAGGCAGCCTCTGCCACTGAGACTTAAGCCAAATTTTGGCTTTTGTCTTCTTAACAAGGGGCTAATGGGTATATTCATATCTTGCCTCGTTGGTATAAATGCTTTCAAAACTTCCAGGCTAATGTGTACTGTCCTTTAAGGTCAGGAAATTGCTTGAAGAATTTCCCTAATCAAAGAGAAGGGAACAAACATTTATTAAGAGTCTACTGTGTGCCAGGTGATACATTAATGCTTTTTTTCAGATATTATCTCATTTAACCAACCTTGTATATATATTGATTGGGGTTTTGGTCCTATTTAGCATGAAATTCAGATCTTGGAGAATACTTTTGTAGAAAATTTAAATCAAAGGGCTTGATAGTGGTTGATATTAATCTATAAATACAAATATTGACATTGTCCAATTATGCTACATCAGAGTAGGATAGACTTTCATTATTTACTTATCAATTTAGAACTATATCAAAGAGAACTTCTATTCAGATCTCATTTTAATTCTTTATTTTGAGAGTAAAAACAATTTAGTTTTCAAAGGAAGTACTTATAAAATGCATGGTTTGGTGAAAAGTTTACCATGTTTTACATCAGAAGCCCTGGAATTGAACCTGGTTTAGGGGGAATTCCTTTACCCAAGTTTCTTGCAGATTGAATAGGAAACACTTGTTCTTGGAGTTCAGAGGGGGTCACAAATTACATACTACTTAAAATGAGCTGGCGTGTCATTGTTTGGAGATAAATATATAGTATTGTTCATGAATTCAAGGCTCCTCCTTGTCGTTAACTGGCACTTAATATAAGGATTTGATATATGCTACTGCTTAAATCTTGATTAAATGTGCACAATCCAGGGATGGGCATCAAGGATTTTTGCCTGTTGCTGTTGCTTTGCTAAAGCTGGCTTTAAGAATTCAATTTTCATTTTCTGGAGTCAGCATGGTGGAAAAATAATTTGACCTGAAGTCAGAAGAGCCCTAGGTCTACATCTGACCTCTAAAAAAAATTCTCTATATATGTATATACACCCTTATACATATATTTATATGTATACCTGCATGCATATATATGTGTCTTGTGGTATCTAACCTCTGACTTCAATTTCCTTATCTGTATAATAGGGATTATAATTCCTTATGAACATAGGGATGCACTGAGGACCATAATTAGATAATGCACATAAAGTAGTTTGTAATTCTTAAAATTATGCATACATGTAAACTATCATCATTAATTTATCACATTGCTCCTGGGAACAGAATATTTACATGCTACGTAGACATCACCCCATACTCTTGTGGAGGGATACCAAGGCAGGTCATTGAGATGAAGATTCTTCAAGAATAAGCCATTTAAACTATAGCAATCTAGTGTTTGACAAACCCAAAGACCCCAGCTTTTGGGATAAGAATTCATTATTTGACAAAAACTACTGGAAAAACTGGAAATTAGTAGGCAGAAACTAGGCATTGACCCATACTTAACACCATACACCAATATAAGATCAAAATGGGTTCATGATCTAGATATAAAGAATGAGATTATAAATAATTTAGAAGAACATAGGATTCTTTACTTCTCAGACCTGTGGAGGAGGAAGGAGTTTGTGACCAAAGAAGAACTAGAGGTCATTATTGATCACAAAATAGAAAATTTCAATTATATTAAGTTTAAAAGTTTTCATACAAATAAAACTAATGCATACAAGATTAGAAGGAAACCAATAAACTGGGAAAACATTTTTAAAGCTAAAGGTTCTGATAAAGGCCTCATCTCCAAAATATATAGAGAATTGACTCTAATTTATAAGAAATCAAGCCAATCTCCAATTGATAAATGGTCAAAGGATATGAACAGATAATTTTCGGATGAAGAAATTGAAACTATTACTAGTCATATGAAAGGGTGCTCCAAATCATTGTTTACTAGAGAAATGCAAATTAAGACAACTCTGAGATACTATTACACACCTGTCAGATTGGCTAAGATGACAGTAACAGATAATGACGAATGTTGGAGGGGATGTGGGGAAACTGGGACACTGATACATTGTTGGTGGAGCTGTGAACACATCCAGCCATTCTGGAGAGCAATTTGGAACTATGCTCAAAAAGTTATCAAACTGTGCATACCCTTTGATCCAGCAGTGTTTCTACTGGACTTATATCTCAAAGAGATCATAAAGAAGGGAAAAGAACCCACATGTGCAAAAATGTTTGTGGAAGCTTTCTTTGTCGTGGCTAGAAACTGGAAATTGAAGGGATCCCCATCAATTGGAGAATGGCTGAATAAATTGTGGTATATGAATGTTCTGGAATATTACTGTTCTGTAAGAAATGACCAGCAGGATGGATACAGAGAGGCTTGGAGAGACTTTATTTTTTATTTTTTTTAATTGCTTCTTTTTTTTAATAACTTTTATTGACAGAACCCATGCCAGGGTAATTTTTTACATCATTATCCCTTGCATTCACTTCTGTTTGGAGAGACTTTAATGAACTAATACTGAGTGAAATGAGTAAAATATGAGCAAATATGTTACTTTAACATATTTAATATGTATGGGACTACCTGCCATCTAGGGGAGGGAATGGAGGGAAGGAGGGGAAAAGTTGAAACAGAAGTCTTTGCAGGGGTCAGTGTTGAAAAATTATCCATGCATATGTTTCATATATAAAAAGCTGTAATAAAAAATAAGAGTAAGCCATTTGGGTCATTTGAGAATAGAAATCAGTGACCTTGGCGCTTATATGGCTAATTCATATATTTTGTCTTAGAGAAAGCACTTGACATTATTTGAATCATTCGTGGAGTGGAGATGGTCTTGCTCAGTAGTTACTCAGAGTTCTACTTTTTTCCCCACTGAAAAAATATATTGCTTTTATAGTTTTACTTCTGATCTATTATTGGAATTTATATGAATATGAATATAAAGTTAGGATATTTTCCTCTGTGAAATTATGGAAATGGGCTTTTTCTTTTATTATATCTTGAATGTTTTCTTCTCATGGAAGATAAGAACCTCAACTTCCCCATCAATTCTGTTACCTCATACTAGGCATACTGGTTTCCCAGATTTCCATTCATACAGGTCCGTGTTACATACCTTTGTTTCCTTCTCAACATAATCAAACTACTTTTTTTTTGTCAAATCATTTGGAATTTTGATGGTCACCTAGCAAGCTAATCTGTTGAACTAATTAATATGAGATGATTGGTTCATAGACGGAATTATCATACAAACTTGATGAAGATTGTTACATTTTCAGGCTTTCAAAAAGAAAAGTCTCTTATCCATTGTGGACCTCAGTTTTCCTCATCTATAAAATGAAGGAATTGGATTAGATGATCTCTAAGGTCCCTTCTAGTTTCTCAATCAATAATGCTTTGGTCCCAAATCACGATTATAATATGGGATTTTAGACACAAGGGGTGGACTTACATATATTTGGAGAGAGAAGCCTTTCTCTGTGTTGCTTCTATCCTTCTATCCTATTGCTGATTGTACATGATCACATAATACATAGCATACATTCTGCAGATAATTTTGTACCCTCTTTGAGATTGGTGGACAGTTGGAATGGCAAAGGCAGATCCTCATTCAGTTGTCTTATCATTCCTTAGCTTTTGGAGGAGGATTAGAGTTTTTGTTGACATATTTACTTTTTTTTTCCTTTTGATTAAAGATTTTTTTTAATTTTCAAAACATATGTATAGATAATTTTCAACATTCATCTTTGCAAAACCTTGTGTTCCAAATTTTTTCCTTCCCTTTCCTCCGCCCCCTTTCCCTAGATGGCAAATAATCCAATATTTATTAGACATGTACCATTCTTTTATACATATTTCCACATTATCATGCTACACTAGAAAAATTAGATGAAAAATGAGAAAGAAAACAAAATATTAGCAAAAAAGAACAAAAAATGGTGAATATGTTATGTTGTGGTTCACACTCAGCTCCCATGGTTCTCTCCTTGCATATAGATGGCTCTCTTTATCACAAGATCATTGGAACTGACCTGAATCACCTCACTATTAAAAAGAGCCATGTCTATCAAATTGTCTTATAGTCTTCTTGTTGCCATGTACAATGATCTCCTGGTTCTGCTAATTTCATTTAGCATTGTAAGTCTCTCCAGGCCTCTCTGAAATCACCCAACTAGTCATTTCTTATAGAACAATAATAATCCCTAACATTCATATACCATAACTTATTCAGCCATTCTCCAACTGATGGGCATCCACTCAGCTTCTAGTTTCTTGCCACTAAGAAAAGGGCTGCCACAAACATTTTTGGCATTCTGTTTTCAAGGCCTTTGGTTTCTAGGTTCTGTAAAAGAAAGAACAGCCAGGGGATAAACAGAGCATTTGTCCCGGGCCTATGTTACAAGGGACTGGATTAGTGTACATCAAATGTTCCTTGATGTTCTTTAGCACATATTCATCCAATCCTGGTTGTGAAACCTTGAAGTGGAATATGCCTGTATGTTATACACTTTTTACTGCAATTTCCACTTTGGGAGTCTCAGGGACTTTTCATAAATTATTGAAAGCCTTAGGTCCATAGCATTGGAAGCTCCTTAAATATCACCTAGCTGGCTAGAGGAAATTGAGGCTGCCAGAGAAATTGAGTGACTTGAGTCACATGGAGAGAGTAGATTGCAGAACTGGAACTCAAATCCAGTACTTTATTGACCACAGCACATCGTCATCTCCTTTCCTGACATGCTTCCATGATTATATGTGTGTATATATATAAAATGCAACAGATATATTTGACAGACATGATTTTTCCCATTTCTAGGTGATTGACATTACAAATGGAATAGAACAATAAAAAGAAATATATGTGATACAGAACAGAGAGAGCAAATCACTTTAGTAGTTACAACAGTTTGTGCTCAGGTTCTTTCCTCAGACTTTCTGAGACATACTCCAATTCCATCTATCATTTTAATAATATTTTCACTCTGCCTTTGGAACTGGCCTTTTTCTTCTGTGCCTTCCAAAAATGATAATGATAATAACTATCATTTATGCAACTTTTATGTACCCAGCACTATCCTAAGGGCTTTACAGATATTATCTCATTTGATCCTCAACTATTCCAGGGAGTAGAAGCTGTTGTTATTCTCATTTTACAAATGAGGAAATTGAGGCAAACAGCAAGTGATTTACAGGATCTCCTAACTACTATCTGAAGCCACATTTGACCTCAGTTCTTCCTTACTCCAGGTGCATTCATTTGCCTCATAATGGTGGCTCAATGTGTCATTTGATACATTGATATTTTTCTTTGGGCATGGGAAAAGGTATTGAGATTTGATCTAGATATGTATTGCATGGCAGAGCCTTTCCATTTTATAATTTGCCTTTTGTATGAATATAAGTCTCAATATTATGAAATTGCTTCTATAACATTAAATTCCTCTAAAAATATTTGCCTATACTCTATATCCATGAGTAAAGGCAAATATTTATGCAAATACAACTTTGAGTGAACACAATTTCCTTCCCCCCCAAAAAAAAAATTTAGGACCTTTAAGTTGAACTGTTGTAAACTTTGTGAGGATAGAATTATGAATACATGTACAGTATTTTCAGAATAGGAGATATTAGTCTGTCCTTGAGAATACTAGACTTGGAAACACATTTAAGTGGAAAAAGAAAACTACTTAGCAAAAAGTTTGAGCCAGGAAAAACTCTTTTTGCAAGTAATGAATATATAGGGAGGAAATGAAGCTGTGCAGAAAGCAGGGATATTGCTTCTTGGCAAAGTTGAGTAGCCAAGAAGTTAGTTAATTGTCAACTAGTCAGGGATTCTACTGATAAGGTATTTGGACAAGCCTGACTGGTCTGCTGTAAACTTGTAGCACATCAGCCTCAAAGAATTCTATTAAAGGGTTTGCTTTGGAGAAGGTGGCTTCAACATTTTGAAAGGATTTTCCTGGTTCTAAATCCTGAATTTCACCATGTGATATTTGAAGTATTTTCCACTGTCCTTTTTCTTCTTGTGTTTTCTTTACTTTATTATTCTTTTCTTTTTTGTGACCATGAAGCAGACTTTATAAAGACTAGCCACTTATCTAAGGACATGGATAGGCAAGAACTGAAATATTAGAGAGACACCTGTAAGACTGTGACAGGTACATTGACTAGATTTATCTCTGAGATCAATGTTTAATAATGACTTCTGATTGTAGTTATATTCTTTGTTTTGAAGGTGGTCATGTTAGTCATTGCAGAATCTAAGTCATGGACATTTTTTAAGTGAATATGAGCAGTACCAATCAAGCAAACAGTTTGTACTATACGGCATATTTAAGATTATAATGATTATTTTGTGGATGCAAACACAAAAGTAACCACTTTTTATCAAAAGAGGAAGAGAGAGAACTGTGTCTAACAAAAGTGTTCACCTCTACATATAAAATCTATTAATCCAACTATTGTCTATCTGTTAAGTTCTCATCCTCACAAACTGTCCACTAGATATTTAAAAATATGTTCCATAGATATTTTATATTCAACATGTTCCGGAAATGAGCTCATCTTTTCCCTAGCCTCTCTACTTCCAGACTTCCTCATACTTCTCAGTAGTACCATCAGTCTATCAGATCTGAAAACATAGCATCCTTGTCAACTTCTCACTCTCTGTAATCCAACAAAGTCAATCAATTGCCAATTTTCCTGTTACTCCATTCACATCTTTCACACCTGCCTCTTTATCATTTTGCACACAGCCACCACCTTACCTCAGGTCTATGTAGGGTACAAGTAAATACCAATATAAAGCTAAATAATTTGTGTAATGTGGATATTTTGCATTGTTTGTGCTGTATAGTACAAACTGTTTGCTTGAGTGGTACTGCTAGTATTCACTTAAAAAAATGTCCATGACTTGGATTTTGCTAATGAGTAACATGACCTACCTTCAAAACCAAGAATATAAGTACAATCAGAAGTCATTATTAATTTTGCTTTAATAAATTGAATCTTTTTTGGTAGCCAATAAACAACAGACCTAAGTAAAACTTGTCTTCTCTGAAAATGTCTCCTGGTTCCCTTCCCAATTTCATAGTCATAAAGTCTCAGCAAGAAAATATCTGATATCATCTAGTCCAACTCATGTCAGACCAAAAATTTCTTTTACAATATCCCTAATAAGTGATTATCAAGACTGCTGGAAGTCCTCAAGTAGGAAATCGCTTCCTTCTAAGAAGTCTCCTTCTCTTTTAATATTGTTCCCCTGTAGTCTAGCTAACCAAAAATAATGCTTCTTTCACATGTCAGCCTTGAAGAACAAGATAGCTTTTATGTTTCTACTAAATAATTTATTCTTTGGGCTAAATATCATGTAACATTACTAAATTGGCTTAGGCAAATGGACTTTCATGAAACTGGTTGTAGAATCTAAAGAAGTAGAGAAATTCCATGAACAATCTGCCAAAAAATCTCCAAATTCAGTACAAATATATTGTATCCCCCAAAAAAGTATTGAAATATCAGTTCAGAATTAATCTGATGCCAAAGTTTTATTACTCAGAAGGTTCATGCCTGGAGAACATGAATACATTCTTAAGAATGGAAATCAGAAGCTACTAAATATCAAACAACATAGAAAAATTAAACAATATTTAATATACATGAATAATTACTAATATAGGAGTTATTTCAGAATAAACCATCTATAATCATTCAGAATCATTGATTGACTAGAACAGGGCTTCTTAAAGTTTTTCCACTCACACCCCTTTTCACCTGAGAAATTTTTATGTGACCCTGGATAATGTAAAATAGGTTAAAAAACCCAAATATTTTCCGATAATAAGTCATAATTTTGTGACCCCCACATTCAATGACTCACATTTTAAGAATGGAGCAATTCAGTAACAGCCATTCAATTGAAATTATGAAAAAGAATTAAAATAAACCATTGTGTCCAGATACAATAGTTCTAAACTTATTTAAATAAACTCTTGGCTTTGGAAAATAGATAAATATAAAGATATTGATTATTCCTCGCCATTTCTTCAAAAAGTATAAATGAAGCAAAACATGCCACAGCAAGGAGGCTAAACAAGGCCAGAAACTCTCACTTATTAAGTACTTGCTCTCTTTCTCAATCAGAGAAACATGACAGCCAGAAGTTTAAATCATAAACTCATTCACAAAATATTGTGGAGGAATTTGAGGGAAGACTACCAGCAATATTGCCTCACACAAGAATAAAAAGCAGCAAAAGAGAAAAGTGAACCTGCAGAAAGTTTGGTGTGAGAGTCAAGCACATCATTTACAGATGAATCTGGGAATCGAACACATGTTAAAAGAAACTGATTTTCTATCATTTCTCTAGCAATTTGTTATCAGTGACAATGGATCCAATATATTTAAATTCTGATATGTACTGCATGAGGATATAGAAATGGGATAATAGGAAAATTATCAAAATTTTCTCAAAAGGTCTTTGAGAACTTATTGTTAACCTTACTTTTTTTTTAAACTGTTGAGGAAGTAGCACTCAAGAAAATGAAATCAGAAGAAAAAGGTAGTCTTGACAAAATATATGTGTGTATATATATGTGTGTGTGTGTGTATACATACACACATATATGTATATGCACACATATATATATACACATATACACATACAGACAGACACAAACAGAACAAAAGGATGCTAGAGGCAGCATAAGGTACTCAAGGATTTATTTTCAAGATAGCTCAAACTGGGAAAGATTGCAAAAGAATGGAAAAAAATTAAGAACTGTATTATTGCTCATTAAAATTTAAATATGGAGTTATTATTGTCACCTCCCAGCAGAGGAAGGAAGATATCAGTGACTACTACTTCATCTGCAGAACTAGAAGCAAGGGATAGAAATTGAGGAACAATACATTTAAGTTTAATGCAAAAATGTTTTTATGAATCTAATGATTAGCATAATTTCAAAATTAAGTGATTAGGGTATTTCAAGATTAAGTAAACTCCCTTGGGAGGCTGTGTTTTTTGCTTCATTTCAGGTCTTCAAGGCATTGTACTACACATTCCAGTGAGACTGACAGGCTTCCAATTTCTTTGTGGCCTTGCATTATTCCCAAAAGCTGTAGACTGACCCAGTTTAACCAAGCTGGATGTAAAGTTGCATTGCCTTATGAAGACTGTTTAAATCAGGCTGCTCTGTACTATTTTGAGATATCCTTAAATGTTTCTGAGATCATGGATTTCCTGGGTACCCAGTATGTGAGCTGGTTAGAATAGTAAAAATCAATTATTTTACATTATTTTATCTGAGTCAGAAGATAAAAAGCTACCAGAGAAGCATAGGGTATGCCTAATAATAGTTATATTTTGGATCTGTAATTTTTTTCCAAAAGCACTTATCTCGTTAGATCCTTAAAGCAACCTTAACCTGTGAGACAAGGAAAGTGTTACTTTAAAAATGAAGAAACTATATGTTGAAATAACTTATCTGAGATTAAATAGCTAATTGTTATAGAATTGAAAATGAAACCTTAAAGAATATTTGAAATAGTTTCAGATTTTCTGAACTTATGTATGTATAACTATGTATATGTACATACATGTGTGTATAGGCATATGTACATAAACATATATGTATAATGGTTCTGAATCAGTGATTTCTTCATTGTAGAGATTCCCCATTTGAAAACACCCTGATGCAGATGGGCATCTGCAACTCTAGACATTGTTCTTTCCATTTATTTTGCTGTAGTTCCCATATATATATATTTTTTTTCCTGGCTCTTTTTTCACTTTGTATCAGTTACATATGCTTTTCTGTTTTGGTAATTTCATACCCCACAGTAGTATACTATTACATTCATATACCAACCAATTGATAGGTCATTTATGTCATTTAGCATTCATGACTACTACAAAAATGCTTTTATAAATATTTTTGGGGTATCTGGGGCCTTTCTTTTTGTCACTGACTTGAGAATATATATATAACTATACTGGGGAATATTTAACAATCAGTTCCCCTAAAAAGTAATAACTGAAAGACAAAAATTCAAGTTTAATCTGAATAATGTTTTCTTAAATCACTTTCTTAAATCCAGACAATTCAAATGGTAAATGGAGCCATGTTGTTCAGAACTAGATGATTTCTGAGTTGCTGGAATTCTAAGCTCACACAAATTTTTAACTTCCCTCCAATTGCAGATTCCAGTACAATAACATATATGCTTACCAATAAAACCCTCTTTGTAGTATATTGTGGATATTCTATCCTCTATCAAAGGCTACAAACATTTTATTCACTTTTCCCATAAGTACCAAATTGTTTGAACAATTCACATTTCCACCAATGAAAAGTTAGTGTACCTGTCTTTCTCAATCGTTTTCAGTATTGACTGTTCCCATATTTTTCATCTTTGCCAATTTGCTGAGTTTGAGGTGAAACCTCAGATGTGCCTTGATTTGCTTTTTTCTTATTAGCAGTAATTTGAATCATTCTTTTGAATGGTTGTTAGTAATTTGCAATTCTTCTTTTGAGAACATTTTTTCCATAATTAAGTGATTTTGAAACTTTTGAAACTTCTCTATTGGAAATAGCTTTTGATCATGTATTTCTGTTAAGTGTCTATATATATCTTAGATATCAGATCCTTATCAGAGATGATTGATACAAAGATTTTCTCCCAGTCAAAAACTCCCCATATTCTAGTTGCATTGTCACACAAAATATTTTTTATTTCATGTTACTACAATTATTATTTTTTATAATTGTTTCTATCCCTCATTTAATTAATGATTCACTCCTAATATAATTGTGAGAAGTATAAGGGGAAGGAAAAGAGAACAAAACAAGTATTTATTTAGTGCCTGCTTTAGATATATTACCTTATTTTATTCTCTTTTCTCCTAAATTTTAATATTTTTTAAATATTCAGATCCCATAAACTCTAAATTTATCATTGTATATACTATAAGATATTATTAAAACCTAATTTCTACCAGACTGTTCCAATTTTTCCATCAATTCACAAGAAATAGAGAGTTCTTTTCTAGATAATTTGTGTTTTTCAGCTTTATTGAACTCTGGGCTATTTAGTTCAATTATTTCTGATTTTTTCCACATCAAGACTGTTCCATTGTAGAAATTTTTTTTTAAATCATTACCAAATAGTTTTGAGGATTACTCTTTTATAATGTAGTTTGAGGTCTGGAAGTGCAATTTATCCTCTATTCCTTTTTTTTTTTTTTCATTATGTCCCTTGATATTCTAAAATCTTTTGCTACTGCAAATGAATTTTGTAATTATTTTGCCTAGCTAGCTCTGTAATGAATTCCTTTGATAATTTTATTTTTATAGCACTAAATCTGTAAATTAATTTGGTAGTATTGTCACTTTCATAATATTAGCACAACCAAGCAATGAACTCTGAATACCTCCCTACCCAAAGTTATTTAAATTGTTCTTTATTTCTTGAAGAATTGTTGGCTTCCAGATATTTATGATTTATAGCTAGTTTGAGTTTGTCATTCCTTCCCGTTGTCTTTTGTGTTTTGCAATTGCTGATTAGAAATAATGATTTACAGAAACTTTATGAGCAAAATTACAGACCACTTTTCACACAAATTAAGTCTGATCTAACCAATTGGAAAAATATTAAATGCTCTTGGATAGGGTGAGCAAATATAATAAAGATGACAATATTACCTAAACTAATCTATTTATTTAGCGCTATACCAATCAGACTCCCAAAAAACTATTTTAATGACCTAGAAAAAATAACAACAAAATTCATATGGAAAAACAAAAGGTCAAGAATTTCAAGGGAATTAATGAAAAAAAATCAAATGAAGGTGGCTTAGCTGTACCAGATCTAAAATTATATTATAGAGCAGCAGTTACCAAAACCATTTGGTATTGGCTAAGGAATAGATTAGTTGATCAGTGGAATAGGTTAGGTTCAAGGGATAAAACAGTCAACAAATATAGCAACCTAGTCTTTGACAAACCCAAAGACCCCAGCTTTTTGGGATAAGAACTTACTGTTTGATAAAAATTGCTGGGAAAATTGGAAACTAATATGGCAGAAACTAGGCATTGATCCATACTTAACGCCGTACACCAAGATAAGGTCAAAATGGGTTCATGACCTAGGCATAAAGAATGAAATTATTAATAAATTAGAGGAACATAGGATAGTTTACCTCTCAGACCTGTGGAAGGGGAAGGTCTTTATGACCAAAGCAGAACTAGAGATCATTACTGATCACAAAATAGAAAATTTCGATTATACCAAACTGAAAAGTTTTTGTACAAACAAAACTAATGCAGACAAGATTAGAAGGGAAGCAATAAACTGGGAAAATATTTTTACAGTCAAAGGTTCTGATAAAGGCCTCATTTCCAAAATATATAGAGAATTAACTCTAATTTATAAAAAATCAAGCCATTCTCCAATTGAAAAATGGTCAAAGGATATGAACAGACAATTCTCAGATGAAGAAATTGAAACTATTTCTAGTCATATGAAAAGATGCTCCAAGTCATTATTAATCAGAGAAATGCAAATTAAGACAACTCTAAGATACCACTACACACCTGTCAGATTGGCTAAGATGACAGGAAAAAATAATGATGATTGTTGGAGGGGATGTGGGAAAACTGGGACATTGATGCATTGTTGGTGGAGTTGTGAACGAATCCAACCATTTTGGAGAGTAGTTTGGAACTATGCTCAAAAAGTTATCAAACTGTGCATACCCTTTGATCCAGCAGTGTTACTACTGGGATTATATCCCAAAGAGATTATAAAGAAGGGAAAGGGACCTGTATGTGCACGAATGTTTGTGGCAGCCCTTTTTGTAGTGGCTAGAAACTGGAAACTGAATGGATGTCCATCAGTTGGAGAATGGCTGAATAAATTGTGGTATATGAAAATTATGGAATATTACTGTTCTGTAAGAAATGACCAACAGGATGATTTCAGAAAGGCCTGGAGAGACTTACACGAACTGATGCTGAGTGAAATGAGCAGGACCAGGAGATCATTATATACTTCAACAACAATACTATATGATGACCAGTTCTGATGGACCTGGCCATCCTCAGCAACGAGATCAACCAAATCATTTCTAATGGAGCAGTAATGAACTGAACTAGCTATACCCAGAAAAAGAACTCTGGGAGATGACTAAAAACCATTACATTGAATTCCCAATCCCTATATTTATGCACACCTGCATTTTTGATTTCCTTCACAAGCTAATTGTACAATATTTCAGAGTCTGATTCTTTTTGTACAGCAAAATAACGTTTTGGTCATGTATACTTATTGTGTATCTAATTTATATTTTAATGTATTTAACATCTACTGGTCATCCTGCCATCTAGGGGAGGGGGTGGGGAGGTAAGAGGTGAAAAATTGGAACAAGAGGTTTGGCAATTGTTAATGCTGTACCCATGCATATATAACCTGTAAATAAAAGGCTATTAAATAAAAAAAATAATGATTTATGTTTGTAGGAGGGGATGTTTTAGGGAAGGAGATTGTAGATTGCAATTCAGAAAACTATTGTCTTGAGATTTTCCAAGTAAACCATAATGTCATTATCAAATTGAGATAATTTTATCTTTTCTCTGTCTTTTCTCTTATTACTATTATTAACATTTCCAGAATTTTCTTTTAAAAAGTAAGAAAAGGGGCTATCCTTGCTTTATCACTAATATTTATTAAGAAAGCCTCTAAAATGTTTTTTCCATTGCCCTACTGTACACTTTGTTTTATAAATAGTGATAAGAATTGGACCTCTCATTACATTGGTATAGGAGATACCCCGATGAGGAAACTCCCTCTCTCAATGCAGTTGACATCTTCTCTGTAATTTTTAAGCAAAGAGCACTGTCTACATTAGACAAGAAATGAGAAAGGCAAGTCATTTACATTGCAAATATATTTCAGTAATGGTACCCATTCCAGTGGAGCAGAACTTTGCTTATTTATTATACCTTCTTATACGTTTACTCTCCTGGACATCCTCCAGAGATGATTTATCCAAGGTGCAAAATAGCTTTCTCTATGTTTTGTCATCCCTGAAATTCCAGCACAGCACTTGGACTGCCCATGAAATTCCAGCACAGCACTTGGACTGCTCACCCTTATTGCTAGCATCCATCCACCTCCTTTTTCCATCATGCAGTTTCAGGATGAACTTTTTTACAGTGCTTTGTAGATGTAAATCATCAATGGTAATATGCAACAATTGATGTAGATGTAACATACGCTTCTACATTTCATTTTTGGTTTCTTGCAATTTTAGTCTTTGGAAATTATGTTTCCAGTGCAGTAAAAATACATTTAAAAGATCATCAAAATTCATAGGGGAAAAATTAATCTCTTTATTAAATTAATATGAATAATCACTAGGGAATGTAGCTAACTATAAATGCATATACATGCCTATGTATTTATGCATACATAAATGCTTATAGTTATCTACTTTAGCCAGCTTTTAATTTACTTTATTTTGTAAAACTGACCCATAACTCATAGATTTGAGCACTGCTTTCTTACACACGCACACACACACACACACACACATACACACACACACAGAGAGAGAGAGAGAGAGAGAGAGAGAGAGAGAGAGAGAGAGAGAGAGAGACTCACTTCTGGAAACAGTAAAGAAGGCATTGTGGTAGCATTAGTCTACAAACATTTATTAGACATTAATGTATTTCAGACATTGTGCTAAATGCTGGGAATACAGAGAAGGCCAAAACCCAGTCCCTTCTCTAAAGGAATTCATATTCCAGTCAGAGAAATAATATGCAATTAGTTTTGAACATATAAAATACACACACATGCACACATTATCTGGAAGGTAATTTCAGAGGGAAGGAACTATGGGAGGGAAGAGCAGAAAGACCTTCTACAAAAGGTGGGATTTGAGCTAAATCTCTTCAGGGAGGAAAGGGAAAAAAAGCCAAAGAGACTAGGAGGTAGAAGTGGGGAGAGAAAACATTTTAAATATTAGTGAAAGCCAGTGAAAGGGGCACACTTGGGAAATGGATTTGTCTTAAGGACAGCTAGATCCCTGTAAGAAGAGTGAAGTATAAGAAAACTGGTAAAAATAGTAAGAGGCCAGTTTATCAAAGACTTTTAATGCCCTAGAGGGGTATTTATATTTAATCCTGGAAGTCATAAGACACTAATTTGTTGAATAGTGTGGGGACACGATCAGATGTATATTTGATGAAAATCACTTTGGCATTTGAATTTGAAAGCAGAAGCCCCAAATTCTACTCTGATACTTACTGTGGGGATGGCCTTGGATAGTTTCTCCTTCTGTAAAATGATAGGATTGGACTAACCAACCTCCAAAGTTTCTTATGGCTATAAATCTATTATCCTATGATTTTTTTTTCTGGTTTGTCTTCTATCATTCTAAGAACATCTAAGAGAAAATGTCTCCTGAGATGGAAAAGTACTTAGCAGAGACAAAGGTGGCTATGGTATCTTACTTCTCAGCAGGTATTTTACATACAGATATTATGAACACTTTCAGGGTACTAGCTGTGAAGCTCTAGTAATTGAAATTTTCAGTGGAAATGAGACAATTATGTATGACCTCTTTGTACTGTGTCTGACAGAAATATGAATTTTGTTTTCTCACCCTAAGAGAGAGGTTCATCAGTTCACACTAGGAGACCCTATTTTTGAGAGAGAAGAGAATTTTAGAAGTCAAGGGAGAAGAGAGTTGCAGAAGCTTGTAGAGACAATTTCGTTGATCTAAGCCCATTTGAAATCAACTAAGAGCGGAAAACAGGTTTTGCTGCTGTTGCCCTGAGCTAATCTAACTAGAAAAGGACAGATTTTATTTTTTATTTGTTGCTGGGAGCTGATCTGATTGAAGGAAAGCTCTGCTGTTTTAAATAGCTTATTGGAGGAAAGAAAAATTCTCTGCTGACTGGGAAAGGGAAACCTTAGCCTGCTTTATCATATAAATATGAAAAGTGGAAACTCCTCAGGTCTTTGTCTTGCTTTGATCTTTATAGCTCTGTGTGGTTTGAAAGGGGGAAACACCTTAGAATATAGTGAGTAACTGTGTGTATACCAGACTTGGGTGAATTGGCTTTTTTGTTTATTTTTGTTTTTCTATTAGAGATAACACAGCTTCAGAATTCAGCCAAGGGAGGAGAATTTTCTAGCCCAACTCAAGCTTAGGGTCTTGGCTTTTACTAAAACCACATGCTACTTCTTTAGTAGTCTTGAGTAAAATATAATGACCCTCAAAGAAGCAGTTTTCCCATAAGAAGAACAGGAAATTCCAAAAGAGGAACAACTTCTAATGTGCTTAAAGATATCAAGTCTGGAATTGTAAGCTGTCCTTGGCATAAAGTTCTACTTATGTGCTTGAGAGGGGAAAATCTCTTTAGGTTTCTTTAATTTTCTGTTTTGTCTTCTCCCATTATTTGCCTATTGGTGGGAGAGTGTGTGCCTTTGTGTTCCTTGGTGGGAGGTTTATGGATGGGCTGTTTCCTTATGATTATTCTAGATTTTGCTTTCTTGTTTAGTAAATATTTCATGCTTAATGGTTAACACTATCATGTCATTGTTTCAAATAACACTTAGCCGAACTGTTTAAATGGGAAGCACACTTTTGGGTACTCAGGAAATACAGTTGTGAATAGTAGATATGTAGCTACCTCATCCAAGGTCACCATTTAGGGCCCTGAGAATGAATTTTAGTAATTTAATAGACCGCTCCTGGGGAAACACCCCAATCAGACATACCAGTAGGGGTGAGGCAGCCAGTCTTAAAGCACTGTAATAGCTATTGTGTAACTTTTTAAGTTTTATAAGGCAGTTTACATATATTCTCTCATTTACTCCTCACAACAGCCCTGTCAGATAGGTGCTATTACTTCCTCCCTTTTATAGAGGTGAAATCTGAGGCCAAGATAAGTTAAGTACTTGCCAAGGATCACATAGTGTCTGTGGCTTGATGTGACTTCACATCTCTGTGAGTTCAATTCCATTCTTCCATCCATTGTGCTACATAAGTGTCCATACCCTTAGGCAAAAAGGAAGATTTTGCTAAAGAAGTCAAGTGTTTTAAGTCAGGAAATCTCCATGAAGGGTGAAGGGCAGGGGATAAAATTTGATGCAATTGGGATGGAAAGGAAGACCCCGAAGTCAACAATTCCAAATTCTTAAAAATCTCCAGAAGTATTCCAGGTACTAGCCTAATCACTTTTTGTTCACAAACTTTTTAAACAATATTATAGGATTTACAAGTCTAAATTCCATACATTTTTCTTTCTGAAAACAAAGTATGAAAATTTTATATTTATATTTATATTTAGTTTATTAATTAAAATAAAAAAGAGAATACCCTTTCTTTCCTAATATAGTTTGATTTTCATAGCTTGTGGTGTCTCATTAATACCTCTAGTTGGTTTTTTTTTATTCATCAATGGAATTTCAACTGTGCTTTTATATATTGATAATAATTTGTATTAATTATACCACTTTATCATGTCAGTGTTTCAAATAACAAATACTTTGCTTCTGTTCTGAAAGATGCCTTTGATAATACAGAAGAATTTGTATGGATAAAAAGTTCTTGTGCAGATGAATTTTATAAAGCTTCACAAAGAAGAATATTAACTTCAGGTGATTTTAAAAGCATTAATTAAAGGGAAATCAACTTTTCTAACTTTCTATTTATAGCAAATAAACTAAAGGAAGATTTCAGCTTATTAACAAAGAAGAACTTATGAAAATTGTAAATTTCTAAAAATTAAATGAGTTATCTCTACAGGCTATCAGCAAGTAGTGAAATTTTTGTTTCTGGAGGTGTTCAAGCATAGACTGAAAGAGACCTACTTTTAGTCATCTTGCAGAAAAGTATGCTTTAAATAGCACCTATATTGGTGATCTCTGATGTTCCTCTGAACCTATAGAGTCTATGATTCTAAATTATTTCAAATTTTAAATTGTGTCCCAATCTTAATCCTTTCCAACTCATTTGATTGATTTCCCCCTCAATATATGAAAATAACTACTAGTTGTTTTTGATATACTGATCTATAACACTTTAAAAGTTCTGTGGTAAAAAAAAAAAATAGTTGTATTTTCTGGAAATAAATAAAATCTGTTTATAATGTGCATAGGTAATAAGAAATTACTTCTTAATTGACCTTGTGGTTTTCTATGTCATCCTGCAGCCCCCAGGGATCACATCACTGAGCTAGTCAAACTGGGTAGCAGTTCCTTGTTGTTTGTAATTCATGATACTGTCTACTGCCAAATCTAGAATCCTTACCCTCCTTATCTCTGTCTCTTAGAGATCCCACGACATTTAAAGCTCCAGTAAAATGGCATCTTCCACAAGAAACATTTCTGACTTTCTCAGCTATTACTTCTCTTCTCTTTCTTCCATTTCTCCTCCTTTTCCCACCTATTTTTCTTTATATATGTGTGTATATGTATATACATATTTTATATTTACTTCTTCATGACCATGTTTTCTTAATAGAATGGAAATTCATTTAGATAAGAGTTTTTTGAGTCTTTGTATCCCTAGTGCCATAGGCACAGTAGCATTTAATAAATGCTTATTTTAAAACATATTTTAACATTCTTAAAAAAAAATTTGAGTTCCAAATTATCTCTTTCTCTATCACTTACTCCATTTATTGAGAAAGCAAGAAATATGATACCAAGTTGTTTTGGGTCATTATATTAATCAGAACAGTTAAGTTTTTCATAATTTATCATTGTTACAATATTGATGTTACTGTATAAAATGATCTCCTGATTGTTCTCACTTAATTCTGAATCACTTCATGTAAGGCTTCCAG
This sequence comes from Sarcophilus harrisii, assembly GCF_902635505.1. Lineage (NCBI taxonomy): Eukaryota > Metazoa > Chordata > Mammalia > Dasyuromorphia > Dasyuridae > Sarcophilus > Sarcophilus harrisii. The sequence goes on from NC_045427.1 coordinate 162,465,502, forward strand.
GATTTTTAGAAGCCATTCTCCTTGCCATTTCTTATAGTACAATAATATTCCATTGCCATCATATACCAAAACTTGTTTAGCTATTCCCCAGTTGATAAACATTCCTTCAATTTCCAGTTCTTTTCCATGACAAAAAGAGCTGCTATAAATATTTGTATACATATAAGTACAGCAATGTCCCATTTTATATTTTTAGGTTCAAAGATCATGGTAGATAGTGACTATAGCAAAGAAATCAAAAGATATTTGTTCCTTGGAAGAAAAACCACGGCAATTCTAGCATACTAAAAAGCAGAGGCATCATCCTGCTGACAAAATCCTATATGGTCAAAGCTGTAGTTTTTTTTTTTTTTTTTTTCCAGTAGTAATCTATGTCCGTGAGAGGTGGATTATAAGGAAAAATGAACATCACAAAATCAATGCTTTGGATATGTGATGCTGGAAAAGACTTTTGAGAGCCCCAGCAAGAAGATCAAATCAGTCCTTAAAGAAATTAATTCATATTATTTTTGGGAGGTCAGGTTATTGACCTCCCAAATTGAAGCTAAAATTGAAGCTTAAATACTCTGATCACATAATGTAAAGACAGGACTCATTGAAAAAGACCTTTATATTGGAAAAGATTGAAAATAAAAGGAGACAGGGCTTGCAGAAAATAATAATGTCATGAAATCAATGAACAACAATGTGGACAGACTTGGACAGACAAATAGTGAAGGATAGAAGAGGTAGTTTATGGTTTATAGGAGTTACAAAGAGTTGGACACAGCTGAACAACAATAGAAACAACAAGTCCTTTCTCTTTCTTTTATTTTATTTTTTTTAATTTCTTTGGGATACACACTTATTGCTGGCATAAAGGGTACACAGCTTTATACTACTTCTAAATTGTTCTCCAAAATAGTTCATTCATGCAGTTCATATATCTACTAACAGTACATTAGCATTCTTATCTTTCCACATCCTCTTCAGCATTAGTTACTTTCCTTTTCTATCACATTAGCCTATCTGATAGGTGTGAGGTGATAATTTGCATTTTTCTGATCCATTGTGGTTTAGAGCATTTATTCATAAGACTGACTATAGATAGCTTTGATTTTTTCTTCTGAAAACTGTCTATATGCTTTGACCATTTACCATTTGGGGAATAGCTTTTATTTTTTTATAAATTTGAGACACTTCCCTGACTGTAAATTCCTGTCCCCCCAGTTTCCTGCTTTTCTTCTAATTTTCGTTGTATTGGTAGTTTGTGCGAAATGAAATCAAAATTATCCATTATATTTAACCATGATCTTCTCTGTATCTTCTTTGGTCGTAATTTCTTCTGTTATCCAGAGATCTAGCAGGTACAATTTTTCATGCTTCTCTAATTGCTTATGATAGCACTCTTTATGTCTAAATCATGTACCCATTTTGACCTTATCCTACTATATGTTGTGAAATGTTGGTCTCTACCTAATTTCTACCAAAGTGATTTCCAGTTTTCCCAGATAGTTTTGTTATGAGTTCTTGACTCAACTCAGATTTTTGGGTTTATCAAACTAGATTACTGTATCAATTTACTATTGTGCATTGTGTACTTAATCTGAATAAGAAAATTTATTTAGCTAAACTGTCATTTTCATTGTATTGATTTGGCTCACTCATGAGCAAAAATTAATATTTCTCAAATTGCTTAGATCCCTCTTTATTTGTATGAAAAGTATTTTATAATTGTAGTTCCTCAGTTAATCTTGGTAAATAAACTCTCAAGTATTTTATATGTCCTGTAGTTATTTTAAATGGAATTTCCCTTTCTGTCTCTCCCTCCTGTTTTGTTTTGTTTTTTAATAATCTATAGAAATGCTGATAATTTATTTGAGTTTATTTTATATCCCAAAACTTTGCTAATGTTGTTAATTGTCTCAACTGATTTTAGTTGGTTCTCTAAGATTCTTTAAGCATACCATTTTATCATCTACAAAAAGTGTTTTGTTTTTTCATTGCCTATTCTACTTCCTTTGATTTCTTTTTCTTGTCTTAGATTTGCTATCACTAGCATTTCTAATACAATATTCAAGAATAGTGGTGATCAATGGACATCCTCGTTTCACTCCTGATTTGGAAGGTTTCTACTTTATCTCCATTATAGATAATGCTTGTTTATAGTTTTCGATAGATCATATTTATCCTTTTTAGAAGGGCTCCATTTATTCCTATGTTCTGTACCATTTTTAATAGGAATGAGTGTTGTATTTTTACAAAAGCTTTTTTTGAGTCAGTTGAAATAATCATGATTTTTAAAATAAATACTTATTGAATAAAATTGAATGCTACATGGGGATTTTATTTTAAACATATATTTGGTTAAGGAAAGTGGGATGTGTGTTAATTGAAAGTATTCTATCACATGGAAAAGAATAGGACTTATGCTTGGCTTTAAAAGGGCTTAATATAGGAAAGGAAGAAACTAGATGACTGTCAATAGAATGAGGAAGACCTGGGTTCAAATCTGGCCTCAGGCACTAGCTGTGTAACTCTGGGCAAGTCAATTAATGTTTTATTTTCCCCTGGAAAAGGAAATGGCAAACTACTCCAGGATCCTTGCCCCAGAACCAAAACAAACAAACAAACCAACAAAATCATGGACAATATTATCCATGAAATCGCAAAGTGTCAGACACAACTGAACAATAGAAAAATAATAGGGAAAGCTCCTGATATTTAGAACTTGCTAAGCATAGAATGCGCTTTCTTGGACATTGTTGGGTTGCCCCTCATTCAAGCTCTTTAAATAGGTTCTAGTTGGTGACTTTATTTAAGGCTCAATTTAAAGTGGCTTGTTCTTTTTTGATCACCCTTTTCTGGTTCTGCCATGTATTAATTTCCTGTCTAATCCATATCTCCAATCACTTTGGATTTCTTTGTGTCTAATATTTATTTCTCTAGTATGGAAGCAACTTCATGTCTAGTATTTACTTGCTTTTGTACTCATAAGCTGAGAGTAGTCTACTACCTGGGACACGGTAGCTGTTTAATGAGTGCTTATTGATTAATTATTAGGGATATGATAGGAAATAATCTTCTCTGGGGGTTGGGTGTAGGCTGGCTTATTCAGTCTCCTCCAAATCAAATATTCTTTGATTACTCAAGTTTTTTAGTTTATAATTCTCTGCAGAGCCACACTCATCTTAAACCAGCCACTAAGTTGCCTTTTACTCTCAAGAAGGAAGAATGTAATTTTAGCAAATTATGGACATTGCTGAAGCCTTCAGCAACTGTTTCTGATTGAGATGTCAGTAGTTCCTAGGAAGCTTTCTTTTAAAATGAAGGTACTGTGCCTCCCGTGATTTAAAGGAAGAGAGTATATCTCAAACAATACTCTTGATATTCTTCTATATGAACACCACCTTTTAATAAATGTTGAATCAAAATTCTTATCACCTGGGCCCTGCCATTATGATCTCATGATTTCTTGTCCTTTGGGCTTATTAGTAAGGTATTATAATTACTGTTATTTGGTAATGTTCATTGATAATTTGGCATTTTGGTGGTATTAGAATATAGATTTTTAGTAGAAAGAATTAAAAATAATACTGAAATATTTTAATATCATCTCATTAGTACACCTTGAGTATTGCTATGCAATGGTGACCATGGGGTTAAATATAAAGATTCTTAGGGCAGCTAAAGTAATGCAGTGGATATAGAGCACCACCTTTGAATCAGGAGGACCTGAGTTCAAATCTGTTCTCAGACACTTAACACTTCCTAGCTGTGTGACCCTGAGCAAGTCACTTAACCCCATTTGCCTCAGGGGGGAAAAAGATTTTTAGGGTTTTTAGTCAGTATTTGTAGTATAATTTAAAAATTGATATGCACTTATTTTAAGTGTCTTTTTTCTCACCTCAGACAGTATTTTACAGGGATAGAAATATGTACTCTAACCAATTCTTATGTGGTTTAGATGTACATCAATCCAAAAGTATTTGTACTTAAAGGAAGTACAAAGCTTTATCCACATTCATAAGATGTCTTTAAAGGGGAATCATCTGGCAGATAGGAATTTGGGGAAATTGTTCTAGGCAGCTGACAATGATAGCGTAAGCCTGTATGTTTCTCAGAAATATACTGAAACTCCTGTTTTCTTTCCTCTGGGGAATTTTAGGGGCAGGGTAGACTGCCCTGTTCTAACTTGGTAAGTATAATTGGAAAGATGAACAGTCACCAATCATTTTTTTTTCCTTCTTTGCACAGACTTTATCTTTCACTCTTTCTAGTTAATGTAAACAAGATTCAGAATGATCCTACCTTTTGGAAGGGAAATTATGTAATGAAAAATATATCCTATTGCCATACCAAAATTTGGGATAAGGAACAGTAAGAACAGAGGCTAGGAGAAAATGTAATCTTTTCAAAACTATTAGAGTAAATTGATTCTGAAGTTCTTACATAAAATAAATAAAAAAAAACATAATTGATCTTGTACTTAGGAGTAAGGGATTTGGGTTTTTAAAATTCATACATTTAAACATTTCAGTTCCAATCTTTAAAAAATACCTTTCCTAGTGATTCCCTGCCCCCCTTTCAATCTTGTGGCTTCAAATATTCTTTTCATTCTCAACTTGCCTTTTCTAGTAGTCTACTGTCATTTCAATATGTTCAATATAAAAGAAGTCTACTCTGTCTATTTGAACTCTATTTTATCTGTAACAGTGACTTCACATATTTTATCCAGATGGATTGATTTAATTTTTTCTGACACCAGAAAAGTACAGTTTTAACATTTTGTAAGTGCTTTCTTCTTGTTGGAAGACTTGCCGTTTAAGGAAGGGGTGGTTGTTTGAGTATTTTAGTCTGAGGGGTTATTTGAGTTGCTTAGTCTTAGGTTAATAGGGTATAGAAACTAAACATTTGAGTAGAATTCAAGAGACTCCGATTCAGAGATACCTTTGTGATGATGGATTTCTGGTCAGAATAATATAGATCCTTTGTTATGGGTCTTCAAGCAGCAGGTAGAAGTTACCCAGCTTTCCACCCATGCAGGATGAGGTTTAAGCAATCCAATGAGGTTTTCTCTCAGTTCCTACAATTGAACAAGTCTTCTCAAAAGACAGAAGTTGGACTAGACCCATACATGGATAGAAAAGGAATTGTGATAGCTCCAGAATTAAATTACAAAATATAGTCAGTGTGGTTCACTCACTTCCCACAATTAGGCACTCTAATTGATCCTCTCAATTCCCCTCACTAATGAGACATGAAGTAGACATCAGGTAGATAACGATAACCCAGAAGACCCAGATAACTACTAAATGGATCAATTGAGGAAGGACTAAATTTGTTTCTTTTGCAGATGTTTCTCCATGTGTGTATGTGTGTGTACATACATGTATATATAGATTTGTTGTTATTCAGTTTTTTTTTTCAGTTTTGTGTGACTCTTCATGGTCCCATTTGAGATTTTCTTGGCAAAGATAGAGTAATTGGGTATTTCTTTCTCTAGTTCATTTTATAAATGAAGAAACTAAGGCAAACAAGGTTAAGTGACTTGTTCAGGTTCACACAGCTAGAAGTATTTTAGGCCAGATTGAACTAGGAAGCTCTTTCTGACTCCATACCTATCACTCTATTCATTTGCTCTCTGTCTTTCTTGGTCTGTCTCTGTCTCTCTCATTGTACGTGTAACATGTGTAAATATATATGTGAATATACTCATATGTATATATAATTTTATAAATTTTTGTCTTTATCATAAATTTACTATCTTTCCTGACTTAACAGCTTAAATGAGTAAAGATTGTTTCCAATACCTCAGATGTGAGCTTGTTTTGGGATGAGTAAAAAAGAAAAACATAATTCATGTGTGCCAAAAAATCTTAGTATAATCAGCTCTTATCAGAAGCAGTAGTTTTATGTCAAACTGTGAATAAAAAACCCCCCACATGCTAAATGCATGCCCCATTGGAAAAAAGATAAAAACTACCTTTGAATTTGCAATTCAGTACTCATGGCAAGAAGTTCAGATAAACAAGCAATAAGAAATTTTTCTTAGTGCACATCATCATCCTTCATTGAACATGTTAAAAAATACTATTTGTAATGAATTGAACCAGCTATACCCAGCGAAAGAACTCTGGGAGATGACTATGAACTATTACACAGAATTCCCAATCCCTCTATTTTTGACCACCTGCATTTTTGATTTCCTTCATGGGCTAAGTGTACACTATTTCAAAGTCCAATTCTTTTTGTACAGCAAAATAACTGTTTGGATGTGTATACTTATATTGTATTTAATTTATACTTTAATATATTTAACATGTATTAGTCAACCTGCCATCCCCTCCATGGGGAGGGGGGGAGGGGTAAGGAGGGGAAAAATTGGAACAAAAGGTTTGGCAATTGTCAGTGCTGTAAAATTACCCATGCATATAACTTGTAAATAAAAAGTTATAATAAAAAATGCTACTTGTATTTCTCCTGTTTTACACAATTTAAAGATATTGCAGTATCTTTATATCTAATCTTATTTTTCTGTTATAGTAGTATTCCTTGTCTTGGCCCTACTGTGACTAGTCTTTTGAATAGATATAGCACAAGGCAAACTCCAGCTAAATATATAATGTTTATTCCAAATTAAAGCATCCAATATCATTTCTTTTTCCTTTTCTCACCTGATGAGCCCAGAGAATTAAGTAGCTAAATTTCCTTTGGCTTCTTTAACAATCCAAATGTTCAGCTTTCTCTTTTGTTATCTTTGTCACCCTATTCATTTGTGGGCAGATTATTCTATTAAGGATAAAATTAAACTTTGTTCTAGTCCATGGGAGAATGAGCACAAATTCAGAATTAGTGAAATCTTTATGACACATGAATGTTATTGGATGACTTCTGTTACATTCAACAAGCATTTTTTAGGGACCTCATCTACCAATCACTTAGGCATTGGCGATAAAAATATAAAAATCTGCCCACAAGGCATTTAGATTGTAATTACAGTTATAGAGCTTTCGTAAGTGGAAGAAGTAGAATATGAACTCATAATCCTCTTCCAAGTTCAACATTCTGTCACCAGACAATGCTGCCTCTCATCTCATAGAACTCTACTTATTGATGTAAAGATGTATAGACCACCAAGAGAGAAAAGCCATTTCTGCTTTTTTGTTCCTGGTTCCTTTGTTGCATTCAGTTGTTTCAGTCATATTCAAATTTCCATGTGCCCATGTAGGGTTTTTTTTGGCAAAGAAATTGCTATTTTTGCTCCAGCTAATTTTATAGATGAGAAAACTGAGGCAAATAAGGTTGATTGGCTGGTTCAGGGTCATGCAGCTAGTGTCCAATTTGAATGCAGGAAAATGAGCCTTCTTGACTTTAGAGCTGGCAATCTACAGTTGTACTAATGCTTGGATTTTCTTTCAGATATGATTTGATGCCTCAGATAGCCTTCCTTTAATTAAGTAGTTATAAAGCTGACCACTTTATCCTGCTAGTAATAATTATGTGTTACTTAACTATGTATATAGGGCTGTCTTCATTAAGCAGGATGCACAAAAAACCTGCGATAATAAGTTGAGGAGACAAAATTTCCAGAATTTTCTCCTCCAAAAGGCTGATGGATAGAATAATCTGATGAAAATATATTCACTTTTACCGGTAAAGTGTACAGCTCCTATATGCAGAACACAAAAAAGACAATGTTATCTAAAACTATGTCTTTCTCAACTTTACAGAATGGATGAAATTTATCATGTTACAGAATAAATTTACCTAACATAACAGCATTGAGTGGGACTAGAAGTGATTTTCAGTGTGTAAGCATTTTATTTCAAAATAGGGTGGGTAGGGTGGTTAGATGGTACAGGGGATAGATCACTGGATGTCAAGTCAGAAGGATCCATGTTCAAATAGGCTTTTACAACTAATTCTCATTCATTATGTGATCCTGGGGAAATCATTTAATCCTGGTTGCCTTGCCAAAAAAAATTAGGATAGATAGACCATATTACTTTATATAGTACTCATTCTACTATTATTCAACAATTAGTTTTCTCTCCTCTTTACTAGCAGAAGATCAACAAGTGTGTTTTCAGGAGATGCGCAATAAATAGCATGAGAGAATTCATGGACAGAAAGCATTTTTATCTTTATAAGAATTCAAGCAGATTGGGTCATTCTGAGGTTTTAGATAAAATGAAATGATTCTTTGTCTGGTGCTTTCTGTGACTTATGATAAATGTGACTATGTTAAAATAAGAGAGTCAGGGAAGCTCAGCATGAAGGTAAGGCAGGGTGAAAGAGCCCTTTTCCCAATCTGTTTTCCCCCCTTCTTTTCCAGCAGACATAACCTTGCCAAGTTGGAGTTGCTGTCAGATGGATTGATATGCATGGTGAACCTGAAAAAATTGGTTAGACATAGATAAACTTATAGGATTACTAAACAATGGAGAGTAAAATATGGAGTGGGAAAGTTATGGAAAAAACATTCTTAGATATTTTCTGGCTAGCTTTAGGAACAAAGCTTTTCACAGAACGACATATTGATTTACTGAGGTTGATGCTAAGCCCTTGTGTATCAATCCATGTTTGAATGACTTAGTATCTTGACATAATTCTATTCAAAGTGAGAATAGGCTACAGTTGAATAGCCTTACTCCCAGTGGAAACTGGAAGTTGTCCCTATTTTATATTGGAGTAGATTGTTTATGAGCCTAATCAATCAGCTTTTTGCACTGGAAATCCTGATATAGAAGAGAAAACTAAAAAACAATTTGTTTTTGGTATCCATTAGTCACTTTCTGTCAGTTATATAAGTCAGTAATGAGCTGTTTCTTTACAAGAGGTATAATTTATTTTATACAAACTTGTCATTATTTATAATAAACATGCCTGGCATAACTGAACCACTTTGGTTCTAGCTGATGCTCTAGCAAAACCTCTTCCCCTGGAACACTCACCATACAGTGTCATTACAAAGGTTTAGTCATTTTTTTCTCACTTAATAGTATTTTTTCCAATTATATATAATGATAGTTTTTAACATTCATTTTTATAAAGATTTTGAATTCCATTTTTTCCTTGTTCCCTCCCTCCACAGTACTCACCAAGATAGAAGCAGTCTTATTTAGGATAATACATAAACACATATATTATCTTGAATAAGATGTACATATGTGTGTGTTTATATGTATACAGATAATATATATGTAAATGTGTATGTATATGTATGTATATTATATAGTCTAATCATGCTAAACATTTCTATATTAGTCATATTGTTAAAGAAGAATCAGAACAAAAAGAAAAAACCACAAGAAAGAAAAAAAAGTGAAAATTGCATATATGCATTGATCTGCATTTAAACTAATTCTTTTTCTGGATGTGGGTAGCATTTTCCATCCCAAGATTTAAGGTTCAAATAATGCTCATCCCTCTCTCTTCTTTCCCTGTAATGTAAATAGATCTTTTGTGCCTCTCTGTGTGATTTAGTTTTCCCTATTTTGCCTTCCCCTTCCTCTTCTCCCAATATAATTATTTTCTTTTTGAACCCTTACTTTCTTTTTTTATATCATTACATCAAAATCAATTTATACCCACACTTTCTGTCAATGTATGCCCCTTCTAACTATTCTAATAAAGATACAGTTCACAATAGTTAACAAGTATTATCCTTCCATATAGAAATGTAAATAGTTTAACCTTTAAATAACATTTTTTTTCTTTGTGTTTATTTTGTATGCTTCTTTTGAGTCTTGTATATGAAGATTTAATTTTCTATTTAGCTCTGGTCTTTTCATCAAGAATGATTGAAAGTCCCTTATTTCATTGAATGTCTCTTTCCTCCTTGCAAAATTATGTTCAGTTTTGCTAGGTAATTGATTCTTGGTTATGTCCAAGCTCTTTTGCCTTGTAGAATAGCATAGTCCACACTCTCCAATTCTTTAATGTAGAGGCTGTTAAGTCCTGGGTAATACAGATTGTGGCTCCTCAATATTTGAATTGTTTTTTTTTTTTTTTTCTGGTAGCCTGCAGTATTTTCTTCTTGAGATTCTGGAATTTAGCTACAGTATTCCTTGGGATCTCTTTCAAGAGGTGATTGGCGGATTCTTTAAATGACTATTTTACCCTCTGGTTTTAGGAGAGCAGTGCAGTTTTCTTTGATGATTTCTTGAAATGCTGTCCGTGGTCTTTTTTTGATCATGGTTTTCAAGTAGTCCAGTAATTTGTAAATTACTTCTCTTGGATCTATTTTCCAGGGTGGTTGTTTTTCGAATGAATTATTTTACACCTTCTACTTTTTTCATTCTTTTGATTTTTTTTTGGCTACATTTTTATGTATCATAGAATCATTAGCTTCCATTTGCCTACTTCTAGTTTTTAAGATATGATTTTCTTCAATTGGCTTTTGTATTTTTCCACTTGGTTAATTCTCCTTTTTAAGAAATTGTTTTCTTCAATTTGTCCTTCCTTTTTCAAGCTGCTGACTCTCTTTTCCCATTAACTTCCCCAATTCTTCTACCTCTCTTATTTGACTTTTAAAACCCATTTTGTGCTCTTCTAAGAAGACTTTATGGATTTGAGAGCAATTTATATAGCTTTTGATGTTTTGCATGTAGGCATTTTATCCCCTTTTGAGTTGTTTTGATCTTCCCTGTGATCATAGTAGCTTTTTATCGTGAAGGTTCTTTTTTATTCTTGCTTTTTTTTTTTTTTTTTTTTTTTGCCTTTTCATGATTTTTTATTTCATGACTTTTAAAGTTGAACTCTGCTTCTCCATTATAGGGGCACTGTCCCAAACTTCTTGTGTGGGGTCAGTGGCTTTGAGCACTGGGGTCTCAGATGTTTGGTGGCTTGCTCACTGAGTGCATTGGGTAGCCCAACATAGTTGCACCCATTGTTACCTGGTTTCCATAAGGCAATTTGCCTGCTGCATTGGAGTTGAAGTTTCCCCTACTGCTTTGCTGTGCTACAATCCCTTTTTGAGCTAAGACTGAGGGATCTCACTTGCTGATCTGTGCTGTGGCTGAGATTCTCCCTCTGGCTTCCTTGGACAAAATCTGTGCTGAGATGCTCTCATCTTTCATGCAAGTGAGACTGACCTTGCCTGAAATCTTTCCAAGTTATCTTAAGTTAGAAAATGGTTTCATTTCATCTCTGCAGGTTCTGTCACTCTAAAATGTGTCCAAAGGCTTGATTTAAAATAATTTCCAAGGAAAACTACAGGAGACTCAGGAAACTTCCTGGCTTCTCTCAACTATCTTGGGCTCAACCCTTCTTGGTCAGGGCTTTTTTCTGATGTTTTTAGCTCATTTGCTACTCTATTTCTTGACTTTTAAAGTTAAACTTAGCTTTTGGGGTATAAGATCAGTGTGTCCCAGGCTTCTTGTGCTGAGGACCAGGGGCCTGGTCACTTGCTTTGCATGCTGAGGCCTCAGGTGCAGGCAGCTTGTTCACTGTGCTGGGGTAGTCTAGCCTGATTGGAAAATAGGGCCTCTATGCAATACTGGGAAAAGTAAAAGGGCTCTAGAATATTAAGTGGACTTCTTAGTAAGTATTTACAGGGAGTCATAGGACAGTTATTCTCCAAATCTTTGCAGAGTGAATATTAACCACTGAAGTATAGATTTCGTTTACCTCTGATGTCATTTAATTGCCCTATGAGTCTCTTTTCTGACCTTCACTTCACTTTATTTGTTGTTTTCCATACATTAGATTATAAGCTTTCCAAGAGCAGAGGTAGTCTTATTCCTGTCTTTATGGTAAGAACTTCATAAATGTTGTTTCATTTATTTATAATGGATTACTCAATATCCCTAATTTTTGTTTGAATATATAAATAATTATAGTCTTCTTAATATAAAAGTGGCTGTTTTTTGATTCATGTTTCTGAAACATATATATTAGAAAATACATTTCCAACTTAATGGATGAGATCTAGCATTTTATGAACCTTAAAATGCTGCATAATTGCTAGATATTGTAATTATTTATTATTTCTCTTAGTTATCAATAAACATGTACCAGGCTTAGTTTTTCTTTTCATTCCTAATAAATCTCCAAACATGTATATGATACAGAGGAGACTGACAAGCTACCCCAAAATGAGCATCTTCTATTTTTGTTAGATTGTGTAAAAATTCATTTGTATAAATAAGGAAACACTTAGAAACAGAAAGCCACTTTGCATATGAGTGATGCCATCTGGGAGTCACTTGTGCATCATGGTGAGGGGAATAAAGAGGACTCAGGGAACTGTACTCATCCATTGCTAGATGTTTCACTTGTTTCCTTTAATAAATTACATAAATGATGCTTGGCTATGAGTTCTCATTGTGTTGGGTCACTAGATATAGGACATGAGATTTTTAAAACATATTTCTAAGTGATAAAATAATGAGTTTCTTAAGTTCAATTCATCAAACATTAAGAGTCTATATACAGTACTTGTGCTCAGATATAAAAATGAAAACTCACATTTGTATAACACTTTTACAGAGCACTTTCCTCTTAACCACCTACTGAAAGAATTAATGGAATACTTTCCATTTATTAATGATGAAACAGAGACTTTGAAAGATTGCCCCTTGCCCATGATCACACAGAAAAATTTAAAGTGGGATTCAAACCCAAGGGTTGTGATTTCAAGAACTGTCTTCATTTTGTGCAGCCTATTAATTAATGGATGTGACATGTGTGATACAAAAATGCATATGACAGAAGGGAGAGATCCCAAAGGAGAGATCCAAGCAAAATTTCTAAGACAATACAAAGAAAGGAGACACCAGCACTTTCATTTGGGGGGTGGTACAAGCAAGGTTTCATAGAATGAGGTAGGCCTTGAATTACAGGCTGAAAGAAGAGAAGAATCATTTTCATGACAAGATTAAATAAAAAATACTTTAGGGGAAGTAGGGCAACCTGTGTGAATGCCTGGAGGCAGAAAATGACACCTCTAAGGGTTTCAGGAAAGCCCTTTGTCATGTGGCCAGGGGGAAAAAAGCACTAAGCTAAATTATGGAGAGATAAGCTGAAGGGTTTGCATTTTTCTTATGGTATAGGATATTTGAGTTAGTCCTTGAAGACATTTTGTCCAGCCTGATCATTTTACAGATGAGGAAACTGAAACTGGGAGATTAACTTACTTATCCAAGGTCATACAGACAGAAACATAGGCAAAATTTGAAGCTTAGTCTTTGGACTCCAGATCCAGATGAAAGTGTTTTAGTAGCAAAGAGATATGTGTCAGATCAGTGCATTTAGAGATAGCAAATGGAACTGTTTTCCATTGGTATATGGAGTTTTTAGATGAGGAAACTCTCTATACCAGTGCATGTTGACACTTTCTTTGCAATTCATAGTCTCATAGAAGTACTAAGACCAAAAAGTTGTGACTTGCTCATTCCTATATGGCAATTATGAATCAGAGATAAGAAGTGAATCCAATTTTTTCTTACTTCTTGAGGTCTGATAGCTCTCTCCTTCTCCCTCTCCCTCTCTCCTTCTCCCCCCCTTTCTCTTTCTCTCTCTGTCTCTCTCTCTCTCTATGTAGGGGGGAGTAGGAGAGACTGACAGAAAATTATGCAGAAAGTTATTGATATCGTCTAGGATGGGAAGGGAACAAGTCTTTATTAAGTGCCTTCTCTGTGCCTGGCATTGTGCTTTATAAAATCATCTCATTTGATCTTCACAGCAATTTTAGAAGGTAAGTGCATTATTATCCTCATTTTGCTGTTGAGGAAACTGAGGCAGAGATTTAATTGGCTTGTCTGAACTCACATAGGTATTAAGTATCTGAGACTGGATTTCTAGTCAATCTTCCTGACTCCCGCTGAAGTGTCCTCACCACTGTGTCAACTAGATGCTGGGGGAGAAGTATTAAGGGTCTGAACATGAGAGGGAGACATGTAAAAGATATTGTAGAATTAAAACTAGCAGGACTTAAAAACTGACAGAATAGGAAGATTAGGAGACAGAGAAATTTCTGCTTGACAGCAATTTTTCTGATAAAGTCTTATCAAGTTAACTTATTTTGTGAAAGACAGTACTTCTGGCAGAAATAGGGAAGTTGAAAGAATGGAACTAATTTAGGGGATGATTTTTCCCCCCTGTATTTTAATGCTTGAGGCAGTATAGTAAGGCGCCTAAGGAATTTGGGTCAAAATCAAAAGTTCCTGGGATCCAGCTCTTGATAAACAAATCCGCTACTTGTTTCAGTCATAGTTACCAATTGCTGTTGGTAGGAGTTTCTCCATCTAGGCTATCTTTTTGTAGGATAGACCCCTACATCTCTGTCCCCAAATTTAATAACAGGTGATTTTGGATTATCACAATTGAAGCAGAATTGTTATTATGCATACATTGATTTGTTGTTCTTTTTATTCTCCATGACGGCATTTCCCAAGAGATAGTTCTTTCCTGTTCCCCATCATAATTCTTACAAATGTCTTTCTACTTTATTCGAGATCACATATTCATGGGACTACTCTTCAACATTGAAAGAGTACCATTAAAGGTAATATATCGGTATTAGTTGCAACCCATTCATTCAGTTGGTTAACAAGTGGTTTTTTTTTTTGGATGATGGTGATGTTTTTGAGAGTCTAACACTTTATGGGACTGGTGGAGGTGGAATTCAAGATGGGTCTTGTTAGATGGGCAGTAATTTGGAGATTTAGAGGAACTAAACTATGGCTAGCCAACTTTTTCTCCCTTATCAAAAGGCTCTTTGGAGTGCCAGAAGCATTTGGTGACCTCCTAAGATTTTCATTCATATTGCCTGAAAGAACTGTTGCTTTCATTTATTCTTGTTGCCAAGCACAAACTCTTAAAACTACAGGAGCCAGGAATCATAGATGTAGAATTGTAGAATGAAATTCTCTTTTGGAATCAGTAAAATTTCTGGAACAATTGACTTTATATTTTGACACCATGTCAGATCTTTGATCTTTTCAATGAGGCTGCTCTTCCTAATAATACAGAGAATAACTCATTCCTGCCTGCCCTAACTTTTTTTTTTAAGTCTTCTTGAAAAATCGAACACAAGAGGATTATCTAGTGTACTGAGAGCCATTTCACAGGGATACCAACAGAGAATTTGACCTGTGCCACTGATTAGCCCTCAACCTATGTGGCTATCTTATCTTTCTTTCTTTTTTTATGGTTAGGTTTTCCCCCTTATGTCTGTTATTAATGCCCCTTCTGTTTAATTCCTTATCACCTACCTTCCAGTGAATTGGATTATACAAAGCAAAATAACTAGCTTCTTTATACCTTCGAATCATTGGAGAAAGGAAAACTACCTCGTGAAATCAAATCTTTGGTCTCTCTGAAATCAAGGATCTCTATGATAAGAAAGTTACTTCCTAAAATATAACATGGAGTGAAATATTTTATCTGGTGAACGGACTTTAGCATTAATATCAAGGAATTTGGAGTGGTTCTCAAAGTTCCCTCTTCATATAAAAGTTTAAAAGTAGGCTAACATGAAAGAGTAAGGGTAAAATTCAGGACAATGACTTTTTTTGTAGGACTTGCCATTTTCCAAAGAACTTTACAAATATTTATTAATACGCATAGCTTTTGGAATCAGGCCGTTTTGAACATAAGGAAGCTGTGATACAGAATGACCAAAGAAACCAATTCCACTCTAAATAAAACATCTTGACAGAATTTGAGATTTGAAATTCATCCTTTCTTAGCTTCTTTTTTTTAAAACAATAGATTTTCTAAACAGAATTTTTTAAAATGATAGAAAATTTTGATCTTCCTAAAGATAAGATTTGCTAAAAATCCAATATTTCTGGGGATCCCCCTTCCCAATAATAAACTATCTCCTGAAAATTAACTTTAAAATTAATCTCTCATGTTTAAACAGCTCATAAAATGAACATTTTTCATATCAGGTCAGAAAAAGCAGAAAGCAATTGGTTTGCCAATCATAAATAATTTTAATAATAATAGAATGTAATGATTTTAAGTTTGGAAACACCTTCATATACTTTCTTATTTGAGATGACCATGAAGACGATTCCTAAATGAGAATATTTTGTAGCACCATAGCTCTAAGGTTATACACATTTATAAATGGTTTTAGCACAGTAAACTCAGCAGATTAAGTTGATGAAGTAACATTTTAATAGCTGATTTCCATTAATCTTGTAAAGAATTGGACACAGCTTTATATATCAGTATTTGGGCTGCAGTTCCACTGCATTGACCTTCCTTAAAAACGGTGCTGCAAAAATCCAAATGATTTCTTTCAGTTATATTACCTAAAAAAATGTTATCACATGTGTATATTTGGTTTTGTCTTTTCAAAAATATTACAACTTAACTATATTAGGTTCAGTAATCTTTACAAAACAGGAAAATAAATATATTAAAATAATATTTAGTTATATATTGTGTGATAATGGAAAAGGAGTCAAATTAGTACTGTATAGAAGAAAGTTGTATATGCAAGGTGAAGGAAAAGAACTTTACAAATATTTATTAATCACATTTTTATTCAATATATAATAGGGAACCATTGAAGATTTTTGCGCAGAGGAGTTTTATGGCCAAATCAAGAAATAGTCAGGCAGAAGAATGGACAGGTTGTCTATGTGAAGCCTTTCTTGATGCTCCTCCCCCCATCCCCTACACTTAGTGCTCTCTCTTCTAACCTACCTAGTATTTATTTTTCATTTACTTAAATTTATCACTTTTTATTCTGTACATATTTTTACACATGAACACACCTATTTATCATCTCCATTAGAATGTAAGTTTATTGTGAGTGGAGATTGTTTTCACTATATATAGCACATAGCCAACCCTTAATAAATACTTGTTGATTAAATGGGTGATCGAAAGGTTAAGAATGTGGGAAAAAATCAGGAAATAACTGCAGTAGTCTAAGGAGGATAGCAAGGCAGGTAGTTGGTACATAGAGAGAGTTCCAGGCTTGGATTCAAGAAGATTTGAATTGTACTTCCCCAAGAACAAATCTGGCCTCAGACATTACTAGCTGTGTGATCCTGGGCAAACCAATTAACTTTGCCTGTTTCCTTATCTGTAAAATGAGCTGGAGAAGGGAATGGCAAAACACTCCAGTACCTCTGCCAAGAAAAACCCAAATAGGATCACAAAGAATCAGACATGACTGAACAACAACAAAACAGGAAGCAATAAGGGTGTTTATTAGGATGGTAACAGGAGATAGTGAGCATTCATTAAGCACCTACTATATACCAGACATTTTTCCACATATAATAAAAACAATCTCCATTCAAAACAAAATTTACTTGTGCTAAGTGCTGGGATCACAAACAAGACAAAAACAAGTCCTTGGCCACAAGAAACTCACAATCTAATTCAGGAGAAAGGAAGCAAATAAATATGTACAAATGAGTTGTATACAGAAAAAAAAAATTAGAAAATAATTAAATGAAGAATGATACTAGAATTAATAGGGGTTGAAAGAAGGTGAAATTGGTGTTGGGACTTGAATGAAGCTAGGGAAGCCAGGGTTGGAGATGAGGAGGCAGAATATTTTAGACATGAGACAGCCAGAGAAAATGGAGCCTTGGAATAGCAAGGAGACCAGTGAATGGTCTCAGGAACGAAGAATAGAGTAGGATAAATATTAGAGATTTTTGTGTTGTTAATGACAATCTGGCAATTAGCTAGATGAGAAAGGTGAGAGAGAAGGAAGAGTTCTAAGAGATAACCAAGGGTTCAAAATTTCTTTGTTGTAGAACTTCTCATGATGAGTACAGTCACTGTAAGACAGTGGTTACTGGAAGAACTTTGCCAATCTCTTTTAAAAGGAGGGCATGGTTAAGAGTGCTTGCAGATCTGTCCCTTAACACTAGTGGTAGCCATTTAATTTGTTAATCTCAAAGTCTTTGATCCCAGTTTATTAAATTAAAGTCATTCTATGCATTGAAAAATATGAATGTGTTTAATTATTTATACACTTGATGTTTTCAAAGTATAATTGACTTTCGAGGATGGAGCCAGGGTCATATGTTAACTTAAGGAAGCGATATATTCTATGATGCAACTGCTGTGAAATGTAAATGCAAGCAATCTCCTTAAGCGTGCTCTGTATTTGTGGTCATTACACACACAATCTACTGGAGTGAGGGCTATACAGTAGTAATCTTAGTGCTGAGGAAAATTCTTCCAGTAGACATTAGGCAATAAAATGGCCTGTTTTGTCATATAATAATTGCCTTTAATGGATATGAGTATTTTAATTTGCTATTATAAGCTCTTTAAAAGTATTAACTGGAAATATTAAATTTGCTTTATTGACCTTCCTTGATGGTACTTTGCACTTAGGTCAGTGAATACATTATTTATGATTATAAGTTTTATTTGGACTCATTTGACTTTCTGAAATGTTTTGCTGTTGAACTACTTCCTCTGGAGTCAGGAAGACTAGCCTCAGACAATTACTAGTTGTGTGACCATAGGCAAGTCACTTAACTTTTACTTCAGTTTCCCCAACTATAAAATGGGGATAACAGCATCTATCTCATAGGGTTGTTGGGAAGGTTAAATTACATATGTATATATATATATATATATATATATATATATATATATATATATATATATATATATATATATATATATATATATATATATGTATACAAACATATGTGAGTATATGTGTGTGAATATAAATGTGTATATTTACATAAATACATATTTATATCTCTAACTTAGCCCAGTGCCTGGCACCTAATAGGAACTATGGAGAATACTTATTTCTCTCTCTTTCCCTCCCTATTCTATATGAATTTCTTTGATGACTGAACCTAGGTGGGGTGTAGGTGGGGGTATGGGACCTACTTCATCACTTGTCATTGAGTAGGAGGTGTTAGTGTTGGGAATATGGAAGACAGATGTCTGCATGCTCATCTGAGTTTGAGTCTACCAGACTTCCATCTCTATAATCTTGTGCCATAGGAAGATGAAGCATGTACTTGTAGAGACTCGTGTCAATTAGTCAGCAAGCACTTATTAATCATCAGTTGTGTGCCAGGCAGTATGCTAAGGACTAGGAATACAGAGAAAACTATAGGAATTTATGGCTTAATGAGGGAGACCACATGCAATAAAACTATGCTCAAATAAGATATATATACAGGATATAATTAGAGGTAATCATAGGGAAGGTACTAGCATTAGGGCAATAAAGAAAAACTTGTAGAGGGTGGAATTTTTAGCTAAGCCTGGAAGGAAGTTAGGGGAGCTAGGAGGAAGATAGCTGTGGACATTAAGAAGAGCCAGTGAAAATGCATAGAGTCAGTATATTGAGTGGCTAGGGCAAGGAAACTAAAAAATAACAATAACAAAATGTATTATTGGACAGCAGAATAAGCAGCTGAGGAGGAAGACTGGAAAGGTAGAAGAGGCCAGGTTATGGAGGCTCCAAGGAGTGCAAGCTGATGAGAAGTATTTCAGGTAGTTATCAGTGATTAATGGCATGGAAGCATCTTTGTCATTGAGGAAAGAGTTTAAGGTAGGCTGAAATTGTCCATAGAGATTCATCTGAATTACATGGACACAGACAAACCAAATGCTATGCTGAAGAGGATGTTTGAGGAGTTCTGAAGTTCCTCTCCTGTGGCAAAGCACCTGGGGCTGATTTGATTCCAGCTGACATTTACAAGCATTTTTTGCTCATACAAAAGCTGATTGAAATTTTCCAGATTATATGACAAGAGATTATTTCCCAGGAGCTAAGTACACATAGATAATGAGGTGAACCCATTGCATTGCCAGAGCTAGTTCAGTGTCTGGAAGGCTCTGAAGGAGAGAGGTCGTAGATTGGCTACAAAGTGAAAGCCTACAGAATTGTGCTTCATCGTTATAGGCCTATGAAACCTGGACAATCTATCAGGGCCATGCCAGGAAACTGAATCACTTCCATGTAAATTGTCTTAGAAAAATTCTGTAGGTCATCAGACAGGATAAGGCACCAGACCCTGGATCCCTTTTCAAACTAAACTGCCAGACATTCAAACTCTGCAGCAGAGAGCACAACTCCAGTGGGCTGCCGGGCTGTGTGTCGGCCATAAGTATTCTTGCCTAAAAGACTGTCATAAGGAGAATTCTCACAAGGCAAGCAAGCACTCACATCATGATCAGAAAAAACGACATTAGAAGTTTGCAAGTTTTATCTGAAGAATTCTGGAACTGACTTCATGATGTGGAAGACACTGGTAAAGGATTGCCTAATGTTGTTCCTCCATCTAAAAAGGCTCCATGTTCTGTGAGCAAAGCTCCAAAGAAGCATTTAAGGAGTAGGTTTAGAGAATCACCCTCAATGTTTATGTGGACCTACCAGTGGAGAGCATTCTGAGCTCATATTGGTCTGATCAGGCAGTCTGATACCCATACTTGATTCCAACATAGTGATTTTATTTTAGTCCTCTTCAAGACTAAAGAACAGCTTTATCTAGGTCATTAACAATTAATGAGCCTCAATTTACTTAGTCTTTAAAATGGCAGTTATGGTAGCTAACCCCAGGATCCCTGTAGGAATAAAATAAAATAATTTAAGTAAACAGTTAATAAACCTTAAAGTTTTATATAAATCTCAACTGTTGATTTGCTACTTCTTGAGTCTTAAGACAAAAATTATTTTAAATCAAGCAACAACAAAAACTTTCACTTTTTCTTTGGTTGCTTTACAGTGAACTTTTAATGGGCTTCTTATCAAAAGGAATCTTTAATGATGAGAATAAAATATTAAATTGATGTCAGCAAATATCTTACCACATTTATTGATTGATTGGATACCAATCACTGAAGGTCTGTGCCCGTGCCTTACACAGTCTAGATGTTGAGGAAACCACGGAAAAAGTGCAAGACACAATCTCCTTCCCTTGTGAAACTTATGATTCAGAGAAAACATTGATATGTAGAATAAGAGAGAAAATAGAAAAAAAAAGAATCTTAAAAAAGCTGAATTATATGCCCAGGCAAATCTACATGCTGTGGGAGTTTAAAGATGAAGAAAGTCTGTATAGGCTGAAGTCATCAAGGTTTGATCTGTACTTTGAAGGATAAAGATTTATACTTCTCTGCCTATCAGAGAATTGACTACAGACTTACCATCCAATTAATATAGCATGTTGTAGCCTGGGGCAATCCAGACTCATTTTGATTAAGACAGAAGACTGGCTTACTCAATATCTATCCCAACAAGTCTTTTTAAAGCACCTACCATGTAGAAAGGGTGCTGAAGGTAGAAAGTTCCTGCTGATAAGATATTTTTATTTGTAAAGAGGAGGGGAGAATACAATCATTAAACAAACAAGTGATGACATGAGGAAAGAGAGAGCAATAACAGTAAAGTTTTTAGGAAGGGCTTCCCATAATAGATGGCACATAGGCCTTGAAGGAAATCAGGGAGTATAAAAAGTGGTAAAAAAGCATTCTAGGCACAGAGATAGCCTGGATAAAGAATGTTTAAGAACATAACCTCAGAGCTGGATAGGATCTTGCAGGGGAATTGGTCCCCTTCATTTTACAAATGGGGTGACTTAAATTTGGAGACATTGATATGTATGTTGGGAGCAGAATCTGAAGTTAGGTCTTCCTGACATCAAATCTACCGCTCTTTTGCCTTCACTGCTAATAGTAGGAGACAGAATGTGATGTTTGTCAAAGAGGAATGAAGTCACTTTGGCTAAAAGGGAAGAATTTATGATTTGGAATAATGTGGAATAAGCATGGAATGCCTGGTTGGAGTCAAGATTGTCCTCTCTTAATATGGAATAAAAATAAATGTCATCATCCTCGGACCCTGTAAAATCCACTTTTATAAATTGCTTACCAAAAATGTTCATTTTGTCAAAATGATAAACAAGGGGCCCTTGTGACTTGTCCTATCTAGCATTCCTTTTTTTCCTTTTCCCCCGCTTTACTGTTCTCATTGGCATATCATTATATTTGAACATGATAGATGATCTCATACGCTGTTAGGGAAAATGTGAGGCTCGAAGAAACTGAAAACAAAATCATCACATATTGATTGTATTCCTGATGACAGTTACA
Source organism: Sarcophilus harrisii (assembly GCF_902635505.1). Classification (NCBI taxonomy): domain Eukaryota; kingdom Metazoa; phylum Chordata; class Mammalia; order Dasyuromorphia; family Dasyuridae; genus Sarcophilus; species Sarcophilus harrisii. The sequence continues at coordinate 162,487,540 of NC_045427.1, forward strand.
AATGAAATGTGTTAATATATTAGTTAATAGACACATGGCTTGAGGAAAATTTTCAGGAAAATGAGCTTTCTAAAGATGGACCTTTAATATACAAACAATTCTAGGCTTTAGTGTTGAAAATGTTATGTTCCAAGGGGAAACAGGGGATTGGGGAGACATCTCAAATTGAATTCTATCCAGGCTTCAGGGAGAAATAAAATTCTTACCTTCACAAAAAACAGACATTTGCTTCTCATCCCTCCCTATCTCCTTTAATATATGCTAATGAAAAGGGAAATGTTGAGGAAGAAGGTAGCTAATGAGAGAACTTCGAATTTCTATGGCAAGTTTCTGGGAGACTATAGTTGCCTTGGGAGTTGACTGAGGAGGGAAACAATAGAAGCACTTGGATATTCGAATATTATTCTATGTGGTTAGTGATAATGTCTAAGCATGATTTTTTTTTAAAGTATTAACTGGATTTGAATTGTACTGATGTTATTGCATAGGTGACAGTGTGATACTTAAAAAGTAGAAATCTGGGAAATATTGTAGCAAATAATTACATTTAAATAGAGTCTTTGTGATTTACAAGGTACTTTCTTTATAGGAGCTCTGATTGGTAAGTGGGACAATTGGAAGGCTTAGGGTTGGAGGAAGTGGGGACCAGTAAGAGATACTCCTGGGCTCACATAGGAAAATCGTTTAAAGGTTAACTTATTATATAATGTCTAACTATACAGATAGTCTCAGAATTGGAGAAGATCTTAGATTCCATCTGTAATAGTTAAATTAGCTCCTCATCAAAGGATTCTGTCTCCGTTAGCCTCATAAAGTAGCCATTCAAGCTTTGTTGGACCTTTAGAGGAGGAGGAGAGAGGAAATCGATCACTGTCTTCCAATCAACTAATTTCAGTTTTGGTCAGTTCTGACTTTTACATAGTTTTCATTACATCAAACTTAATCCTCCTCTTTATAACTTCTACCAATTGCATCTATTTCTGTCATCTAAATAGGACTCAACAAAACTAATACAATTCCTCTTCATCATAACAGCTCTTCATATATATATGGATTATGTCATCATGACCCTATTCAGAGTCTTGACAATTCCATAACACGCACATCAATGACATAATAACCTCAATCACCTCTACTCTGTGATGAAACATTGATGTAGAACATAAAATAATGAGTGTGCAAATTCTTAGGTTTTGTTACCCTGAATCTGAACTGAAATCCTATTTGTTAATTCCTTTTTATTGATTTGACATTTCTCCTTTTTTTAAAAGATGAAAAAAATTATAGCCTCATCACCAGGTCCTTCTTAGCTAAAATCATGTTTCATTGTATCTGTTAAAGCAGGATGTAATTTGTTTGCTGAAAGTGAAGTTCCATTGAGACAAATTAGCCTCTTGAACAATATCCATGTTAATTGGGTTTGACTATACTATATATTACAGAATGAAACTTGAAGCTTTAATTGTAGAGAATTAGTCTAAATTTGTTTTTTAAAAAGGAAAAATTTAAACTAAATAAAACCTCAAATAGACATTTTCTTTTATCCCATTCTATTTAAATGTTAAAATAATTATGAGTTGATAGTAACTGTGAGCATAATACAAATATCATAGAAAAATAACTTATTTTCTGTTTTGTTAAGAGAGGTGAGTAGAGATAAAACTGCTAATAGAAATTTGGAGATAGATCTGGATTTTGTAGATCAGTGCTTTAGTCCTTTTACCTGCTAGTTTAGGGAGCAATTTTTATCCATCTTGTACTCATGACATCCTAGAAAAATAATCAGTCCAGTTTATAAAGCTTACAGAAATGAAGAATCTGAAAATCTGTAAATTGTTATTTTTTTTATTTTGAACTATTGGTCCTCAATAGATGAAGTTTCTGTATCATGAGACTAAAGTCTTATTATGGTTAGAAAGCTTTGTAAAATATGAACTTTTACTTTGGTTTATAGGCTTTTTCTAGGCTTCCAAAGTAATGAGTATTTCTTAGGGACTTGAAATAACATATTACTTAGATAAAGTTGGAAAATAATCTCTACAATAAATATGGGATTACAGTGGAATGAGATAAATACTTCCTACGTACCATATGAAGGATATAGCTCATATAGTATCATAAGGTTGTATGCTCTTCATTGGTTTCTTGAATAGACTTTACCTGGGATATTTGTATAGTCAACCTGAATTCCAGTTCCCCTGTTTCTAGAAACTCAGTCCACTTTTGATTAGTCATATTGTGAGAACAATTACTCCTGATTTTTAATAGTTTTCTGATTTTTAATAGTTTTCCTGGAGGAGGCTATGTAAATGTCCTCTTTTTCTTCTCAAGTATTATTGTGGTTTTCAATTTTCTCAGTGACTCATTGTGACTTCATTTGGGGTTTTCTTGGCACGGATACTGGAATGATTTGCCATTTCTTGCCCATCTTATTTTACAGAGAAGGAACTGAGGTATACAGGGTCTAAGTAACTTGTTTGGGGTGGCACAACTAGTAAGTGAATTAAGCTGCATTGATGAGTCTTAATGATTTTCTACTCAATATTCTGTCCACTGTGCCACCTAGCTGCCCATTTCTAGTATGCACTTGTTCAGTTTGTTTATACTGTGAATGTCATGTGTGTCCAATATTCTTATAAGTGTAATTCCAGTCAGTCAGATGAATGAACTCGGGGTAACAGACTTTTTAATTCCAAGTTTAGCATCAATAGCACAGTATGAATAATAAAAGGGTGGATATCTCCTTCAGTTTCACCTCCTGAATCCAGTTTTGTTTGATCGTTGCCAAGGGAATATTTCTATTCCCTCTTCCCAACATCCATAAAAACAGTGTTTCAAATACAAACAATAAAAAATTATTACTCTTTAAATTGAATTAGAACTTAGAGTTTTGAGGGATTTTTTCTTTCACTATCAAGGACCATTTGTGTCCAAAGACCTCTCCAGGTTCTTGTAAATCCCTGAAAAAATATGAAATTGCAGAGCTGGGGACCTTGGAAGTAGCAGATATCTCTATTTTCTGTTGCATATAATTGCCTATTAGGCAGTAAATACAGAAGGGATGTCGAGTGATAGACAGGAGTATTGCATGAACTACTAATAGCATGAACTACTTGATAAGGAACCACTTTGCCTCCTTTTGGCCCATGGATTATGCTTTCCTGATTATTTTTAATAAATGCATAGGTAAGGAATCAAAGTCACAAGACTATCTCAATTAAGGCTGACCTATTAAGTCTGACCTGGCTAAGGCTTTAATTGATGGAGATTCATTGATTTTGAGTGATGATGAGAAGGTTACCTACAGCCAATTGCAGATTCTGTCAGTGATTTCTCAGAAAGTAACATGACAGGGAAATAACTGCAAGACTCTACTACATAAGCATGATACTCTGCCCAGTGTCCCTTTTTTCCCTTGACATTCCAATCTCTTTTGTTCAGATAGTAAGCAAAGCAAAATTTTCAGGAGTGACATTAGCTTAGCTGTTTTTGATTGGTTCAAGAATTTAGTAAAAAATGGATAGAAAAAGAAATACCAAGATATTGGATCATTTGCCTTTCAAAATGATTCTCTTCTGGATTTCAGGTTTTGTGAACATTAGCATGACTCTTCCTCATAAGTATGAAACTAACCATTATCAGTTTGGCTAAATTTTGTCCTCTTATCTAATTCATTGATTTTAAAAATGAAATTATGAGGAACAAATCTTTCAGTTCAACTTTATTGAATAAACTATTTGCTTAATATTTAGAAGTACAACATGTTTATAAAATGAAAAATTGCATTTTGATGTCATATCAGCCAATAAAAATGTAAAAAATAACATAAGAAGCATATTCACTATTTTAAGTCTTTATGATAGCAAACTTGTACCATAAATTTGCCCCATAAAATCTCAGTTAATGAATGAAAAAATTAAAACACATATATTTAGCCATTTTTATTAAATACTGAGAATACAAATACCACAGTGAAACAGCTCCCACATTCAAGAAGCTCACAATCTGATATAGAGAGATAATATCTGCAAGTGAGCACTGATCATTGAAGAGAATTATAAGCATAAAAATCACAGGGAGGATGATCCATGCCAGAAGGGTGCCTGAAATGCCCTTCTCTAAGCAGTGTAGCGTTGGTCTGATTATAGTTTGGAGAGCAAGAGGTAGAAAGATAGTGCTAGGAACAAGGGGTTTATGCTAGGATAGGACAGATGGCAAAGAGATGGACTAGATTAAAGAGCAGAATATGAAACATGACTGGGACAGACTAGACATAGGTGGATGATGTGAGTTGGTTTTTACCAAACAGGACAGTTGGTCCCAAATCTAAAGCTGAGTAGATTAATCCCTGAGGGCATCTTCTCTGGAAGTCTAGTGGTACAGAGATAACTTTGCAAATAACTTGGAGTAAAGGACAAAAAATAATCTAAAAATTATATATAATTCACTCTGCTATTTATAGTAGGTGGCGGTTATTTCTCTGTTAATTATAATCAAACCAAACAGACAATAGAGAGCTATCCTACAAAAATTTAAGTTAGGAGGAACTGAGCAGTGATTTAGTCTTTTTGTCTTGTTAATGTTTGACCATTTCAGACGTGTCCAATTCTCAGTGATCTTATTTGTAGTTTTCTTGGCAAAGATAGTGGAGTGATTTGCCATTTCCTGCTCAGCTCATTTTACAGATGAGGAAACTGAGACAAACAGGGTTAGGTGACTTGCCCAGAGTCAAACAGCTATTAAATATTTGAAGCTGGATTTCTGGGATTCTATCCATTGTGCCACCAAACTGATCCAATCTTTTTTACAGTCTCCAGCTCAATTCTTCCTATCAGACAATGCACTCTCTCTCAACTAGCTATTAGCACTCTATGAGCAGGATGGAAGTTTCTTAGTCTTCTGGATTGTAGAGATACTATTAAAGTATTTAGATTTCAAGTCTTCTCTCCACATATAAAGTGTGATATTGGTCAAACAAATATTTCCAAAGAATACTACTTAGAGTATCCTTATTCAGTGACCCTGAAAATAAGATTTACAATTAATATGATATAATACAGAAAGTGCCCAGTATAATAGAATTAAGAGTTTTGACCTTATATAATTATAGGAGATAATTTCATCAAAACCTTTTTACAAACCATTGTGTTCTGCTATGTGAAAGGGAGATGTCTTGATGTAATGCTTATTGCTTATTGACTTTTGTTGTTCAGTCATTTCAAATGCCTGAAATTTTAAGTTGTCTTGGCAGTTATTGAAGTGGTTTGGCTTTTCCTTCAGGAAACTGAGTTGAACAGGATTAAGAGATTTGCCCAGATAGCTAATAAGTATCTGAGACCAGATTTAAACTCAGGCCTTCCTTATTCTAATACTTTCCAGCTGTTCTATCCATTATGTCACCCCATATTCAATCTATATCCTTCCTCATCAGAAGCTTACTAAGATATAAGGGAGAAAAAATATTTAAAGTGCCTTCTATATGTCAGATATTATGCTAAATGATCTTTAAATATTCTCTCATTTAATTGTGATAATACTCCTGTGGGGTAGGTGCCATTATTGCTCTATTTTAGAGACAAACAGAGACAGAGGTTAAAATGTTACTTGCCTAAGGTCACACAACTATTTAGGACTGTATTGAAACTCAGGTATTCCTAATTACTGGTCTAGTACTGCTCTTTATCAGATGATCTGTCTACTTTCCTCAACTTATCTATTTAGAGAGATCTCAATATTCTTTCCATGATTCTGGGGATGATGATAAATTACTTGCTTGAGAATGAGTCCTTTTTCAATGTCTCTGGGTACTGATTACTAATTGCTCCACAATCTAATTGTGTTCTGGAAAGACATTTAAGCTCCAGAGAAAGTTAGCCTCCTCCCCAATTGCAGTTTCTATGTAGAACATGTATAAAGAAGTCAGTAGTTTGCCTCCTTCCTCTTCCTTTGCTTTGAACAAATGAGCAGAATCTTCATACATTTTAAGAAAATGCTTGTCATTCTAATCATTTAAGAAGAAACTATCTGAAGCCTCAATATCTGTAGCCCCCATGAATAAAGCAGAGAATAGATCTAGCCATATTATTTCAGTCACTTATCCTAACAGAGCAGGGAGGGTCACTTTTTCTAAAGGTGATATGTTTTTAATGGCTTTTGGCCAACGACATTGATTTGGGGCAAAGGCTTTGGCTGTGAAGGGACTGTGAGGTATAATATCTGTTTAAAAAAGAGAGACTCATTGTGTTCACCCACAGTATTTTGGCTCTGATGGTGATTTGTGCCCTCCCTCCTTGCCAACAATCAGAAGGCATTTTATTTATGGGATATTTAAATACTTTTGTTGAACAAGATGAAAACAATTAAAACCAATTTTCATCAGTGTTTAAGCTGCAGCTTGCCCATCATTAGTGAGGAAAAGTGAGTGAATGAGCATAATTGGAGATGGCTATTTTTATTAACTCTAGGATCTGATTTGGTTTTATGGGTAACTTTTGAAACAGAACACTATGAAACTAAAATAATGGCATTTCACTTGTCATTTGTCTTTTGCATATGAGGGATGGCTTCTATTTGGCACCTGGTATTAAATGGGCCATCTGTCTGCTAGATTCCTTGCTGAGACTAGATTTATAGTAACATGTGGGTGTGTGAGAAGGAAACCTCTGTTAGTGTCCTTTCTAATAAGGTCATAGCTATGTGATATCTGAAGCTAGTTGGAGCTAGTATGGAAGGACACATACACCGTTCTTCAGCTCTTCTTCTTCCTCTATGTGTTTAAAAAAATGCCAATTTGAAGAGCATAATTTTAACCTTCTTATGTCAGTGTTGGTTCATTCATTCCTATTGAGGGTGTGTGATTTATGCTAAGGATGAGTGCTGAACAATTTGCTGCTGTCTAATGCTTTTCCAAGTTCCACTTTTAGGAGAATGGTCAGATCTCTTTTTCACTGTTGGGTTTAAATATTCCCTCTCCTCCAAGTCAAGGTATATCAGAGAATAAATGGGCCTTCTTTATGAACTCACAGATTTTAGCATTTTAATTTCTCATTAACTGTTTTTACCTACTGTTTTTAACCAAGATTCTTTTCTCCCAGTCCGTTAAAAAGAACTGCTTCCGTCCCTCCTCTAGGTACCAAGCTTGATGGAAATAAATCTTCAGTTTTATTTTATCACTTGATTCTCTTCACCTTGCCCAAGTATTTGCTCTCTAAGTACCAAAATTCAATTTCCCACCCTTCTCCCAGCCTCCAGTCATGATTCATTTATGAGGAAATGGTTTTAGCCTTTAGATTACTTATTAAATTCTTTCTCTTGTCTGTCTCTTAATTTTTTAAATCTCTCTTACATCATTAAATTCTTAAAATCTTTTTCACCCTTAACAATCTTTCTTCTGTTCTTGCCCTTTGAACATTTAAAAAAATAGCTTTCACTATCTCCATTACATAAGGGTTGGATTAATTTATAATAGTTGTAGTAATAATAATTAGCTTTTACATGGTGCTTGAATATTTGCAAAGCACCAAACAAATATTATCTAATTTTATGCTCAAAAAACTCTGGGAAATAAATATTGCTATTATCTTCATTTATAGATGAGGAAATCGAGGCATTATTTTCATTTTTCTTATAGATGAGGAAACCAAGGCAGACAGATATTAATTGACTTGTCCAGCACTACATAGCTAAGTTTTCTTGTTTACCACACTGAGATTTCTTTTTTGTTTCTCTTTTTTGAAGTGCATAGATGTTGGATAGGATGCTCAGTTCTGAATTATTCTATTTTCATTGATCTTCAAGTTTATCTTTGCTAGATGTTACTGTAGAACACATCCCTTTCTTCTTCCCTTTTTTAGAATCAGTCAGCAAGTGTTTATTAAGTAATTATCATTTGACAAGTACTATGTTAAATACTGGGAATACAAATAACAATAGGAACAGTCTCGATTCTCAACCTTACATCCTAATGAAGGGGAGAAGTGAAAAACATGTACATATGGAAGTATATTAAAGACACAAACAAAATAGATTTAAGGTCACCTTATAGGAGAAGATACTAGCAATTGGGAGGAATTAGGAAGGGCCTGTGAATAAGGTAGTGCTTTAGACAATTCTTGAAGGTAACCAGAGATTCTTAGAATTAAAGCTGAGGAAGGAGAGCATTTCAAGTATGGGAGATACATAGGGTCATGTGTGAAGAAACTTGCTTCATTTTCTTGCACACAAATAATCATTTTCTTAAAGATGATGTTGTTCTTAAATAGATTTTGCTTGATGGCTAAAATCAGATGCTAGTGATATTTGCTGTTTAACATTGAAATTCTGAAGGTGAACCACTATGTGCCATGGTGATTAAAGTTTTGTGGTTTCTCTCAATTGATGATCTATAGATTTTATCAATCTATAATATTTCCTCTGTTTTCAGTAATTCTAGATACAATGACATAGAATAATATAATCAGATACTTTATTTGCTAATATTTCCTTAGGAGAGTTAGGATCTTCAAATGTATCTACATTTTACTCTCAAAGATTTATAGAAAACTCACATGATCTTCCAGGTCTATAGAATTTGGCTTTATTTGTTTTTTAATTCAATTTAGAAAATTTTCTTCTTGGATATATCTTTTTAAAAAAAATTTACATCTGCCATCAAGCACCCTTCCTGTCTTAAAGAAATTCTTTATGTTGTGTTCTGATTTCTACCCTAATTATATTCCTAATTTACATACTTATTCTTTTAATTGTTTAACTCATTCTTAGTACCATTCTAGAGTTTCTTGATATTGATTCATCAATTTTATTTCAGGAGAACCCAAGGAATTTGGGTTTTGTTTTGTTTTTTTTTTTTATCATTGAAGATTTTTAGTCAACTTTATATTGCATATTTCTTTAATGCATTATTAAATTTTCGAATCTTCCTACTTATTTCTCTTTTTTTGGGTGAGTTTCTCTGTTGATTTCTCTATTTAATAACTTACCTGATTCCCTAGTTTTCTCTGTTGCATTTCTGCTTCTATCTCTTGCCTCATCCTTTATAATAAGGAATATATCCTCACTTTCTGGTCTTTCTTCCAAGCACAGGTTTTGTTCTTTCCTCTCCAGACCATCGAATTTAGTTAATTTCAGATATGTCTGTGAATTGGTAAATAGGGAAAATTGCTTTCTGTATGATTGCCTATTTGGGCTGAACCTAGGTAATAACGACCCCACCTTTATCCCACTCCTTGCCACACATATATAAACATAGATTAGTTTTGTATTGTTGAGTCTTTCCCTTCTATAGAACCCATGCATAGTCATTTATCCTTATCAAATGATTTAGGATTATGTGTGTATGTGTGTGTGTGTGTGTGTGTGTGTGTGTGTGTGTGTATGTAATATTTTTTTAAGTGAAAGTCCAACTTACTTTCATGGATGCACTTCTGAGGTATAGACCAGAAGTTGTTTGAGGTAGTAGTTATTTTAGACCTCATATCTCTTAAGTCTCAATATACTTATCTGTAAAATGAGGTAAATTTACTTCTAGTGTTCAATATATGATTCTCTGAACAAACCCTGGAACATTTAGACCAAGGTTTTGCCTTGTATGCAAGTAGATCTCATTGTCTTCTCTTTTTGTTTTGATTCTTGTAAAACTACATTTGACACTTAATTCTGGGAGGTTGTGGCCTTTAATGATTAGGCACAACAATCTTGTTCTTTAGGTTTTAGCCTTATCCCAAACCAGGATACACTAAGCACTAAAATGCAAGTACAGAACCCTTTTAGCAGAGTGTTGTGCAGAAATCTAATTTTGGGAAATAGTTTTGCCCAGCTGGGAAATTTGGCCTTCTATGACTCTAAAGCCAAGTGGAGCAGTAAGTGGAATGATTGGGAAATGAGAGGAAGCTCTGAATGAAATCTCTGGTTGAAAACAGTTTTCTCAGGAGTTTTAGCATGGTTTGTGGCTTTAGGGAAATCTGAGAAATTTTCAGTGATAATGAAAAGCACTGAGGCAGTTTTTAAGATGAGATGGAATTCAGTTTAGTTTTAATTTCATTTTTGCAATGGTGTATTAAATCTAATGGGGGGGTAAGATCTTTTTTAGATATTAATAAGTTTAAATTTTAATACTCAGACATTTCAGGAAATGAAGGATTTGCTTTCTTGATAAGCTAGGCTGGGTGAGGCTGCTCATGATCATTGTTTCTCCCAGCAGTTTGTTTTATAGATCCCAGCTAATCTCTGCTTAGCCCTTCCCAAAGACCAGCAGAGATGGAGAAATAGCTAGAAGGGGTGAGTTATTGGTGACACTTCAAATTAAGATTTGACAAAGTCTTTCAGTTTATTTCAGCAAATAAAATCAGACCAGACAGCTGCAGGTCTGCATGTCAGCAGCGATAGACAATGAAGACACAAACTACCTTACAAAAGTCTTATGTGAAGTTATGGATCTGATTTTACTGCAAATCAGATCATGGACCTTGAGCATATCATCAAGTTATTCTGGAGTATATTGGGGCCACTTTTAATTGGCTCTTTGGAATTAATTGGAAAAATTGTTAATTTTTCAGTGTGAGCAGCATTTATGTAGTACTATAGATCAGGCGTAAGTTTATTGTTTTGTTGATGGTCTGTACTTAAGAAAGTGATGGAGAAAATGTGAAGATAAAATTTAAAAGTGGGTCATGTATACATTTTCTTTCTGGAGAGCCAGTGTTTATTTACCAGTCTACTACTGATAGAATATCTCTGTTGCTAGAGGAGAGAAAGTAATGATATATATTCTCACTGGGCTCCTTTTTTTTCAGGTTTGAGTTTTGGTTTCTTTTTGGTCTATAAAGTTTCTTTTGGAAATTAAAAAGAACACTTCAAATAACGAATTCATACCAATAGCCTATTGTCAAATCCAGTTCAATAACCAAAGTCAAAACCAATGTCTGAAATCACAACGCTGGGGGAAGTAAATTTGACAGATTACAATCTTCTGAACATTTTTTTGCCACCATGTGATGCCTTTCCCAGCAAAGGATCACTTAAATGATGAAATGAGAACATCCATTCATATGCTTTGGATTTCCTTGTCTATTACTAAATGAAACTAGTACTATGTCAGTTATGATACGCTTTGTCTATGAGTCTCCATTATTACCTCATTTGTAAAATGGGATTAGTACCTGCCTCATAGAGTTGTTCTGAAGCTCAAATCAAATAACCAGGCTTCAAGCCAAGCCTAGTGAGTTTTATGAGCTAATGTGTTGTAATGTAATTTCTAATTTGTTAGAGAGAATGCTGATGCAAAGCTGTGGTCCTCAAAACTTCCTAGGCTTAATGGGAAGCCCAGGTACATATGTAAAGCATTTTGTAAAATTTAGTCTTGTATAAATTTCAATTGCTTTTTCTCATAAATATTTTTATTTGTATTTATTATTATCAGCCTATTTGGAACTGGGTTATCCATGTCACAAGGTGTTGGAATCCTTAGAAAGTGCTAATTTAGTATGGTACTTAGCAAATCCTCTAACTCACTAATGTATTTAAGTACTCATTGGAGTTCACAAGTATGGGAGATTCACAAAGTTACCTTTGTAACTTTGTGAATTCACACCTCCCTAAATCCCTCCTCGGAGGGGAGGAGTCAACTTTTGGGAGATCTCATAAGAAGCGGACAGAGGGTCCATCGGCTGTTCAGCTGAAAAGATTGAGAGGGCAACGTCTCTCAGAGGCACAACCAGATTCACTTCATCTCACACCACCATGGTGGCTGGGCTCCTGCACTTCCCCCACTGAGACCAAGGCTGGTCTGAAAGGCTCTCCAGAAAGCTGCCCAACCCCAGGCAAGGAGACAAGAGATTCATTCCATCTTCCACCTTTGTTCTGGCTGGAGGCTGAAGAAAGCAGAGGCAGAAGCAAAGGACAAAGCTGCAAGAGCTCTTAGAACCAAGGAGAGAGAGAGGCCTCCGGAAAACTAGCCGAGCCCCAAGTGAATGAGATAAGATTTTGGAAGATACAATAAAAGACTGTACTTTAATCCCAGGCTGCATTTGGGTGATTATTACTTTTAACTGAAACTAAGGCCGTCTCCAGGAAACCTCCCCAAGAAACCTGCTCCCAGGGAGAACCATTGTATTTTAAAGAAGAAAAACACTATACAACAAGGTATAGTCAAGTAGAAGGAAATCAAAAGGCAAAGCTTTCCATGGTAAAAATAAGACCAAGAGAAGAATGTTTTCCATTACATCAGATCTTGCATATTTAATAGCTTGCTGGTCAGAGAATTTAAAGTCTAGCTATCTTCATTTTACAAATAAAGAAATTCTTTACTAGGACGTTAAGTGATTCATCCGAGGTCCTACAGGTAGATTTATAACCTATTGTAAATAGGAGGACCAGGGATTGAATCTGTGTCCACTGACCTCATATGTAGTGTTCTTTCCACTAGTTCAGCTATCTCTCTGTTACAAAAGAAAGTGGATACATCATTGACAATAAAATGTAAATCGTTCAGTCTTTGATCTACTCCTGGTAGCATTTTTAAGGCTATTGGGACAAAAACAAACAAACAAGCAAATAAACCACTAATAGTGGAATTTCAGTTAAAAATGAAATGATTGTTGGAAATAAAATTAGAATATCAGGGTGAAAAAGAACATTAGAAATAACTTAAACCAATCCCTTCAATTTCCATTTGAGGAAACTGAGATCCTGACAAATTAAATGACCAACCCAAAGTCATATGGCTAATCAGCCTCAAAGTTGAAGCTCAACTTCAGATCTTCTGACTTTTGTAGTATAGTTATTTTCACTATTAATTCTTCATAAGGTTCATATACTCTTAAACAGTCTTGTCCCCGTACATTTGTGTAAGGAAGAGCCACAGTTAGCATCAATAATGGAGTTGTAGGATCACAGAGTTTATGAATGATTGTCACTGCCAGCAATGTCTGCCTTCTTGGCAATGAGAATGATCATGATGGCAACATCTGGCTTAGAAATTTATCAGGAAAGGTTTCCAGAATTATTGGTTATATCTGATTTGCTTGCTGATGAGTATCCCACCTCCCCTCAGTGATGCCCCATATAGATTCAGCTGGCTTGCAGGTATTTACAGAGAGTTGTTTTTTCTTTGATGCTTGTTGACACTCAAGTTCGTTTTATATGCAGATAAAAAGTTGGCCTTAAAGCCCAGAAGACTTGGTATCCATCTCACTCATGACATATCTTAGTTGTGTGACTCTAGCAAGTCATTTACCTTTTCAGTACTCTAGGCAAGATAATGAAGTGCAGAGAAGGCATGAATTTGTATTAATGGAGGCAAGGGAAGAAAAGAAAATAAACATTTATATAGCTCCTATTATGTACCAGGTGCTGTGCTAAGTGCTTTTATATCTCAGTCTATCTATCTATCTATGTAATATCATTAGAGGTAACTTCCTGACCTCATAGTTTTCAGATACTGATGAAATCACACAGTTCAATTTCCTGTTCCAACTGACTGCAGATTATAATCTTTGTCAACACCAATTATTTAGATGAATACCAGATAATTTTAAAGCCTAATGGCTTGCTTGTTTGAATCATAAATTGCTTGAAATAAGCCTTTTGACTTCAAAAGAACACCTTTTAATGAACAATTAAATCTTTCATATTTTTCCTATGTAGAAATTAATGCTTGCATTGTAATGTTTTGTCATATTTAAATTGTAGCTTGAACTCCTTAACTGCTGTTTAGTCTAAAAAGGCTATAGATTATTGTAATGAATTCACTTTATTATAGAAAAACTCAACACCTATAATGCAAATGAGGTCTATTCTGCATAATAATTGCATATAATGTTGATTATAAAAATTATGCTATTAATTTTGAGGTTTTATATACACTCCTGACTCTTGCTATTATTATATTATATTATCCACACTGTAGTATTTAAATAAGCTTTTTTTATTATTACTTCCATTGGGCTAAAATGGGTAGAACTTTGTCATATTTGAAATCAACCCAGCAATGAATCACCCTGCAAAAAATATGTTGATGTTTCTCTAAATAGGACAAAATATATATGTAAATATATACATATATATATATATATTTCCTTGAAAATATCATTGTGCATGTAAATTTGGAAATCCTTCAGCATTACCTGTTGGATATTTTCAAGGAAATAAAAGACCTGTTGTTTGTAGCATCTTTTTATCATGTGACCAGTTGAAAAATCTTTATAAAACTTTTCACAATCCAATTAAAGATTTCTTTCCTCTCTTACCCTAAAAATCCTCAAATCATTAAAAGAAATTTGATGGTTATTCCAATGCTCTCTGAGTTCATCTAAGAGAATTTCTCTGGTACAATTTGATTTCTATCAAGTCCTGACTTCTTAGAAAAAGCATTAAGGCTTGACTTAAAAACACATTTCTCAATTATCACTTTAGGTCTTTTGGCTTTAGATATTTTTCAGATCTACATTAATTTGCTACTTTTAACATATTATAGTGCAGAATTTTGCTAGATAGTGCAGCAAGTACAGCAGCTAGATGGCTTATCTTCATGAATTCAAATCTGACCTCAGAGACATACTAGCTGTGAGACTGGACAAGGCACTTAACCTTTATTCCCTCAGTTACTCATCTGTAAAATGTGCTGGAGAAGGAAATGACAAAGCAGTCCTGTAACTTTGCCATGAAAACCCCCATGGTATCACAAAGAGTTGGGTAGGACTGAAATGACTGAATGATAACAACAGTAAATAGAATACTGGACCTACAGTCTGGAAAATATGCATTTAAATTCTTCTTCAGACACTTACTATGTGACCCTGCCTTGGTCTCCCTGTCTATAAAATTGGCTTAATAATAGCACTTATCTCCCAAGGATGTTTTGAGGATAAAATGAGATGTTTGTAAAGTAGCTTTAAAATTTAAACATAAATAGGATGATGATAAAGTTGAAGAAGAGGATGATGATTATATGCTCTAAACTTTTGTTGGCAACAGGAGAGGACAGAGAGAATTTCTAAAGTTGTAGCTTGTAAAATTTTTTATAAAATATTTTCAGGCTGAATCCTTCTCTTAACTCCCTTATTAATAATAAACTAGATGAGTGCACTCAGTGCAGTTGAGTGGTGTTGGGCATAGAGAAGTTTTGTTATTGGTCTTCAAAAGCATAATAATCCAGTTTGATCAGAGTTAGAAATTCAGTAATCAAGCTCTGGATAAGCGATAACTGCTTTTTGTCAGGTGCTGACTGCTGCTGTTTACAATTTCATGGATGGATTTAATTCTTTAGGAGTTAACATGTTCAGTATCATCAATCTTTATCTTCCTCAGAAATTTAAAAGAGCAGTCAAAAAGCATTTATTAAGCATCTACTATATACCAGACATAATTCTAGACGTTAGAGATCTAAAGAAATTTAAAGAAAGATTTAGGAAAATACAGTCTTCATCTTCAAAGGAATTCACATTTTAATGACAAGAGGCCCCAAATAAGTGATAATATAAAACATAAAAGGAGCAGATGGATATAACCTCAATCAATCAATAAACATTAAGTACTTAGAAAATACCAGTCACTGTGCTAAGTGCTGGGGATATAAGAATAGGCAAGAGTCAGTCCCTGTCCTCAAGAAGTATAACGTCTAATGGGGAAGACAAATTACAAATAAATATATCCAAAGCAAGCAGTATAAGATAAGTAGAAAATAAATTTAAACGAATGAGGAGTTAGTTTTAAGAGGGTTTGGGAAAAGCTTCCTATAGAAGATGGGATTTTAGATGGGACTTAAAGAAAGGCAAGGATGATAATAGGAGAGATAAGGAGAGAGAGCATTCCAAACACAGGGGACTGCCAGAGAAATTACCTAGAATTCACAGACAGTGTCTTGTTCTAGGAATAACAAGAATGTCAGTGTCAATGGATCAACCTGGTAAGGAGTAAGGTGTAAGAAGAGTGGAAAAGAACTAGAGGGCTAAGGTAAAGGTTTGAAGTGGATTTTGCATGTGATCCTGGAGGAGAGGGGGAGCCACTGGAATTTATTGAGTAGAGGGGCTGATATGATTGGACCTGCCCTTTAGGAAAATCACTTTAGTGTTGGAATGAATGGTGGATTGAAGTAAGGAAAGACATAAGATGTGCAGACTCACCAGCAGGCTATTGAAATAATCCAAGTGTGAGGTGATGAGGGCCTGCAATAAAGTGGCTTCAGGAAAGGATGAAATGTGTGTGCATGATGGGAGACTATCCAGAAGATAGTTGAGTCTTGAAAGAGTCCTAGGAATCTACCGGACAGAGATGATGAGGGAAAGCACATAATTTTGTTGCTTTTCATCATGTCTGACTTTTCATATCCCATTTGGGGGTTTCCTTGGCAGAGATGCTGGAGGGGCTTGGCATTTCCTTTTCCAGCTCATTTTACAGATGAGGAACTGAGACAAAAATGGCTAAGTGATTCGCCAAAATAATACCAGATTTGATCTCCGGTTTTTCTGACTCCAGGCTCAATACGTTTATTCACTGCACCACCTGGCTGCTCTAGTTCAGGTGTGTGGGAACAGTAAATATAAATGCTCTGAGACAGTGGAGATGTAATATCAGTGTAGCTGGGTCAAGAATGGAAAATATAAGAAGGCTAGAACGATAGGAAGGAGCCTGGTTGTGATAGGTTATAAAATACCTATCAGAGAGGACTTTAATACTAGAGTTTGTGGAAATTCACGAGAGTTTAAATAGGAATGTGACATGGCCAGACCTACACTTTAGGAAAATCTCTGTCAGGTAACTGGAGGGCAGCTTAGATAAGGAAAGATCTGAGGCAAGGGGACCCATCTCAAGTCTGTTGTAATAGCTGAATGGGAAGTGATGGAGACCTGTCCTAGGGTGGTAGTGAGTCCTTGGACAAGTAACTTTTTAAAACTGTAATAGCATAAACTAAGTGCTGAGAATATAAGAAAAGGCAAGAGACAGTCCCTGCCCTCTAGGAGCATAAATTCTAATGGGGAAGATAACATAAAAACAAATATATACAAAGCAAGCAACATACAAGATACGTAGAAAATAAATTTTAAAAGAGGGGCTTTTAGAGTTCAGAGGGTTTAGGAAAAGCTTCCTGTAGAAGATGGAATTTTAGATGGGACTTTCCTCTTAAATTTAAAAATCTTCAAAATGCATTAGTGAAATAAAATTGAGTTTAACTCAACAAACCTTTATTAAAATGTCTATTGTTTATGTAGCATTGTGCTAGAAAGGGTCAGGAATTGAGCCCCTGCCATTCAACTCAAGAGAAGTCTTGAGGAAGTGCCAGCTCTCTCAAAGTTTACAAAAAATAGATTACCTATCTCAGATAGGTGATCCGCTGTCTTGCCAGTTATGGAATTGTAGTTAGGACTGATTTACTCATTTTGCTTTATTTATAGACCCTAAGACACAAAATGGAATCACTTACCACACTTTTGAAAAGAAAATGTTTGAATAACATACACAATGTTTTACTCAATATTTTGGCAGAGGGGATAAAGAGCTTGCCTCAGAAAAGGGAGGAACTTGGTTTAAGGGCCGCTTCTGATACATACTGATTATGTCAATCAATCAGTCAAAAACATTTATTAAGTGCCATGTGCCAGACATCATGCTAATGCTATGGATAAAAAAGAAGAGTTAAAAGCAGTCCTTGTCCTTAATGAGCTTATAGTCTATTGGGGAGACAAGAAATAAAGATATGGACAAAGATGCTTACATATAGGATAAAAAAGAAAATAGAAGGAAGGCACTAGAATTAAGAGGGAGTGAGAAGAATTTTTTGTAGAAGTTGGAATTTTAATTGGGACTTAAAGGAAGACATGAAAATCAGTAGGCTGAATTGCAGATGTGATGGGTGCCAAGTGTTCAGTGTACTAGGTAATTCAGACCATAAATGTCAAGGAAAGAACCCATATGAAATGGTGGAATATTACCTCATCCATGCCAATAAACTTACATAGGCAGTCATTTTCTCTTTCCTGATAGGAATGATAAAACATTAAATAATATATACAAAAATATCCACATATATGCCCACAGTTTCTTTTATCCCCAGGTTTCCTGCAGAAAGTACATTGATCACTCTGAACTCAGGAGTTCTAAGAAAAGATACAGCTTGTTTCAATTCTGAAAAAGGGTGTAGAAAATTCAATGTAGTGCCCAAATGAGATGTGATACATGTTTCTACAGTAGTAAGCCTGATACTCAGATGAAGATTTAAGTTTATCCAGACTTGGGATTTGACTCTGTCTAAAAGTTTGGGATATGGACTCAGCTTCTGGTCCAATTAAAGAATTTGGCAGAGAATACTTTTCCATTTAGGAAATTCTTGCTGGCAACAATTTCTGAAGCTTCCCATAGCAGCTGTTCATCTCTCATGGAGCAGTGACATAGGTAAGGGGAGGACCGACGTGGAAAGAAATGCTTTCTGTCTCCTTGCCTCCTGTATTCCCCACTGTTTCTGACCTTGATATCTTCATTTCAAGTTTCATACAGCATAAAGGCATCCCTCTCATCCGCTTTGTCTATTAATCCCAGACTACAGGCCTTTTCCTTTGATGACAGCCCTCCTCCTGACCCTTGTCCTTCTAACTCTATATTCTTTCTTTTCTCCTCCCTGGCAACTGAAGACCTGCACATCTGTGTAAAAGGCACAGAGCAAGAGGGATTCTATAAATGAGTGCATTAGTGATGTACAGAATAAGCTGATATATCCACAGTTTTAGGATAAAAGTTCTCTCATTAATACCTGGGATGGTGATGGGATAAAGATTGCAGGGACTTGGAGTAAGATCATTAGATCAGTGATAGGAAGTAACCAGGATAGGCTTAATTAAGAGAGAAAGTTACCTGGGGATTCAGGACATCTTAAGGACATTGTCTATAGGCTGCATCAGCCTTCAGTTTCATTTCAGCGTGGTTAACTTTCCTTTGGACACAGAAAAGAGTGGTTTGGATCGTTCCTTCTCCCACAGCTGGAAATCCTCTGTGAACCTTAATTACCTAATTTTGCCACATTTCAAACAGGCAAAGATCAGAGGAAAGCAGAGTAATTTTCTTCTTCAAACCTAGAATGCTGTGTTAAAATGGGGTGGGTATGGAGAGAGGGGATTGTCCTTATGGGTGATGGTCCAGGTAATGATACGAAGGATAGAGGATGCTGTGGATGACGCACTGCTGGTGCCAGTTGGGAGCTGGGTATTTCAGTTGATGCTTTAAGCCCTCAGCCTCCTTAACTCTCCCTATACCCCAAAATACTTCTACCATTCATCTGGGTTGCTCTGGCAACCTCTTTTTGCTAAGGTATTTTCAGCAGATAACTGATAGTGAAGCTCTTGAAACTATTCTGGAAATCTGTCCCTTCTCTTGGATATTGAGAATTGACTGGCACAGATTACTTTTACAATAGAAACCTATACTTGATTAGGACTTCCCAAGACTTTGGAATAAGAGTGAAAGGATGTGGGACTCTAAATTTGCCAGTAAAATTATTAAAGTAGTTTACCTATCTAGCAAAGGCTAATCACTATTATATGTTAGTTTTACTGAGTATTTGCATATAAGAAAACGTTTCTGTATAAACTGATAAATTTAAAAAGTATGGTGCTAGGACAGACAAGATATTTGGAACAGAAGTTCTGCCAGCCTTAGTAAATAGTTTGGGGAAATTGGACATCACCATTAGGGAAATGGCTGGTTTTGCTTCAGATGTAAATAGCTAAATTATTTGTGAAGGACCCTGGGAGGAAGTTGTATTCCTATTGAATGTGAGTGACTGGATAAAAGCAGTCATTTACCCACACCCACCCCCCACCCCATCCTTGTCTTACCTTCTTAGTTCTCGAGTCTATGAAAGAGTATCCAGAAAAGAGCTTTTTTATCAAGAAGAAAGATGGTATATTAAGTGTGTATCCCCAAAGTATTATTTGATTTATAATATAATTGAGATAAATTATGTGTTAATAGACTATAACATAAAAATACTTTATTTTACCATTATTCCTTTAAGGAATATATATGGGAATATTACAGTTGTGAATCATAGGGATTGGTATTTTGAAAGTACAATATATTTTGATTATATCCAAGGTGAAAAATCTTGAAACTTCCAGATATTTTTCAGTTGTTTATAGGCACATAGAGAGTTTTCTTGGCAAAGATACTGGAGTGGTTTACTTCTCCAGCTCATTTTACAGATGAGGAAACTGAGGCAAACAGGGTTAAGTGTCTTGCCCAGGATCATACCTCTAAGTGTGTGAAGTCCCATTTGAATTCAATTTCCTGACTCCAGGCCAGGTACTTTATAGCATCACCTAGCTGTCCTCATGTTGAAATAAAAAAAATAAAAAGTTATGTATATTAAATATTTTTTTTGAAAAAGGATATCCCATTCCTATTTTTATATTTTGATTACATATCAATCCCTGTTAGGCTGCAGATGTTCAGTATTTTACCCAGATAGTTTTTTTTCTGTTAGTTGAAAAGCCTGTCTTAAAGTATGTCACTTATTTTTAGTTTTGCACTCATAACGTATTTTGAGAAATATGTGGTCATTGTGTAATGTCTCCTTCAGAGTTATAATTCTTTCATAATATGCCATATTTAAAATAATTCTTTTGGATAGTCACTGTTTTTTTCAACCAATGTTAAAAATAGTTTTTATTTTGTTCTTTTCTAAGAAATAATTCATTGCTAAAGAGTTTTCATTTAATTTCTAGCAGCATTTTATCTAAGCTAGGGAAATTCATATGAACTTAAAATTGAGCTTAAACTTTTACAATTTACATTTTTTTACAAGTTTTACAATTACAAAACAATTAAACTTAAACTTAAGCATACAATTTAAAAAATTACTTTTTTCAGTCTCAAATGGTTATTCTGTTATATTACCAAGTCCACTTTGTTTTGGAAAACAGATGAACCTTCAAAGTGATTTATGGGATTTTCTAGAATTATTAAGGACAGTGAAGTTATGCAGTGGATGGAGCATCCAACATAGTCAGGAAGACCTGAGTTCAAATTTAGCTTCAGACACTTACTGCCATGTGACACCAAGCAATTCACTTACCCCTGTTTCCACTGGAGAAGGAAATGGCAAAATGCCCCAGTATCTTTGTCTAGAAAACCGCAAATGGGGTCATGAAGAATTGAACCACAGCTGAAACATCTGAATTATAGCAGAATTAAAATCCTTCCTCAAACACTTACTAGCTCTTTGGCCCTGGGCAAATCATATAATCACATTCAGCCTCAGTTTCTTTACCTGTTAAATGGTAGAATAACACCTTCTTTTTCATAGGATTTAGTGTGCATTAAAATTATAAACTTCACACACATATGTGTACATATATGATGTGTGTGTGTATATTATATACACACATGCTTTATGGTAGAGGCAGTTAGCACAGGGGATAGACTGCTGGAGTCGGGAAAAAATTGAATTGAAATCCAACCTGGATACTTAATATTACTTTGCATGATCTAGGCAAGTCACTTACTTTCTGTCTGCTTCAGTTTCCTTGTGAAAAATGTGGATGAGCATTAAATAAGATAATATCTGATGTGCTTCTCATACTTTAAAGTTTCATATTTATGTTATTATTGTCATTGCTATTATGTTCTGACATGAATTTGAATTTAACTGTAGTTTATTGAAACTCTTTTGGTTCTTGGTATTAAATTATGAATTCCCTCCCACAATATCTGCTAACTAAAAGAGGAAAAGAAGCTCTTCATTTTTAATAGAAACTCAGATATGAATACATTGCCTTCTAATATTGGATTCTCTTGAAAACCTGAAAAGAAAGTTCATTTTAGCATACCTTAAACAGGCTAGGTGAAGTATATGTTCTTAATCTTTTCTATATTAAAATTACAATTTTAATAAGTGAAATTATTAGAAAACAAAGGTCACACTTACCTCTATGTAGTAATACATGTGAAATAGGCCACATAAATGGTTTGTTTTGAGGAAATTTTATAATGTTCATTTATCACTTATTCTGACATTTTTTAAAAGAATTTTTTTTTGTAAAACCCTTTAAATATATTGCCTCATCTGAATCTCACAACAACCTGCAATAGGAACTATTCTTATCTCAGTTTTAGAGGTGAGGTGGTGAGATTCCTCCTAGGGTCACACAGCTATAGTAAAGGGAAATTTAATCCAAGGCTTTGCAAATATAAGCCCAACCATGCTGATATTCTCTCTTAGTGGATTAAAAAAAAAAGTTTATTCTAAATTCTTCATACTTTATTGTATCCTGACTTATATTTGTTTTGTTCTTTGGTTCTCTGCCGGTCACGTTGCTTTGTGTAACAACACTTTATATTTTCAGAAATAGCTATTAAATCATCCTTCAACTCAATCTTTTCTAGGCCAAACCATCATAGTATTTGTCTTCCCTCTTTTCGGTAAAATTTCTCTCTGTTCTGCTACTTATTTCTGTAAACAATACTTGTGAAACTACTTTTCCTTCTCAAGAGTCTCATTTCCCTGAAGTACCACAAGCTTAAGATGAATTCCAAAAATGAAATCACATTTTGTGGCCCTAGGTAAATAAAAGTAAGATTGTTGACATTGTCACCTTTTACTCTTATTGTACTTATCACTTATTAATGAATTGTTTCAGGTATGTACTTTGTATTTGCCCATCCTTGTTCAAACTATAGAGACTTTACACCAAAAGGAGAGAGGAGAAGATGTTCTATGGTCTAACTTGTTTTAAGTAAACTCAGATACATAAATTTAGATGTTCCAGTGTGATAAACATAAAAAGTAATTCTTTTAATAAATCAGAAGCCTTATATATCAGAAATGTTCAATATGGAGTTGTTGTCAAGGAGCTGCAGAGAGTTTCAAATGACTTTGAGCACAAGGACTTAGTCGTAGAAGTTAAGGTCCATATACTAAGAGATAGAAATATAAGAATCAAGAATAAAACAAGTTTTTGGAACATAGAAATACATAGTAAATAAGTCAAAAAGATGGTTGTAAAAATAAGGGTCCAAGCATCAAGGCAGCCAGACTTTTAGTTTTCTACCCCTTTCAAAAAAGCCCAGTTTCACATGTTAATTCTCATTCACATAGCTTCACTGTTGAGTCCTAACAGCTATTAGGAATGTGGTATAGAACAGAGGGAATAGGCCTTTATTAGCACTTATGTGCTAGACACTATACTAAGTACTTTATAAGTTTTATCTCATTTCATTCTCACAAAAATAAAACAAAACACTTTTTGTGGGGTAGGTACTATTATTATCCCCATTTTACAGATGAGGAAGTTGAGGCAGACAGAATTTTAATGTCTTATCCAGAATTAAACAGCTAGTAGGTGTATAAGGCTAGATTTCAACTTGACTCCAGGCTCAGTGTTCTGCCCCCTGCACCACATAGCTGCTTCTTACAGACTATCTAGCTCTTTTGACCATAGTGTGTACTCTGACAAAAGCATGAGGAGGAAAATTGTTCCACTGACTTTGGGTGTGCCGTTAGGAGAGAGGAGGAATCCTAAGAAAAATCCCTAACGTTTGGTGAAATGTCAGGAGCAGTGGGATATTCTAAAATCACTGTTGATTCCTGTTGAAGTTTTAAAATTTGAGTGTTTCACGTCAAAGCAGAGTTTTGTCAAAGGCAAAATAGGATTCACTTTATAGAAAATTTCTTTGAAGATATACCTTTTTTTGTGACATCTTTCATATATATTGAGTGACATCAACATAAAGGTTTTACCTTTGTTACTTTATTAATTTGATTAAATTTACCTTAATTTCATCAAATCTACTAAGGTTCCTGAATTTTAAGATTCTTTTTAAAAAGTTCTATGAATTTCCATGGAACTCTTTTTACAATTTTAACTAGCCTGTTATGTGAATCTTAGGATCTCAAGGTCAAAGAATCAAATGGAATTCAATCCACATCTTACTCTTTCAGCATTCCTGCCAAATAGTTTTCTTTATTTGATGACCTCCATTGAAGGGTATCCCTGGCAGTCCATTCACATTTGGACTCTTCTAATGGTTGGAACCTTTTACACAAGAGAAGCTAATCCCTCTCCCATGTTAGTAGCTTTTCAGAAACTTGAAGACAGTCTTCATGTTCCTCTGAATCGTTTCCCCCTAGGCAAAACATTCTTAGTGCCATCTTCCAGTCCACAAATCGCACAATATTGAGGCTTGACTTTCCCTGTGCCTCCCTACTTTTCTTTGGAGGATCTTCAGCTTTTAAGAGGCCTTCCATAAGATAGCACCTAGGTGTGAAAAGACACTTTGACCAGGTGTCAAAGTAAGTGCTCCAGGGTGGAGCTCAATGGAACTGTTATCTTCCTAATTAAGGCCTTTGCCTCTCTTAATTAGCCCCTTTGGCTGCCATATCTCAGTGCTTATTCCTATGGAACTTGTCAAAACCCCAAAGCTTAAGAAATTCTTCATTTATTTCCCAACAGATTCAAAGAGAAAAATGTTTTATTATGCAGGAATTTTTGTAGCCATTTTTGTTGCTATGCCTTACACACACACACACACACACACAAAATCATATTCATTTATAAGTTTATCTCTTGACACTTTGGGAATACGATGATATTTAGGTTAATTTCTGCAATTCTTACATATTTGCTAAAGTTTAAGACACTTTGTTAAATTAAGACACAAAGGAGCTATTATCAGCAACATTTTGTCTTTAAGCATATTTTTTCCTTATTATTTTCCAGCTTTAGGAAAAACGTATAAATTGAAAATCAACATTCTACAAACTTGCCTCTCGGTAGAAGAATTCTTTAACTTGGAAATATTAAATATATAGCCCCACTCTTAAGAACTCAATCCTGTTGTTCTTCCAAGGGGAAATTCCCCATGAAAACAATGTCAAGTATGCCAAAGGGAAATTCTTCTATATAAAGATCATACCTTTAATAATAATAATAGTAAAAAAAAAGATAAAAGAGCCTTGGGTCATATTCTTTGAAAATGCAAACAGAATCTATTTAAAGCCTTATTTATGGAATCTAAAGGTGCCATAGAGTACCATATCCTCCTGAGAAAATCCCTTGGCAAGGATTCATTGCAATAGACAAATGCATAAACGGTTGCTAAAGAAATGCCTTTCCATATGCCACAGTTACCTTCTTATGTACATAGGGATCTCAGATTTTAGTGGATTTAGTTTAATACCTCCCCAAGGTTATTTATTCAGATTTCTAACACATTTTTATTATGGTATTTTCTTCTCTTGGAAGTGGAATACACCTTATTCAAATGGTGAGACAGTGGAAAGGAATGTGGAGCTATAACTATAAATATTTCATTCTATATCCTGGCAAAGATCACAGGGGGCAGATGAGTAGAAGGAAACAAATATGATGTTGTTTTCAAGTGCTCAGAGGAGGTTTCTATTAAACCAGCTTGCCCAGCTTGCTTCCTGCCTTGCTTTTATGTTGTCAAGACAGATGATAAAATCCTTCTGCAAATCTTCAGTTTACCTATTAGATGAGAACAGCAGATTGCCACTTAAAGTAGAATGAAATCATGTGGAACGCTCTATTAGCACTTTAAGAATCTGATATGGAACATAGAATTATTGATATTACAAATCGCTCACCAAGAAGGGAAAACATAATTATATAAGTGCCATAGGAACTGAGATGTACTTTCAGGAATGGTGATTGCTATTAATTTATAGGTAAGGAGTTTTATACTAAGACAAATTAATTACAGAAGGAATGAGTTAGATATTTGAAGTAGACTTTTTTAAAAAGTCTGTTTAAATACCCCATTGACATTGAATGTTTGTGTTCATAATTATGATGAATAGTAATTGAATAGGTGGTCAGACCACTTCCCTTTCTTTCTGTTTTTTCATTTGTAAAATGGGATTAATAATGACTCACTTCCCTCCCTCAATCTGCTGCCCAATATCCAGACTCCTTATTTTATGTACAATGTAAATGTCTATTATTGTTGTTGCTATTGGTATTTTTTCAAATCTTATAATCTTTCTTTCTATGGATAATTCAGTTTTATGTATCTATAAATATAGGTATGAATAATACTGATGTGCAGATACATATATATATACACATATATAGACATGTGTTTATATTAGATAACATATTCTGAATGGACAGATAGATATTTATATGAAATATCTGTAGATTTCATATATATCACCATATACATTTAGGAGAGCCAGCCTGATGTAATGAATAATAGGCCTGGCTCAGAGTTGGTAGGACTGAGCTCAAGTCCTACTAATATTAGCTACTAATACAAACACATGCATGCACACATGCACACATATACATTCACCATTATAGCCTTACTCTGATGCTTAAATCATATGTTCTGAACTTTGACTCTGCAAAGACCAGGCCAACAGGAGAAAACTTTGGCATATTGTACCAAGATTAAAGAAAAAAAATTTGAGTATGGATTTGCCATTTAAAAGCCAATTTTAGGTAAACCTGGAGAGGCTCATTACTAAAAGGAAAAATATATATTTGATTCAAGATTCATAGTATTTTGAGATTTGTGATCTTTGTACATGAAGTGCTCAGTTTATGAAATCATGGATCCCTTAAACTAGCATCCAAACTCACAAATACGTATAGCTCCTGGCTCTCAAAAGCTGGAAGAGAACACTTTATATATTGTCTATCATTTCTGAGTTTAGAGAATGCTTTTACTTAACTTTCTCATTATATCTTTACAAATGCCCTCAACGATTAAGTAGGGCAGTTGTTCTATCTCTTATTTTATAGATGAAAAAATTAAGATTTAGATTAAATGAATTGTCCAAGTTTATTCACCTGGTGAGTTGCAGAGCCTGGGTGTGAATCCAAGCCTTTTGAGTCCAAATATTATTCAATTTGCACTTCACCATACTGCCACTTAAAAGAGCACTGGACTCAAAATCAGGAGAGATATGAGTTGACTTTGGCTCTGTCACTTTAACTAGTATCTTCGTCTGCAGAAAGGGGAGAATGATATATATTCTGCCTACATAAAGGAATTGTGAGTAAAGTGCTTTGAAAATATTAAACTGTTAATTTAAGTACCCATATTATTTCTGGCACACCACATAGCTAGGAAACAAAATTTGTGCCCATTTGTGAGGATAGAATGTATGTCTCTGTAAGTGAAAGAGTTTAGAAATATAATATCTACATAGGTAGTACATGAATTTAGGTTATAAATCAGCTAACTCACAGAAGCCAAAACTTTTTTTGACAGTATTCACAGCTATTCTGCCAAAGTGACTCATAATCAGACATTCTAACCTCAGTTATAATAGCAAACTTATCTGCAAATTTGAGATTGTCACAATCTTAAAAACAAATCAAACACCTCACAGTCTGTCAGACATTCAGATATCTGTTTTAATTATCCCTAATGATGTGACATTTTTATCCATTTATCTTCCCAAAATTTTTCTTGGTTTTTTTTTTTACAAGGAAGAAATAGTCCTTTCAATGATCAGTTTTAACAAAGCTCATTAGGAAAAAAACATATTGCCTACTATGATATTTGGCTTTTGTGGGGGGTAATGCAACATAAGTAAGAATTAAAGTAATTACCAATTCATATAAGGCAGACTAAGAGCAAAAATATTGGTTAGTTGTAAGGACAGTTAATGTGATGATTACAATAAAGTATAAAAATAAATAGGAGAAAATTAAATCACTTCTTCAGGATGAAGGTGAAACGTTGATTAAAATATCTTGAATTATCTTACTCTTAATTGCTAGTTAATTTTAGAACCTGCTTAATTTTTAAATTGCATTCACTTCTGACTTGATTTATACCTTGAAATGTACGAGGAAACTATAAAAGGAAACTATATACATTTTCATTCATTTGTCATTCAGCTGAAAGTTAAGGAAAAAACTTCTCATTTTCTATACTTGCTAAATATATTAGCATTACCTTTTGAAAGAGGAACTGATCATATTTATAATATTTTAAAACATGTCTTGTTTTTGATCAAGCAATTTGCGGTAAACTCATATTTTTCATTGACTGCAGATAAATAAATAAATCTGCTTTGAAAGCCAGTCTTTTTAAAAAGTGTGAAATAGTGAAGGAGGTAAAATGGAAAATCTATTTGTACTCCTATGAGCCCTTTATACATTTTAAAAATCCATTGTGACCTCATGAATTTAAGTGAGATTATTCTATTGTATTTAATTTAAAAGACTAGAATATTTATGGAAGAAAAAAAAAGAGTCAACTAAAAAAGAAGTTAATCACTACCTAGTCTCCTTTATTCCAATCACCATGCCTATCTGATGATTTATCAAAATAGAGGGGGAAAACATATTTAGTTACAACTTAATGGTACCTAAAGAAAAGGGCTAAGCCATATTTTGGGGGATAATTTAAGAAGAGTCATGTCTAGAATAGCTTAGACAGCTCCTTGGCAAATAATTTAACTTCTACCTTGGTTTCTTCAACTGTAAAATGGGGATAATAGTAATAACTCAACTGTAAAATTGGAATAATAGTTATTTATACCTACTTCCCAGGGTCCTTGTGAGGATCAGATGAAATACTATTTAAAAATACTTAGCACAGTTCCTGCCTCAAAGTAGATAATAAATTATCTTTTACTTCCTCCTCCTCTCTTCATTTCCCTCTTCCTCTTCTTGACCTCTCTTTCTTCCAATCTCTCTCTCTCTCTCTCTCTCTCTCTCTCTCTCTCTTTTTCTCTTTCTCTCTCTCTCCTCTTAGTTTCTGTTTCTTTATTTTAGTTTTCCTTTCTTTTTCTTTTTTCTCCCTTCCCCTTTTTTCTTTCCCTCTTCTTCCTTTTTTCTCTTTCTCTCTTTTTCTTTCTTCCTCTTCCTTTTTTTCTCTTCCCTTTTCTCTCCTTAGCAACTCCCACCCACATTCCTTCCTCCCTCCCTTCTTATCTTTCTCCCGTTCTCTCTCATTTTCTCTTGTCCCTTCCCTTCCCTGCCCTTCTTTCCCTCCCCTTCACTTTCTCTTCCCCTTTCCCTTTCCCTTCCCCTATTCCCTTTCCTTTTCCCTTCCCTATCCCCGTTCCACTTTTTTCTCTTCCCTATAACCGTTCCACTTTTCTTTCTTTTCCTTTACTTTTTTCCTTTCCTTTCTTTTCTTTTCCTTTTCTTTTTCATTTCCTTTCCTCTCTCCTTTTTCCTTTCCTTTTTTCTCTCTTTTATTCCTTCCTCTTTCCTTCCTTCCCTTCTCCCTTCTTTCATTTGAATTCTGTGTGAAGCCTCAGTTTTCTTCGCTATAAAATGATGATCCTGAAATATATGACTGCTGAAGGTCCTTTGGGCTCCAGCTCTGTAATTCTATGAATTTATGAACATCTGTTAATGTTGATTATGTTAAAGCAAGATCACTTAATCTGTCCATGAAACTCAAACTTCAGCTAGATTGAGGTAGACTAAGGATCTTCAGTGCCCTAGGTCTTAAATGAGGAATATAAAAGCTAAAATTAGCTTTCTTTATTGTCTAATAACTTTTGTCAAGATTTCAAGAGTCAAATTAATAGCTGTGAGAACCAGAGCAGTATAATATAAATTAAAATAATCCAGAAAGCATTTATGAAATATTTTAATGCATACAGTATTGTTCCAGGGACTATAGATTCAAAGACAAATAAATGAGACAATTCCTGCCTTCAAAGAGCTCATCTTCTTTCTGGGGATCAGCATGGCTTGTGATTTTCTCAAATAGCTTTCCCTCACTAATATAAAACGAAGTATAGAAAAAGTGGAGAACAATGGTTTATACCTAAATCTGGGATTAACAAAGTAGAATGGTAGAAAATGAATGGGATGAGATATTGGTAAGCAGTACACTGAAGAAACTATTTGAGACAAATTGAGTAGAAAGAAAATTGATGGCTGGAAGGGCAGTGTGGAGATATAATTCCTTGATGTAATTATGGCCAAACCCACTGAGCTTCCTATTCACCTTATGGTCATGAGATGGGTATCAATTAATCAGTCAATATTTATTAAATGTCCACTTGGCAACTAGGTGGGACAGTGAACCTCAAGTCAAAAAGTTGTTGCTGTTGTTATTTAGTCATTTCAGTCATGTATGGCTCTCTGACACCATTTTTTTTTCTTTTTTTTTTTTTTTTTTGGCAAAGATACTGAAGTGATTGGCCATTCATTTCCTTCTTCAGCTCATTTTATAGATGCAGAACTGTATTAAGTGAGTTACACAGGGTCACATATCTAGTAAATGTCTGATGTCAGATGGAACTGACAAGAATGAGTCTTTCTGATTTGAAGCCCACTGCTTTATCACTTGAACCATCTAGGGTTCAGATGTAAAGCTGTGTGATTCTGCTAAGTCACTTAATCCTTCTTACATATGTCAAATCACTCTAGTATCTTTGCTAAGAAAATTCCATGGATTGTTGGTCCTTGGGATGATAAAGAGTAGGATAAAACCAAACAACTGAACACCAAAACACGCACGCGCGTGCACACACACACACCCCTACCAGATACTGTGCCAAATACTGGATATCATTCTCTATCCATTTTTTTTTGTTTTGTTTTGTTTTCTTGACTGTGAATCCTTAGATCAATTTTTTGAGTGATCAGTGATTTCATTAAAGTTCTTAATATAGGGGCTTTGATCTAATCAGCATGGCATTCACTCTAAATGCCTGAGGACTTAGAACAAAATATCCTCCCTAGTAGTGTCAAATACCTTTGATAAACATGTTTCTCTCATTTTAGCTTTGATTAACATTCATAATCTAGGGCTCTGGGCTATTCATCTGTTATCAGTTGCTTTATACCTAGATCACATTTTATTTTTTATTTTTTTTTATTTATTTTTTATTATCACTGATCCAATATTTACTAGATTATATCCTTTATGCCATTACTTATATATAAATCATCATTGGGAATATGCTACAACTTACTTGAACATGTTATGCTCTCCATTGTCTTTTGGGTTACTGACTCTAGAAATTTTAATGCTTAATGCTTCCTAGGCAATATAGCACAATTTGAAGAAGTCTGATTTTTTAAAAAATGCTACTATGTATTGAGTACCATAATAAGTACTTTTAATCAATATTATTAGATTGTAAGCTCCCTGAGTACTTAGGTCAGTGCCTGCTTCATAATAGACACTTGATAGATGTTTATTTATATCATCTCATTTGATCACTACCAATAATCCTGCAAGGTGGAGGTAGATAATAAGAACAATAACCCTGCTGTTACTATCCTTATTTTATAGGTAAGAAAATTGAGATAGACAGAAATAAGTGGCTTTCTTAAGTTTCTAATAAATATCTGAGATCAGATTTGAGCTTGCCATTTAACCGTTCCAGACCCAAGCACTCTATCTGCAACATCTAGGTGCTAACTAGCTAGAGATAGATGGTATCCTAGTGTTTTGCATTTCCTAGATAGACTTAAGAGATTTTCCCAGGTTGAGCAAAATGTGGGTGCATATTTTTGGGGTGCATTAATTTTGGGGAAAGATACTGCAGTACAAGGAATGTGTTCCTTTTTTATCTATTTGTCTTCAAAATAGAATAAAACCTGATTTTGTTGTGGGGAAATAAGAGTGGAAAGAATAGCAAGGAGAGCACATTTTTTTACTTTCTTAGCCTTCATAAATTTGGTATAATTAAACCTGGTTTAAAACTAAAAGCTTTTATAAGAACCTCAAATAACATTTTGCTGCTACAGACTGGTAATTCAAAAGATCTCTGATTTCCTCACTTTAAAGATGATTTCCTCCTTTTAAGGACTTTCTTCAGGGGCACAGAGGACTCTTGGATTTGCAATCAGGAAGGTGTAAGTTCATTCATGCTTTAGACATTTATTAGCTGTATGACACTGGACAAGTCTCTGAGCCTCAATTTCTTCATTTGTAAAAATGGGGATAATAATAATACCTATTTCACAGGATCAAATAAGATTATACAAATTTGTATATATTTGCAAACTCTAAAGCAGTATGTAAATACCAGCAATGACTGGCACATAATAAATAATAAATCCTGGTTGACTCACTGATAACTCTTCAACAATTTCTTACATATATTTCTCTTTTTTGAATAACATTTTCCCAATTATATGTAAAAACAAATTTTTATATTAAAAATTAGTTATAAATTCAGTAAAAAAAAATTTCTAAAGTAAACAAAATAAATGAATCTCCCTGGTGATTAAGTTAACATGGTGATGAGCCTCTCCAAAGTTAGCTCTAGCAGAGATAGCAGACATATATTACTGTACTCAAAAACTTTTGAGTTTGGTAGGGTCTGGCAAGGCCTTTGAGAATTTAGGCTTAGGCCCATAGCATGATAATGTAGATCAATATTGCATTTAAATCAAGATTCCACTGCATTCCTGCTTTTATTGAAGTGGATATGTACCCTTCTGCATTTTGGAAATCAAATCTATCCACACATACCTGTCCTATGTAAATCTTAAATGAGGGAATAGGCCCAGAGTGGGAAGGGTAGGACTTGACCCCAAGTCCTCTCTTTAAAAATCCATCAGTCTTTCCACTACATAATGTTGTATGTGTCTGTGTGATTATATTGATACCAGTGGTTGAGAGTCAGTCAATGAAGGCTATGATAGTATGACATTTTAATGTATAACAATTGAAAAAGTAGGCAAGAAAATGAAATAGTATTAAGAATATCAGGGAAATGCATCAAAAGAAAATAAAAAAGATGTTTTGATCACATAAGAACAAGGGGATACTTTTTTTGTTGGTCACTTTCAATTGTATCCAACTCTTTGCAACCCAACTGGGGTTGATTGCAAAGAGTTGGATACATTGAAAGTGACCAACCCATTTGGGTGGTTTTTGTTTTTGTTTTTATTGTTGTGTTTTTGGTAATGATACCGGAGGAGTCTGCTATTTTCTTTTCCAGCTCATTTTACAAATAAGGAAACTGAAAATAAGGTGATACAGCTAGTAAGTGTCTGGGACTTGATTTGATCTTAGGAAGATGATTCTTCCTGATTCCAGACTTGGAACTTTATCTTTTTTTTTTTTTTTTTTGTCATTTAAAAGTTTTATTTGGTTCATAGTTAGAATATAAGGCAACGAATAGCATCTATTGGATCACAGAGAAAGAGAACTCTACATGAAGGACTTGAATACTGATTAGGAAACATTTCCTTTAGGTAATTGTAAAACACAGAAAGCTCATAGGCATACTGGGTTCCTAATGGTTCAGTCACTACTATTGGGGTCAGTTTGTCATATTTCAAGCAAGGAACTTTTCTTTTCTTTTTTTTTTATTTAATAGCCTTTTATTTACAGGTTATATGCATGGATAACTTTACAGCGTTAACAATTGCCAAACCTCTTGTTCCAATTTTTCACCTCTTACCCCCCATCCCCTCCCCCAGATGGCAGGATGACCAGTAGGTGTTAAATACATTAAAATATAAATTAGATACACAATAAGTATACCTGACCAAAACGTTATTTTGCTGTATAAAAAGAATCAGACTCTGAAATATTGTACAATTAGCTTGTGAAGGAAATCAAAAATGCAGGTGGGCATAAATATAGGGATTGGGAATTTAATGTAATGGTTTTTAGTCATCACCCAGAGTTCTTTCTCTGGGCATAGCTGGTTCAGTTCATTACTGCTCCATTGGAAATGATTTGGTTGATGATCTTGCTGAGGATGGCCTGGTCCATCAGAACTGATCATCATATAGTATTGTTGTTGAAGTATATAATGATCTCCTGGTCCTGCTCATTTCACTCAGCATCAGTTCGTGTCTCTCCAGGCCTTTCTGAAATCATCCTGTTGTTCATTTCTTACAGAACAGTAATATTCCATAATATTCATATACCACAATTTATTCAGCCATTCTCCAACTGATGGACATCCATTCAGTTCCTGGAACTTTATCTACCTAGCTGCCAGGAAAAACTACGGGCTGCCTTTTAATAAGAATCAGACCTCGTTCTTTCAGCAGACCTTTCTCCAACCACAAATACTCAGCCTGGACCCATTCCTGGGAGGTTAGCGTGCATCTACCCTTTCATACTCTTTTCATCCCAGTGATTCAGACCCTCACACTGCTGAATCTCATCCCCCACCCCTTATTTCTGTCTTTCTATGACAGAACCAGGATTTCCTATTTCCTTGCAACAGAGATCAGTTCCCCTAAAGGGCAACAAAACTATTCCTCGACCTGATTGGCTCCTGCTTCCCTTGGTACGATCTTCTGGACACCTAAAACCAAAAACGACACCTACACAGGAGGTGTTGGGGGCTTGATGGATTTCTGAAGACCACACACTTCCCTCCTGAAGTGGAGACATGAGCAATATATTTATAAAAATGAAGGCCATTGTGTCCTTGTTTACATATCTTTGTTGTACAAGATAGTATTTCTTTTTGCAAACTGTTCAATGATTTATGGATGCCTCTTTTTTTTTCAACATTGGACCTGAACTGATAAGGTACAAATTTTAAACCCCACTCCCAGTCCCACCAATGGCCTTCTTGCCAAATAAGTCTCATTACAGAGGATTTGATACTTTTCCAGAAGATTGCCCTGCTATCATCTCTGCTTTCTATTATTTAATCTTTTTACATTCTGACTCCATTGCCCACAGACACATCCATGTGTCTACCATTCTTGAAAGACTGTCAGCTGATCTGATCATCCCTGCTAGGAAAGATCCTTTCTCTTTCCTTTGATTCTTGGCTAAACTTGAGAAAGTTATCTACACTAATTACTTCCATTTTCTGTCCTTTCATGTGCTTCCAATTCTTTCTAAAGTTTCCAAAGATCTCTTAAATGTAACATCTAATGGCCTTTCCTCTATTCTCATTGACCTCCCTGCAGCCTTTAATAACACACAAAGTTAACGTTTGTACAACATTTATTATGTGCCAGACATTGTGCTAAATATTTTATAATTATTACCTCATTTGATCTTCATAACAATTCTGGGAGGTAGAAGTTGTTATATCCCCATTTTACAGATGAGGAAACTGAGGCAAGTAAGTGTCTGAGATTGAATTTGAATTTGGATCCTCCTGACACACTTTATTCACAGCACCACCTAACTGCTTTTCCCCTTTGTCACTGCTGGTCATTTTCTTCTACTGAACACATTCTTCTTTCTGTGTTCTTGATGCTGCTCTTTCCTTATTCCCATCCTACCTATTTAAATTACTTTTTTTCAATCTCCTTGCTATATCTTCAATCTAAATCACTCCTACAAACTGTTGTTTTCCCCCAGGGCTCTCTCAGGACCTCTTCTCCTTCCATAAGAGGGATTCTGATATATTCCTTTTTTGTGCTGCAAACTGCTTTGTCAAGCAATCTATATCTTCATTTCCAACCACATGAATAGGATAATATTCTATTTTAATATCAAATTAATATTCAATATTAATAACAGGGACCAAATCATCAAGAAAAGGTTAATTTATTCTTGATAGACACAGCTGTACCCTCTTTAAAATGCCATCCAAACAGTTAAAATGTTTAAAGTATTAAGGTTCCCATTTCTAGAATACTCTATTTTCCAAAATGTCTCTCTCCCCCATAATTCATGGTGAGAGAATTCACAGTGTTAAACTTTAAGGATGCTGGCATAGGGTTTTATTTTGTTTTTAAAGAAAGCCTGTGTAAGATATTGATATTTATAAATATATATATATATTACATAATTCATTTATAAATGAATTTTAATTTTGCAAGTTTAACAAAATAGAGAATATTCTCTATTTTCTAATAAAAAACTAAGGCTTAGTTTAAATTTCTTATATACTCTGGTGAACAGGAAATATAAAAAAAGAGGCATCTTGAGCAATTGCTCAAGATCCAGATTTGAAGCCAGCAAGACCTGGATTTAAGTACTGCTTCTGATAAATACTGTGTAATCCCTAGTAAGTTACTTAACTTCTCAGTGGTCTAGGCAACTCTCTTAGACTCTAAATTGCAGAGAAGGTTGCTGATCTTGGCAAGGATCAAGGGAATTTTCTTCTGGGGAATCCCTATGCCAAAGGCTCAATCTCTATTATTCTCTTACTCATTATGGATATCAATGTGTAGAGGAAAAATAATTGAGTAATGTAGAGTCCTTGGGTCAATAGGAGAGTCAATAAGATCTCAGGTATCTATTAGGTATCATCTCTTGGATGAGGGAATTTAAGCTATGAAAATTTAAAATTAAAAAAAGTAAGCCCTCTACTAGAACTCCCTAGAAATTTTGCATTTTTTTCCTTTTTTGAATATGAATTGAGAGAAGGTGATCCAGAATCCTTACCTGATGTTTTTTTCCAGAATGTTGAAGACATTCAGATCTATACCTGTTCCCTCTGCTATTATAGACTCTTATAAAATTATTTGTGTATCTTAAAAAAGTTTGGTATAACAATTTCTCTTGAATACTGCCTGTCACCCTTTTCTAATATCTTATCTGCACTTTATTTTAAACAAGTGCTTTCAGTTCATTTAGAAACTTGATATATAAAAAAATCACAAAAACATAGATTGAGTAAATTAATGCCCTTTCTTTTCTTGATATCTATAGAGTGATGGTTGTTATAGTCATAGAAAGTAAAAGTTACAGTCCAAAACACTTATCAGAGACAGCTGGCTAGTGAAATGGAGTGCTGGACCCAGAGTAATGAAGACCTGAGTTTAAATTCTAGCTCAGTCACTTACTAGTTGTTAGTCCCTGGACTGTAAAATAAAGATAATAATAGCCTTTACTTACCAGGATTATTATCAGTATAAAGTGAGATTATAATTCCAAACTGCCTTGCAGACTTTTAAGTACTATATAAATGTTAGTTATCATCATTATAATAGTAAGATACCCTAGGGATTAGCAAGTATCCTACAGTGCCTGATACATTTGTTATGGTTGTTGTTCAGTTGTTTCAATTGTGTCCAACTCTTCTTGATGCCATGTGGGTCTTCTTGGCAAAGATATCTGAGTGATTTGGCATTTTCTTCTCCAGCTCGTTTTACAGATGAGGAACTTTGGGGAAACAGGGTTACATGACTTGTCCAGAGTTACACTTATTAAGTGTCTGAGGCCAGGGATGAGTCTTCCTGATTCCAAATCTGGCCTTCTATCCACTGTACCAACTGTTTGTCTTCCTCACAACAAGTGCTTGATAAATGCTTGTTCATTGATTTGTTCAGCAGAAAGCAACTTGGAGAAATACAAAGGACTCAGAGCTTAGTTTACCTGGATGTTTATGATGTTGGGATGAAAGTAAGGATCAGAAATGTCATCTGGGAATAGGGAAAAGGAGAAATTAAAATAAGGGAAGTAATTCTTAGGACACAAGTGTGTCTGATCTCCATGGATGGGGGGCAGTGAATTGAAAACTTACTTGTAATTAGCAAATGTCTGTTGAGGAAATGGCTTATACTAGCTAATTTAGCAATAGCAGTCCCTTTTAAATAAAGAAACTGCAGGGGGAAAAAAGCTGTTTCAGAATCTATATGCTTGATACTCTTACTGAAGAGTCCCTAGATTATGCTTCTAATAATTGAAACTTTTAAGGAAACTTCACATACAGTCCTCCTTAATGCATACTCCCATGGCCACATACAGAACTTTGATAAGGTACTTATGGTACTAGATTCTGTACTATTCTATTCTACTATTCTAGATACTGGAGACACCAAGAAGGGCAACAGACAGTTCCTTTTCTTAAAAGGCTCACAATCTAAAGGAAAAGATAATATGCAGACCACTACATGTACATAAAATAAATTCAGGATAAATTGGAGATAATTAATGAAGGGAGAGCATTAGAATTAAGGGGATTCAGGAAAGACTACTCATACAAGATAGACTTTAGCTGGGACTTGAAGGAAGTAATTACAGGCATAGGGAATAACCAATGAAAATTCAGTATAGAGATGGAGTGTCTTGGCCAATGTGGCTAAAATGATGAATCTCAAGTTTCATGTGAGCTGCTTTTTTGATTGATATGACCAGTTCCTTGATGTGTTCCATCTGATGAGAGTGTAAAATGAATGTCACTGGGGCTAGTGACAATAGTAAAGTCTTTTTTTTAAAGCTCATCTTTATACCACATTGTTCATCTCATGGCAAAGAAAGGATAGAAAACAATATTCTCAGCTTTCTAATGACATCAAGATACTATGAAATTTTAAGCCTTACCATCATATTCTTCCCTTCCTGCCCCAAGAGATTATTAAGGTTAACAATTGCTGAGGAAACAGGTTTTTCATTCACAAATCATAAAAATATTAACTAAAACATGGAAGAATTGCATTGCATAAAGGTGACATGGTGGGGACATGGGAAAATGGAGGGAAAGAAAGTTTCTCCATTCAAATAGTACTGATCTTTGAAGTGTTGAAGAAATCATGGAATGACAAGGCAGAAATTTCAATTAGCCTGAAATCAATAGAACATTGTTCCCATAAGTCATTGGCAGAGATTTGGAAATATTTCCATTATATTAAACATTTTTATTGCAATAGCATGCATTCTAACAGGTTTCCATATGTGAGAAAATAATATACCCACACAGAAAACTCAATAATTGTAATAAAAAGTGTGAGCAACAGAATTCCTTAACATCAGTCAGCACTTTATTAAACTCCTACTCTTGTGAAACTAACAAAATAATTTCATGACCTAACTCTGTCTTTGGGGGAACTAGTATATAGAACTGGAGAGGTTAGGGAGACAATCATTATACCAAAAAGCAATAGAAGACTGTGTACATTAAAATTTAAAAGTTTTGTGGATTTTAAATAATACAAGAGTTGAAATATGAATCAATGAGGGCTGAGGTCATAAAAGAAGACTTTATGGAAGAAATCATTGAAATACGGGCAGGACTTGGTTAGATGGTAGAAGAAGGAAGAGGTTATTCCAGGCAGTGAAAAGAGTATATTAAAAACTAGTACCGTGGGAACTTTGATATATGGGAAAGAGCATGAAACTTAGAGTCAAAAGACTAGGATTCTAGTACTGCCCTCACTAATAGCTAGATGACCTTGCACAAGTCAGTTCCCTCATACTTCATTTTAGTTTCTTTGTCTACAACATAAACAAGTTGGGCAAGATAATTTATAATGTCTCTAAAATCCAATGACCCTTTGATCAGGGCAGTAAGGAGACTTGCAGTCAGTGATAAATATGATTTGTTGAATATTAATAAGTCAGAGAGAGTGCTCTTATACCACTTATGTCAGTACTGACTAAAAGGAACTTTTAATATTTCTAGATATTATGGGGACTTTTGGAGGGAAGGCCATTTAATTAGTTGAGTCAGGATAGTTCATTTAATATGGAGGAAGGAATTATAAGTACCATAGCTATTGTTAATTGGCACTGACAAGATAATTGAGTACTTATTATCAATGTTATTTACTGTATGTATGTGCATATTGTATGTGTATATATATATTATTTAGATGCAAAGATTTTGATATTTATCTTTAAAAATGTATACACATACTAAAAACAACACTGATTATAAGCCACATTAATGGTTTTTATATTAAGAGATTTGAAAGGAAAACATGAGTTAAGTTTAGTCCAATATAATAAGGATTGATTTAAAAAAAATAATTGTAATGCCTCTTCTACCAACTACAGAAATAAAGGGTTTCTTACCTTCCAAGCAGAATAAGAAGTACCCTTCTCCAAGACCATTCTGATTGGGGCAGACCCAGAGGACTGAGAAAATGGGGCTTTCTTGATACTGTGCCAATCCATTTAATAATTGCTCCTTCCTTCAACAAGTCAGTGCAATGAAGAGAAGGGGAAGTTCAGGTTTATAATTTTATTTATAAGCATCATAGACCTTTCTCCCTCCCTAGATGCAGATGGGGAGAGCCGTGGAAAGCTGGAGCAATATCCAACCCTTAGAATTAGCTGGGACTATGTCTGTTCAGAAATTATTTTTCAAAATTTATCTCAATATCAGTTCCTTACATTCCCACTATTTGGATTATTTTTTTTGTTTTATGTCCTTCAGAAGATGAAGGGGATTTGTGTCTTCAGGAACACACATAGCAAGGTTGTGTTGAGGATGAATTAAGACCTCTTTGAGATTCTTATAGACAACACTGAACTGAAGACATCACACAAGGTATGTTTATAGTAATTTTTAATAGATAAACCAAGGAAGGGAAGAAAGTCTGAAATTTAAATTAAGATTTTATCAAATGTTCCTACTCATTTAAGAAATGACGTCTATCAAGACCAAACAAAAGTCTTTAACAAAAGACTTCAACATCTGAATAATAAATGATAATAAATGTTTTCTATCCATGTTCAATTTATGCAAATGGAACTCAGGGGAAAAAAAGCAATTCTCCAAATGATGCGTGCAGTCAGCTTCCTCTGTTTATCACCCAGGACACCCAAGAACATGCCTTAATAAATTTAAAGATGCCCTTGGCAATTGAGAAATGTTTTCATACAAAAAAGGATATTCTGTCCCCCAGGTCTCTTTAATGGAAAGTTGCAGACCACTTAAAATGCCATAGGAGACTCTATTTCTTATTGTTTCATAGGGAATGTACCTTCTAGCTATTTTAAGTGTCCTGTGACTCTCATAAGCTATTTCATTAGCATTATTGATAGATGTAGGAAATCAGTTTTATATAGATCACAAAGTTGATCTGTTATGGTCTCCTTTCCCCTTCCAAGTAAGCAATATTGTGCTTTTAAGAATCTGTGACTTCCTCAGAGAGAGCAATGCCCTTTCCTAATATAGTTTAGTACCTAATTGCTGCTGCTTAGTGGATTGGGATGATGGCCTACTTCAGCAACCAACCTGCTGGTAATTAGCTTTCTTCGACTTAACTGTGTTCAAATGAGATGATGCAAGTATTTTGAGAGAAGTCAGAAATAATACATTTTGCCAATTCAGAGACTGAGATTTGAGTGAGGATTTTATCAAGTTCTCTTGCTAATCTAACAAACAGGTTTAAGACCAAACAAAAGTCTTAAGTAAAAATTCTGAATATTTAGCAATAATTATAATAAAGCTCTCTCCCATATTTTATATAATTTTAAAATATAAGATGAATAAATGTTTTTCATATGTAAATGATATATGTGTATATGTTTTCTGAATATATGTGTGTTTGTGTATTTACCTATCTATTTATAATGTGCAACTGAATAGGCTTATAGAGAACCTATTTATAAAGAAGCTACTATCATTTGTGGCAAGTTCTATATGATGTGTCTTGAAGTGAGACAAAATAGCCATTTAAAGTGCCTTCTTGTCCCATCTTTCTCCAAAGGAGGTGAATTTCTGCTAGTAGGGAGAAGAACTTGGGGGCAGAGGCTTAGCACCCTGGTTTCCTCAGAGAGAGGGAATACTGAATTATAATTTTATCTATATGTTCCTTTAAATGTTATTATTTTAGAGGATATGATCAGGTTCAATTTAACTTGTGATCTTGGTGTCATCACTGGAGGAAAGAAGGACTCTATAATTTCTATAAACTAAAGCTTGACTCCTTTTCTACCAAATACACATGACAATAGCAAAAAAGCCCATATACCCAAAACAGCAAAATAGAAATCAGAAAAAGTATATATAGATGGATATATATATGGATATATAACTTATATAGATGGAGATACATATATGTGTGTGTGTATGTATGGATATATAATAGACAATACAGAAGTGATCTCTCATTAGGAGTAAGATAACTTAG
This sequence comes from Sarcophilus harrisii, assembly GCF_902635505.1. NCBI lineage: Eukaryota > Metazoa > Chordata > Mammalia > Dasyuromorphia > Dasyuridae > Sarcophilus > Sarcophilus harrisii. The sequence continues at coordinate 162,529,218 of NC_045427.1, forward strand.
CTTAACAAAAAAGAAGTTCTCGTTCTCATGCGAGGGAAGTTTTCTTAAGTTTCTAAAATAGCAATCTGGGAATGGGCACATGACAGACACTAGAAGCATATGCCTTCCCAGAATCTTTTTCTTTAGCAATCCAAAGTGGGATTGGTCTCATTTATCTTCCCTCTTGAAACTGGAAGCCAGGAGTGTCCAAAGCACTCAAAGCTTGAAGATTCTCAAAGACTGAAGAAGGCCGAGTTCTTCTTCCCTTAACAACTCTGTTCCACCCTTCACATGGGGCAGAACACTTATGTTTATCAGAAAAGACAGTCTTTTACTAATGGGATTTGGGACCAGGGAGATAGAGATAAGATAGATAGATAGATAGACAGATAAATAATGATTTATATCAAAATATATCATTCAGTCAATCAAGATCTGTTGAGTATTTGTTAAGTATTTATTGTGTGCTAGGCACTCAGCTGCTAAGAGGACAAGTACAAAGAATAAATTAATCCCTACTCACAATTAAACTTATAATCTAATTGGAGAAAACAGAGGTGTATGTATATGAAATATATCTTTGTAATATATATATTTACATATGCATAAAAATGTACAAACATAAATATATATATGAAAAAAATATATATATATATGCCTTCCTGGCTTGATATGGCATTGGTAGGACCTGCTAGAGTTTATCATGTCATGTTATTATGTCAGGCCAACTGACATGGTTTTTAAGAACTCATGACTACTTCTCTCTTCACCATCATGAAGCATTCACTGGAGGATGGTGCTAGTGGAAGGCGTAAGAATATGTTTACAATTGTTTAGTCTTTGCATCAATAAGCCATGAAACTGACTATTAAAAGGTTTATTTGATTAATTTCCAGTTGATTATGTTCCACCTTAGTGTTAATTTCCACCTAAGAGACTTTTCAAAGGTGTATGAGATAGATTAAAACAAGCAATGGGATGTGCAGAAGTATTTTTCTCTGTTGTTGGAGGCACTAAAGAGCAGTGACAGAGAACAATCAGGTCACATGATATCTTTTTTAAAGCTATATTTCAATTCTCAGAGATACCATTTTTTTCTATTCAATCTCTGTGTGGGTGACAGCTAAGCATCTGTTAAAGCATGAGGATCACTAAATAGATTCTTTGAATAAGCATCTAAGCAGGTTGTGTTTAGAAAATTCTTTCCAAAATTTTAATTGTCCTTTCAAGCAAGATATAAATTGGGTGGTGTAAAATATGTTTAGTTGATCATTTCTTTTGTCCTTGGGAGGATGCTAGGATTTCAGAGGCAAAAGATAGAATGCCTTACCTTGCTTCCTCATTTCTAGATCTTCTTCTCGGGCTTGTCACAGTCTTTCCAGCATTGTACTTTTATCAAACTATAGCACACAGCATTGGGGCTGATGTTTGTGATATTTTGATGTTTGTGATGTTTGAAACATCAGTAACCAGTAAGGTGGTTACTTGATTTGCACAAAGAATCACAATCTTAAAATCACAATAGATTTTAGAGACTGCTTAGTCAAACCTTGACTGAAATAAGAGTACCATCTTAGATTTAGAGATAGAAGGGGCTTCCAAGGTTATTCTAACCCCTTCATTTTATAGACGAGGTAACATCAACATTGTTTTTGACAAGTGTCCATCCATCCATACTTGTTGGAAGATTTCTAAGAAAAGAGAACTCTGCTTCTGGTGGTAGATCATCTGTTTTTAGATATCTGTATCAAAGTCAGTCTTAAATGTGTTCTTTCTTTACAATTCTTCCTCTCACTACCCCACTCCAATTGCTCCTAGTTTTGTCGTCTATTATCAAGAAAAATTATTCTGGTCTTTCTTCTGCATAATAGCCTTTAATATATACAGCTATCATATCCACATTATGTCATTCCCTACTTTAAATATCTTCAATGACATCTTTATGTTTTGAGCTCAGGCCCCTCACTAACCTGTTTCCCTTCCTCGGTATAGTTTTCATTTTGGCCTTTCTAGGTTTCTAGTTACTACTTGTGTTCCAGAACTTAGTATTGTGCCTGATAGAGAGTAAATGCTTATGAGTCAACTGAGTCCAATTTTGCCAGTTTTGAACACTTTTTGTGTTATTGAGATATCTTGGTTATATTGCATCTCCAAATCTTTTACCAGTCAATTATCCATGAGCTACAAAGATTACATGACTGTCACATGTCAGGTTGGGTGTTGGAGATATAAAGAATAAAATAATCTTTGAAAGAGCTTTTGTTCTCCTGGGGGAGACATCATATACATAATATAAATTATGTAAATGCAAAATACATATATTCAGAATTAAAAATAAAACAACTATAAGATAGTTAAATATAAGGGAGGGAGGAAAAACATGAATAAAAGAAGAAAAGGATTCCCTGAAGTAAAGAAAAAGAAGCAAAACCATAGAGACAGCAGATAAAGTATTGTATGTGATAAAATAGATATAGAGTCAGCTTGGCTGGGTTATAGCATTTGTGAAAAGGAATAATATAAAAGAAATAGTCATATGAAAAAATATATTTCCTACATGAGTATCATTTATATTTATATACATATATATGTATGTATATATGTGTGTTATGCTAAATTATTTGTGTATGTGTGTGTGTCATTTCATAAGTTGCTAAAGAAAGGTTATCTAACTTGCTGAAGGTCTTCCTCTTAGTTTTAAGTTTTTTGGATACAAATGAAATAATAGATGAGGCAATCTTAGCTACTTTAAAATCTTTATAAGAAAATGGGCTTCACACCTGTATACTTTGACTAGGACATTTGTCATATATGTGCAACCATTGATTATGCTCCTAATTTGAAACTATATTTCACTTCTTAGAGGAATGGGAGTTAACTTTGCATAGGAATATGTTAGATAATTGTGAAAAGTATACTTAGTGGGAAATGAAGAGCTAGGTGGCTTGAATGCCCTTCTTAACTGAAGATTCCAAGAAAAATTGGCCTATCAGTTGTTTCTAATCATGGGTAGTGTGAGCCTAGGGATGAAGTGTCTTCCAGGATTAAGAAGTTGAAGAGATATAGCAGAGAAATTTGGAAGAAGACAGCCTGGAGAGAAATGAAGAGATGGTTGTTTTGGAAACTGTCCTTACATGAAGGCTTTAGAAGGAACTATTTTTGTTTTTACTTTTACTGCTCCTCACAACAACAAAATCTCTAATTGAATTTCACTTGTCATAGAGGCTTCCATTTCAATCTGAAATACCCAACCTGAGTGTCCACTGAATTGTAGAACCTACAAAGTTCATTCATAATTTGTTCTTCAATCAGACTTTGCTTAAGCCACTTAAGCCTAGTACAAACAAAAAACAAAACAGAAGAAAATATTATTCTCCAAGGAAGGGTCACTCAAGGATTAAACACCCTTGGCTTTCAGGAGAATCAGTAACTTAAGTAGAAATTCACTAGGAAATATGGAAAATAGCTGGATATTTTTGTATACTTTTACTGGGTCCTGGAGGGGAATTTGGGGACTAAGTTCATTTATACCATCTTAGAGGATTAAAGTGACTATTAGATATTCTAAAATTTTCCATGGTAAATAATACATTTTTGCCACAACCCTTCAGTAGCCTTCAGTTGTTGGAATATGCCAAAGAAGTCTTATTTAACAAAATAAAAAATTTTTTCTGTATAGCAGAACACATTAGAAAGCCTTATGAAGTATATTAATATATACCTTTTACTAGAAAGGATCAGAATTTTTTTAATGCATAGATTTAGAAAGAACTAATAAAATCAAGACAGTATCCATAATTCAAAACTCATCATTTTCTGTAATGGGTTTTAGATTTAATAAGTGATTGTACCTTGACAAACTGATGGTGTTATTTAATGTGTGAATATTTATCTAAATATAGGGTTATTGACAAGCATCTTCCTTAATAAGATACCTTCTACTCATTTGCAAGGAAATCACTATTATTATCCTGTTTAGTTCTGTTTGAACACTTGTATTTTAAAAGCAAAATATGCTAATTTAACAATTCTATCTATTATTTTGGTTCTCAATACTTTGAATTTTTTAAATAATAAAATTATACATATGTATATATTTATGCTTATATATACACATATATGTATGCATACATATTTCTACCTGGATTGTGTTTTGAAGTATTTTACAAAGAAACTATGTTAAACTCAAAAGTTATCAAGAGTAATGCATATTTGCAAAAAAAAAAAAAATTGTTCAGTCCATTTTCTTAAGAAAGGATAAAATAATTCACTTTTATCTGAGAGGACAAAAGATATGAATAGTTTCCAAAAAAAATAACTATGATCCTGGGAAAATATACAACAAATTACTATGAGAGAAAGGCATATTAAAATAATTCTGTTTAACTTGACACCTTGCACATTGGCAAAAATAGAAAAAAAGCCAATGTTGGTAGATCTGTGGAAAGAGAGGCACATTAATATACTTTTGATAGAGCTGTGCAATGTTCCAGAAATTCTACATAATTTGGAATTATGCAAAAAAGTGACCAAACTATTCTTGCTTTTTGATATAATGATCACATTAATGACCACAAGATTGAGCATCAGACTGAACAACAACTTGTGGACATCAAAGATTGAAACAAGCATTCAATATTTACAAAAATATTTATAACAACACTTTTTTGTGGTAACAAAGAAATGGAAACAAAATGGGTGCCCATCAATTGAGAAATGACTTAAAAGAGTGTTATGAAGATGTCTTTTGATGATGTTGAGAAAAGTGTAAAAGCTGATTTGAAGTTTTAATATAAAAAAAAAAAACACCACTAAGACCTTAGCAATCAGTCCAATCACTTCCTGGCAAAAAGAAGCAGAAGAAATGGATGCATTGTCAGATTTTATATTCTTTGCCTTAAAGATCATTACATATGGCTACTACAGTCAGGAAATGAAAAGATACTTGCTTCTTGAAGGAAAGCATACTAAAAAGCAGAAACATCACTTTGCCAACAAAGGTTCCTATAGTTAAAACTATGGTTTTTCCATTACTAATGTATGGCTGTGAGATTTGCCCTATAAAACTGTGCACTACAGAATTGATGCTTTTGAATTGTGATGCTGGAGAAAGCTTTGAGATTTCTTTGGACAACAGGGAGATCAGATCAGTCAATACTTAAGGAAATTAGTTCAGCCTATTCATTGGAAGAACAAATAATAAAGTTTAAATATTTTAGTCACATAATGAGAAGACAGGACTCATTGAAAGCAGGAGGAGGAGGGGATGGTTGAGAATGAAGTAAATAGATAATATCATGGAACTAACGAGCATGAGCTGGACAGACTTCAGAAGATAGTGGAGGATAGATGGGCCTCACAGGTCTGTGTTTTTGGGACAATGAAGTCAGACATGACCAAACAATAGCAACAACTTGTAGCATTTGAATGTAATTGTGTACTGTTATTGTATGACTCCTTATGAGTCTATTTGGGATTTCGTCGGCAAAAATATTGGAGTGGTTTGCCATTTCCTTTATCTCATTTTATAGATGAAGAAAATTAAGCATTTTGGAAAGTATTAGAACTTAGGTTTTCTTCACTCCAAGTCTACCACCTCTGCTGCCTCTTGAATGTAATAGATTATTATTATATAGTAAAAAAGTAGATATAAAGAATTGAGAAAAACGAGGCAATATTCATATAAACTGATGCAGTTAAATGAACAGAAGCAAATGAATAATATATTCCCTATTACAACAATGTAAATGAATATGACACTGAAAGCAAGCTGAACTCTGAGTAACTGAAACTATGGCACATGGAACAATATTTCTCAACATAGACAGACTATTAGGGCAGATTGTTAATGGCACTGCCTACACTGGGTATTTTACTTAACTATTTCACTTTGCTACAAAGAGAGGGTTGGGATATTTTGAGGAGATAGAAGAAGTGTGTTTTCTGAAATGGTTGTGATGCAAATAAAAAGGAATCAATTAAACTTATTTTTGAAAGAATAAAATTTTTTAAATTGTATAATTGGTAGAAGCTTCAATCAATCCATTAACAGTTATTTATTAAGTATCTATTATGTGTCAGGCTCTGGATGCAAGTACAAAGAATAAAACAATTCCTCCTTGCAATGGGTTTACATTCTAATGGGAGAAGGCAAGTTCGTAGCATAAATACAAAGTAAACATAAATATATCCAAATCTATAGCCATCTTTAATTTAGGAGAGAAGTCCTTAGCAGTTGTGGAACTCAGAAAACACTATAGGCAAAAAAGATTGATTAAGTGGTCTTAAAGGAGAAAATGGAACTCCATGAGACAGACATAAGGAGAGAGTGCATTTTAGTCATGTAGAATTTTAAAGTACAAAGACATGGAGCATCAGATAGAGGTGAAAGAAGTTATCTAAACCAATTTCTATGTGTTTTAAATTAAAGATTATTTCATTTTATTTCCTTTGTAAGAGCATCATTCTTGTCATTCTTGAAACTACATTCTGGTGTCTAATATACCTCTAAAGCTAATCTCTGAAATACTTTATGCTACAGAAAGTTAGTATTAAGTAAATTCAATAAAATTGTCATAACATAGCTAATTATCACTCAATTTAAATATTTGTATTATATTTAATTCTTTCTCATTTTAAAAATGCCATCTATTAGCTTTCAAGTATTTAAAGAATCTATGAATTATAAAATATTAATATGGTAAAATGATCTCTAAATAGTAAAGTTTTTAGGATCTAGAGAGCCTGAGTAAATAAGACTTGGTTATTGAGAGACCATGGTTCTAAAACCAGGATTAGAACCCAAGTCTTACTGACTCTTAAGTTAAGTAGTAAGTTAATCTAGTATGTCATCTTTACCCTTCTTGTGAATTTTAAAAAATCATTAATATTTATAGTCACCTTTATCAATATTCTCCATTTAAACATGCATATAGATATGCATATGTATGTATGTATATATGTACTAGAATTATCATGAATAATTTTAAAAGATTTAAAAGATTATTTAAAATATGAATCAATGTAAAAGCATAAAACAGAATTGTTGGTAACAATGTCTATACACTTTATCATTCATCACTTTAAGATGCTTCTGGCTTTTTTGATTTCTTGATATATGAATGTAACTCTTATTCCCAAACCCATTAATATGTATCTCTCTCTTCATTGGTAGAAAGCATTGTCTTATGCCAGTGCAAGGGAGGGGTAGGCTGGACTTGCCAAGAGTGCAAAAGGCAGGAAAATTCTTCAGATTTCTAGAGAGTACCTTCCCTGCAGAAAATCTCTTTTTTGCATCAGATACTTCTGGCTTCCAGCTTCAAAAAAGAAGATAGACAATGCTAATTCTATTTTCACTGAAGGAAAACATTTTGGGAAGAGCTACCATAAGTTACCATATGTGGCTACCCTAAGAACTCCTCCTTAAGTAAGATCAAGGACTCTTGGTTGAGCTGAGTTATCTCACTCCCAAAGGGAAAAGGTCCTCATACTCTTTTATCTGGTTTTTTATCTCCTATGTATACTTCTTGTGATTTTTATTTTTCCATGATTTAGACAGATTGGTTACTTTGCTGTTCTCTGTGTGTATTCAGTGTGGAAGTGATATTTGGTGAGAAAAGGATCAAGCCTGGAATATAAAGCTGGGGTCCTCTTTCCATAATGAAACAGCTATCAAAAGTTAACTTGAACTAGAAAAAAAATCTTCTAAATGAGGGCTTCTTAAATTTTTTCCACTTGCAACAACTTTTCAGAAGAAATTTTTATGCCCTTCCATCTTGAATCTGAGGTAAGGTCTTTCTGGCAGCATCTGTGCATATGTAGTACAAAGTGTACGTGTGCAAGGCTGTAGTGAAGTTACCCAGTGCAACATGGACAAGGATTGTCAGAAACACCTTGCAATTCATTATGCATTTGATTTTGAATTGGTTTTTGTTCACCATGTTCAGAAACATTTTACTGTGTAAATGGGCCCCTACAATGTTGTTACCTGATCTTGTATAGGGTTGTGACTCACAATTTGAGAAGCTTTGCTCTAGACTAAGAATATTTAAGGGACCATATAGATATTATTCAAATCCACTTTTCCTTCTCTCTGAAGAGATTGGTTCTTCTCAAATGGCAGAAATTCTAATCTCCTTTGGAGAAAGATGCAGGAAGAAAAGGCTAGAGATGTATGTTCTGCTTCCTTTCCCGTGTTACACATTGGGAATAGCCCATGTGGGGAAATTAATCCTGAAGTCTAATTGAATTTGTATTTGTAACATATATTGTACTACATGGACCGAATGTTTATAGAAATTTTAAGTGAAAAGAACACTGAATTAGGAGCAAGAAGACTAAATTTCATGTCTCCCCTTGTCCCTAGCCAAATTTGTCTTAGTCATCAAAGTTCTTTGGAATTATTTTCCTTATCTGTCAAATAAAGGTGGGGGAGGTCAAGTTGATTTTAAAAGCAGCTGGGCACTTTGAGGATGAAATTAAAGGTGACTATACCAGCCAGGTCATATCATTTTTCCTATTTTGATCACTTTGTTCCTTCACATCTAAGTGGTGACATCCCAAGGACCCTGAAAAAGTCTCACTCCCCACAATACTGGCCTTACTTCTAGTCTGGCTCCAGGCAGCCATCATATAAGCCATCATCCAAACTTGCTAGAAATGTGACATGACAACTACAGCCCTCCCACTTCAGTGACTAGAGCTGCTGAAAATGGAGAAATGGAAGTTTTCACCACAAAAGCCCTTGACACACTGCAAATGATTCAGTATCAGAAATAGTTATTTTAGCAATGAGAAAAAAAAGATACAATTCTCTCTGCCTTGCCCTACACCTTAAATATTCTAGAGCTTTTCCATATGCCTGGAATACTTCCTTGACTTGTATCAAATCCCAGCTAAAATTCTCTCTTCTAGGAGAAATCTTTCTTGATCTCCCTTATTGCTGGTATCTTCCTCTCTTGATAAACTCCAATTTGCCCCATATGTATTTTGTTTCTTCTTAGGTGCTTGAATGTTTTCTCACTCCATTAGGGTGTAAACTTCTTGATGGCAGCTATTACTTTTTACCTTTCTAAGGGCAACCAGGTGGGCTTTGGCTAGAGTCTGGGGATCAGGAAGACTGGACAAGTCATTTAACTCTGTTTGCCTCAGTTTCCCTGTCGACAAAATGAACAGCAAACCACCTCAGTATTTTTTGCCAAGAAAATCCCAAATATGGACATGACAGAAAATGTCTAAACAACAAAATGTATCCTTATCACTTAACCATAATGCTAATTGACTGTCCTGGAACTGATACCTCCTATATGTTGTTTCCCTGCATTAGAACATGAATTCTTTAAGAGCTTTGCTCTTCTGTTTGTTTCTCCAGTGTTTTGCCTATAATAAACACTTAAGGCTTTTTCATTCCTTAAAGGTCCATTCCTTGTTTAACATTTTATGTAAAGTTAATACTTTACATAATATTCTCTAAGAGTATGTGTGATTCTCTTTGTTTCTGTGATGCAGATAAAATGCCATTTGCATACTTGGATATATTCAAAGTTTACTTTTGTTTATTTATTTAGACATTCTACGGAAGTAATGAGGAAGGCCAATTTTGCTAAACCATAGTGTCCAGAAAAAAAGAGATGCATCAGTGATCATGGAACAAAAATTTATTTTAAGCTTACTAGGAAAGAAACTTTGATTATGTTTTTTCCTACAAGTTAGTAAAATCAAATCAACAATAATTTTAAAATTTTATTTTTTGTTACATTTTAAATTTTAAGTTGTCTTTCTCCCTACTTTTCATCCCTGCATTAGAAAAGGCCAACATTTGATATAAATATATGTGTGAAATTATATAATCATACTTATATCTATATATCAATTCTTTCTCTGGAAGTGGATAGCATTTCCCTTCATAAGTCCTTCGTAGTTGATTTTGTTAAATCATATAGTTCATATTACTCAGAATAGCTTAGTCATTCATAGCTGTCCTTTAAACGGTATTGCTGTCTCTCTATACAATGTTCTCTTGCTTCTGCTAGTTTCACTGCATTATTTAATGCAAATCTTTCCATGTTTTTGTCTTTTTTCTAAAATAAATCAGTTCATCATTTCTTTTAGTATAGTAATATTCCACTAGATTCACGTATCACAACTTGTTCAACCATTCCCCATTTGCTAGGCATTCTCTCAATTTCCATTTCCATTTTTTGCCACCAAAAAGAGAACTGCTGTAAATGTCTTAGAACCTGTAAATTGTTTTCCTTTTTTTCCTGATTACATTGGTAAATACACCTAATAGTGCTATTGCTGGGTCAAAGGGTATTCAAAATTATATAACTCTTTGGGTGTTATTTCAGACTGATCTCCAAAATGGGGTTGGATCAGTTTACCACCAAGAGTGATTTCGGGTCCCGAATTGTTCACATTTTTTTTGATATTTATTTCCCTCGTCTGTCATTTCAGCCAGTCTGATAAGTATGAGATGGTTTCTCACATTCATTTTAATTAGTATTTCTCTACAAATGATTTAGAACATTCTTCTATGACTATATATAACTTTCATTACTGAAAAATTACTGTTCATATCCTTTGACCATTTATCAAGTGAGGAATGATCTATATTCTTTTAAATTTAACAAAGTTCTCTATATATTTGAGATAGATGACCTTTTACTTGAGAAATTGTGAATTTTCCTCCAATTTTCTATTTTCCTTCTACTTTTAACTACAGTGGTTTTATTTGTACAAAACTTGTTAATTTAATGTAATCAGAATTATCCATTTTATATTTCACAATGTTCTCAATCTGTTTATTCATAAAATTTTTTATTCATAAATCTGATAGGTAATATGTTGCATGTTCTTAAAATTTCTTTATATCTCCCTTTATGTCTAGATCATGAATACATTTTGATCTTATGTTGGTTAATGGTATAAGATATTGGTCTGTATCTAATTTTTGCCAGACTGCTTTCCAGTTTCCCCAGTGATTTTTACCATATAGTGAGTTCTAAATATCTAAATCTAAAAGTTTAGATATTTATGTTTATCAAACACAAGGTTACTATAATCACTTTTACTATTTTTTTTACTTTATTTATTAATATGTATTTATATTTATTTACTATTTTATATTATCAACAGTCATTTGTTAAATACCTACTGTATTCCAGGAACCAAATATGAGTACATTAAAGATTCAAGGAAAGACAGGAAACATTCTCTGCTTCCAAGGAGTTCAGTTTATTGAGGGGGACAATAGTCAAACTAATCTGAATAGTCATTATACATAAATGTTCGTATATAATATATATTGTACAAACATATATATGTGTATACATTATACACAAATGTGTGTGTTTATATGTGTGTGTATACATCCATATATCTATATCTATATCTATATATGTATGTATGTTATACATTGGAGATAATTCCAGAGGGAAGGTACTCTAAATAATACAGAAAAGCTTCCTTCACTTTAGTTCAGTTGATTTACCACTTTGCTTTGCAATTTAAAAAAGTAAATATGATCATATAAATTTGCAACTACATATCTGATATTGATTCCTCAGCTACCATCGTTATTTCAGCTGAGGTATATTTGATTATTAGTTACCTCCTACTAACTTTAGCCTATTTATGGAAAATATATTGTAAAAGTATCATTGAAATGTATTGGAAAGTCTCTTTTAATGACTGCTCTAGAAGATAACTTGTTCCAAATAATCCACTTTTGATTATTAGGAGAACAATATTGAAGCTACTAAGGATTTGACAACTAGAAGATAATTGAAGATGATTTAGTCTTAGCACATTTGTTTCCAGAAGAGGGAGCTGAGCCCCCTAGAGGTTACCTAAATTGTCTGTGGCATATTCTTAACTAATGTCTGCTTTCTTGATTCCCAGGCAATATGTTTCATGCTACTTCTCAAGATCCATAAAGTAATCTTAAGTAAGCTGTTATATCCTTAGGAAAAACAGAGCTTCGATTATCTTGACAAACCATCACACTAGTGTAATGATAGTTGTTTCTCTAACATATTACTTAAGTTTTAATGGAAAACAATTTCCTATACTTAAAAAGATGATTCATTAAGGCGTTCCTTGTAACAGAATTGCTCCATCCTCATAGGACACTGTGAGACCTTGGGAGCTTTAATTATACTAAATATTCTCTGTAATGAAATAAAGCAGTAGATTTTCCATAGTTTTGCATTTTTCCATACCCCCACTTCCCTGGTTGATACAAATAATCAAGAGTTAATTTTATCTCCACAGCTGTGGAAAGCTTAATTATACCAGTTATCAGTATTTGAAATGCAGTGGCAAGTTCTACTCATTGTAGACAGTGTGAATATGTGAATTTTGAGAAGCAAACAAGATGTTAAAAAACCCTTCTCCGTGTTGACCTTCTGGAATTTGAATAGCCTCCAAAATAGGACTTTATCAAATGATTTTTGTTTATCTTTTTCAATTGCTAGAACATCAAAATGAGCAAAAATCTCATAAATCTCCCTGTCCACATAGAAAAAACATGGTGGATAAAGAATGCTCAACTTAGGACATTCAGTTAGATGGTGAGCTTATATAAACAGGGTATTAACACAAAAATCTGGGACAGAAACAATGGGCAAACTTATGAACTTGGACCCAGAAAAGACATGGGGAAATTGAGCTCCAACAACTAGCAAAGATTTTTTGCCATTAAAATAGAAGTATGAATGCAGTTGATTTCATGATCCCTAAGTTTCAGCCATCCCTCAATAACCATTTCATCTTTCTAGTCTGGTTTTGAAAGTTTTGGTGGTGACTGTAGAACATCTGGCTGTTTACTTGCTAGCTCAATCTGCCAACCCAAATTTTCAGACTCTAGTTTTGTATATGCTGTTTATATTGTCGTAAAAACTGGCTTTTGTGTGTTTTATCTGCACTTTGTATAATCTAAATTGATTTTTTTCTTATCTGCCACTCTGAATGGATTCCTTATAGACAGATGACCCTTTGAGCAGATGACAGTTTAGAGGTTACTTTTAAAAATATACCATGTTATTTAACCAAATCGCTTCCACAGTATACAATTAAAAGGATAAGATTATATATATATATATATATATATATATATATATATGCAGTTGTATATTCTGCATCTACAAGCTCATGCCATTCCCAGAATGAATTAGCAGGCAGCATGTAACCATGATGTTGAACAGAAACCCAGGCATACCTTAGTTTTTCTACGTGTCAAAATATTTATATTAATAACAACTTCATTATTCAGAGGCTATAGAGTTAGAAGGTTGCTTATTGTAAGTTCTAGAATACTTTAACTGAAAATGTTAGCAATTTTAAGATATAAGGAACCAGAGAACTTATATAAATGTCTCTAAAAGACTTCTCAAAAATTATGAGAAAGATCTAAACTCTAAAAAAAAAATCCATTGACTTTCAAAAGTATCAGAATTGATTCTTTCCAGATGATTTATAGAATTTTTCCTCTGCGCTAGCCAGAAAGAAAATTAGAGATAGAGAATTTTAAAAATAATCACCCTGGGGCAGCTAGGTGGTGCAATGGATAGAGCACCAGCTCTGAAGTCAGGAGGACCAGAGTTCAAATATGACCTCACTTCCTAGCTGTGTGACCTTGGGCAAGTCATTTAACCCCAATTGCTCAGCCAAAAAAAAAACATCCTAAATTGATCTAACTACAAGTTTAAATGACTTCACTATCATGGTGAGCTTATAAAGAAGGTTAAGGAAGGGATATGCACATTATTGGAAAGGTTCATTGACATCAATCAGATTCTCATCTTTGGCTCAGAGAAGTGAAACTGTTCCCATAAGGTTGGCTTCTATCCAATATTTTAAGTGCTAGATCACATCAAAACATGTTACTTATTAACAGAACTTTAAGGTTTGCAAAAGTCATTAGATAAATTATCTTATTTGATTCTTGGTAACATAGTGAGGTAGATGCTATTATTATTTCCATTTTTATGGAAGAGGTTAAATAACTTGGGGATTATACAGCTAGTAAGTCTGAGATAGCTTTTGAACTCAGGCCTTTCTGTCTGTGGTCCAGTTTCATTATCACTGTGCCAGCCTTAGGAATTCATTTCAAATTCTCTAGTTTTGGGTCTCACAAATACAGTAGTCTTATGTAAGTCAAATTAGACTAAACATGATGGTTGGCAGAATTCCTTTCAAGTCCAGGACTGCCTTCATGTATATTTATCAATCACTTTAGCTGTTTTGAGTAGTACTACCTTCCCTTCTTTGACCTTGCCTCGCTCCCTTGGGAAAGACAGTCTTCATCATCATGCTTTCCAATCTTGACATACTCAGGATTCTAACTAATTTGAATGTGAGAGGTGCAAGGACTGGAAAATTAATGCTTCTGTGTTGGGGAGATGGAAATAGAGGGATGTTGTAGAAAAAAAATAGGAAACAATAAGTAAAATTTAAAAATCAAGATCTAAAAAGTATTGCAGGACTGAAGGAGCTTCAAGAACTTTATTTAATTCTTATTGATGTGTATGTATTATCTCCCTCTGCCAGACTAGAAGCTCAGTGAAGGAAGAAGGTATGTGTTTATTAAATCTTCATAGCACTCAACAGCACAAGAAGTTCCACAGATATTTGTTGTTTTGATATGAATTGAAAACCAGTTGCCTTCCTGCCTCCTCTTAAGCTTCTCTGGAGCACCATATTCAGGTAGTTGGCATCAGACTGAGTTTATGAATGGTGAATTCCTCTCATTTCTTGATTTGTGCTCATCTTCCAGTGCAGAGGTGGAGGACAGGGATCCTGCAGCTGAGCACCTCCCACGGATGCTGCTGCTGGGAAGAGGAGGCTGTTTACAGAGAGGCTGCACTTGTGACACTTTCTGACTCATAAAATAAATGAGGCTGTACCTGAAGAGAGGAATATTCCAGTATGGCCCTTAATTATTAGTAAACAAAGGCAATAAGAGATGGTTTGTGCTTTTGGCGCTTCTTAAAATGTCTCTTACTCAAATGTAAAGAAAGTGTCTGGTCCTCAGAGAGAAATCTAATCTCCTTAATGATCCCTCAGTGTGAATTTGCAATGATGATACTGTACTCAGGCTCCACTTGAGATTCTCATCACGTAGCCTTTTTCTCTGGGTAGAATTGACTCTCATATCAAGGTATGAAAACGCCATGAATACTGAGGTATGGAGTCTCCTGAGGTCTTTAGAGTATTCCAAATAGCAGAAAGCATCAAGTGATCAAGGAATTAAAGTCTTTGTTCTCTTTTTTGCCTAGTGGTGCTAAGGGCAGTCTACTATGTGCTAGGTCACCTGTGAAGCAGTGAGCCTCTCTTTGCATCCACCACAGTGTCCGTTGTCTTAGCAAAAGAGCTGAGCCCGGGAGAAAGTTCTATGTACATCGTACTTGCAGATGAGCAGCCATTGGTTCAGACCAAGTTAGAAAATAAGTAAGGAACCAGCAAGCAAATAGGCAGGGAGAATTCCTCCCTTCTCCTTTCTCCTTTTTAATAAAGAAAGGGACATGAAGGGATCAGGGCAGTTTCTGAGAAGTAGCTTGATTTGAATAATATTGATTATGCTTTGAAAGGTAAAGTGTCTTCTCTACACTCTGGGAAATGTAGAAGGTAGAGGGATGAAGAATAGAAATTCCTTTAATCATATAAATTTATCCTTGAATTTCACAGTGATTTCTAATTAAAGGATAAAGAAGAAGCATGTTCTTCCACTGAATCTACTACATACATGCTCCCAAAACATGACTTGGCAGAATTGGTTGAATGATAGGAGACCCAGTTGGAGGCCATAACTGGCAGCATTTTTAACCACTATCCACTCAATAAGTTTTTATGGGTGATCTACTTTATGACCTTTTGGTGCATTTGTATGGGCTGATATTTAATGTCAAATGATATGATTAGCATCCATACTATGTAGTGACTGGTGATATCAGGCTCATCTAGGCCAATGATGGAAGGCGGATGTAGCAGAAAGAGCTAGTGCTACAGAGTTGGGGCAACCAGCCAGGAGACCATGTGGCTCCATACAAAGAACATCAGCCTTAGTGGAGACAGAGCCCAGGAACATTAACTCTTTCAAGGTTACACTGGTAGCAAGCATCAAATGCAGGATCTGAATCAACCACCTTTGACTCTAGAAAACAAAGACTCTTTTTCCTGTACAACAATGACTTGAAGAAGATATCAAAATTCCTCCAAATGTAATATAAAGTATGGAAGAGTAAGACTGAGAAAAAGGCTAAACTTTAAAAAGAGGGAGGATGTTCTGGAGCTGGCAGACCAAGACAAAGATATTATGATATTGCTGAATGTAATGAACCTCAATGCAGAAGACATCCATCCCTGAGGGGAAACAGGGTGGAGCGGTATCCTTACCGCCTCAAGGTGAAACTTGCCGACTCCCCATCCTGGCCCCCATCCCTGCGAACACAAGTCATGGAAGAAGGATGTTCAGCTGTAGAAATGATGTCCAGAGATGCTAGAAAGAGAGGCAGGTGCCTATGATTGTCAGGAGTTTGAAGTAGCAGAAGAAAGAGTCTCATGTAAAAGGCAGTTTTCATTTTTTTTTTGAAAGAAATGAGAGGACATGACATGTAATCAGGTACACAAGACCATTTGTGGAAGGAGAGAGTACTGGGGCATAGGAAAATAATGAATTTCCCATGAGAGATGCCATGAGCAAAGAGTGCATTACATGCCTGGGGGACGTTCTGTCCATGGAATATATAGGCAGGGAAAGTATAAGATGGGATAGAAGGAGTAGTTTGGGAAACAACAAATCAGGCTGTCTGGCTGTAGAGAACATGAAATGGAATCATATGTAAAGGTAGTCTTGAAGCAAGGTGACTTTCAGTGACACACTCTGTAATCACTGACATAGGGCTGTATATCAGATTAGCTGATAAAGTTGCTGTGCTAGAAAACCAACATTAAATAGCTGACTAAAATAAGCCAGAGAATGTAAACTAGGTTACTGAGGGTCTTGGGCAGAAGGAGAGGTCAAGATGAAAGATAGAAGAGAGGAAAATTGATCTGTCCTCAGAGAATGATATAGTAAGAGGAAGCATCAAGGGGGAACTGATTTACATTTATGTAAAATCCTGAAAATACTTGGTAATGAATCAAAACCTCTTCTACCCCACACAGATGTCCAAACCAATGCTCCAGCAGCATTAGATTTCTTCCTCCAAGAGAGTGGGAACCCCAAATCTGCTGCTGATTGAATTCAAATTAAAAAGGCAAAGGTTTGCCTTTGAATTGATTAGATCTCCTGTCTATTACTGGTGTCTCTCCAATCAACAGGTATCTTTCTACCTATCTGCTGATGCTTTAAATCCCATTAATATAACAATGATATAACAATGATTACATGAATAGTGACTAAAATATAATCATTTAAATTTATAAAAATCCTTTATATTTAATCTTAATAAGGAAAGACCTTTCAATCAACAGAGAGGAGATGAGGGAATATTACTGTGCTCAAAGAAATGACAAATATGATGAATACAAAGAAACATGGAGTGATTACTGGACCTGATACAGAATGGAGTGAGCAGAGTAAAGAAACATATATACAATTGACTACAACAATGTAAATGGAAAGAACAGCCACATAATAAATACAAACAATAATAAATGTTATAAAATTATGAAAACAAACATGATTCCAAAGAAATTTAAGAGAAAACTTCCTCAGCTTATTCTTCTGCATGGGGTTGGAGGAAGTGCATAGGCAATTTATACAATATATATGTTTTCAAATTTTTTGATGTACTGATCATTATTACTAATTTTTTGTTTCTTCCTTTTATTAATAATTCATAATTGATTTAAAAATCAGTCATCTAATTTAAATGTATGACTGGGAGGTCTTTTCCAGTTTTCATTAAGGAAATATGAGACCTTCTAAGTCTGTCTATCTGTCTCTGTGTGTCCCCCCTCCCCACTCCATTTTGACCTATTTTTGTAAAGAAGTGACTATGGTGTGCACATGTGATTGCAGTGTTTAAAAAATATATAGTTCATTAACTTAAAGCATAACTAACAACTGAACACAAAGCATTTATTCATTACGGCATTTTTAATCCCTTGATGCTTTCCTTCCATGACATTGCAAGGGGAAGAATGAAGTTAATTTTGCATCTTCCTCTGACTTATTTCCCACTTCTCATGTGAACTTTCTGATATCGTCCAAGTCTAATTGATGTTTCATATTCTCTCTCTCTCTCTCTCTCTCTCTCTCTCTCTCTGACTTCCCTCCCCAGTCTCTACAATTCTTACCTAGAATGCTCATTTGGCATTTACGCTGTTTTCTGTTACCTTTGGGTTAGCTAGGTCTCTTGCCTATCCTGTCTGGCTATCATTACTAAGGCCTAAAGGTCTAGATGTGTTTAGGACAAATCAAGGACAAGAGAAGGAGAAGGAGGTGGTAAGTAGGAGCATTATGACACTGCTGACTTAGATGGGGATGGGGAATTTAAAGAAAGAGAGAGGGAGCTGAAAGAATGAGGGGGGTAGGCCCAGCTTCTTTCACAGACTTGCCTGGGGCCAGCTTTGCTTTCTAAATAAAGAGATTAGGGTCGGCACCATAAATAAAAAGTGGTTTGGGTCACCCCTCCAGAGTGTGACATACCTCTGGCACTGATAGTTAACCTGTTGTTCAGGGCCATATCTACCGCTTCTTAATGCCTTATATGTGGGAAAAACTAGTCACATGGTAGTAACACTACAGTAGTGTTGTAGCACCAATTCATAGAATCATAATGTTGGCATTGGAATAGACCTTGGGAATTACCCCATTTGTAGTAAGGGTTAGGAAACTGAAGTCTAGAAGGGCAGTGACATTTATAAAGTGATGTCATCATGATTCCAATGTCAGTTATACGAGAGACGTTTTTATTAAAATGCTTGGGAGTTTATTGTTTTGTTAGAGATGTTAAATGGAGTGCATAAACAGAGCCAAAAAGAAATGAGGGAACACAGCTTTCTTCTGTGATTTGAAGACACAGTACTATTGGAGAACAAAACCATTGTTTTGTTCAACAGTGTTACTGCTAGTTGGAATTTTCCTATCATTCCAATGAAACTTCCAATAATGTAACCGCGTATAAATATCCAAAGAAATAAGATATCTGAAAAAACAACCAGTTTCTGTATTGATCAGTAACTTGACTGTCTTCAGTCATAGCAAAAATTAGCTTGTTTTCTCATTGTCTTTAGTTTCCAAACAGTATGCGTTCATATTCTCTCCTACTAAAGGAAAGAAAAAGTGAGCATAGTGTCCTTATGTTCATTCCCTCTCAGGGAATGAAATAGTCCTTTATTTTCTCTTATGAACTTTTATTTTCTTGTTGATTTTGTATAGGGATTTTTCATGTTTTCTCACATTGGGATAATATCACAGCTAGTTTCTTTCTTCCTTTATCTGGTCTCCTCCCAGTGATTTTTTTTCCAACAAAGCTGGAATTCACATCATGCTATGCTCCTTCACATAAATCATAATGTCGATACAATTCAAGGGATGCTATTGAACTCTCTTCCATTTTATTTTTCTTCCTGGAGTAAGCAGGAAATTTTGTTTCGATGGTTCCTCCCCAAATGGTAAATTATAGATTTTTTTCTTAATTTCAAAGGTTGAAAATTCCACATATTGACATTAAAAGTATTGATCTTCCAGATTTATGTAATTCATATATTTACTTGAAACATTTAAAATGTCATCTTAGTTTGTACTTGAGTGAGTAAAAAGTAAAAGAGAAGTACTATGTACAATGCACTATGCTAAATGATAAGATTTCAATTAGAAAAGAATGACATTCTCCATTCTCAATTCTAATGGAGTAGAATATATATAGGAAATTCCACTTCCAAGTGAAATGACTTATAGAGCTACAGCTACCAAAATAAAATATGTATATTACCAGAATATGCTCTACCAGAATAACCTTATGTCCTACAACATGAGGAAGTTGTATGAGCTTTTGACTCACTTGCTAATTAAAAGCAGAGATTTGAAATTACTGTAATAATTCTTAGTTTGTTAAAAACAGCAGTAGCAATTCTTTTCTTCTGCTAAAAGTTAATCATGAAACAATGTCATGTTCCAAAAACTTCTAGTGCAGTTTTAAGTTGCTAAGCTTTAAAACTTCATTAAGATTTTTGGAACACTTTATATTAACTGAGCCTTGCTTAACTGAATGGGGATAAATGAAAACTGGAGCATTTCATTCATTCTGGACAAATTTAATTTTTATCTGTCCCCTTGATGCAACAGACCTCAGCTTTGGGTTATTTTCTAGAACTGTATCCTCTATGCTTTTTCCCTCCCTACTTGTACCTATTTTTGAATTTGTGCTTTGAGGAATGATGGGTGGTCCTAGTGCCAATATGGGCTTATTATTTAGTATATTTTTTTCTTTTTCTATTCATTTCTTTCTTTTTATGAAACAAATATAAAAACCTCTATTGAGATTGCATATAAGAAATGGAGATAAGTTAATATGGTCTTCCTTTGCATCTATATGTGATACTCTGTAGTAGTGTGGCTTGATATTCCTTAAAAGGCTTTAACCAGTCTCAGGGAATGTGAGTCTACCTAGAGGGTTTCCTTTTTTTTTTTAAAGTTATCCAGTAATTTGTCCAATTCTTCATGACCCCATTTGGAGTTTTCTTGGCAAAGATACTGGAGTGGTATTATACACTTCCTTCTACAGCTCATTTTACAGATGAAGAAACTAAGGGAAATAGGGTTAACTGACTTATCCAGGGGTCATATAGTCTTATGCTGTTTTTGAACTGAGAGAAATGGATCTTGCTGTTCCAGGCCCAGCACTCTACAGTACCACATCTATTTTAACTAGTCAGAGCACTCAAACCTTAGATTTAGGATAGATGGGAATTTAGAATGTAGCAATCTACTTTAGAATCTTCCCTTGTGAAACTCAAAGGTCTTCAGGAGTTTTGACTTCTACCATCTTAGTGCTGTCTTTTTCACCCAGGATTTCTTCACCTGAAGTTAAACACTATAAAGTCTTATTAGATAGCACTCAGGGAACCCTTGAATTTTTCATAGATATCCTGCCTCTGTCAGAAGGTTAAGAGGAATAATTTCAATGCTAATCTTCTGTCAACTGCAAAAGGCCTTATCTTCCTGAACATTCCTGCTTTGTAGTTATAGTACAAAATTCAGCAAATGTGCATATAAGTGTAACCTCCAAATATCAAGTCCTACTGCATGTTCATAGCACTTAATTTAATTATAAAATTTGATTGACTTAATTATACACACATACTTACTATGATCCTTTGTTCTTCAGGGTACCTATAGATCAATGAATGTTTGTACCAAACAAAATGTAATTAATTTTTGTTAGGAAATAATAGATTTCACAAAGGCACACACATATATAAATGAAAAAATATACTATGGCAGTTTCTAAGCAATTCCTCATTAATAACTGTAGTTCAATTCATTTCCAAATATATTAAGTCCTACTATATGTTCAGAGCCCAGTACTATGAATTAGAGAAAATAAAAAATTCTGTGATAAACAATACATATATATTGCACTTATTATTCCTAAGTCTAAAATCTTTAAAACATGTAGATAATAAAATTTTATATATAATTCTAATTTATGATGTTATATAATTTATTAATTTATAATTAAGATGTATATAAAAATTATATATAATCCCTGCTCTCAAGCTTCAGTTCTGCTAGGTGTGTATAAGTATGTCTGTGTATATATGTATATGTATCTTTGCATATACATATACATACATATATACACAATACAGGCACATATATTATATGTATATATTATATTATATTATATTATATATATTATGTATATACAGATATATGCACAGACATATATACACACATATGCCCAGAGTATACTTTTATGTGTGTAGGTATGAGGAAATTTGAGAAGGAGCAGATCATTTTTACCTATCCCTAGAGTTTTATAATAATGATTCACATACACACACACACACACACACACACACACACACACAATCTAAAAACATCAACAGAATTCATTCCTGCTGAGTTCTTTTGTTCAGCAAGCTTTCAAGTACAAACATCATCTCCACATGCCAAACTTCCCTCAGGATCAAATTTAAGTTTGATCCTACAAAGATTTGTACCTCCTCTTGTGATTAGAAGGGAATCTTGAAACTTGGTTGCACTGTATAGGGCTTTAGAAGGAATGTTGACCTTGGAGTCAGGATTGTGTAGGTTGGGTAAGTTACTTAATTGCTTTAGACCCCAATTTTTACAAAGAGAAATTTGGGCTAGATTTACCTATGAGATCCCTTCCAGCTTTAATTCTATGTTTCATTTGTTTTGTTTTGTTTTCAGTGAGTAGGGCTGTAACTTTCTGCAAGGAAGGAAGAAAGGATAAATCTACATAGGGAGAAAAGACAAAGTATGGTGTGGTGAATAGAATATTGGACTTGAAGTCAAGATAACTTGGATTTGAATCTCATCTCAGACAGTTATTAGCTGGGGAACCTAAGCAAGTCATTTAACCTCTGTTTGCTTCAGTTTTCTCATCTATAAAATGAGGAATTGCCTCTAAAGCCTCTACTAGCTCTGTGTGATCTTATAACCCTATAAACAAATTAAAAGAGATTTCATCTTGTGCTGAAATTTTTGTGTCAATAAACCCCTTAGTGAAACCCTAGGGTGACCATCTTATTTTCTCAAAGGAGGAAAGACTTTGAAGAATTTCTTTTGAGATGTTTTCCTTTCAACTTATAAAAACTATACAAAACTATGTTGCCTTTCCTGGAAATACTCTATAACTAGGTTACCATGATAGTTTCCATCTGTTAGATCAGGAAATACATCTAAATTGTTGTTTCATAGTTATTTTATAAGGATTAATACAAAATAAGTAATATTAACATTTAACAACAATGTATATTTATATAATATTATAAGCTTAATGAATCACTTTTCTTCCTGTAATTCCATGAGTTATGTAGTGTACTTATTATTATTCACATTTTATGGATTGGGAAATTCAGACCAAGAGTCAAAACAATTATTCAGTGTCAGAAGCAGGATATGAATTCAAGTCCTCATTTCACGTTTCTCACAGGACTCTCTGAATGTCTGTAATGAGAACTAGTTGTGCACAAGAACTTGGACGTTATGCATTTATATGGTATTAGCCTTTGAATGCTAGAATCTTAGAGTTAGATACGAGTTCAGAGAAATTTGAATTCTTTGTCTAAATGAAGCTAATGTCTGTGTTGTCTTTTAAAATATAGCATGATTCAGACTACACTTCAACATCTATTAATTGGAATGAACAGGATCACATGGTTTAATTTCAAAGAGATGGGGAAAACCCTGTTGTAGCCTCCAGGTCTCCTACAATGTTGGTTAATTAAACAGCTAGACTGTCTTTCCTTTAGCTTAAGACTTTCTTGATCATTTAAATTACAGACATCTCTGAGAGGAGTGAGACTTTAACCCAGAGGTCAGCCACAGATGAGTTTAGGCATTTTAAAAGTTGTATACACTCCTTGGGACCCCATTTTGAGTTTTCTTGGCAATAATTATTGGAATGTGTACCAATGTCTTCCCAAACTCATTTTAGATCAGGAAACTGAGACAAATGAGGTTAAATGGCACACCCATGATCTCATAAGTGTCTGAGGTCAAATTTGAATTCGGGTCTTTCTGACTCTGTGTCCAGTGCTACTTAGACAGATGCTATTATAATTTCATTTTATAAAAAAGGCCATTGAGGTTGAGAAAAGTTAAGGACTCTTTGGGTCACACTGCTACTAAGTATCTAAGGTGGAATTTGAATTCAGATCTCTGTGAATGCGTTGTCTAGCAGCTCCAGGAATATTTAGATTGAGTTAAATATTCCTGATGAAGACCAGGTTCATTGGTGCCAGAAGTGGGATTGAGAAAGAGAAGAGTGATGATGTTGGTGGAACAAATGTGTTCTGAATATAGAGCTCCCTTGGAACAGTGTTTTAAATGACAAATAGGAATAGTTGAAGTTAAAATCTTACTACTAGTACAATCCAGGTACATTTAAGGTTAAAGATAGTTTTTTTCACAGTTTGGGAATCTAACTAAAGTTTATATAATGATTTCTATGAGGAAAATATGATTCGGATTCCAAACATCTGCAAATTAACTTTTGAAATTTAAACTTTCTGTATGTGAGAGAATTGCCTACATGATAATTTATACATTCCATAAAAGTATTCCCTGTAAAGTGAGCCAGGAAATAACAATTAGAAAGCGGTATTTCTCTTAGTCCCCAGCAGCATAAATGAAGAAAGATTTACCCATAGTCTGTATGCTGTAACTCCTTAACAACCTATCTCTCAATATATCTTTTAGAAAGAGAATATTTATATCACAGAAAAGAACATTTGTCTTCAGTAATGGTGATTTTATCTTGACTTGTCAGAGATGGGCAATGGAGGATAGATCTAAGGACAATTATGCCTAAATAGAACAGGAGATATAAGGAAACTATTTAAACATGGATAAATTAAAGAGTTGATTTGATATTTTAAAGCCTATTTTCAGGAGGACAGTTGCTATGTATGTATAAAAATATGTGAGAAATAAAAATAACAAATACATTTTAAGTAGAGTTGGTTAGTTCATAAGAAATATCTACAGCATATATATTGAAATAATGAATAAAATGTCCATTTTTACTTTAAAATGGTGTATTTCTATGAATATGTAGCATTATGATTAAGTGTATTCTATTCAACAGAAGTATGGACATATATTGAAAATACTAAAAATAAGTTTTTTAAGACCCATCCTGAGCAAACAATGTAAATCACCATAATTATTGCTATATAATTAGAAGAAATTTTATTTTACTTTAACTTAGTGATTCTCTCCAATTTTATGATTATGCATGAGTCTACATTATAATTTCTTTCAACTAAATTTCTACATAGTAGGAACTAGCATTTATATAATTATAAGGTGTATAAAACTCCATGCATATGTTATCCCATTTGATCCTCATAACAACTCTGTACACAGTATTATTATTATTTTTTATTATTATCTCCACTTTACAGATGAAGAAACTAAGGCAAATATCCCAATCCAATCACCATTTATTAAGTACCTACAACATGTCAGACTTGTAGCATGGTAATGAGTTTAGAAGTGATGACTTTATACTGGGAAAGGAATCTTATTACATAGAGCTAAAATCAAAACTGACACCTTGTAAAGATCAAAGAGTGTTTCATGGAGAAGATGGCACCTGAATTGAATTCTGAAAAGAGGCAATAAATTCGGAAGGTGAAGATGAGAAAGAAATATATGCTGGACATGGCGGTGGGAAGCTTGCATCAATACATAGAACTATAAGATTATGGAGCGTTGTTTGAGGCATAATTAATAGTGTATTTTGATTTGAATGGAACGTTAATGGAGACTAGAGACTCGTTTAATTTGGCCAGTTTAAAAACTTCATGGCCTTGCATGGGTGTGTAATATGAAATGAAAAGAAAGACAGATGGAAACCAGATTGTGGAAAGTCTTAAATATCAAGCTTAAGGAGGGATTTTGGGGGTTGGGATTTTTTTTTAATGCAGTAGAAGCAAAACAATGGCATGTTTAGACCTATACCGTCAGAAGATTATTTTGGCCACTGTTTGGAAAATGGTTTGGAGAGGGGAGAAACTGGGAAGTATAGAGACTAGTAGACAACTATTACATTATTCCAGATGAAAGGCAATCCTGGCTTTTCAAAGAAAGTAGAAGGTGGGATAAATTCTTTTGTGAGTGAAAAAAAAAGACAGACATGAAATACATCATTGAGAACAGAAGTGAGTCAAAAATGATTCTGATACCTTCAGCCTTCCTGACTTGAAAGACATTCATAATCTCCCAGAAAAATGAAGTAGTTGGAGGGGGGAGCCCTTTCTAGTAAGGAAGACAATGGGCTCTGGTTTGTACATGATGAGTTTTGGATGACTATAAAATATCTAGAAGGGTATATAAAGTAGGCAAAAGTTGATCAAAGTTTATATGACAGATTAGAGCTGAACTGGTAGAAATGAGAGCTATCAGCATAGAGATGGTACTCTAACTCATGGCAGCTGATGACATCTTCAAGAGAACATGTACAAAATGAGAAAATAGAAGCAAGGGGTAACCTTGGGGAACACCACCTAAATGAGATAGGAGCAAGATCACTACTCAGAAAATGAGTCTTGAGACATAGACATCTTCAGATAGGAGAGAGGGGAAATTTCAGACCGATGAAGGAGAGAGTATCCAAGAGGAAAGAGTAGTAAATAGAATTAGAAATTTCAGAAAAGTCATAGAGGTGGAAAACTGAGAAAAAGAGACCATCATGTTCATAAATCAATAGGTCATTGGCAACCTTGGCATGTCAATCAAGTGTTAAGGCCACGAACCAAATCCTAAGGGATTTAGTAGTGAATAGGTGATAAGGAAGGTCAAGTGAATGGCACCATAGATAGATTACTGGACTTAGAGTCAGGAAGATGAGTTCAAGTATGACCTCAACTTGTCACCCTGGGCAAGTCAAGGAGCTTCCGTCTGCCTCAGTGTCCTCTTCTGTAAAGTGGGGCTAATAATGACACCTATTTCTCAGGCTTATTGTGAGGACAAAATGAGATAATATTTAAACAAAATTTTTGCAAATTTAAAAAAATTATATAAATGCTAGTTAATAAAAAGATTCTAGAAATTTGCCATCAAGAGAGGAGACTTTTAGGATGGCAACTTGAGGTCATGGCACAATCAAATGGAGATCATTTTAAGGATGGAACATATGTTGTGGGACTTATGCAGAGTTAGGGAGAAAGGGAAAATGAGAGGTCAGAGAGACCCTCTGATAGGACAAAGGAACAGAAGTAGACAACAATAAAGTTTTTGTCCTTGGCAAAGAGAAAGGTCACCTTTTTCTCAAAGATAAGTAAGTATCAATGAGTGATGCTGGATGGATGGATGGATGGATGGATGGATGAAGATATAGAGATATTTTAAAATATGGAAGGATGAGGGATGGGGAGATGAAAGTGAATGCCTTTTGTTTTCGCAGTGAAGTAGGAGGTGAGAGAAAAGGAGGTGGCTGAGGAATTTTAGACTTGAGTAGATTTAGAACTTTGGAACAGCTGCTGAAGATATCAAAAAAATCAAAGAAAAAACTGCATTGATGGAAGGACTCAAACCAGTAAAATTACAGCTTGACATGTTGAAACACTAATTCGTTTCATAATGAAATCTTCATTCACTTCAACAAAATTTATTAAGAGTCTACTATGTTTCTGAAATCCTTGAGTGAATAGACATTGGTGCTCTTAAAAAGCAACCTAATCAGTCACTTAATGTTTGCAATAGTGCTTTTTCTCTTGCAGCCCTTAGTGAGTGATGCAAAATTCCATGGATATTTAGAAAGTAGTTTCTTCTGAATACAATTAGTTCTAAGAAACACTCATGGATGCAGCACTTCAAGATCAAAAGAACAGGTCACATAAAGCCACAATGAAAGTGTCATAACAAACTCATCCACATTACATTTATTTAATGCACCTGTCAAATCAATATCTCAATTTCCTCATGTGTAAAATGAGAAGTCTGGAGAGTAAGTGGTCTCTTCTCAGTGGTCCCTTTCTGCCCTGACTTTTGGATACTAATATTCAGAAAGATTCATATAGTTCAACAAGATGCCAGCTTACTTTATTGGTGAAAACAGAGTGCCAGTGACAATCTACAAAAGCATAATCTGTGCTTTGTGTTTATACTACCAAGGTTATGGGATCAGTGCCTGTGTAAGCCAGGCTTTACTCTGTTATGTGCCCACAAACTGCAGCCTTTAGCTGGTTGGTCACAATGGGGGATTGAATGAGAAAGTACAGATGATTCAGCAGAAATGTGTCCGTACTATAGAAAAAAAGAAAAAGAAAAAAGAAACGAAAAAAACAAAACTCATACCCTATTGAGGGAGAAGTTACTAAGGTCATATTTATCTATCAATGACAATACATTCATTCCTTAAAGCTCTACTTTTATTTCCTTACCATAATATGCACATGAACTTCTGAGTTTGGGCATATTTCTTTTGATGAATTTTATTTTAAAAATCGAGGGAAGGGGAATCTGACTTTCAATTGAAGTTGAGCTTGGTATGGAAATTTTTAGCTTGTAACTATCATAAAAATATTTGCAGAAGGAAAAGGGAAATACAGCTTAACTTCAGAACTGTCTATTCCTTTCCTTCATAATCTAAAAAACCATTTTTTAAAGGGTGATAATCTCTAATTTGGTAACTGTCACTGGTGCTAGTTGATCCCCTTGGATTAATTAAGTTGTTTCATTCTGGCCTATCTATGGAAAGAAAATTCAACAAACTTGGATTAAACAAAGATTTTCCTAGGTAATTTAAAGGAAACAACAAAAATCAATATTTTAAGGTACAAGCTTAATAATATGGGACAAAAATGAATATTATATATTGATGTATACAATAAGTCTAATAAATTTTTACATCTTCAAAAAGCCTTTAATATATAATGCACCCTTTTGCTACAATCATTTCACATGAGTTGGTGTTGCATTAACAAGATTTTGACACATTGTAGAATTTTACATCATGAAACCTCATGTATCATATTGGTTTATTAAGGAACTCTTTGGTGAAAAATCCATCCCCTCCCCCTTATCTAACTTTTACTAAAGCCTATTAGTAATTTTAAGGGGAGCTTAAATCAATTTAAATCAGCATATTTATCTCCATCTCCATAAATATCTTAACATTTTCATGAAATGTTATATTTAAGGTCATATTACATTATTCAATTTCCATGTGGGAATTTATGTTAATCCAAAATAATTTTGGTTTTTCAACATATCACTATATCAGAATTTTCATTACTTCAATTTGGACAGGTCTGGGAATAATAAATTGGGCATCCAGGGGACAAAGTGAATAGAATTTCAAACCTGGAATCAGGAAGACAAATCATTTTGAGTTCAAATCTGGCCTCAGATAGTAACTGTGTGTCCCTAGGAAAGTTACTTATTCCTGTTTCTTTCAGTTTCTTCATTGGTAAAATGAGCTAAAGAAGAAATGGCAAAAAAATTCCCAAATAGAGTCACAAAATGAGGCACAAATCAAAACATCTGAACAACTACAAAGGGCAGCTAGGTGGTACAGTGGATAGAGAAATAAGCTTGGAGTCAGAGAGACCAGGGTTGAAATCTGACTACAACCTTTATCAACCAGGTGAGCCTGAGCAACTCAATTAGTCCCACTGGCCTCAGTTCCTTGTCTGTAAAATCAGTTGGAGAAGGAAATGGCAAAACATTTTAGTATCTTTGCCATGAAAACCCCAAATGCAGCCTTGAAGAGTTGGACAAGACTAAAAACAACTAAAAGGTAATAAAAAAAATTTCCTGAATTTTTTCTTAACATGGATATCTTATAGCTTGATAAATATGAGCAACTGTTATAGAATCACCTAAATTGCTTTGCATAATGGTAATAGCTTTGGGTGAAAAAATGAGTTTCAGTTGTGAAAATAGCATTTGTGTTGTTTAGCCCATGACAAGTGTTTTATCTTCATAGTAATAATTAATAACTATGTTTACTGATATTGCCTATTTCATTATAAAGGAATCAAAATAACCCATTGAGATGCCAGGTTCTTCCAAAGATCTTTTGCTTCTTTTTTTTTCTCTGAAGATTAGCCAAATGATTAATCTAGTCATGTCAACAGACATTTATCAGATGCCTAATACATGACAAAAACTGTTGTGTGGGAAGTAGAAGAAAAGCAAAATCATTCCCTCCCTTCAGGGAACTCATAATACAATAAGGAGGACAATCAGTAAGTGACTACATATAAACAAGGTATATATAGGACAAAGTGGAGAAAATCTCAAAAGAGAGGCACTAATATTAAAAGAACAATCAAAGCTTTGATCTGAAAATGGGATTTTAGCTGATTAAAGAAGGCAGGTGATAGACAATAATGCTTGTGTTCACACCTTTAGAGAGCTCATAGAAGCAAGAAATATTTAAATACTCATTGGAGTTCACACGGTTTAGTATGAGATATCCGAATTTACACCTCCCTTAAGCCTTGCCTCCAGAAGGAGGAGTTAACCTTTGGGAGATCATATATATACAGGAAGCTCTTAGAGCTTGAAGGAATTACTCCGGAACATTGACTGGGGTTGGAGAGGAGCACTCTGGGAAGAAGCCCACAAGTCTCTCTCCGAGGCAAGAGAGATTCATTGCATCTTCCACCTTGGTGTTGGCTGGAGGCTGAAGAAAGCAGAGGCAGAAGCCAAGGACAAAACTGCAAGAGTTCTTAGAACCAAGCATCATTTCTATCAGTTGTACTTAGTACCTTGTTTCAAGTTCTGGCCCAAAATATCTCCTTCTAAGATCAAATCAATCATATTGAACCATGCTAAATTAGATATTGTCTCTATCAACTCTAATGGCTTAACAATTTGTAAAGATTCCAACAGGCAGGGAAACCTGAAGGTAGAAGAAGGGAGAAAGAGCATTCCAGGGATGGGGGACAAGTAGAATTAGAATGACTTCATTGAGAAATAGCAAGGAGTGAAGGGCTCCTGGATAGAAAGTATTTAGTGTGAAGTCAGATATGATAAAACTGAAAAGATAATACAGGAGAAGGATGTTGTGAAGGGCTTTAAAAGCCAAACATAGGGTTTTGTATCTGATCCTGAAGCAAATCAGGAGCCAGTGGAATTTATTCAGTAATAAAGTGTCACAGTTACACAGGTACTTTAGGAAAATCACTGAGAGCTGTACAGACTAGAGTAGAGATTTACTTAAGGCACGGAGGCTAATCAGAAGGCTATTGCAGTAGTCCAATTGTGAGATGATGATCTGAAAGTGTCAGAGAAGAGAAGGAAACATGGAAGAAATGTTGTGAAGGTAGAATCAATAGTATGTGGCAATAAGTTTTGGATATGTGTGGTGAGATAGAACAAGAAATTGAAGTTGTGAGGATGGAGGTGCACTCAACAGTAAAACGGGGCAGAGTTTTTTGGGAAAAATAATGAGTTCAGTTTTAGACATACTAAGCTCACAATGACTCTTTTTTGAGACGTCAAATAGTCAGCTGGAAATAAGAGACTAAGGGGAAAGAAGGATTAGGGCTGGATAATTAGATCTGAGACTCATCTGCTTAAAGATAATTAAATCCATGGGAACCAATGAGATCTCCAAGTAAAATGGTGTAGAGGAGGAAAAGAGTCTATATAACATACCCTAGAGGGATGTCCATGAGTAGTGGGCAAGACCTGGAGGAAGATTCAGCAAGGATAGAGTGAGAAAAGGTAGTCTTACAGGTAAGAAAAGGTTGTGTCCCAAAAACCTAAAGACAAGAGAATATCAAGGAGAAAAGCTTCCGAGGTCAAGGATAAAGATTGAGAAAAGACAATTCAGTTTAAAAATTGATTATTGTTAACTTTGGAGAAAACATTTTCAACTGAATGTTAAGATTGGAACTTAGATTAAAGAAAGTTAAGAAGAGGGTATAAGAAAATGAAGTGAATACAGAGATTATAGATCTTTTTTCTCAAGATTAGCCATGAAGGAGAGATTGTTAGTGAGAAATGGATGGATGAAGTGAAGGGTTTTGAGAGGAGGTGAGATATGAGTATAGAAAACAGGCAGTAGGGAAGCATTCAATAGACAACTAATGAAAATTAATTGGAGATGGAAATAAGTGAGGGGATGATCTACTGATGAAGATGGGATGGGATGGGATGCATACAAATGTTTTCCTTGACAAGAAGGACCACTGTTCCAAGAATGAAGAAGACAAAAATAGGTAATGTCAATCTGAGAAGAAATTCTGGGTGAAGGGTTTATTTATGTTTGTGAAATAATGGAGCAAAGTTTATAGCTAAGAGGATGTGGAGGAGAGCAGGAAGTAGTGAAGGTTTGGGGTGAAGAATATAAAAGGTTGGGAAAAATGTTCTGATGAGTAGAATAGTGAATCTCAGAGAGTTGTAAAAGGATTACATTACATATAGAGGGTTTGCAATCAACTTAATCAGCATGGTTTCATGGCTCTCTCCAGATTTATTCAGTGGCATGTGACTAGGAGTAAAAACAATGAATGATGAGAAAAATCCAAGTCTGAGTTTAGCAGAGGAAGATCAGCATTAAAATTAAGGGGGCAAGAGACTCAGGAGAAGTGGATAATGTACAGTTTAATTGTTTACCAGGAGGTCAAAATGGAGAAGGAAGGACAATAAAGGCAGTTCAAGGATGATGGCATGGTAAAGAACAGTAGAGGGATTCAAAAGCACAATGAAAATTAAAAAAAAAAAAAAAAAGAAAGTTGGAGATTATAAGGCAAAGGGAAAATATTTATAATATTTTGGTTTATCATAATGTTGTGATAAAATATGACAAGATAAAGGAATTTCAAAGTTCATGATCATGGGTATGAAATACTTATGGATGATTGTAAGATGAAGAGTAGTTTGGATGGTTTGTAATAAATAGTTTATAAGTTCTTGGTGATTGTCCTTTCTTCTTTGATGTAATTAATATTTCATCATAAACTTCAGTGATCCTTTATACACCCGACTTCCCAGTATTAAAAGCTACTACAATTATCTCAAACATTCGTTGAAGAATAAAATGAGGTACAATTTTTACATATTTTCTTGGAGTAAAATTCAATCTTAAAAGCAACAGAATTAAAGAGAGCAATGGTACATCCATGAAAAGCATGAAATTCAGCATTTACCTGACAGAGAACTAACTAAAGGTAGGGAAACCACTTCACTCTGGTTTAAATTGTTTAAATAAATAGTCAATGTAGTTTCAATACAAATTCTTGACCATTATTATTACAAAATGAAACCTTATTGAAGTTACTGTTGTCCCAAATAATTCATAAACTATTCTAGAGAGTCTATCTAGTTACTTATTGATATGTAACTTACTAGCTGTTATTTTGATTCAGACCTATGACTTAATTGTTATGCAAATCTCCAAGTTTGGAAACTGCCCCACAGTAATAGATTAATAGCTCTTCTTTCTTTTGTTATCTTCAATTTATCTTGTATCTTTTTTGTTGTTGTTGTCTCTCCCATTTTAGTGCAAGCTCCATGAAAGCAGAGATTTTTTTTGTCTTTGCATTGCAGCATTTATCATGGGTAGAGCATCAGCATCAAAAAGACCTGAGTTCATATCTGCCCTCAGACACTTATTAGTTGTGTGAACTTGGGCATGTCACTTAACCTGTTTTCTTTAACCCACTAGAGATGTGGGTTAAAGAAATGGCAAACTCCTCCTGTATCTTTCAAGGAAACCTCAAATGGGGTCACAAAAAGTTGAAAAGACCAAACAACAATGACAAAAAGCACTTATCACAATACCTGGCACATATTAAATGCTTGTTGATTTATTTATAACATATAATAGTAGAAAGCATAAAAATGATTCATTATTTAACCTTGTTCCAACTTTGGAAACAGAAATGAGAAATAAGACATCTAAAAGACATCAATACTGCTTCCTTTTCATAAATAGTTTTTTAAAAAATGATTTAAGTCTTAAAAATTTGAAAAAACCACCAATGTCTTAAATATCAGACCAAATTGTTCAATATTTCTTTACCTCACTTTTCAATCTGTAAAATGGGGTCAGGGTCTTTCAGCTGATTGTTCCATTGAGTATTGATGAACAATGTTATTTCAGATTCTGTAATAAAAATGCGTTATTAATCTTATTACATAAATGAAATGAATTTAGAAACATAACGTGGTTTCTAAGTAAGGAAACCATGTCCCAGCTGAGTATTCGTAAACAGACTTGTGTACAATAGTGCTTGTCTTTTAGGAAGAATGAGCATTATTGGTCAGAGAACATCGTGCCCAGTTTAGCATTTCTGTGCTGGTTTTTCCCCTTCCTGAGGCATCTGCTTAGATGGCCTCTTGTTCGAAGGAAGGGCGTGAGCATCTGTTTGATTTATTTCTCTCCAAGGGGACTAATCTATGCAGTGAAAACCATCTTGAACTGGGAGTCAGAAGATCTCCATTCAGATCCTGTCTCTGCTACTTAGAAACCGTAAGACCCCAGGCAAGTCACTTAACATTTTGGACCCTCAGTTACCAGACTTGTGAAATAGGACTAAGTATACTTACTTTTATCTACCTCACAGAGTTGCAGTGAGGAAAGTATGTGATAAATTTTAGAGCTCTATATGAATGTGAAATAGTATTGTGCTCTGTTGGATATTTCTCATGTCTACCTTACCTTACCTGGTGTGTATTACCACAAAAGTCAGTTTCATCTGGGTGGTCAGTTAGCCCTGCTCAGCCAGAATACTGACAGAACTTGTATTTTGGAATGGTTTGACTTTATTAAATAATTTTTATTTATATCTCAGATTCATCCTATCTCATTCTATCGAGCTTTCCCTCCCCTCCTAACATCATCACATTGGATTTTTATGTATTTATTTATTCTTTCTCAAGCAAACAGATTATCTAGATTGCTACTTTTATTATTTGTTTTTACATTTATAAATATTTCTTTACATCCTGAGAGAATAGCTTTGATAAAGTGAACTTGAAAATGATGATTATGAAAATGTCAACAGGTCCATATTTATAGTGCCTTTCTCTATCCCAGAGAGAATATAAGGTTTCTAAGGTGGCTCTCCATATAGGTGTTTTTGTGAGTTTCTTTAATGTGATAATATGGTATTTGTGGGTCAGAATTGTATGACTGTGAATATTTTTTTTCTGACTTTAAATTCCCCTTTGTCTTGTTTATGAGGCCATGGGATCTAACAGTGGGCTGGAGGCTATGAGCCATTTGTTGTAAAAACAATAACCATTACTCATGCATGACTGTTGTTTTTAGTGCATGGAGAAAGGATGAAATTTGTAGACAGGATTTGGGATGGACAATAAAAGAACTCTGACTTCTTTCAAAAGATGAAACTAGGTAGGATGGGATTTAAGAGATTTCCCCCTAAATCTCATTATTTTTCCAGTATATCCTTTAACAGGTCTCTAGGCTTGTTGACCCACCCATAGGTTATTTAATTGTTGTAGAAGTTTTAGTCAGAAAAGTAAATGTTAATTTTGGAGTAGAAAGTAGCATCAAAGCTAGGGGCAAAGAGATCTGACTTTCAGTCTATTTTTTCAGTCTGATAACAGTTCTGTTATCAGAAACCAGGAATAAGTCGTGCCATTTTTCAGGGTCTGTCTATAGTACAATAATACAATAGCTATTTAGGTAATAATACATTAGCTATATAGAGGGTTACTGATACACGTTAATATATCTTTTTATAACATCATGGACTTACAGAGCTGGATGAAATTCTAGAGATTATGTAGTTGAAAATCTTCACTTTACAGATGAGGAAACTGAGAGTCGGAAGGCTTGTCAATCAGTGCAGGACAGAGCAAAAACTGGTGCTCAAATCTCCTTTTTCCCCAAGGAAAAATTATTAACCTTCTCTTTGGTTCTACATTTTCATTGTTTATCAAAACCACAAACCT
Organism: Sarcophilus harrisii; assembly: GCF_902635505.1. Lineage (NCBI taxonomy): Eukaryota > Metazoa > Chordata > Mammalia > Dasyuromorphia > Dasyuridae > Sarcophilus > Sarcophilus harrisii. The sequence continues at coordinate 162,564,784 of NC_045427.1, forward strand.
GTTTCACAGGAACAAAAATTAGATTAGGGCTTGGGAATTAATCCATGAAGACACATATTTTTCATCTCGGGGTAATTTTAGATTGTCTTTGCAGTTCAGCCTTGAAAAATGCTTTAGCCTGTTCTAATTCCTGGCTGCTTTATGCTAACATTCCCACTCTTCAGTATTTTCTCTCTGTCCCTTCTCTTAGCTCTAAGCCTTTTCCTGCTATTCCAGGGTTACCATAGAGATGAAGAACCATAATCACTTAAGCAAGTGAGAAGTCAGGACCATGGAGAAAAGCAGAAGTTTAAAGACCTATCTTTAAACATATTTTCCATTAAAAAAACATAAGCAAGTTGTTCTGCCCTCTTACCTCCAATGCTTTGGGCATATCTTTAAAGTAGACCCACTCATTTTTTTTTCCAAATTTATATCTTTATAAACAGTCTAGAATAGGTCTACTAGGCTAAGCTGAGTTTCTATGGATCCCTTAATGCTTCATATTTTTCCTATGAGAGCATAATCTTGTCTGATTTCAGATATAGTATTTATTTGAAATATTGAAAAAAAAAAGGACAAAGTTACCAGAAGCCTGTAAAATTCTCTAGTAAGCTAGAAAAATTAAGTAGCATTAACATAACAGGGAGAAAAATACACACACATGTATAAACATGCATATTCCTACATATATAATGTACATATACATATATGTATGTATATATGTGTATATTTTCCCCATTCCTCTAAATTATTCCCAAGTCCCAATCTAACTTTTGCTTCTACAAAACAGTAGTTTCGAGGTTTCAATCAAAACAAAAATCAAGAAATAAAAAAGTCCATATATCATGTTAACAGCTAAAAATTCATATATATTTATGCATATTTATATACAAAAATATTCATTTCAGAAGGTGATCATGGACAGCATAAGGAGGAGAAATAGCTTTACTACTTAAAGTACTTCTGTTAGAAACTTAACTTAATGTCCTTTTTAAATTGTTTTAAGATGCCAAAATTAGTTTCTACCTTATGATATTAATCCCCCTCCCTCTTATCTGAGCCCACAAACTAGATTGTTTAATTTGACCCTTAGAAAACTAGCTTCTCTAATTAAAATATTCATTAGAATGTGGCAAGAATTTTTTTAAATTTATGATTTATTAGAGTAACTTACGTGTCTTCATCATTTCAGTTATTTAACCAAATATAACCTATGTAAATGAATAAATGGAGCATCAGCTACATTCAAGAGACTTGAAACCATGGTACATGGGGATTAAAGAAGCTCCTGATGTTTAGTCTGAAGAATATAAAAAATTAGAGGGAGACATGATAAGGGCCATCAGATATTTGAAATATGGTCCCAAGTTAAAGAGAATATACTTGTATTACTTGGCTTCATTGGGCAGGAATAGGTATGGTGCAGTAGAAAGAATGATGTATTTGACATAATGGGTCCTGGATTCAAATTCTGGCTGCCACTTAATGCCTCAGTGATTTTGGGGCTGGCACTTAACTTCTCTAGACCTCAGTTCCCTATGGTAAAAATGAAGAGCTTTGAACTACATGATGCAGAAGATTTTTTCCATTCCTAAATCTGTGATATAAGATCCTTAATTACTAGGGGACAGAGTTCAATTTAGTGAAGAACTCCTTAACAATTTAACAATTAAACCTGTATTAAAAAGGCATGGATTACTCTGTGAAATAAGTGTTTTCTCCCTCACTAGAGCTGTTCACACTGAGGCTGGATGCCAACTTGTACTCAAGATACTGAATAACGGATTTATCGATTAGGCAGGAGATGGGGTCAGATGATCCCATTCTAGGAATCAGATTTATATCACAATAGGATCACTGTATCATAGTCATGAAACTTTAATTATATGTTATTATAATAATATTATATTATAATTATATGTTATTATTAACAGATTTAGAAATTTTGCTTAAAATGTGATTTTTTTCTCCCTACTTCCTTCTGAGATTATGAAACTACACAACTTTCATCACTGTTATTAGCTGCCATTGTCTCTTCTTGCCTCTGCACATCTTATTTGAACTTTGACACATAATATCCTAGTCACAGAAATGATTTAATTTTTCTTCATTACTGTACCATATCTCTCAAAGACAATTAGACATAGTGAATGTTGCTCCATTGACTTGAAAAGACTTTGTGTTGGGGTAGTGATGGTGATGATAGCCATTGCTGGAAATAGGGCTGTCTTTATTCCAAAGTACATGATATTTGCCATTTTCTTAATTTTGCTAAGATATTAGAAAACTACCTGCAGTTGAACATCCAGTGTCTTGAACTTTATGTCATCTGGGCTGGAGATATCCTTTTTTTTGTTTTGTTTTATAGTCCCAAGTCATAGGTCTTAGGTGAGTGAATAAACTCAGTCCTTTATTCTAGAATATTACCTTGGGCACATCAGAGACCTGCCAATGCAAAATACTGGGCTTCTGTTCAAGGCCAGAGTACTTTCCTATTCTACTCCAGCAGGATTGTAGAGATAGCTAATGGCTGTCTAAGAGATTTATTATAATGAATGTAAGATTCCATTACAAGAGTACCTCAATATACCACAGATTCAATTATATTTCAAGGCATTACATCCCACTTATACACAGAAATATATGAGATATATGTACACATATAAATGAAAAAGGAAAGAGACAAAAGATAAATGGAAAGACAGAGAGAGAGAAACAGAGAAAGGAGAGAGACAAAGAGAAAATCAGAGACAGAGAGAGGGGGAGAGAGAAACAGAGAAAAGGAGAGGAAAGAGAGACAGAAAAAGAAAATCAGAGATACAGAGAGAGACACAGAGATGAGAAAAAATGAGAGAGAGACAGAGAGAGGAGAGGGAGAGAGAGAGAATCTTTTCAAAGCAAGGAAAACCTGTAACTTGGGTGTTATCCTTGCTTCTAATTGCCTGCCTTATAATAGGGTTCTACTGTATCTTGAGAGCCTCATGTAACAGGTATTCTCCAAATTCATCTGAAAAGAGCTTCATGGCTTAAAGTCAAGGGTGTCAACAAAAAGAGAGGCTAATTACTTTTATTGTTGCTGTTATTATTAGCCCTCTTGACTTTGCTTAATTTAGGCAGACTGAGCTAAGGAACATAGTTGTGTGAGATAGGGGGAATAAAAAGGATGAGAATTTATGTTTATTTTTTTATTTATAGGTAAGAGATTTCAGTCTAATGGAGTTTCCATCAAAGATTGGATATATTTTAAAGTTGTTATTTAGTCATTTTCAGTGTGACTCTTCATGACCCCATTTGGGGGTTTTCTTGGCAAAGATACTGGAGTGATTTGCCATTTCATTCTCTAGCTTGTTTTAAAGATAAAGGTTGAGCCAAATAGGGTTAAAATGACTTGCCTAGGGTCACAAAGCTAGTAAGTATATAAGACCAGATTTGAAGTCAGGAAAATAAATCTGGCTTCTGGTCCCACACTTATACTATGTCACCATAATTAAAAGAGTTGTTGGTTTATTTCCTCTCAGCTTAGAATGGTAGAATGATAAAAATAAAACACTAAGACTACAGCTGACGAACAGACTGGAGGTCTTATCGCAGGCTATGTGAATTTCTTTATTTTAAATATATTGATAACTATTTTCAATATATTGATTTCTTTTGTGATCCTATGTATTTTATTTTATGCATTTAAAAACATTGTTCTAAGATACTCTACCAGATTGCCAGAAAGATGTGATCCATGATAGTCAAAAAAGTTAAAGAAGCTCAGTTTTAGAGTAAGCCAAAAAGAACATTTCAGTATCCCATTTTCTATTCAGGTGCTATTAGGTTTTGTGGCTATGGAAAATCTCCACTTTTATCACCCTACCCCTTTTGTTGAGTAAGAAGATACCTTTATGTATTTATGGAATATCTAAATCAGTGTATTTCTTGGAAGAAGGACACACATCTTAAATTGGAAGGGACTTTAGAGGTCATTTAGACAGTCCATTTTACAACTGAAGAAACTAGTCATTAGACATTTAAAGGGACCTGTTGAAGGTCACCTAAGTAGTAAATTATTAAGTCAGGATTTGAACCCAGAGCCTATAATTCTAAATTTAGAGCTCTTGTCTACTAACCACTATTTTCTTACTCCTAGCAATTCCTTCCATAAAACAGAAAGTGTGACTCTAGCTTTAGACATTCTGGCAATTCATTGACATGCCATAGACAGGGAAGAGGTAAAGTAGCTCTCATTAGTCTTAAAAGTAATTCAAAAAGGGGTTAACTTCCTTTGGGAACATCAATATTGCCATTGCCCTTTTTGAATCACAGATTCTCACAACTCTTAGTGTTAAAATGTGACCTTCAAATGAAAGAGAGCTACATTAGAGAAGTGTTAGTGTGATCTCTCTGAGCAGTATAAATAAGACATCATTAAGGCTAATTGAGATTCTTAGCTGTCCAATTCTGAGTTCTTTTATATTTTTGAAAACAAAGGGAAAAAGCCTGCCTGTCATGTTTGCAAATTTGACAGCTTTTCCAAATGTGATTTTTTTGATGTTTCTAATCATGAATATAAAATCACTTCTCTTTAATCACCTGTGAATTTTGAGAATTAGGTGACAAAACATCAACCCTGGATAATGCTATTTCTGTTATGCAAAAGACCGCAGTCTATCATGAGAAGCCTAGTGAGCCTGAGTGCTCTAAGTGCTGCTAGTGTTGGGGAGTCCCACTCTTGAACCTTTCCAAGGGGAAATAAAGAATCAAGTCTTAAGGATTTGGGTGTTCACAAAAGCAAAGTAGGAAAAAGCTTGAAGTAGTATCAAGGGAATGGGAACTTAGAAGACTCTTGTATACAGCCCCTGTTCTACTTATTAGCTGTATAACCTTGAGCAAATGTCATTTCTCTGGACTCATTGATAAAATAAGTAAGTTGAAATAAATGATTTCTAAAGTGGTTTCTACCTAAGAACTCTATGAAAATAAATAATGAAGAGAGTAGTCAATGTATTGACATGAATAAATCAATTTTTCAATTAATATATTATAATTATTAATTATATGCCAAGTACTGGGAATTATCAGAACAAAAGTTAATAGAGACCTCACCCTTAAGAAGCTTACCTTTTAATTAGGGAGACAGTAAATATGAGATTGGTGGAATAGGGATGTGTATTTTGGTTGGACAGTTTACATTTTATCCTCACTATAAACCTTGTGAGATAAGGAATGTTATAAATATTGTCATGACTATTTTACAGATGAGGAAACAGATATAACTAGTGTCTTTCTGAGTGTAAATCTAGTACTCTACCCAAAACATTATGGAACATGGAATTTAGTTTTTGATTCTTCATAAAATTTCATTTCAAATCCCCAAAAGTATGATGATCTTTTAAAATCACTGATATATGATGGCAAAGTAATATCAATTGCTTTCATGACACATTAACATGCAGTTTGTATTGTTACATAAGTAATAGAAGTATTACTAACTTTTTTTTTAACAGATGAAAAAACTGAAGTTCAGAAAACTTAAATTATTTGCTCAAGGTCATGCATCCTGTAGGTGTTAAAAGTGGAATTTGAAACAGGGCCCTCTCTGATTCCAAGAATCAGCACTCTAGCCACACTAGTAAAAAAAAAAGGAGCATTCCTCTCAGCATATTCATTAACATGCTGTTACTGGTATTTAAGTGATTCAGTACCTGAAAATCAGTACTGTGAGGTTAGGAGATTGTTTTAAAAGGAATGAATAACTTTAAAATATGGAGCATCTGAATCAACAGTCTTCTGTTTTCAAAACAAATATCTTCCCCCTCCTGATTCCATGAAAATTAATGCTCTTTTAAGAAGGCTGATTTGCAGAAGATTCCTCTCAAATAAAATAAGTGAGTTTGAGTAGTTGAGTTGCTTCAAAAGAGAAAAATGTGTATTTGGGGTTATGGAATTTAATAATCAGTTTATTTTTCATTCTTTTTATGCAACAACTGATCTGAAGTCCCCCAAGAAGAGGAGATGTTTTTGGTTTCTTGAAGGCTGGGCCATTAAAATAAGTTATGGCAGGGGCTGCCACGTCAGAAAGGATTTTCATACAAGTCCAGTGAAGGTTTGAGTTCCTCTCACTGAAAAGCAAATAAATTCATTAGCAAGTCAGCAACAGGGAGACTGATGATGTTTTTTCCCCAATTCCCCCGAGAAATTCTCAGAATGTACCCAGTCCTCAAGAGAGACATTGTGATATTCCTTAGTAGATGGAGAATTAGTACTGAAGAAACTTTGAATCTTCCAAATAGTGTCTTATTGCATTCCAAATAGTGTCTTATCATAAGATCATGGATTCAGAGCTTGGAGGGACTTCAGAGCCTAATCCAACACTCTCATTTTAAAATGAAAAAGTGCAACTCAGAGAGTTTCATTGATTTGCCCATTGTCACATGGGGAAGTAGTCAGTCTCAGAGTGGTCATTTGAACTGAAGTCTCATGACTCCAAATCCAGTCCTCTATCCCCTATATCACTCAGACATGGACTGCTCAATAATCTCTACTTCATTTTACTGACTTGACTTAATTCAGCAATGTGAAGAGAAATTTGACTTTTGGGAAAGTATTACTTACTGATATGATTAATTTATCTCTTCTATACATATCACTAATTAAGGACTAGTTAAGGATCCCTACCAGGGACCACTTTATGGTCCCACATTTTACATATTGTTCTACTTACTTTGTCCTAATCTCTTAGGGTTATAATCTCTGCTATATGACAGCTGGTCAGATTGTTAATACAATAAAGTAGTCCTGAAACTAATATTTTTGTTAGTACATTTATCTTTATTAAGACCTATTGTTACTTCAAAGATATATCAGGAACAAAACTTCAAACATTTCCTCTAGTACTTTGGGGGGTGGGCCCCTCTCTCTAACACCTTGTTGGTTTCTGGGGAGAGTAAACCCAGATTTAGCACAATTTCCATGCTCTCAAATGCAAATGTAGCATCATGACTGGATGAATACTTGTCTCAGCCTCTGGGCTAGATACTGGAGGTCATTCTTTTCCTTGAGGTTCTGATGCTAGGCTGCCTGTATAATATATTATTTCTTCTAAATAATGGAATGTCTTAAATCCTTTAAAATGTGCATTTCACCCTGGTAAGGTTGACACTATGTCAATGAGGAAGATTTTTTTGGTCAGGAAGCCTTTTTTTTTACCCCTCAAATGAATGCTATATGAGCAGTTGTCTTTGTATTCTATGTGTGAGTAACCTTGAATAAGCCACACATTGAAATTCTAAGATGAAAGAAGGGGATAAATAAGCACTTATGTGTCAGACACCAGTCTAAGAGCTTTACAAATATTACTTCATTTGATTCTCATGCAAACCCTGCAAGATATCCTCATTTTATAATTGAGAAAAGTGAAGCAAATAAGTTTAAATGGCTTGCTCAGGATCACACAAGTAGGAACTGTCAAAGCTATATACTACTTAGCTGAATGATCATTGGGAATGTTGTAGAGAGGATGTTATCCAAGTAGGCACTGGAGAGGGAATCCCTTCCCAAGTCTCAGATTCTCTATGGAAATGTTCTTATATATACACTTATAAAGTACTAAAATGAGATGTATTTAAAGGAAACAGTTCCTTCATATCATAACCAGGAGCATATTTTTTAAAGTACTCATCAACATAGTACTAATGTATTGCCTGATAATAGGTCATTATGTAAGAATCTGTGATTTTGTCGGTATGAGAAACCAACCCAGATCACAGTCCATTCCTAGATCAGTAGTTCTGTCTTAGATCAGAAGGATGGGTAGAATTGGGAAATGCCTAGCAAAATAAATAAAAATTCAATAAAATATAGATTTTAATATGTGGTTTTCTAAGTCCTGTACTACTACAGGGATCCTTATGTACTGTTTAGTGGACCCTGTTTTTATGTGATTTTGACACCATCTTAGATAGTTTTCAAAGGCTTAGAGGGTATACAATGATCTCTCCATTGTCATATTTCTCATAAATGTTGGAAGCTGGATTAGAACCACTTCTTCCTGATTCCTTGTCCAGGATTACATCCATTGTGTCATACTACCCCTCCATCATAGAATGATAATAATGATAATAACAAGACATTAACATTCCATAGTATGCAACAGGTTATATAGGGTTTTCCATACATATTACATTACTAGATGCTCCTCCAGGGCAAGATACTATGAAAACTGTCATTTAATTTCTCTGATAAAATTTGGTTCTTATCTTTAGACTTCCTAGGTCAACTTGTTAATTTTTTCTTCATCTCAGGGTTCTTTCATTGCTTTTGTTGAAAATCTCCTCTACAAAAACAAAACAAAACTTGCTTTATCTTCTGTCAGGATTAGGACTAGGAGAGTAACAGGATGAAATAATCAAGGAAATAAAATTCAGGATATGGAGTTGAATAATCATAGCAGGATATAGTGGGTATGAAGAATTTAGGAATCGAGAAGCCAGGCTTACTCATGTAAACATGGGCCTCAGGTGCAGGTGCATTAGATCTCAGAATTTAAAAGCAAATTGTAGACAGGGTAGGTGAGTAGGAAATGAAGTCTTTGGTGGCAGACCAGGTAGAAAGGTTTAGCACAGACAGGGAAGCAAGGAATTAAGGCAGGGCAAAACTAATGATGCTTAATTCTGAGGGATCTGGCAAGGAGACTCAGGAATGCAAGCTGTTGTGTAGAGAACATAAGGGAAGGAATTCAGGCAGAGAGAGACTAGACAGCAGGAGCAAACATGGAGAGTAAGCCACAGGGGCTGGGAAAAAAAAAAGGAACTAAGTAGGTCACAGGAGGATAATTCTCTTAGAGCAACTTAAGGTTCCTTGGCTGCCACATCCCACTGTTAACTTATGCTGAGTTGGAAGTCCACTCGGTCCCTTAGATTTTCTTTGGACAGAATGCTCTGGAGCCATGCTTGCCACTTATGACACCTGTGAAATTGATATTTTTTCAACCTATGTGCAAAGCTTTATGCTTTTCCCTACTAAGTTCATCTTGCTGGATTTGGCTCACTATTCTAGCCTGTGCATTTTCTGTATACTGTCTTTGCCATACGGCATGTTAACTATCACTCTCAACTGTGGGTCATCCACGGCTTTGAGAAGAATGGTAAATAACACAGGGCAAAGAAGAGATCCTTGGAGAACTCTGAGACTCGCTGCCAAGTTTACATTGGAGTATTAGTGACTTGAGTCAGATAATTCAATACATTCCGAATCCCTGTAATTATACTATTGTATAGCCTATATCTCTCAATATTCTCCACAGGTATAGCTCTAAAAGACTTTTTCTGTGCTGTGCTAAGATCTTGGTAAACTCTCACCACATAATTTCCCTGATCCAATTAGTCTAGAGATTCAAGGAAAACAGTCTGTTTTGAAAAATTTGTATTGCTATATTTTTTCCTTTCATCTCACATTCATGTGTGTTTGTATATAGATATACACATATAAATATGTTTGTACAGACATACACATATTCATTAGGTTCATATATGTATTGACAGATTTCACATTTGTCTATGCTACTTTTCATACATGTATATGATACGTTTTATATATGCTTGATAGATTCATATATGAGAGATTTCAGAAATCTATGTATGGATGAATTTATGTATGTGCATGAGTATATATGTATATATATTTTTTATATGTATGAATATGAGGTAAAATAAAAATATAGAAATTTTTTAAAAACAGGTCCTATCAAACCATTCTCACACATATATGTATGAAGATATGTGTGTGTATTTATCTTCCCTTATCCAGCAAGCCTTGCCTCATAGTGAAGAATAAAGAAGGAAAGGAGAAAATAGTGTAGCAAAGCTTTCCAACAAGTTAACTGGGTATATTCAATGTGCCATATCCCATTTCTGCTAAGAAAGGAGTCAAAAGCTTTATTCTCCCTTTTATTCAGAGGCAAAAACTTATAATTACATAGCATTCAGCCATTTTTCAGCTACATTTTTCTTTTGTGAAAAGATCAAAATCCTAATGTTTCTGTGGGTTTTTTTCTGTATTGATTTTTACAGTACTAATTCTAGATTGTAAATGTTTTCATGCTATATTAACTTCATAATTGGATCTACATCCACCTGTCTTGAGTTAAGCTCACAAATTCAGCTGAGCTAGCTTAAAGTTAGTTTAAAAAGAAGTTATTTCTCATGCAGTATTCCCTAGGGTACTTCATGAATATCCTTATGTTTAGCCCTACAAAATTACCATCCCTAAAAAGAATATCTGTCCTTTCCTATCTTGTGTAATTAAGGGAGTTTTTATCTCTTCCAAAGAGTTGGCAGCTTATTAGCTGTGATCTCCTAGTAAAGACTACAAAATACAGATGAGCTCCTTATAACAATTAACATTCTTTAATTATTAATTACCTGAATGCCAACCCATCTTTCTCATTATAGCCAGTTGCAGTGTTCCTACCCCAATGCTACAACCTTTTCCTGTATGTTAATTAAAGAGGCTCCCCTCCTTCTCTGAGAAGGTTGCTGATCTTGCTGAGGTTACTAATATAATAGTTATATGTTAATAAGTTGATCTAGTTCAAAATCTATACCTTCATCTACCTTTATTATATTTACTCAAGACAGTTTCCATTTATATTATTGTAAATGTTGTTTGCCTGGTTCTGCTTAATTCACTTTGTACAATTTTTATCTTTTTCTATGCTCAGCTATATTGAATATTGAATGTTTCCTATAGTTCACTAATCTTATATCATAGAATTGAAGCTAGAAGGGACCTAGAGATCGTTAAATTCAATCCCCTCATTTTACAAATAAAGGAGGTGAGATCCATTGAGCTTTAGTGACTTGCTCAGGTTCACATAGCTAGTAAGTATCTAACATGGGATTTTCCTGTCACCAGGTTCATTCAGGATCCTAGCTACACTCCAGCCCATATCTTTCTAATGTTCCACTACATTCATGAACTAAAGTTTACTCACTTCCCAAGAGATGAATGTCTACTTTATTTCTATTTTTTTTTTTTACTACTGCAAAGAAGGTGCTGTTTTGATATATAAAGGACCTGTTTTTCTTTGACCTGTTTAGATTCTCAATTGAGATTTCTAGGTCAAAGAATATATACATACATTTTAGTCACTTGTTAACATAATTCCAAATAGCTTTCTGAGACAAAAATGATTCTATTTGAGTATGACCTATTTTTCACAAAATTCTGGTGGATTCTTTATCGAAATACATTCTAGAATTTTTCCAAGAATGAAAATTATGGGTCCATAGTTTCTTTATTCTTTGTTCTTACCTCCATATTTAAGAAAGAAAAAATGAAATGAAAGAAGGAAAGGAAAGAAAGGGGGAAGGAAGGAAGGAAATGGATAGTTCTTTTTAAAACCAGTACTTTCCTGTTTTTCTGTATTTTCAAAGGCAGTTGATGGTAGCCATTCACTTCCAATCCAATGGCTTACCAGTATTTTTCAGTGAAAATATTCCTATGATTTCTTCCTCTGTTGATCTTTACTTTTGATATGCACTTTTTCAACTCCTCCTTCCATTCCTGAGTGCCCTTATATAAAGATTTATTCTCAGTCTATAATATTATTGTCCCCATGTTTATTCTATTTTGTTTAAAAATTAATTATACTTATTCAGAGCCATTTTGTAGTCAGCAGCTTCATTCTGTCAAGTGCCAATAATACTAATGTAGTCAAATGTCCCTCTTTGTATGAGGATCTCTAGTTCACCTTGCTTTTAACCATACTTTGCGCACTTAGATTGTAGATCTAAAATTAAAAGAGGGATCATTCTTAGAAGGCCTTGAATTTTATTGTTGCATCCTTTTTTGGATTTTGCCTCTAAATTTCTGGCTGTTCTCTCCTATTCTTATTTTTCCTCCATATGAGATTTTCTCTATGTAGTTGGGTGGATGTACCTGAGCAGTTTTCTCACTTCCCATTCCTTTTTTTTTTTTTAAATAATTATAACTTTTTATTGACAGAACCCATGCCTGGGTAATTTTTTTACAACATTATCCCTTGCACTCACTTCTGTTCCAACTTTTCCCTTCCCTCCCTCCAGCCCCTCCCCCAGACGGCAAGCGGTCTTATACATGTTAAATGTCACAGTATATCCTAGATACAATATATGTGTGCAGAACCGAACAGTTCTCTTGTTGCACAGAAAAAATTGGATTCATAAGGTAAAAATAACCCAGGAAGAAAAACAAAAATGCAAACAGTTTACACTCATTTCCCAGTGTTCTTTCTTTGGGTGTAGCTGCTTCTGTCCATCATTGATCAATTGGAACTAAGTTAGATCTTCTCTTTATCAAAGAAATCCACTTCCATCAGAATACATCCTCACACAGTATTGTTGTTGATGTATATAATGATCTCTTGGTTTTGCTCATTTCACTCAGCATCAGTTCATGTAAGTCTCTCCAGGCCTCTCTGTATTCATCCTACTGGTCATTTCTTACAGAACAATAATATTCCATAACATTCATATACATACCCAACCATTCTCCAGTTGATGGGCATCCAATCATTTTCCAGTTTCTAGCCACTACAAACAGGGCTGCCACAAACATTTTGGCACATACAGGTCCCTTTCCCTTCTTTAGTATCTCTTTGAGGTATAAGCCCAGTAGTAGCACTGCTGGATCAAAGGGTATGCACAGTTTGATAATTTTTTGCTTCCCATTCCTTTTAAAGCTTTAATATTTTAAAAGGCAAAGTTTAGTTTCATTGTTTCATCTACTTTCTATAGTAGATATGTCCTTAAGAATGCTCTGCATATATACTTCATCCCTGGTTGAACTTTGCCATTCTTATTTTTTAAATGATGATCCTGAAAATCCAAATCCTGTTTTTAGACACTATCTTAACCAGTTGTTAATCCCCCTTAAGAGTTGTGAGATTGAAATTCACATCCCCAAGGGATACTGCTACCGTAATGTAGCACCTTATATCATTTGGATATCCTGATGTCTTCACCTAGCTTCCTAAACTATGGTTCACAACCTCATAGGGTGTCTCAACTAAATATGGGAAATATGAAATTATGACTTGTTATCAGTAAATGTTTGATTTGCATACCTATTTTATATACCTGTATACCTGGCATCATGTAAAATTTTCTGAGGAGAAAAGGAGGCACAATAGAAAAAAGTTTAAAAAGTCTTATTCTCAGTTGTGGAACTAGAACCACTTTGGTTCTTTGGAAAAAGACAGAGTCTATCAATGACAATACATAGGTTCACCTAATTATAGTAACAACATAGGAGTGAGCTGTCTTTAAAACTTACAATTAAAAATTATATTCTATTTTGAGAAAAGCAAACAATATTTTCTATTGAGGAAAAACATTAAACCACTAGGTCATTAAAATTTTTGTTGGGGAAAATATCTTTAATTTTAGGTTAAATGTACCCTAACTTCAAGATTTTTATAATTTCCTCTTAAATAGCTATTATATAGTTTATGCTGTTTTCCCTTATTTTTATCATAAATACAAATCTGGTAGAGTTCTTCATAATATTTCTCACTTCATAGTAAATATACATACATATATACATACATAGACACATGTAAATGTGTATGTATATCTACATATCTGTGTCTGTCTGTTTATCTGTCTATCAATCAATCAGTAGTATTCTTGAAAAGAACCAAGAAATGGATCTTTTTCTCTCTTCTCTTTCTGCATGCATTTCTTCCATAGTATTTTATATAAAATGCCATCTCTCTTCCTCCAGGGGTACACCCTGTATTAAACCAAAGTGATCTAAACATAGATGCTTTTGATGCACTTAACTACCCATTATTTCATTTAATACACTCTCAAGAGCGATTTGAGAATAAGAAAAAAAAAATCTTTTCATGAGTATAGCAGTAAGAGTAAGCCTTAAGCTGTAGCAAGCATTAAAGTACATCTTTTTATTCCATGAATTCCATTCCTTCTGTGCATAAAAGGGGATATCAAGTTAGCTACCTGTACAGCTTGAAACTTTAATTATACAGTACTTATATTAAATTCCCTTTATGACCCTAAAGCTTGAAAAATTTACTGCCTAATTAGTTGTCAGTGCCAAAAGGTGGAGGCCAACTTTCAGGCAATGACATAAGGAGCAAAGAATTATCTAAATAGCTTAGCTCCGATTCCACTTACCTTGTCCCTTCCTCCTCCTTCAGGAGGCCATACAGTGGCCTCCAATTAATGGCAGTCCGCTACAATAGATTTATAGGGGAAGTCTTCTGGCGAGTCATTGACTCCACCAAGCCTGGGACATCAAAAGGGAATTCTGAAAGCTGCAAAGAAAAGTAAGCCCCCTGATTCCTCGGACAGTCAAGGATGGCAGTGAAAGTTTCTCCCCAGAAAAAGAGTACTCCTTTCTCCATCACCATCATCATCATCTGCTTAGTGAGTCCTTTTGAATGTCCTAGAAGGCAGTGACTTGTATTTCTTCAGATTAAGATAGGATTAGGTTAGGACTGGAATTTCTCTTTGAAGAAAGAAGGGTCAGAAAGCAAAGAAAAAAACTACATGGAAAAAAGCACCTAATTTGGAGCCAGAATAACCTAGGCTTGAGTTTTGACTTTCTTACTTCACTGGTTTGTAAGCATTGGCAAATAATCTTATCTCAGTTTCCTCATCTGCTGGAAGCAGCTAGTAATGAAATGATTAGAATATTGGATTTAGAGACAGGAATTCCTGAACTCTAATCCCATCTCTGACACTAATCATGGGATTCTGGACAAGTCACTTAACCTCTCTCATCTTCAGTTCCTCTTCAATTAAATGGGAGCAAGTCTAGGCACTTGTGGTGTAACTGTAAGGATCAAAAGAGGTAACATATGTAAAGTGCTTTGGGAACCTTAAAATGATGTCTGAAAGTTCCCAATCCCTTTCATGCTGGTACCTTCTCTATTTTCTCCAATTTATTGTGTGTGTGTGTATATACACACATTATATATAATTGCCTGCATATTGCTTTCCCTGTTAGACTGTAACCTTTTTTGTTTTAATTTTTTACCCCCATTACATATAAAAACAATTTTCAACACTTTTTTTGAGTCCCAAATTTTCTCTCTCCCTTCCTCACCTTTTCCCTCCCTGAGACAATATGTTTGTTCAGTCATTCAAAACATACCACAATATCATAGACTGTGAGCTTCTTAAGAATAGGAATTGTCTTTCACTTTATTATAATTATTGTTTTATCCCCAGGGCTTAGCACATAGTAGGTACTCCAGAAATTCTTATAGACCTACTGACTAGCTATTAATATGCAAAACATGGATAAATGAGGATACCTGTATTACCTGTCTGCTGTGAAGAAAGAGGTTTGTAAATCTAAAAGTATGATATAAATGTGAATTATCATCAGGTGATCCGACCTCAGGAGAAGGTTCACCAGTAAAATATTCCCCAAAGTATCTTGCCCTAGATTGATCTGAAACTGCATTATGATTCATCTATAAGAGATCAATCTTAAAATGAAGTTACACCGAGAAAATAAGAAGTTAAAATAAGTCCAAGAGGACCAATTCTAACACCTGCTCTGATTACTAGGTCTGTGGTATTGAAAAAATTGCTTACTTTCCCTGAATTTCTGTTTCTTTATCTGTAAAACAGAGATCATGACTTCTGTCCCAGTGCATTACCAAAGAGTTGTTGGAATGTACTGAGTTATTTTTAAACATCTATTGTATATTAGATATAAAGGGGGAAGGGGGAGGTCTACAGAATAATGTGGCACATAGTCATTCTAGCAGATCATCTAATTGAAGACTCAAGAAATTAAATAAGGTGACAAAGGATTAAATAGATTAAACAGTGACATAGGAATTCAGAAAGAATAGATGTGAATGAAATGGTCAAGGAAGTGTTTGTGGAGAAAGGACTCAAATTTTGTCATGAGTATTATGTTGAAAGTATATAGCTCTTAACAAAGAGTTCTTAATCCAGGATCCATAGACTCATTTCAAAGGATCTATGAGTTTGAGTGGAAAAATATCTCATCCTTACTTTCACTAACTTCCCCCTCAAATTTAGCATTTTCTTTATCAATGTGAGCAATAAATGGTATACTGAGAAGGAATGTATAGATTTTATCACACTGCTGAAGGAGTGCATGATAAACACATCGATAGGGTAAGAATCTCTTTTCTAGACAGATGCAATGTGCTATCATTATAGTACATCCAAAAACTAAATATTAATAATTTTTATATTTTCACAATGTTGTGCAGTTTTATTCTAATAATCAATAAGGAAGAATGCTAATCATTAACCATTTCTGAGATCCCTTTTAGAAATAGAACATGTTCTAGAAAGACTATAGAAATACTTTGCCTTCTTTTTAAATGTCAAGTTTCTTTTCCTATAATGGATCAGTCAAACATTTAACAAAATAATTTTTCAAGCTGCTTCCAAAAGAAATATATACCAGCTGTCTGTTAAAAGAAGACATTCTATTCTGGAGTCTGGGCCAGTTTCTCCAGCTGCCCTTTCCACCTCTGTCCCATCACCTAGCACCTGCCCCCTGTCCCTCTTTCTCCCTGTGCTGCAAGCTCAAGCTGGGGACGGGGATGGCTCCCCTGCCTGGGCGCTTGGCTGCAGGGTGACAGAGGCTTCAGGTACTTTGGTCAGAGTGGATCTGTGACCTGTAGCCCTCTGACCTTGGGTCAAGGTGATGAAAGGGTGGGGCAAAGTGTGTAAAGAGTGTGGGCAAAGAGGGAAAGCAGCTGTGAAATCTATTGGAGGCTCTGGTACATTGGTCTGCCTCAGACAGGTGGTGGGCAGTCCAGGGTTACCAAAATATTGACCTTTTGGTAATACAGGCCTTGGGCTTCAAAGGAGTCTCCTTGAGGAAGGTCCCAGGAGGATTTCAAGCATGTGAAGCTCTCTGCCTTTGGCCCTCCTGCAGCAGACCCTGCATCATTATTTTCAGAAACTGCAGCCCATTGTGAGTGTAGAAGAATGGAATAACACAAAGAAGCTAGTAGGTGAGTTCTGAGGCTCAAGAGATATAAAAGATCCACTACAGAAGAGCCAGAAATATACACGATTGACTATCTGGTGGCTAAAGACCATCCACCTCCGGTACAGACATCCTATGGTGATTCACTCTAGTCCAGACCTGGTGCTCCCCAAACAAAACTTTGTGGGTTCCCAAAGTCAGCTTCAGTTGCAACCAAACCATAGAAGGAGCTTTGGATTTCAAGGCCGTGATTGACTGTGAGACTTGGCCAGTGGAATGTCCTGGAGGAAAGCCACTGTGTGTGAACCAGTGTTACCAGATCTCTCTTCCTGCAGAATCCCAGGCCCAAGCAGGACTTGGTCATTAACTACAGCTGTACATGTCACCGTTGTGCACAGTTTCCACAGTTTTGAGTTGGACAGGTAACTCAGTGATGGGACACCCCTAATCACAGACCAGATTCTCACACAACTGGAGAAGATCTGGAACTCATCCTTTTAGACCAACAAGTGCCCAAAGGCACTCTCACCACCAATCTCTGGAACACCTTGTCCGTCAAAGACAAAATAAGACCTCGTATGTTCTGTACGGAAGAAAACGGAAGAGTTTCTCTATGCCCATACCAAGGGTATTAGAGGACATCCACAAGAGCCAGGAGGCCCGCCAGAGGCTGCATTAATTAATGATAAAAGCTGCAGAAGTTGGCTCCTATGGCCATGAGTATGATCACGCTGCTGTAGACTTCCCTACACACACACACATATCTTGGTGCTCCAGAACCGCACTGTAGATTTCTCAAAGCAATGGGAGCTCGTGTAGTCACCCACCAAGATCCCTGTCCAAGAAACTGTGCTTCAGTGTCACCCCTGAGATTGGGAGGGCCAAGCAGAATCTCAGCACCCCGGAGCAGGACCTCGACCTCACAGTGCCGTGCCCCCCACATTGAGAAGAATTTCCCCAAGTGAGAGAAGATGAGCCTGCATGGTTCCATCCTGATGGGCCACAGCTGTCGATTTCAGAATCTGGGGCCCAAACTGTTCCTCCTATGAGAGGGGCTCTGAAGTCCCACTTGGGCTGTACCAACATCACCCATTCCAAATCTGTTGGTTCCTTCAACTTTGTCAAAGCTGCAGATGACACCGAGCAAGTGAAGCTAGAACTGCTGACAAAGGCTGTGGGATGATGCTCAAACCCTACACTGACAAGGCTATTGCAGGGGAAACCATTGCCTGACCTCCACTGGGCCAGCCAGGATCTAGTGAGCATCCCTGAGATCTTCATGCCATTGCAGTGCATGCTGATTTTTCTGCCAGGTCCCTGCTACAGCCCCATGGCTGAGCACAGGAACTTTGTGATCTCTGCTTGTAAAACTCTGCCCAGCTCAGGGTTGCCCATCTCTCTCACTAGCTGAAGAAGGCCCTGTTGGACTGCTGGGCTCTGTTGCAGGAACAGTTGAAAGCCATTATGAGCTGTACTAGGCTCAAGAGACAAGACTTTGGGGGAAGACAGAGCAGATGGACTGTCTCTCAGGTCTTTGAACTTCTGGAACCTCAGCAAAGAAAATCCAGGTCCCCAACCTCACCCTCCAGTCATGCCTCTGCCCAGGACATCAGACCTAATCTCTTCTGTGTCCTGAATGCTCATTTCCATTACCTTCCTGTAATCCAAGCTTACTTTCCATCCCAACTGCCTCATCCTACCATCTTGACAGAGCTGCATATAGACCCAGTACAAGAGGGCTCTCTCTCCTCCCAGCCCCAGCTCAGGCCAGCATCAAATCTAGTCTGAGCTTCACCATCCAGCTTTCTTAGTTGCTGTGGTTGTAGGGAAATATCTCATCCATCATACTCTCCAGTATACTGGAATTAGGATTAGGTTTGTATTTCAGAAGTCAAGTGCCTTCCGGAATACCGTTTTTGCTGTTGTTCCCAACATAGGGATTCTCCATTTTTGCTCATCCCTAGACCATGGTGAGAAAAACTCCTGGTGCCATCTATAATGGGAATTTTTGAGCAATTAGGCCAGGTCTGGATTGCATCTCACAGTGGTTATGAGCTTCAATTTCAAATCCTATTTTGGAGAAGAGTGAGCCAAGGACACTAGTGAAGGATGATAAACCCTAATGTATCCGTATTGTTTACAAGGAATATCCTTGCCCCCAAGGTGGAAAGAAGGAAATAGTCTATTTATTCTTGAATTTAGTCCCTCTCCCTCATCCCAATCCTTAATTTATGGAGGGTAGTCAGCGGATGATAGATTTTGTGTTGGAGAACTAGCTAATTTGAATGTTATTGGAGGTCCAATGGAAGGAGAACAGAGAAGAGGGAAGGGGGTCAGTCAAACTTCTTCTCCCAGATTTTTATGAATTTGATTATTCTTTTTAATGGCTCTGATACTATCTTTGATGATGTAGTTAATGCCCTAGGCCCCTTGACTCTTGTCATTATGATTCCTGAACCATTGTGAATGATTGTAGAGTAGTAATGTGGGAATTAATAAAAGTTAAATATGTTGGAAAACTTAAAAAAGAACACATTTTATTTTCATCCTAAATCAAAATTAATATTAAGCAAATATTTTTAAAATTATACATCCTAATGAGTCATTTCAATATTTTTTGAAGTATAAGATAAACAAATGTATTGTCAACTGGCATTCCAAATAACAAATATAAAAAATTTAACTCTGATGATTTTTTTACCTATATCTATTTCTCTCCAACCAGTAATAATTATATGTGAAGATTCAGAATGGCAAGCCTTACCTAAAAACATCTGTGGAGACTAATATGAGACCAATTCATATTAATGGCCTTGTAGCCCTGGTAATTTAAGAAGACACTTCTAGATCTGTGTAGACATACAGATAAATGTGTTCACAAGAGAAATTCATCTTTGTTGAAACATGGAAATTTCATGGAAGCTCTATGAAGGCACAGAATATCTAACCTGAAAACTTGAGGAAAGGAATAGATTAGTCACCAAATGGAACAGGATCAGGGTTCCTTCTTAACAGAGTTCTAAGGAAAGCTTATCAGTACCTAGAGTCACTTTAAGAAATTTTTTCAGAGGTGTTACTGAAAGTAGTGTGACTCCCAAGACTTTATGCTATTTTCAAAGTCTTGATAGTGATCACCAGACCTATCATTTCTGAAAGGTCTGTTAAATTGGTTGAAACAGTCCAACAATGCTATATATTTGAGGCATTTTAGGACAATGGAAAAAATACTTGTTTTAAGAGCTAGGATGCCTGATTTCTAATCCCAAGTCTTCCCTTAACCATAAATGAATAAACCCCAGTGAGCAATTTACTTTCTCCCTCTGGGCCTCAGTTTACTCATCTGTAAAATGAATGTATTGGGTCAAATTATCTTCTCAGTCCCTTCTAGTTTTGAAATACTATTGATCTATGGATTCTATATTTACATTCATGAAGCTAAGTACTTATTTGACTATGGAAGAGTGGTTTACCCCAACAAATTTAAGAGCAGATTCTGAAAAATATATCTATTACCTTGTTAGTATTTTACTGTTTCACCTGACTTCTTGCAGTTTTTCAAATGCCTGAGGATTAGCTAGCATTATTATATTTCTTTTGTGACCTTGGGTAAGACATCCCCAGGTCTAAGTTTCCTCATCTGTAAAAAGATGGAGTTGGTAATTGATGGCATTTGAGGTTCCATCCCACACTAGATCTAGTATCTTGTGATGAAATATGACAAAGTCTAAAGGAAATCAAATTTGAGGCAAGTAAAAAAGGTGGGGAAATGTAATAAATATGCAGGCCTAGAACTGGGTCCCTTATAGATTACTGCTATTCACCATAGATAGAATAGGAGAAGGGCTAATGATAGCTTTCAACTTTCTGGGCTGACAAATGTCATCAGACAACATTTAATTTCTTACTTTATCTTCAAGGTTGTTTTATTATTCTCCCCTCCTCCTTTTCCATACAAGAATTGAGATCAGTTTTGGAATTTACATAGAAGTGCTTGTACAGTACACTGAGACACAGTAAGACACACACTTACCCTAGAGTGGCTAGCAACCTGACAGTAGTTATATATTATGTCTGTCACACATGGTTTCCTTACGTATCTCTGTCTGCTCATGTACTTGTGAATGTATGCAATTAAATCCTCAAAGGAGGCAACCTCTGCTTCTCTGTCTCTCTGTTTCTCTCAGTCTCTGTTTCTCTCGGTCTCTCTCCCCTCTACCCCTCTCTCAGCATTCTATGAATGTGGTGATTATGGTACTGCAACAGCTTTTGCTGATATCCCAGAACTTTTGTAAATAGTGTAGGCAGATGGAGGCATGAGTGAAGAAGGCTAGAATTAGAACTCCACTCGTCATTGCATGATTCAAATAACCTTAATGAACACCAATCTGTATTAGCTGCTGCATATCATACAAGATAGGAATCTGAATATGATTGAGCCCTTTTGAGTTATAAGCCCTCAGCTTTATTTATTTGGTAAATAAGTTGACCTCATTTTATACAATTGCAAAATGATTATTAGTATCTCTATTTTTGGTTGCTACATGTGTAAATCAGCACTTCTTTTTAGCTGAAACTTTCTATAATTTACTTCCACTTGAAAGTTATATTTTAAAGGAAATCTAAATTAAGGATCCTTAACATGGAGTTATGAATTTGTTTTTTATGATTTTGATTATTATATTTCGATATAGTTGAAATATAATTATATGTCTATAAGATGCATAATATATAGAATATAAAATATTCTATAATGCATCATATATAGAAATCTATCATAATTATATGTTAATATTGACTCAATTTCCAAGAGAGGTTCTTAACTTTTGTGATAAAACACCTAAATGCACAAGAATTGAAAGGAATGATTTTTATTTTATATCTATATTACTATATATAGAAATATAATTGTTATGATATATTATACATAATATATAGAAATATGTTATATTGTGCATCATATAGAAACATAATTGTTACTAAATATGCATCATATATAGAAATATAGTTGTTGCCAAATATTATGTATCATATATAGAAATATAATTATATATTGTGTCATTTGTAGACTATATATGATGCATAAAATATTGATCCCATTTTACAGGTGAGAAAGAAGGAAAGAAGAAACTGTTTATCTAGTGCTTACTATAAAATAGGTACAATGCTAGACACTTTACAAATATTATCTCTTTTGATCCTCTCAACAATCCTTGAAAGTAGGTGCTATTTTTATAAAATACCCTTTTTATAGCAAATCAAATTGAGATAAATAGAGGCTTCCCCAGGGTCACATTACTAAGGAGTGCCTGGGTGGATCTTCCAGATTTCAGACCCAAATTGTACTATGCACTTGTTCACCTATCTGCCCCATTTCCTCTGAGGGTACTAAGGCAGAGAGTAATTATGTGCTTTGGCCACAGCTAGTAAGTGTTGAAAACATAATTTACTGGGGTCTTCCTTTCTCTAGAATCAGCCTACTTATCCACTGTACCATGTTGCCTCTCATTTGACTTCTCAGCTAGAAGAGACCCCAGAGATCATATAGTCTAATTTAGAGATTCTTGAAAAGATTGCTCTATGGCATGTATTTTACAGCTTGTTTTCCAACTTTTTCTTGATAATTTCACAGTGTGGGGAACTAACTTAGAACACATCAGGGAATTTTCATTTTTTGGAAAGCTTAAATTGGTTGGAAGTTTTGCCTTATATTGGTCTGTAGCTCCCTCTTTGTAGGTCCTTCGAAGGCAATCTTTAATCCTTTGCATTCTTCACAGTGCTTAGCTCAGTACTGGACACAGTGAGGGCCATCTCCAGTTGTCCTGATTTATATCTGGCTCTGGAGGGGAAAATGAGGCAGGTGACCTTGCACAGCCCTCCCTCACTTAAATCCAATTCACTTGCATGTCATGGCATCCCCTCCCTAATGTCATGGTCCTCTTTGAGAACGAAGGATAGACAATAACTGAATGCAATAGATTATTGTTTGTTAAATGAATTAGTGAAATTCTTTGGAGTCTCGGATGCTAGGGAATTATGAAACAGAGGCTTAATGTTATAGCCCTTATTATAGGCTACTATATTAGACACAGAAGGCATAACATAATAGTTTGTTGATTTGATGTTGCCAGTTTTACTTTCAGTCAGAAAATCATGATAGCTCCTATCCACATATACATATATATGTAAAACAATTTTTAATTAATATCCTCATATACTGGTTCATTGTGGGAAAGAGATGAATCTGCATTCCCAGTGATTATACTTTGATTGGAATACCACTATAGAAATAAGTCTAGTACTGGAACCAGTGATGGAGTGTTGTCTGACAGATCAGACTACCTACGTTTAAGGAGCCCATAACCGGAAGATTGATTGTCCACAAGGAGATTTTTTTTTTTCCCCTTAGCAACTTATAAAATTGATTTCCTAAGGCTTACATGTCTTTCTTAAAGAAAAAAAAAAAAGTTCCCAAAAGGAGAAAGAATACTTCCTTATATAATTATTCATTCTCTATTGAAATTCCTTGATTTATATTCAGAATTGTATCACAAGATCTCACGTCATCAAGTTCAAGGAGAAACTTTATTTTATGTTTGTGGAGCTATTGCTAATTGAGATAGGGAAATGGATTGAAAAAGGGATTGATTTTGAGGGCAATGTTTCCCACCCCCATGCTCAGCTTTGAAATAAAGTTCAAAAAGAAGGAAGTGGTGCCCTCTAACGTTTCGACATGGATGTGCCTTAAACAAAAAGCGATAAAGCTCAGGATAAGAAAAAAGATCTTTAAAATGGAAGAGAATACTTTCAGCATTGTTCCCAGAAAATAAAAAGAAATCCCCAACGCTTCAATGGCTCCAGAAAGAAGGAATAAGGAGAATAGAAAACAAGTTGTGAAAGGCCATGGGTCGAACATATTATTAGATAACTAAGTTTTAAAAGGAGAGAGAGACACAAACAGAGAAGCAGAGATGGAGCGAGACAGAAGCAGAGATAGAGAGACGCAGAGACAGAGACACAAACAGCACTGAAGTGGAAGAATATTTATCAGGTTAAGTAGTGGAACTGAGAAGCAGTGTCAAGGCTCAGATTAGAGTTAGCACAAGACTTGTGTGATGGGTTTAGAGTGGACATTAGAGTTTGGGCTGTTGACTGATTCCTTTATCATTTGGCAACTGTTCCTGGTAATAATGTATATTGTACAGTTGAATAGATACTACTATGAAGGAAAGGGGAGGAAAGGGAATAAGCACTTAGCACTATGATGTGTTAAATGGTTTACAAATATTATCTCATTTGATCCTTACAACAACCCTGGGAAAGTAGGTTGTGCTATTATTCCCATTTCACAATTGAGGAAACTGAGGCAAACAGAAATTAAATGGCTTTCTCAGGGTCACACAGCTAGTAAGTATCTAAAATTGTATTTGAACCTGGCTGTGACTACATTAGGTAGATTCATTAATGATCAAAAATGTTAATTTCTCTTCCTTTTTAGTAAAACAAATTATTGAAAATATGGAAGTCTTCAAATATCTAACAAATATTGTCACTTGTTTGAATAAAAATGCATCAGGTCAAAATATCTTAAAATCTACTGTTGAATGTCTTAAGAAAGTAGACAAATAAAGCAGAAAGATTTCTAGAGTTGGTGGAATTCTGACTCTGCCACTGTCAGAGCACTGTGCCTCATTACTATATAATTTTTGAGGATGGATTAAGATGAGGGAAAATAATGTCACTCTGTGGGCAACCTTATGGGGAGGAACCCCTGTAAACTTAAGTGGATCTTTGAATGCAGAGTTATAGCCTTTGAGAGTCTAGATCAACTGGAAGCATCACCAGGATCATCAGGAAGTAGTAGAGAAATACTTTAGTAAATTTCAAGAACAATTTTGTGTGTGTGTGTGTGTGTGTGTGTGTGTGTGTGTGTGTGTATGTAAAATGTCTTAAAGTTTACCAAGTGCTTTATATATTCACTCTTTTTTAATGAAATTTTCCAATTGATCCTCAGAGTAATGTTATATAGTAGGCAGTACAAATTTTATCATCCTCATTTCTTTGAGAGAACTAAGATTAAAATAAATTTGAGTAATAATAAATTTCAACTAAGTAAAATTTTGTTTTAAAAATTAATATTTTATCTCATTTGAGCCTTTTAGCAGGGCTTTTGGCAGGTGCCATCACTATCCCAGTGGCATGGTAAGAGTGTGGTAGAGCTGGGAGTACAAGCTGGGTCATTTGATTTTAAATGCTATCCCTTAAATCAAGCCCTCTGCTTTCTGTAGGTTATGAATGGCTACTATTGTATTAGCTGGGAGGAGTTCTAAAGAGTTCTTATGGCTTATGACCAATTCACTTGATTGTGGTGCTGCTTTGTAGCTCAAGTCTGACTGTGCCCATCACCAGTCATCCTATCCTATCTATGTCTGGCCATTGGACCCAGAAGGCTCTGGGGAGGTAAGGCAAGAGATTTTGCCCAGCCTTCCCTCACCTAAATCCAGTTCACTTGCCTATCTGCTCCCCAATGTCTGGTCCTCTTGGAGAATGAAGAACAAACAACAACAAGCCTGTAGTTGCAACAAATTTTCCTTGTCCGTAGCTGGACATTGTCTTTTTAAGTGTCCTAATAGAGCCCGGAAAAAGTGACATCTTTTACCACCTACTGTCTATGGCAGACTCCTGATGGCCCAAGTAAATACCCAGAGAAAAACACTAATGATGTAAAATAAAATATCCCATATGTACCTCTGTGGTTATCATTCAGTCGTTTGAATTGTGTCCGACTCTTCATGATCCCATTTGAGATTTTCTTGACAAACTTCCTCCCTGACTCATTTTGCAGATGAGCAAACTGAGGACAACTGGATTAAGTGATTTGCGCAGGGTCTCACAGTTCATAAGTGTCTGAGGTTGGATTTCAACTCAGGCCCTTCTGACACTACACCTGGTTCTCTATGCACTATATCTTGCCTTAAAGTTGCCTTAAAGGCCATTAAATATTTAAATATTTGAAGTATTGTAGTAACAGTTTTCCTTGTGAAAAACACGGTATTAGGTAAGCCTGGTAAAGTATTAAAACATGGATGAATGAATGAATAGAAAAATAATTTACAAGAAGAATCTTAAATTTCTTTTTATAGGGGAAGGGAAAGGGAATAAGCATTTATTAAAATACGTATTATGTGCCAGGCACTGTGCTAAGTACTTTACAGATGTCACATTTGATCTTCATAGGACTGGAAGATAGAGATTGATATTATTCCCATTTAACAGTTGAAGAAACTAAGACAAATTAAGGTTAAGTGATAATTCTTTCTCTCTTTCTCTCTCTGTCTTCTCTTTCTCTTTGTCTTTTCTCTCTCACCCTTCAAAGGGCCAACATGTCACCGAATAAAAGTTTTCTTTTTATTATTATTATTATTATTCACTTTTTACTTGAAGACTTTATGTGAAAAGGTACTCTGTGTAACTAAAAGCATTCCTCTTTGGCATAGTTTAATTTTGGGGAAGTTTGGGTTCTTTTTTTTTCTTTATTGATCAGAAATTTTCTTCCTCTTAGCTTCATATCTTCTATATGGTAAAAATAGAAGAAATCTAATTCCTCTTGAAAGACCTTCAGATACTTAAAAATAGTCCATATAAATCTTTTTTTTAAAGCCTAAATATTCCCATTTCTTGCAAATGATCTTTGAAATATTTGATTCCAGGACTATTTGCTGTGGAGTTTACCCCTTTCTGGACATATTCTAGATGGTACCTAGATCTAAACCAGACAGTCCAACTATGATATGACCAAAATGAAGTAATGTTATGACTCTCATACTTAACTAAAATTGGGGAGCATTTCTATTCTTACAATATTTTATTACCCAGGGAATTTTGGCTTGACACTTAACAGGCGCTTCAGAGAAATATTGTTTTGGTAGAAGGAATAATTTTCCATTTTTCCTTTTAAATTATTCCCTCTTACAACCCTTTAACTCACCTTTACTAGACATATAGAAATGCTTTGTTACTATTGAAAACACCATTATGCAATATTGCTAGAGGCTGTGAAGGCAAATTGATTCTGCCTCAGCTTTACTTTTTCTAACTCCTATTTTAAATACTACAATGGTATTATTTTCTCATTGAGATTTTCTTTATACACCTTCACTTGACTGGCACAGCAACCAGCAGGAGAAACTCACAATCAGAAATAGAAGATTGAACTGTTTCAATTCAAGACAAAATATATTTGGCCTATCATTTTCTTAGCAATTGTTCTCAGGTAAATATGCACAAACAACCTCTTTAAACATATTTTCTAGTTAATTATTTCTATCCTGGTGGTTTAGTTCACCATGATATCAAGTTTATTCAAATAACCTAAAATGTTTTTCATTAAGGAGAGACATTGTAGAGTGGAATAAACTTTGGACTTTGGTTGATAAAATCTGACTTTGGGTCCTGTTTTTGATATTTATTAGATGCACAAAGGTCACAAGTCATTTCTCCTATTAAATCTTATTGTCTGGTCAAGGAATATGATTATGTACAAATTGTTTTGTTACATATACATTTTATTGTTATGTTTGGTATGTATCTTAGAGTGCTGAATTTGTAGTTTCAATCCCAAATGTGCCACATGCTTCCTGTGTAATCTCAAGCAAGGTGCCGAATATCTCTGGGCCTCAGCTTCCTAATAATCAGAATAATAATCAGAAGATTATTGACAGATTTCAACTAACTGGTTTATGAAAGCTCTTGTAATTCTAAGTTCATGATTCTAAATTTTTGATCTTTTAATAACTGCCTTCCCTTTCAATCTCCTATTTTTTTTTATAACATGACCATCATCCTTTCAGATATCTGGATTTAATTTGTTGTCATCTTCTACTCTTTCTTTCATCTGACTTGCCATATCTACTGTCCTATTAATTTTAACACCACAGAATCATTTCATCCATAACATAAGCCCAGGACTCATCACCATCTCTCCCTGTATCAGCTATAAGAATCAGGTTTAAA
Source organism: Sarcophilus harrisii (assembly GCF_902635505.1). Lineage (NCBI taxonomy): Eukaryota > Metazoa > Chordata > Mammalia > Dasyuromorphia > Dasyuridae > Sarcophilus > Sarcophilus harrisii. The sequence continues at coordinate 162,592,753 of NC_045427.1, forward strand.
AAAAAATTCCTTCATGTTTGCCAAACTGTTATTGTTAATATTGTTGTTCAGTTATTTTCACTTGTGTCTGACTCTTTGGGGTCCTACTTGGAGTTTTCTTGGCAAAGATATCACCATTTCCTTCTCTAGCTCATTTTCCAAGTAAGGAAACTGCAGCAAATAGAATTAAGCTGTTTGCTCAACGTTACAAAGATAATGTCTGAAATCATATTTGAACTCAGATCTTCCTGATTCCAGGCCCTGAACTCTATCCATTGTATCACCCAGCTGCCCATGTCTTGTAAAATTACTGGTCTCACTATGTCACCTCTCCAGTTTGGTTCTAATTTTCCTTCATGTCCTGATTTCATACCATTCCCCTCATACACTATTTTCTAGCCAAAATGAACTAATAACTAAATCCTAAATTCATCCTAACTTTTCTAACCAATGTATGTTCAGTACAACTTATCCAATGTATCAGGAAAGCATTTCCTCTTTACTTCTATCTGGTGAAAAGCTATGTTACAGTGGATAGAGCAACTCAAGTATTACCCTCTTCTTGAAGAATTCTCTAATTCCTTCCTACCTATTCCCATTATATTACTCCTCACATTTTACCTTTTTGCATACATGCTATATTCCTTTTAGATTGGGGCCAGGGCCACTGTCACCATTAGCATGGTGCTTTGCATAAAGGAAAGACAAAGTTAATAAAAGTTGAATTGGATTAGATTAATTGATTATCACATGTTCTTCAGGTAAGTAGAATAAGCAACTGCCTACTTGCTAGTTTTTAAGAGATAACAAAATGTACTTTGTCCAAAAGTATCCACCTTCCCAGGTTGGTATAATGTCTGAATTTCACAAATTAGTCATACTTTTAGGCTAAGGTATCTTTCAAAGACTGATGCTATCGTTGATGTATTATCAGAAAAAGGGAACAATTCAGGCTTTATTGGACATTTATCAGTAGAAATTAGCTAAGAAATTAAATAAGAATCAAGATAGAAGGGATCTGAGGAGGACAGGTAAGGAAGGTCCAACTGTTACACCTGGAATGCAGGCTCAGGTGGAACATTGTTGTTAGGTGGCCCTAAAAGCAATTACAAAGATGAATTGAAAGAAGGGCTCAGAGAGCAAACTTTCTTATTTGCTTTCCCGTGTCATTTTAGGAATATATCAATTGCAAGATTCATTGGCTAATCCTGTATTTCTCAAAAGCTTCAGCCTTTTTCAGAGACAGCAAAGTCACACAATGGATAGAGAGCTTTGCCTGGAGTCAGGAAGATCTGAGTGCAAATTTGGCCTCAGATACTCACTATCCATGTGAGTCTGGGCAAATTAGCCTCTCTTTGCCTCAATTTCCTCATCTGTAAAATGGGAATAACAGCACCTGTCTTTCAGGTTGGGGTGAGGATGAATTGAGATAATATTTGTGAAGCATTTAGCATAGTACCTGGCACATAGATATTTTGTTAATGTGTTCTTTCCTTTAGTAAATCTATATAATCTATTAATTACAAACTAGATCACATATAAATATATAATAGTTATATGAATAATATGATTATATATTATAATAAATAATCTATATACAGTATATTTAAGTTATATAAATGTTTGTTAACAGTTAACAAGCGGTCTGTGCAGTAGTGTGTGATGGTGAGAAACAATGACTTCTCTGCTCAATATTTCTAGGGTTTTTCATCATGTTTGGCAAGAAAAAGAAAAGGCTTGAAATCTCAGGACCATCTAATTTTGAGCACAGGGTTCATACTGGGTTTGATCCCCGAGAACAGAAGTTCACAGGACTCCCCCAGCAGTGGCACAGCTTGCTGGCAGACACCGCCAACCGCCCGAAGCCCATGGTGGACCCTTCATGCATCACGCCCATTCAGCTGGCTCCCATGAAGGTACTGTGAGCATGCTGACCCGCAGCCGACTTAAGTGTTCATTTGTCTGTCTGTATTTATTTTTGGCAACTATATTTAGTGTAAACCAGGAGGCAATAAATAGCAACTCAGTGGAAAGAATTCTCAGCTTGGACTTAGGAAAACCTGAGATCAGATTCTGCCTCTGGTACTTCCTAGTCAAGTGAACTTGGATGGGTCACTTAAACTGTGGACCCTAAGCATCTTCCTTTGTATTTAGGCATAAATGGTTTAGTCTCTCTGTGGTGGGGGAAGTACCCTACATTGCTGAACTCAAAGACCCTTGGTACATTTGGGGGCAAAGTATGGTAAACATTGCTCTTTTGAATAGCTCCATTATATATGATATTGAGTAACTTCAGCAATTTAGTAGCAATCATTCCAAAACTCAAAAGGAGATTCGGGTTACAAAACAAAAATATGAATATATCTCTTCCTTGTAGTTGTGAGCAGTTTAATATCCTTTTTAGCCCCATAAGATATGCCACAAAATAGATATGTCTGCTCTTCAAGAGGTTATTTAAAAACTGATTTCATTAAGTATAATTTATCTATCTTACAGTAGTTATTAACTCACTGTTGAATGAATATTAGTGATATATATGTATATATACACATATATGTACTTATTCATGTATACATGTATGCACATATATTGTATATATATATATACACACAAATATGTGTATATACACACATATATACATACATAAGCCAATGAAGTTTAAAATTGCAATTTAAGACTTTTGGTATACTATGTCAATGTATATCTATTCTTTTCCAATAGCAAGAATATCTAAGAGTCAAAAAAAATGCTCTGCTATTATTTAGAACTAATTAATAAATAAACTTTATATTCAAATGGAATGTGATCACATTAATATATATGTTCTCGAGGATACAAATCACAATCCATTCAAGACTGCTTTTCTTAGGGAATTCTTACATTTCCTCCCATAGGTTTACCCCAAAGAATTTACCTAACATTAGGGGGTCTTCCTGTAATATCAGAGTCTACATAATACTTGTAGCTTGTGCAATAATTTTCCTTTGTTTAGTCCATCTCCTTTTTTCAAATAAGTTATATTTTCTTTGATGCCGCCTTTTTACTCTGGTTCTCCTTTGCTTTGTGGGGCAACTTGTTCACATCTACTTTTGCCCAGAATGAATAATGTTGACTTTATTTCTTTGTGGACTATAGTATTCTGTGAATCAGAGATATATAGCACTATCAACAGACTATTAATTAAATTGATTAAATTATTAAGTATAATTATTTATTGTCTTGATTGATTGACAAATTTTTAATTATGCCCAACAACTTACATATCAATTAATGATGACACATTATTAATAAATATTGTGGTATTTGTTAACCATGATTATCAAATGATTATATTAAATACATTTTTAAAGTAATTAAAATTAATCATTTTTGAAACCTTGAATATTTTTCTTCTTTTGCCATGGGCACAGAAATATGTTGGGTCTTTAGTAAGGCAAATTTGGACAGTGCTGAGCTGCTCCCATCAATGAGATAGACATTGAGCCAGAAGGAAGAAGATCCAGAGGTAGCAAATCATTGCCACTTCTACCTGTAACTTGGACAGAATATTATAAAAAAGGAGGGGGATAGGTGATCCAGGAGTTGCTGAAGTCCAGTGACTTTCTTTCTGCCCCTGATTTAGAAGTTCATCATCATGTGGTCCAATAAAATACCCCTAACTTGGATTATTCCAGAGGTAGCCAAAATATTAGATTTTCATTTTTATGACAGTAGTGGACAGATAGGACAAATAAAATTTGTTGTGTTATATCATGAAAAAGTTATGATAGTTTTAAATGATCCATAAAATTTCAGAAGTGTTTCCTGCTTCTTTTTTGTTTCCTGCCAGTGAGTGGCAGCAGATAGATTTATGGAAAATACTAAAATGCCGTGAAAAGGACCTGTAGCTTTAGAAGCCCAATGAAATAAATTTCTCTAACTCAGAGTAAATAAGTGTGCTAGCCCCTTGAAGTTTTGTTGTGATGCACAACCTTGGCCCTATTTTATGGGATTAAACAAGTGGTTTCCATCTGTACAAAGTCAACATAAATTTAATTTTATCAATGAATCATCTTCTCTCATTTCTCTTGTGTATTTTATACTCCAAAATTGAAACTTTTCAAGCCCACAAAAGTATAGTCTAGTATAGATGTTTACTGAATTGAATTTAATCATTTGGGGGTGAAGAATTAGGATTTAAGAGTCTGAAATAATCAGATTGATTTTTGCATTATTTTTAATTGATCTTATTTGCAATTAATGAATTTTTATCCAGTAACCACTCTAGTAATGGATCTCTGTTTCTAACTTTGTTCAGAAATAGAAATGAAACTCTCCTGCTAATCACTGCTATATTCTTGCCTCAAGGAAATATATATTACCAAAAAAGTTGTGGTTTGGGGTTTTTGTTTTGTTTTGTTTTTTAGTACTAAAAAAAAAGGGAAAGAATTATCAAAATACAGTAAGGCTAATTTTTCTGCTATGCCATTCAGTACCTAAGAAAGAACCAGATTTTCAGTTACATAACCACATTGCATTGCTCAATTCTGTTACCAGTTTTTGAGTTTGATATAGGTTGAAAATAGATAGCCTCTGGCTAAAATATGAACTTGGGCTTTCACTGCAACAAGGCAATTTTCTCATTCCTCTTTAATTGATTCTTACCACAGCTGCTGTTCTAAACCTTCTCATCTGCCATGACTTCTTGTTACCACCTTCCCAGCTGAGGACCTCATCTCATAGTTCACCAAAAAACGAGACCATTGGCTAAAACCTCCTTCTTCTCTCACATCAGTCTCAGATAAAGAGTATTCCCTCTGTTACCAAAGCTAATCCTGCTATGTACACCCTAAATTTCATCTGTTTATTCTCCACCCTCTTGCTAGCTTTTGTTTCCTGCTTCTTACAAACACACTTAAGCCTTTCCCCATCCTTTTTTATTTTATTTATTTATTTATTGCTGAGACAATTGAGGTTAAGTGACTTGCCCTAGGGTCACACAGCTAGGAAGTGTTAAGTGTCTGAGGGCAGATTTGAACTTGAGTCCTCCTGACTTCAGGGCTGGTGCTCTATGCACTGTGTCACCTAGCTGCCCCCAGCAATTGAAATTTCAAACCAAGATTGTCAAAGTTTAGGAGAGGAAGAGATGAACTAGATAGTGAGATTCCTCTTATGCTTTAAACCCCAACGCGCCTTTTGGCAAGTAGAAGCAGTTTACTTATGTGTTTCTTTCACTCTTTCATTCCCTTTCCACTCTTTAGTTGATTAAAATAAAGGGAAAGTTGTTTAAGTAAATGCTGTAATACATTCTCATATGCACACATTCTCTTATGCACGTATCATGCTACTGGTGGAATTATTTAAATGTCTGCTCCTTCAGACTAATTGCCAAAAGAAAGAAAGTGTTTTCTTTCTTTCTTTCTTTTTCTTTCTTCCTTCTTCATTCCTGCAGTAAGGGTCAGAGAACAAAGGTCATGTTCAGTGTAACCAGGAGGTAAACAAGCGAAATACTTGAAAGCACTGGAAGTAACTTCTGTGTGCAAAAAGAGACCACATCCTGGGCAGTAACTCTAGCCATATTGAGGTAGCTTCTTAACGGGAGTGTCTCTTTCTCTGATTTGCTTTGCATGTGACCTCATAGAACCTATATAAGCTGTAAGGAGGAGGACCTCGCTCTCTTTTCTACTGGAGCTCTGTGTGACCTGCTAAGAGAATGCAGGAGGTAAAAGGGTAGGATGCAGACAGGTGAATAAAAGATCTTGAGCTTTCATACAACTGCTCTCGAATGCTCTATTGCCTTTCACCTGCTGTTCATGTGAAATAGCAGCCAGAGACCTCTGAAGACCTCAGAAAGAGGTAAGCTTGGTATAGACAGTGACCAGAGATTTCTCAGAGGCCCTGGGAATTAGGAGAGACTGGCAACAGCAAATGCAAAGCTAAACATTAGCATCCTGCCTTTCTTCTAAAACTTCCTTTGTGTATCTTTAGATTAAGAAGTTCAAATAAAAATCCTGAAACCAAACACAATTCTGGAAACTACTTGGAATGATGTAAAAAATGGCTAAATTTTAGGGACCTGTATGTGCCAAAATGTTTGTGGCAGCCCTGTTTGTAGTGGCTAGAAGCTGGAAAATGAATGGATGCCCTTCAATTGGAGAATGGTTGGGTAAATTGTGGTATATGAATGTTATGGAATATTATTGTTCTGTAAGAAATGACCAGCAGGATGAATACAGAGAGGCTTGGAGAGACTTACATGAACTGATGCTGAGTGAAATGAACAGAACCAGGAGATCATTATATACGTCAACAACGATACTGTATGAGGATGTATTCTGATGGAAGTGGTTTTCTTCGACAAAGAGAAGATCTTAACTCAGTTTCAATTGATCAATGATGGGCAGAAGCAGCCACACCTAAAGAAAGAACACTGGGAAATGAGTGTAAATTGTTTGCATTTTTGTTTTTCTTCCCAGGTTATTTTTACCTTCTGAATCCAATTCTTCCTGTGCAACAAGAGAACTGTTCGGTTCTGCACACATATATTATATCTAGGATATATTGTAACATATTTAACATGTATAGGACTGCTTGCCATCTGGGGAAGAGGGTGAAGGGAGGGAAGGGAAAAGTCGGAACAGAAGTGAGTGCAGGGATAATGTTGTGAAAAATTACCCAGGCATGGGTTCTGTCAATAAAAAATTATAATAAAAAAAAGAAATAGAAAAAAAAGGCTAAATTTTGCATGCCTTTTGATCCTATTACTGGACACATACCCTTTGATCCTACTTCTGGGTATATATCTGAAAGAAGATCAAAAGCAGAAATGTTCCCATATATATCAGAATTCTCAGAACAGCACTTTTTTGAGGTATCAAAAATCTTGAGGCAAAGTGAGTGCCCTTTATCTGAAGAATAGCTGAATAAAACATGTTATAACTATGTGATGCAGTTGTGTTGTGTAGTAAGAAAAGACCTCTATGCGAAATTCAGAGAAGCATGGGAAGATCTGTGCAGACTGAAAAAGAGTGAAGTAAACAGAACAAGGACAAGGGGCACATCAGTTTCAGTCAGGTAAATGGAAAGAAAATTAAAAGCCAAAACCCTTTGTCGCAAGAAAAAGTTCAATTCAATGAAGGCAGAGTGCACAATATATACAGAATTTTAATATATATAAAACAAAAGATATCATTAACACGTTGGATTTTTTCCCTTTTTATTAAAAATCTAAGGAGACACACAGGACAAAATGAGTTAATAAGACAGAGACCAGAATGTATTGTAATAAGTGTCTCTGCTTTATGCCACCCTAAAAAACAAAAACATCACCTGGATTGTGGACAGTTCTGTATCTTTAGGTAATAGACAAATAATGTAGTTGCTTTATCTTTTCAACTCTGGTTCCACAGATTATTAAAGAGCAAAAAAAACTCAGGAACAGAATGTGCTTCTAAGAAATGAAAGTGCTTCTGAGGGAGAAAGGCCCATTAAAAATCAATGAAATCAGGATGACTGCAAGAACAGGTTCATTTCTGTGGATGTGTAGAAGATGTTGACTTTACTATTTACTAATTTCACTAATAAAATAAATAACAGTTTTTGACTCAGAATTTGCAAGAAGAGTCTTATGAACAAAAGGGAACTAGTGTCATCCTTTCCAAATATTCCTCTGCAGCATTTTAATTCACTAATTTTCCACCATTTTAAAGATTTCTTCTATAGTGCTTGGCTAAGGGTCCCCTTAGCAGACCCAGGATGGAACTTGTGTCTTCACCTCTGGAATTATACAGACTGGACTTAAGCAAGGTGTTTTGCCAAATCACTTTTTCTTTGGCTTATCCTTCCCCACCTAGAGTTTCCTCTGGGAAATCTCAGAATGCACCTACAGTATCTATCTGTGTCTAATTCCTCAGAAGCAAAAAAACAGGTTTTCAGTTTCCACACATGTATTTAAAGTAACAGTGCATAAAACAAGTTACATATTTCCAGGTTACATGAAGGGAAAAAAACACAATTGTTTCCATTTGATCTTGAGATGGCTGTCTCCTATGTGGCTGCCAAAGCATGTGAAACATCAGTATTTATGTCACATTTTGAGAAGCTATTCAGGCTGAGATGGCATTGCCTTATTTTGGCTACTTCTGAGTACCTGCTCTTGTCTATTTTTGTTTTGTTTTGTTTTTTTTAAATTTTAGATGGATGCAAGTAAACTAGTTATGTAGGAGCAGGGAAGGGTTGGGATAAATGAGTGGCAGCTTTCCCTTTCTGATTAGAACATAAACAATTAGATGAAGATAACATATCATTCCTTATGCCTTCCTTTAAGATGAAGAAGATGGGCAGGGACAAGCTAGGGGGAAAAGGGGGAAATAATTCTGATTTGGGGGATTCTTTACATTATTTTCTCTTAACAGGGACTGTTCATTTTAAAATATGCCTTTATTATAAAAAATAAAAGGTTTTATTCTACCTCACAGAAAATTTAACATGCATAAAGGACCCAAAGTAATCCATAAATGATTGATACAGTTCTCCTATTCTGGTCAGCCCACCTTTCTCCATGATCTTAAAGTGCTACATACCAATAGGACCAACCTGTCATTTGGACCCCCACCCTCAGAAGGAAAAATTACTGGGGAATTGCTAGTAGGGCAGTCATCTCATGATTTCAGTGAATACCATTTCATCCTGGAGATGATACAAGCATTCAGCCTTTAGGTACTACATACTTTCCAATGATTCTGCAGTGTCCAAATAATCCAAGTCATGGAAGCATCTTTGTTTTGTGAAGTTGAAACCAAGAAGAAAAACAAGTGAAGAATGGAGTGAGCCCTAGACTTCCAGTTTCTGCCCTTTATAAAGGAAGGTACTGGGAAGAGTTTGGTATTCTACCTACTTGCCCCTTAGGGGGGGAATAAGCATGTACATGATGCTTACTATGAATCAAGCACTGCACTAAGCATTTTTTTTTTTTACAAATACGATCACATTTGAGATAAATAACCCAAATAATGAAGGGCAAAATTCAAGTCTTGTGCATCTTTATATATTGTGACAGCCCCATTCCTTGGTGCTTTTCTAGTCTTGAAGAGGCTGATTATGTCCAGGAATATCTCCTGCTCTATCTTGAAGGATAGATGGATTTCAGAGGTCTTAAACATAGAATTGGTATCAAGGCAAAGCCAAGGCTAACACTGACCAAGAAATGCCTGAAAACTGGATTCCAGGATCCCTCTGACCAATAAATTTTCTGTCTTCCATTTAAGAATCTGAGGTTCAGGAACTCTTACTATTCAGGTCACCTCCTAAACTACAGCTGCCATTTCTGGGGCTGAATATTTTTTATTTCACTTTCTAAGACCAGGAACAGGAGCTTGGACCAAAGATTAAGTATACTTCTCTTCTTATTGCTGGAACCTGCTGGTGAGTCTGCTGGCTTCAAATCTCTTCCCACTCCAAACTATTCTCCATTTAACTACTAAAGTGATTTCCCCAAAATGAGAAAGTTAACTTCAGTAACTTCCTCTTGCCAACAGAACAAGTATAAAATGCTCTGGTAAACATTCAAAGCCCTTCATCACCTCTTACTTTTCCAGTCTCCTTATACCTTTACTCTGATCAGGTCTGAAAACAAATAACTGAAAAAGTCATAGAGGTTTTGCATCCTCTGTGAACTCTGAAAATACCAGATTCTTATCACAGAGATTATCACAACCACAGTTGAAATGAACTTTACAAATGAAATTTAGAAAATAAAACCAAAGAGCTATAAATGGTCATAAGCAAAGAGCTTTCATTATTCCATTAGAGAAAGAAAACTAAATGCAGGCTGGAGCCTTCTCTAGTAGGAGATCCTCTTTTGTGTGGACAAATCCCAGTACATATACTAGTGGCTACTAGTGAGCTAGAGCACTGATAATGAGGGATAACAGCAACAATGACACAAGTTGGTTCATGACAAGGCTCCTTAACTGGAATTCAGGTCCTGCAGGTTCTTGTCTGAGCTCAGGGACCACCTGGGGTTGTTGTGAAACAGCTCTGGCTGAGTTCATCTGCAAAGGATTGCTTTTATGTCAAGCTCTGCTCACTGGAGCTCAACTTTGAAAAACAGGGTGTCTCCTATTAGTAAAAACAGAGGGTTTGGCATGGGGATTCTGACACTCCCCAAAATGTACTCTTTCCAGCCAGGCAGTTCCACAATCAAGATACTCATCTCTTTGCTCCAGGCATTTTCTCTGACTGTCCCCCACACCTGGAAGACACTTCTTTGCCCTGACCACTGAACCTCATCCCGGCTTCTTTTAAGTCCCAGCTTCTTTTAAGTCCCAACTAAAATCCCACCTCCTAAGGAAGCCTTCCCTATCCCCCTTCAGTCCAGTGTCTTCCCTCTGTTAATTATTTCCTGTTGATGCAGCATATAGCTTGCTTATATACTTATATATGTTTGCATGTTGTCTTCCTCATTAGTTTGTAAGCTCTTTGAGAAAAAGAATTGTGTTTTTGCTTTTTTTCTTTTTTTTCTTTTTTTTGGTACGCTGTGTTCATCTTAGTGTCTGTCACTTATTAGGGGCTTAATAAATATTTGTTGAATTAATAAAAATAACAAACCAACAGCAATCATGATAGCATTTATGTAGTTTTATGGCCTGCAAAGTACTTTACAAACATCTGCCAGAAGGTAAAATCAAAGGCCTAAACAAAGGCTTTCTGTCTAAAAGTGACTCGAGTTAATAAGGTAATTCTCTTGATCAACCCACTAGTTATAAAAAGAAAAATGTAAATTTGTTGATCTTGGAAAGGTGAAAGCAGTCTCAAATTATGAAGACAAAGTGTTAACATTGCTGTTCTAAGCTTATTAAATTGGCTTTTCATTTGGCCTAAAAAGAAAGCCTTGCTTGGGTTTTTATTTACAAACCTCATTTTCTTTTTCTTTTTTTTTTTTTTTTTTACTTTGACATTCAAGATGTAATCTTTCTTTAAAAAAAAAAAATTGTAATTTTAGTAACCAGTCACAAAAATAATCAAACACACAAAAGAAGAAATAACATATTACATAGAGCCCTGGGCAATTCAAATTTAGATCCAAATTAAACAACAACAAGCAAACAGGAAAAAAAAAAAAATGATTTAGCATTGTTCTTTTTAAAGTATGTCTCTTCCTTCTTTCCTTTGTCCTTCTATCTCCCTCTGTTCCTTCTTTCTTCTTTTCTTTCCTTCCTTCCCTCCATATACACACTTATGGTCATGGTTTGCCTACAGTCTCATTTTTTGTATCATTTGATGTGGATTTTTAACATGTTTCCTCATAAACTTCCTTTTATCATCTTAAAATACCAGCAATTTTAACATTTCATATGAATTTAGCAATCTATGTTCTTACATTAATACAATTTGATTAATCAGTCTCTATTTCTTGAGATTTCAATTTTTGCTATTATAAATAGAACAGTTATGAATACTTTTTTTACAGAAGGTTCTTCCCCCCCCCTTTTTTATGATATATTTGGTTTTTTTTAAATTTCCTTTTTTAAAATTTTTATTATAGCTTTTTATTCACAAGTTATATGCATGGGTAATTTTACAGCATTGATAATTGCCAAACCTTTTGTTCCAATTTTTCCCCTCCCTTCCCCCATCACCTCCCCCAGATGGCAGGTTGACCAATACATGTTAAATTTTTATGATATATTTGTAATAAAGTCCTGGCAAGGACTGCCAAGATCTATTGATTAGCTGTATGATTCTTATTGAATATTGCAACATTCTTCTGTAGTCCCATCAACAGTATTAAGTTTTTAACTATGGCCCCTTTATTTTTTTCTTCCATTTAAATAAAAAATTTTAAAAAGTATTTAGATTGATAGTTAAAAGTTTATTGTTGTGTATGTTATAGGACATGGGTCCAAACCCGTTTTTGTTTTGCTTTTTTTGATCATATAACTCTAGTTTTCCCAGTAGTAATTTTTGTGAAATAGTGAATTCATTTTCTAGTTTTTTTAATGTATGAATTAGTCAAACTTTTTTTTTAATAAATTAGGTTCTTTGGTTTTTCTCATTCTTAATTTTTTGCTGTGGTTTTTTTTTTTTGCCATTTTAGTGTTATAAAACAAAACCTTAAATTTTAAAAATTAATAGGGAATTTAGTTGTTTTTTCATTTTTAAATAATTTTTACTTTTTAAATTATATATCTTTTACATGTTACCCCATTGAGATGTGTATGTACATTTGTGTGTGTGTATATCTTATACACACACACACATACATATATTACTAATGTTCTAAACATGCATCAGTTCATTATAAATATGGAATGTCAGTCACTATTTACTGAAATTTTGTCAATCTATTTCTTTTTCAATTTAGAGGTGTTTTGTCATTGTGCAAAAGCCTTTCATATTTTAATAATAAAACCCATCAGTTTTTTTTCCTGGATTTTTGGAAAGGCTCTATGTTTTTGTCCATACAGTAAGAACTTTTTTTTTTGGCCCAGGCAATTGACTTGCCCAAGGTCATACAGCTAGGAAGTGTTAAGTGTCTGAGGCCAGGTTTAAACTCAAGTCTTCCTGACTCCAGGACTGGTACTCTATCCACTGCACCACCTATCTGCCCCAAAGAAATTTTAAAAAATTTTTAATAGTATTTTATCACTTACAATTTACATACAAAGAAAATTTTTAGCATTTATGTTTTGAAAGATTTTAAGTTCCAAGTTTTCAATCCGATATAGATTAGACATATGTAAAAATGTAAAACACATTTCCACATTAGCCATGTTGGGAAGAAGAATAGAGCAAAAGGGGAAAAAATGAAAAAAAAAAAGTAAAATATCATATGCTTTTTTTCCCCCTGAGGCAATTGGGGTTAAGTGACTTGCCTAGGGTTACACAGCTAGGAAGTGTTAAGTGTCTGAGATCACATTTGAACTCAAGTCTTCCTGACTTCAGGCCTGGTTCTCTATTTACTGTGCCAACTAGCTGCCCCTATATTGTATGCTTTGATCTGCATTCAGACTCCATTAGTTCTTTCTCTGGATATGGATAGTATTTTTCATAATGAAGCGCTTGCAATTGTCTTGGATCATTGTATTTCTGAGAAGAGCTAAATGAATTATAATTTATCATCACACAATGTCCTCCTGGTTCTTCTTTTTTCACTCAACATCAGTTCATGTAAGTCTTCCAAATTTTAGTGAAATCCCACCTCCTCACATCATTTCTTATACTACAGTAGTATTCCATTACATTCATATACCACAACTTATTCAGCCATTCCTCAGTTCCTCTCAATTTCTAATTCTTTGCCAACACAAAAAGAGGTACTTTCAATTTTTGTATGTGTGGGTCCTTTTCTCTTTTTATGATATCTTTGGGATACAGACCTGATAATGATATTGCTGGTATGCACAATTTGATTATCCTTTGGGCATAGTTCCAAATTGCTCTCTAGAATAGCTGGGTCAGATCACAGCTCTACCACCAATGCATTGGATCCCAATTTCCTCATATCTTCTCCAACATTTATAATTTTCCTTTTTTGTAATGTTAGCTAATCAGATAGGTGTAAGGTAGTATCTCAGAATTATTTTAAATTTGTTTTTCTCTAATCAATAATGATTTAGAATATATTTTTATATGATTTTAGAGAGTTGATTTCTTCATCTGAAAATTGCTTGTTCATATCTTTTGCCCATTTATGAACTGGGAAAATGACTTGTATTCTTATAGTTTGATTCAGTCCTTTATCTGTTTGAGAAATAAGGGCTTTTTCTGAGACATTTTCTGTAAAAAACTTAATTCCCAACCTTCTCCTTTCCTTCTAATCTTGGTTATATTGGTTTTGTTTATGCAAAAACTTTTTGGATCAAAATAATCAAAATTATCCATTTTGCATTTTTTTCATGCTCTCTGTGTTTTGTTTGATCATAAATTCTTCCCTTCTCTATATGTGTCCTTCACCCTCCTAATTTGCTTATGATATCACCCTTTACACCTATATCATCTATCCATTTTGACCTTATGTTAGTATATGGTGTGAGACTGCTTAGCAGTTTTTACCAAATAGTAAGTTCTTATCCCAGAGATTGAAGTCTTAGGATTTATCAAACAGTAGATTACTATAATCATTTACTACTACTGTGTTTTATGTATCTAATCTATTCTATTGATCTACTAGTCGATTTCTTACCAGTACCAAATAGTTTTGATGATTGCCACTTTATAATATAGTTTTCATCTGCTACTGTTAAACCATTTTCCTTTGCATTTTTTCCATTAATTCATAGGAAATTCTTAATATGGGAATTTCTTACAGTCACAATCATCAGAGACATTAAATAAATCTCAGAGAGTAACCCAGTGCACATAAAAGTTAAATAACTTTCCTAGAGGTTAAATAGGTAATATCACTGGTGAGTTTTGAAGCTAGGTTTTTTGACCCCAAAAGTCTGTTCCACCCAGTGTATCATACTACTTCTACTTAATCTTTTAAAATCTCTTTAATGCTAGAAAAAATAAAGATAAGGAGGCAACTGGGTGGCATAGTGCCCTGACCCTGAAGTCAGGAGGATCTGAATTCAAATTTAGCCTCAAACACTGACTAGCTGGGAGACAAATTACTTAATCCTGTTTACCTCATTAAAAAAAAGGGTGAAATAAAGCATGCATAAAACACATGTTGATTTTGTTTAAAAAGTTTTGATCCTTTTTATGGCATTATTTCCCAATGATATTGGCTCCAAATATTTCTTGTGAGTAAATAAGTATTAATTAAGCAAAGCTTATCAATTCATTGACCTTATGTGCTCTTCCCCCATCCTATCTTCTGCCACCCCTTTCCAGAGGTGTAGGGGTCTCCTTTAAGGCCTGAGTTCTCCTTTAAGGCCTCAGTTCCCTTCATTACCTATGGGTCAAAGTCCTGAAGTCTTTACAATGTTGTGATTTGTTTCAATTATCCTCATTATTCTGCTTACTTTGCCTTATTTTTTTAGGGAGAGGAACTTGATCTTTATTAATCAGTTTGATCACAGAAAATACACAGGTTTTTCTTAGAAATATAGACGCCAGATATTTATTCCTTAACTATTCAAATAAACTTTTAGAAGAATCATATGAAAATATTCAGCCTGTCTGTTAAACACTGAAAAGACCATGTTTCTATGTCTTTTTAAAAGATTTTTTATTTTTAAAACATATGCATAGATAGTTTTCAACATTCACCGTTGCAAAAACTTGTGTTCCATATTTTTTGTCCCTCATCTCCCCCCAACCCCTTCCCCCAGATGGCAAGTAATCCAATATATGTTAAACATATGCAATTCTTTTATCCATATTTCTACAATTATCCTGCTGCACAAGAAAAATCAGATCAAAAATGAGAAAGAAAATAAAATGTAAGCAAACAACAATAAAAAAGTGAAAATGTTATGCTGTGATCCATCCTCAGTTCCCACAGTACTTTCTCTGGTGCAGATGGCTCTCTCATCACAAGACCATTGAAACTTGCCTGAATCACTTCACTGTTGAAAAGAGCCACGCCTATCAGAATTGATCATTTTATGGTCTTCTTGTTGCCATGTACAGTGATCTACCAGTTCTGCTCATTTCACTCATCATCAGTTTATGTAGGTCTCTCCAGGTCTCTCTGAAATCATCCTGCTGGATATTTCGTACAGAATAATAATAACATTCATATACTACAATTTATTCAGCCATTCTCCAATTGATGGGCATCCACTCAGTTTCCAGTTTCTGGCCACTAGAGAGAGGGCTGCCACAAACATTTTTGCACATGTGGGTCCCTTTCCCTCCTTTAAGATCTCTTTGGGATACAAGCCCAATAGAAACACTGCTGGATCAAAGGGAATGCACAGTTTGATAGCCCTACACATTGCTCTCCAGAATGGTTGGGTCTTACTTTGTATGTAATGTGGATTTTTCTAAATTCTTCATTATTATCTACCAGGTCAGCTTGGATCAGAGCAGAATTCTGCTTCCAATGTGCTTCAGCCAGTGGTGGCAGCCAGACGAGTTACAGCAGTGCCCCAGGAATAACTCTTAAGAGCAAAAAAAAAAAAAAAAAGATTTCACAACCATTTTTGCGATTTTTCAAATGTACCTGGAAGTATTCAATACTAAAAGAATACTTCCTGTTGAATAATCTTTGCTACTAAAGAGATGTTCTGTTTGTATAGAAGAATCCCCAGACAAATGCTCTTATGTCTGCTAGTGATGACCTAAACCCCTCACACTATAAAAAAATGAAAGTGTGTTTCTAGTGATCTGAAAGCAGATCCTGGAAATGTATGGACCCACAAAGATATTTCCAATTGCTTCTGCATTAACATGACCAACATGTGGCCCCCTTCCTCCTTCTCTTCCTCATTTTTCTTACTCTCTCACAGATTCCTGCACTGACAGAGAACAGAAGCACCTGTCTGCAGAGATTACTGAGCTGTGAAATTGATGCAAAAAAAACCTGGTTTATTAGAAACAAGATGTGCAATGTATTTAAATTTATTTTAGGCCTTCTGCCTGATTGCCTTAGGCATATCATGATTTTTTGGGGGGGCCCTGAACACATGCTATTTGATTTTTGCCTTACAGACCAATTAGAATTCATCTGAACTATTACATCTGTTTTTACATTGACCTAACCAGCTTGCAAAGCAATGTATGTCATCTCCTTCCTGGTTCTCTGCCACATTGTGGAGGCCATTAATTGTAGGGATATGAATCCTTCTGTTTTAGCTTGGAGACACATGAGTGGACCAGAAATGAGAACTATTCAGATTTCTGAAGTAAAACTGATCACAGGATTCTTAAAATGGGCAGCAAAGCTTTGACAGCATATCAGAAACTTGTGGCCCCATCCACACCAAAAGTCTGAGGATCTTTTTAGGACAGGAATTGTCACATTGAGTTAATTTAATCCTTTTCCTTCCACAGTAGTTGACTCATGACAGATGCAGGGACAAAAAGGTACCAAGTGCTGCCTCCAAAATCTAATTGGGAGGAGGAAATCAGCTACCTCCACATTCACACTGTTCTGTGCATTGGAAGAACCAAGCAGGGAGAGTGTAGGGGGGAAAAAAATCTACCAGTACTTTGCTGAACATCACCATTACCCTTTAGCCCATTTATCTGGAATGTTATTCATTGAATTTGGATTTACAGAAGTTGCAAATTGATCCAGCTATTCCAGAAAACAGTATGGAATTATCCTAGAAACAAGACTATATATATGTTCTTAGGTCCAAGGATCTGACTGCTGGATATCTATATCTATATAATATTCAGTATTATAGAGAAATTTTATAGATATTACATTCATTATAATATTTATTACATAGCTTATACATATTAGGAGAGATTAAAAAATAGAAAAGTCCTTTGTAGAACAAACTTCATAGAAGAAGACTCATGGTAGCAAAAAACCAAAACAAAACACATGCAACTTAATGGACGTCTTTTGATTGGGAAATGGCTCATAAGATTATACTATATTAATTTACAGAACATTATCATATAGTAAGAAATTATAAATATGAGGAATTCAGACAAACATTGTAAGACTTGTATAAACTAATAGAGTTTAAAGAGGCAGAATAAAAAATGTATATAGCCAATGACTACTTTTATTGAAACAAAAAGAACATTCAAGTGTGTGATTGAAATGACCAATGGTGGCCCCAGACAACATGAAAAATAAAACCCCTTTCTTTCATTAGACAGTAGAAGGATTATGTATGCCAAATGTTACATATGCTATCAGACTTGGTCACAGTGCTAATTGGTTTTATTTAATTATTTTATTTAATCAGGAAAAGGTGAGTGCATAGATAACAATTCAGGCTTTACTATGATATTCAGACAAAATTCATTAAGGAAACTTTCATTTAAAAAAATTAAATTCTTCCTTCCACATTACAACTTAAATCTCAGGTATTATGTTTATCACTGGAATAAACTCAAAAAATTTGCTTTTTTCTTCTGTCTCAGGGTAACTTCCAAGTTAACACCCACTATGAAGATGAGTTCGTAGGTCTCTTAGTCAAATCAATCAGTGGTATTGAGTTGACCAGACTTGGGAACTTGTCAGACGATTTTGAAAGGAAATGCATATATAAGATCTGAGTAGTAGAGAGCATGCAACTTAAGATTCAACAGATAGAAATCTTAATTTACCATTTGACCCACGCCTTGAAGTTATGTTATCTACAATCACAGATAAAGAATTGAAACGTTACAAAGGGGAAGAGGTGTATGATGAGGGTGTGTATTATGTGTATATCTGTTTTGAGAAGATTATCTCTGATTCAGTTTTATTAAGTAAATATCTTAAAAGTAAGTGGTTTATGCTTTCATAAATTTTTAAATAAAGAATTAGCTATATGAGTTTGTACTTTAATAATGCAGATGTTTTATTCAAGTCAGATATTAAGCATTTACTATGTTGCAGACAATGTGCTATTATTACTTAGAATATATTCTGCTAGAAAATATGTATTTTAAAATATAGACTATCACTTAGCAGAAAGGAAAGCTTATCTGTTATTTTGCAAATGAAGTTTTTTTTTCTTTGAAAGAAAAATGTTAATTGTAAATGAAATCTGTCTGGCAGTTTACCTGTATTTCAAAACCAACTGCTAAAAATAGCATATCTAAAGGAATGCAGCTGTCTCCTTAAGTAGATCAGATTCTACTATACTATATTTTATAGGAGAGTACAGATAGATTATACTTTCCTCAGGCTATCAATAAGCATATAGGATTCAGAAAAGTTAGCAAAGACAGTTGACCTGGAGAACTTGAATTCTCGGAATATTCAGTACCATGATGTTGTTGAGTTGTTCAATCATATCTGATGCGTTATGATGCCATGGACCACACTGCCCATGGCATTTCTTGACACTGGTTTGGTTTGCCACTTCCTTCTCCAGTAGATTAAGGAAAATAGACTAAGTGACTTGTCCAAGTTCATAGAGAATAGTAAATATATAAGACCAATTTTGAACTTGAGTCTTCCCGACTCCAAGATGAATAAATACATAAGACCAAAAATAAATAAATAAATACAAACTCTCAGCCAATTAGATTGATTTCTAGAATTCCCTTATTAATTGAAGAGTTTGTGAAGTGGAGAAGGAAGCAGTGATCACTATAAGCTGCTAATGATTTATGTAAATCAAACTGATGCTTTCTTTTTTAGATAGGGTTATTTGATTGGTCATAGAAATACCATATACATCATATGCCTAATTTTTAGCAAATATTCAATAAATTTTCCCAAAATATATTTGTAGAAATGATGTTTAATCAGTCTAATAACACAAGATGGGGAAAAAAACCCATCACTTTGGGACAGTTTGAGCTCAAAGCTTTTTTTTTTTTAAATATATCCCACAAAAAAACCAAAATTAGTGTTTATTTCCAACATATAAATGCAGATTTATTTTACATACATTTTGTGTACATTGCAAAGCATACACAAAAGAAGCTTTTAGAGGCACATAGGTGACAATAGTAATTAAAACACTGAAGGTGGAGTCAAGGAAACCTGAGTTCAAAACCTGCCTTAAATGCTTAACTATGTCATCTTGAAAAACTATTTAACATCCCTAGGCTCCAATTTCCTCATCTTAAAAAATGAGATGGTTGGAGTCAATAGCCCCAAGATACTATTTAGTTTTAAATTTATGATTCTATTGAGTAAAAAGAGGGGGAAATCATCAATTTATTTATCAGTGGTTTCAAAACACTCATTTGTGTTTTGAAAACAAAGTTATTGAAAATGTTTAGTTATTTCTGGAAAAAAAAAGATTCCTATATATATCCCAGAAAATAGGGTGAGCCTATAAATAATAGGCTGTTAGGAATTAATTATCCAGTTAATTTGATCAATGTAGCTAGAGAAGCAGGTGATTTGCTTTTTCTTACTTTTTTATGGTAAGGTACACAATACAGCAATCAAGTAATAGATGATGACAGTCAGTGAACATAACAGCTTTTCAACAGGAGTAATGTTTCTTTCTGTGTAGATATTCACCATACACAATGCAAACACAAGTAAAAGCAAATTGTCTTTCTTTTCAGCACTGCAGAGAGTTTTTGATTTAAATCCATTCCTCATTCTTTTTGTATTTCTGCCTAATGGATTATATTGTACCTTAATTTCCTATTCAATTTTGGATATTTAGTTGTGGTTTTGTATAAGAGTGAAGAAAAACAAGAAAACCATGATAGTTAGAGCACAGTGTATAAAAAGAGGGGAAATAATTAAATCTAGAAGAGGACGGGAGGGCTAAATTGTGAAGAGCTCTAAACAGAGAAGTCTATATTTGACCTTAGATTTAATGAGTCAGTGAACTTTACCGATAATGAGGTGATATAGTCAGATATGCATTTTATTAAGATCACTTCAGTAAGTGCAGAAGGGATAGACTGGAGTGGGGCAAGACTTGCAGAAGGCAGGGACCATTTACAGGCTGATCTGGGAGAGGTTATGAGGGCCACATATCAGCCATGTGAGGGCAGAGAAGAGAACCTGTGTGAGAAATTCTGGATATGTAGAAATAAAATGATTTGGCTAATGGTTAGATATGAGTTGAGAATGACAGAAAGTTTGCAAACCTAGGTGACTGGCGGAATGGTGATGATGGAGATGATGGGATGGGAATGGGATGGAGAGAAATAAGAAAGTTTTAGAAAATATGGGAACTTCAGTGCAGATCCCAAACCATCCACATCTGCTCTTTCTATGCCCTACTCAAAATTGAAGAGGGAGATTAGGGAAGGACCACTGCTAGTCACTGTTCTGGAATACTGGACCTGCCTTTTCCTTCAAGGCATCTGTTACAGACATGTAGTGATTGAAAGAGAATATGGGTAAGTTTAGTGAGGGAACAGAGAAGTAATTTTTCAGTGCTTTGGATCTCTGAATTTGGATTTGGTGTAATTGCTTGAGGGACTTAAATCTAGCAATAAAATCTGAAGGTTGGGTACCCACATATCTGTGAGAAAGGGGAGAGTTGGGATGGTGATGCTATTAAATGAAGGGCAAATGAAAACCATTAGTTAATGGTTAACTGTCACAAAAAGAGTAGATTGCAACATTTTCCCATCATCTAATTATTTGGTCATACACTCCTTGGAGTCATGCCTTAACCTCTGAGAGAACATTGAATCCCACTTCTGGACTCAGAAGGTAATACAGTTGTGTTAATTCAGAACTGATTAAATGACCAAACCTTAAGAGTAATCAATAATAGATTAATGTCAAACAGAAGGGATATCTCTATAAGAGTATTCTAGGGACCTTCCTTTCACCTATTCTATTTGAAATTTTTATCAATGACATGCATGAAAACAGAAATAGCATACTTATCAAAAATGCAGATGTCACAAAGCTGGGAGTAATGTAGAAAAATGAGCATTTTTAAAGTTCTTAATAGGCTACACCAATGTTCTAAAACTAATAACATGAAATTATTGCCTAAATGAAAATTCCTCTACTCAAGTTCAAATAATCTAGTGTACAAATATAGAATGGTCTGTATATTGATAGACAAAAAAGTTTATGTAAAAATTAGATAGATGCTGCAGGTTCAATATGAGTCAGTGTAATTGTCCAAAATTGTCCGTGTGATCTTAGACTACGTCAAAGGGTGAGCTGTTAGTCCCAGGATCCATTGTCCTGGATAGACCACATCTAAAGTATGACATTTAGCCATAGGAAGGATTTTGACAAGTTGAACAACCCAGATAGATGAGAGAATTTCAAATAGTTGTCTTGAAGTATTTGAAGGCATGGAATACAAAAGAGGGATTATACTTATTTTGCGTGGTCTAAGAAAGTAGGAAAAATTAATTGGTAGTTATGAAGAAAAAGATTTTACTTTACATTAAGAAATTATTTTCCAACTATGGAGCTGTTCAAAGGTAGAGTGGGTGATCTCTCTCGAGGTAGTAGCATCCCTCTTCCTGGAGGTGTTCGCAAAGAGGCAGGGTGGGGTTGGGTTGGGAGAATGTTATAAAGGGAATTTTGGTTTTGAACCAAACCTGGTTGAACCAGGTGTCTTTGGTGCCTTTCAATTTTGAAATTGTAATTTAACAAACTTATTTCCTTCTAAAGATTATTGCCTTTCCTTACTCAAGTCTATTCTGATATCTCTAAAACTGTACTAACTCACTCTCTCTTCTATTTCCATTCAAGAAATATTCTGTGTCAACTAAACAAAAGTTCCAGCCTCTTATTTTATTTCTTGACATTCAAAGTTTTCTAAAAAGTTTAAAAGGCTTAATTTTTATTTCAAATCAATCTTTTTTTTTTAGAAATATGATACAAAATTATAATTACACATTGTCATTTTAAAATTTTTAAATAAATAAATAAAATTTAAAATTTTTTTCCACATTGCCCTATTTTTCAAGTGACAGGCTTAAATTGTAGACTCTTTTTTTATCACTCAAAAAGCTATCATTCTGATTACTTCAAGAATACTTTAATTGATTCCAATGCTGTTTAGTGATCTCATTTATTTGAAAAGTTTAATGGAAACAGTTGTGCTAAAAAAAATTGATACTTCTATGGAAGTTTTCTATAAATACTCAGTATATCACATATTGAGATCCTTCATGTTAATATTTAATGAATTGCCAGTGAATCACTTAACATTTTCTAAAATTTGAGAAACAGCAAACATGAATGCAATAAGGTTCAACTTAAGTGTTTGCAAATTCACAGTTAAATTGAATAATTTTTAAAAAGCATTTTATGATGTTGTTTTAAATGATTTTCAGTATCTCAGAATGAATCTACTATAGATGATAAATATAAAATGTGTAATCTATAAATGCCTGGGAAAAATCTGCTTGTGATCTGTCAGTCATAAATTCATCGTATCAGATCTACCCAAATAAAGGTCTTTTAAACCAAATCTTTCTCTCTCTCTTCCAAATTACCCTATTTCTTTTGAGAGTACCATTATCTTTCCAGTCACTGAGATTTACAATCCAGAATAATTTTTCCCTCTTTCCTCTTATACATACTCCATATGATTTTACATTCTCAGTGTCTCCAATTTTAGAACCTTTTATTTATTTTTATTTATCTTATTATTTATTTTAGAACCTTTTATTTATTTTATTCCTTTAAAATTATTTTACTCAGATAAATAGGAAAATTGTTAATGTTCTGGTTGGTTTTCTGGAGGTCTTTGGACCGGCCTTCTTTTCAGTAGAGTAATCACTACGAAAATAACCAGAAATAAAGTCCAAATTCTTTATTATCTCCTTCACAGTCTGTTTCCTTGCCTGGGGCCCAGGCCAACTTTCTGGAGATCCTCCGGAATGTGTCTTGGTTTCTGTGGGGGAGGCAGGAGGACCACCATGACAATCTCTGTCTTGAATTCTCCCTGAATCCAGGAGCTTGTGCTCCAGCCTCCAGTTCTTTGTCTTCCCTGAGTCTGTTCCAGTGCCCCTCTAGGTCTGACTCTGGCTTCTTAAATGCTCTATTTCAATTAAATCCATTCATCATACTGAGTATAGGCCAATCATTATATCACTAGGGAACCATTATTTGTTGTAAGATTAATTCAATCATACTGAACTAGAGAACTATTAATCACCAGGCTAAACTAGAGAACCATTGTCTTATCAATTCTACTGAGTTAACATCTTGTTTAAATCAATCATACAGTTTCAGCCCATTACAAAAATGTGTATTTAGTTTTCTGTTACTTAAGGTCAAGACAAGTCTACTAGTGGTAAGTGCTTATTGCTAAGATCTAAGGATACAAAGAAAAGCCAGAGTTGTCTTTGCCCTTAAAGAGCTGACATTCTAACTGGGAGACAGCATGCAAATACTGATGTACTTTCAAGAGATAAACACACACACACACACACACACACACACAACACGCGCACGTGTGTGTGTGTGTGTGTGTGTGTGTGTACTAATTTGGAAGGAATCTTGAAAGGAATTCTTTAGCAATATCTGGATAGCAGCCAAATGTAGAATGGACTGGAGAGACTTGACTGAGAGAGGGCAACCAAACAGAAGGCTTTTATAATAACATCTTCTGAGGATAAAGAAAAAAAAAACCTACAAACATCTTTCCAAGATAAGCTGTTGAAAAGGCATTAATATTTTAAATTTAATAACAAACTTCCCAAATAATTTTACTATGGAATTTTCTTCCATTTTGGATTTCTAAGGGTGTCTTTCAGTTATGATTTTCATTGCAAGCCTACAGAATTTGCACATCCTGCAAATCATTATCTCACAGTAAACATGAATTTAGGGGGAGAAAAAAAATCAAAACCCTTGCCTTACAACAGCATCTGCTGAGTGTGCAAGCAGAGCCTAGAAATCTTGTTATTCTACTTCTGCTAGACATGCCAGCTGTTAGAGGAAGGAAGTGTTAGCTGGAAACTCCAGGCCACACCAACTCTACATCCCAAATGCTGTAGGGTATGGAAAATAGGGAATTTAGGAAAACAGTGTCAAGTTGAAAGAAGCAATAGAGAGAGAAATTATTTCACAGAATAAATGTCAGGAAGTAGGATTCTATGCAGGGGATAAGTTAGTAACATGCATCAAAGGAAAAGCTGGCTTTGCCATATTTATCAGCAATTCTACTGTAACGAAGACAATTTACTTCTTATTGGTGAGTCCCTCATCATCTAAAGGGGAAAATGTGTCATTGCTGACCACTTTTTTCAGTGAAAGAGATGTGAATGGGGAGATATAGTTAACACTATGAGAGGCATCATGGTACACTGGATAGATTTTTGGGGACAAAACCACCTGGATTCATGTCTGTTTCCTGCATTTACAGAGTTTGTGACCCTGGAAACTACCTAAGCTTTTCATGCCTTGAACAACTCTCTTTGACATTGAGTTTCAGAGAAATTGCTAACCTGAATTGTAGAGAGGGGTTCTTCACTAGGCGTTCCCATACTAGTGAAATTTCAGGTCAGGTCCCCATCACTAAAGATTCATATCCATAAGTACTTTGCATCTTGGCTGATGGTGTGCTGCTTTTTTTTTTTTTTGAGGGACCACTTAAGTAGCTGCAACAGCTGCCTTTGCCTGTATGATTTTCTGGTGTGAAATTCTGTGGTGCAGATAGCTAGAAAAAGACTTCAGCTTATTCATGATAGATAGGCTGAGGAGTGTGAACAGGTTTTTGGAGAATTCACTCAAATGTCCTTTTTGAATTTCTATGATAAATTAAAGAATAGAACTAAAGTGCTCATTGCTTAAAAAGGAGATAATAGAACTCTATATGTCAGCAGGAACCTGAGAAAAATGTGCTAAAACTTGGAATAAATCAGACTGACAACAAATCTAAATCTGAATCCAGACTGAAACTTTGTCCTGCAAAGTTCTCAGTACATGTAGCTTACTATGATGTTTGTCTAACATTAATAAGTGTGGGAGAAAAAAATGATGATGTACCAACAAACATTTTGGCTAATTGTTAAGTCTAAACAATGAAGAGAGTTAAGGTAAACGTGAGTCCTTGTCCTGTTCTTTGACCTACTAGTTGTGTGACCCTGGTTAGGACACTTAATTTTTCTGGGCTGCAATTTCTTCCTCTATGAAACAAGATAATATCTACTCTCTCAGTTTTATGGGTTATCAAATAGGAGTTTTCAAATAAGATAGCAGATGTAATTTTGGTAAGTTAAAATGCTTGCTCTATAAATGCAATGCTTTATTAATAAGAATTTTTTAGAGCTCCCAGAAAGGTTTAATGCAGTTACAGAGATATTGTATTCTTATCATACTCATTTGTTCCATGTAGCCAGTAAGAATAAGGGAAATAGATGTTTATTGATCTTCACCAAAATGTTCAGAATCATATTCATGGAGTTCAATTTCTGGAAACCTTAATGTCTGATTTTATAAGGGTGAACTTTCTCTCTATGGAACTTTTGCCAAATAAGTATCCTCAAAAATGGAAAGTTTATGACAAGAACAAAGTCTTTTGAGTGATGACCAGAAGTTGCTGGTATCCAAAAGATTGATGTGGATTACTGAGGAACTCATTCACCAACTGACTCACCAACTATTTAGTTATTTAGTAGATTTTTTGATTGCTTACATTTTAGTAGAGATAGATAGATAGATAGATAGATAGATAGATAATGAAGATAGGAAAGAATGCAAAGGAATGTCATAATCCTGTAGAAATGACAGGAATAGTAAAGGCAGAATAAGCTGAAATTGGTGAAAAAATGCTAAAAGAACAAAACAGTTTCTTTTGGGGGGTTTCCTCCCTCTATATTCCTTCCCATAGTCACCAAATTGATATTCCTGTTTTATGACAATGCCAATGTTCAAAGACCCTACAATAGTCTACTTCCTTTCAAATTACAATAAAGTAAAGTTTTTAAGGTAAACGCCAAGTGATCAAGAAGACCAAATTGAAACAACATTGTTCTCCTTCTCCCGTTCAAGATCTCCACAAAAGACAACCAGAAACTAATAGATATTTGGACTAGGAGCTTCCCAAAGGATGTATGTGTCTCTTGTTGCTTCAGGAGGCTACAGAGGGAGCCATTATGGCCCACTGCCTGTGGTACTTCTGTCACAGCCACAGAAGGAAAAACAAAAAACAAAACACCCAGGCTACTTTCAAGAGGCCTGAAGCCGGTGGTCTTTTCAGGGACATAGTAAGAACGAAGCAATGCAGCACCTTGGCAATCCATTCACCAGGGCCCCCTAAAATGACCTGAAAGCCAGTGCTCCTGTTGCCCCTCTGGCAGGATACAAGATTAACACAGTGCTGGGGTAGCCCCTACACCAGTGAATTTTTTCTCTGTCCTTCACATAATTTTATTTTTACTTTGTTAAAATTTATCTTATTTAATGAAGCCATCGTTTAAACTACTCAAGACATTTTATCATTGTAATGGCAGCATGTAATGTAGTGCCTTATATGTAGTTGCTTGGTTGTTGCCCTTTGTTCTTGGAGAGGGATCAAAATGACAAAATAGAGTATGTCTGACTGCCGCTGATCAGACCAATAGATGTTAAGAATGCTTTACCACAGACCTGGCACAAATAGTCCATGGGAACATTTAGAGTGGAGATGGCTCTAAATTTGTACATCTCATGTTTCTTCTGAACTGTTGCCATTCTGTTTTGCTCATTAAATACAGCAGACCATGCTGAGCAGTCCTGTGCAAGTGTCTCCCATGTCGCATGATTGACTCCAAAGTTCTTGGGAGAATCTTTGTATACCTTCTTTTGACCTCCATGTGAATGCTTGCCTTGTGTGACTTCTCTATAAAAGTCTTTTAGGGAAATGTACTTTTGCCATTTGAACAACATGACCAGTTTATCCAAGTTGTGCTCTCTGCAGTAGAGTCTGAATGCTTAGCATGTCAGCTCAATAAAGGATATCAATATCCAATCAATATATAATCAATACTTTATCCTATCAATCAATCAATACTGGTATACTATTCAGGTTTAACAAGCATGCAACACTGAAGTCAGCACAACTGTTCTGTAGATCTTTAGTTCAGTAGGCAATCTAATACCTCTTCTCTCCCATATTTTCTTTTGGAGTCTCCCAAACATTGAGCTAGCTCTGTTAATGCTTTCATCAGTCTTTGGAAAGTATACTGTCAAGGTAAATGAATTTACCCACAGCATTCAAAATTCAGTAAAGGTTTTTTTTTGTTTGTTTGTTTGTTTGTTTTGGTTATTGTTGTTAGTTTTTTCCTGAGGCAATTGGGGTTAAGTGACATAAGTGCCCATGGTCACACAGCTAGGAAGTGTTGTGTCTGAAGCCAGATTTAAACTCAGGTTCTCCTGAATTGAGGGCTGGTACTCTATCCATTGCACCACCTAGCTTCCCCTCAATAAAGGTTATTGAGTTGAATTAAATAGAATGTAAAATTAGAGGCCAACAAACTATGATATTGGGGGGGGGAAAGCTTATTTTTTGAAAAATTGTGTTGAGTGAAGATTTGAAGTTGTTTTGTTTTTTGCTCTTGGAATTTTTCAGCTGGTCTTACCATTGCCAGCATAGCAACAGAAGCAATTCCTTCCAGTGAACAGTTATGGTTGCCCATGGAATCTAGAAACCATTTGTATTCCTAATTGTGCATAAGGGGACCTATATAGACTTAGCATCTTCTTCCTGTAGCATAAAATCAGCTGTATTTAGCACATGCAATATAGACAAATAAGAAAAAGAAATGACAGAAACATGAGAACTTTAGGTCATTCATAGGTGATGTGAGGATAAGTTTTTAACACAGTGTTGAACATTGGCTGTGTGCTCCAAAATATTTAAGTTTGTTAATGATTGGGTCAGATATGTGCTGAGTAACCACTGGAATTCCATTTCAATTCCAAGAAAGATGAGAATGAATATCACTGTACTACCAGCTAATGAAACCTTAATTAATATAATTAATTGGATGTTTGGGTGAGATAACTATGTGAAAGGTGTGGAGGAGCTGTTCATTTAGTCCAGGACTGAACAAAAAAATGACAAATAGGTTCAGACAAAGAATGAGGTTCTTGCTAAAGAAGGCTGGGGGGGGGGGGTAGGAGGAAGGGAAGAGTGTTTACCAGACACCCTCATCTGAGACAGCCAATCACAAAGCTCAGAGCAGGAAAACAGAAGCCCACCAAAGCTTTGAGTACAAGTCTTCCAAGGAAAGTGGAAGCCAGCGACAAAAACCCAAGAAAGTGAGGTCAAGACTACTATATCCAAGGGTATGCATCTGTGACAGGGCATTAAAGCCCAAATCAAGAACTGAAGTTGGAGATACAAAAAGAAATAAGACACTACACACAACAGCTGACCAAGAGAAATAGAATGAGACTGCAACAAATACATGCAAAGCTTCAAAAAAGAAAATAATTTAGTCACAGAGACTTGTGACAGGGATACCTGGAGGAATTGAAGTAAAGGATAAATGAAATTAAAGTTATGAAGAAAAGACATGAATGAAGAATCAATAGCTTAGAAGATAAAAATGGTAAATTTTATTAAAAAAATACTTCCCTGGAAATTAAATATCAGCGACTCCATGATCACAAATAATGTATCAATAAGACCAAAATATTGGAAAATAGAAAAATATTAGAAATATCTCTATTCAAAAATGATTGACTGGGAAAATGGGTCAAGGAGAGAGAATTTAAAAGTCATTGACCACCTGGAAACTATTATGAGTGAATGCGATCTTTAAGGAAATAATAAAACTTCCCACATCTATTAGATCCATAAGACAAAATAAAAACAGAATCCACTTATCTCTAAAAAGAAACCTCAATAGGAAAACCCAGGAATGAGGGCAGGGTAAAATTGCTCAGGAATAGATTATAAGCAACAAAAACTCAGCTACTAGAATATGGGTGATAAAAGGGAGAATCAAAAGAAAGAAAAAAAAGAGTAAAAGCTTAAGTTTAGTTGGGTTTTGAATTCAGTTCAAGTAGGAACTGAATGAGGGAAAAAATTAGAGGGGCAGTGGAAAAGAAACAGACCACTTGAATAATGAATCACTAAGTTTAAGCATATTAGTCTTACTACTTTTTTAAAAATTGGAAAGGAGCCAAAAAAGGAATAGTAGGAAAGAATATTATGGAGGAAAATCTACAATTAATCATAAATTTGAAGAGGACAGATTCACCCTTAAAACACAAGGGGATAGCTGAATGGTTTAAAAAGCAGAATTTAACAATATATTGATTAAAAGAAATATAATATACTCAAAACATAAAGATTTATAGAGTAAAAATACAAGGCTAAGCAAAATCTATGTTATGCTTTTAGTCAACTCAAAACTGGCTTCTGGTCTGGCTGGCTTCTTATTCCCCTTTGATTTAATTTTTCTTGTGCAACATAATGAATTTGGAAATATGTTTAGAAGAATTGCACATATTTAACTTATATCATATTGCTTGATATCTTAGGGGAAGGGAAGAGAGAGAGAGTAAAGAGGGAGAAAAATGTAGAACACAAGACTTTGCAAAGTTGAATGTTGAAAACTATCTTTGCATGTATTTGGAAAAATAAAATACTATTTTTTTATTATATAGCTTTTAATTTACAAGATATATGCATGGGTAATTTTTCAGCATTGACAGTTGCAAAACCTTTTGTTCCAGCTTTTCCCCTCTTTCCCCCTCCCCCCTCCCCCAGAAGGCAGGTTGACCAATACATGTTAAATATGTTAAAATATAAGTCAAACACAATATATGTATACATGTCCATACAGTTATTTTGCTGCGCAAAAAGAATCAGACTAATACAATACTATTTTTAAAAAAGAATCAGTAACTTAAAGAACATCATGACTAAAATAGAAAATGCATCAAAAGAGATGACAATAAAAAGGAAAATCACGGTTTTTTTGGAGAAGAGAAAGGAAAACAGGCACATTTGATAGAAATGAAGTTTGGGCTAAGCCATTTTGCAAAGTGATTTGGAAGTAAGCCAAAAAGTCATTAACCTGTGCATATGCTCTATTAAATATTGTGGGAATTGGGTACAAAGGAGAAGGCAGGCTTTGGGCAGGGAGATAATAGGAAGGTTAAACTTTTTTTGGTCCCTTAAATTCTACCCTCAAACAAATATAGCAAAACATCAACTCTGCTTTGCTTTCCTTCAGTATGTTTAAACATTGATCAACTTGTGAAGGGTCTGGTAATGATGTTGTACAACAAATAGCTTGAGGAATTGGACAATGCTTAATTTGAAGAGGAGATGATTGTACAAGGGGCAAAGGCGGGGAAAGGAATCATGAAGCAATTTTCTTCAAATATTTGAAAGATTGTCTTTTGGGACAATCATTTTTTTCTATGCTGCTCATGACTTGAAGGTATAATAAAAGAGGTTTGAGTTTAGCATAGAGAAGACCTTTCCATCATTTAGAGATATTTAACAGTGTAGTCAGCTGCTTCACAAAGAGTTGTGTTTAAGCAAAGATTAAATAGCCATGTTTTAGAAAGTTTTGGAGAGAATTCCTATAGTGGATTAGAAATTCACAAAGTAAGCTCTCTGAGATCAAGTACTGTTTCTTTTTTTTCTTCTTTGTACCCTTTATATCTATCTCAGTGCCTTACACAACTATGCTCTACTTTCATAGCAGATCATAAAGATTCTGTGATTCAAGGGTCCTCTGTATTCAATGATTTCTTCCCTTTACCTAATCCATCTCTTCTTCCTCACCTCCCTGCCATCCCACCCCAATACATAGAAAAAGCCCAAATAAGGCACACTAAGGGAAAAGGCGGAAGGATATAGCTAGGAGCTAGAAAAAAAAATTGTGATTTTTCACTACTCCATCTAAACTTTGTAATAAAAATATAAAACTTTCTGTTTATTTCAATTATAGGCCTTCATCTCAGAGTCTAATTCTCAAGCTCCCTCAGTACATTTTATACACTTTTAAGGCAATACAGAAAGTGTTATACTTGACCCACCCAAAGATCTGGCCTGTCCAAGGTTTTTGCTTTGAGAAGCATGAAACTTGAAACTTTTTTTGAGAACATGGTTGCCTATTATGACATCTATTTCATAACTGAGATTGTATCATATCCCTGAAAGAATAGAACAAACAAACACTCAACTGAAAACTGAAAGTCCTGAATTCTGTTCTTGGTTCTTCTACATATTAGTAATATGATTTTGTCATATAACTGGGCCTCAATTTATTCATTTGTAAAATGGGATAGTTATACTTCAGTATCAAGGAATTGTTATGAATAAACTATTTTGTAGATGCTAAACTATTATATAAATGTTACATATATTATTAGGTTTTCTCAATCCCTTCTAGTTATTGGTCTCATGAGTCAATTTATCTAAACTTTTCCTAACTAAATTATACTTTTTATTTGTCACCTATGCCACATATAAAACTCAGTCATTCAAATCAGAATATGCCCCAGATAAATGAGACTAAGCCAATGAGTCTTAACATACCTGGAAAATAAACACAATAGTTGCAGTGCCTTAATTCTTTGGAATGTGAGCACTTAGTACTAATAAATGCTTCTTAACTGAAGTATTAATATCTTTTGTCTTTACATCACATTTCCCAATGTATCCATCCTCCACTCTCTAAAAGGAGAGAAAAAGCAAATACTAGAAACTTTTGATATTATATGTACTTTTTCATATGTATAGTCCCCATCTCTAATGCAGGGGAAAGTGATATCTTCTCATGTAACTTCTTTAGGACCAAGTTTGTCATTATGATTAAACAAGATTATTTTGCTATTACATTATTGCAGTCATTGAATTTCTTCTTTTCCTGCTTCTGCTTCACCCAGCATCAATTCATGTAGCCCTTTCTTTCTCTGTACTCATCACATTTGTCATTTTTCATAATTCAATAATATTTCGTTACATTCCTGGACCATCACTAATGCATAGACGCTCTTCAATCTCCCCTTTAACTCTGGTACTTTTTTTCTTTTTTGGGGAGGTATGGTTTTCTGTAAAGAATATTTGACCTCATATCCAAAAATATGTATTCTAATCCTTCCTTTAAGCAGCTCTGTGCATTAGAGAAACTCTCATAATATTTCTGAACCTCAATTTCACTTCATTTTAATCCATATTCATTTAGAGGCCGTCTTATAGGAATATAAATTCTACAGAGTACACTACAGACAAGGTATACATTTACTCGGTTATGTAATATATTACAGGACTTTTGTTTGACTGTGTAGTTTATAGATTCATCTGCTATTTTCCTGAATGATGTCCTTTCTTTTGATTTTCCATTTTTTGAGCATGTATCTTAAAGTATACTGACATCTACTGGCTTTTGGGTACATTACAATCTTCCTCACTTTTGGTTTAGTAGACAAAATAGCATTTGGAAAAAAAAAAAAAAACCCGGTATAATACTCATGGAAAAAAAGCTATTTAAAATCATTTTAATATTTCTCCTAATTGTATAATTTACTGTTGTTCAGAGTCATGTGATCTTATTTCAGGTCCTAAGTTATATGTTTAATAGCATTTTTGGAAAATTCTTAAAGTAAATTGATATTATTTAAAAGGAAATGTTTATCCTTTTTCCCCTTAACTCTGGTACTTTTTTCTTTTTTGGGGGGAGGAGGGTTATGTTTCCTGTTAAGGATATTTGTACTGAAATCCAAAAAAATATGTATTTCAGCCCTGACCCTTCCTTTAAGTAAGTAGCTTAAAGTAGCTTTAAGTAGCATTAGGGAAATTTTCTTATTATTTCTGAACCTTAATTCCAATTCATTTTAGTCAGTATTCATTTAGAGACTCCTAGGTACCAAACACTATAGTAGGCACAGGGATTTAAAACATTAATAATACAAGATGGTCAAGTGTCTTCTTCTAGGAATGTAAATTCTACTGAACAAAACCAAAATATTCACAGAGAATTTTCTGTTATAAATACAAATATATATGTATACATACATATTTATGTATATTTATTATAAAGTTATTTATATATATTAAATGCAATGCCATTTCAGAGTAGGCAGTAATAACTGAGAGTATCAGGAAACCTCTTGAAAGAGATCAATCTTGAGCTGAATCTTGAAGAGTAATAGCGATTCCAATAGGAAAAAGTGAAAAAAAGAGAGAACTTTAAGGCCTGAAGGCCAAAGTACACAAAAGCAAAGAGAATTCTGGCATGTTGTTTATGAGGAATGACCATTTTAATTAACTCATAAAGTAAATGAAGATAAATAGTACAAAATTAGTCTTGAAAAAAGAAGTTGGAGCCACCTCATAAAGAGCTGTAGGTGCCAAAAAACATTCTATTTTATCCTAAAATCAATATGGAAAATTGAAAAATTTTTAATAGAAATATGTCATGGTCAAATCTATTCTCTGGGACTGTGTATTTTGTAGCTAAATTGGGAAGGATTGGTTGAAGAGAAAGGGCTGCATATAGGGAAACTATGTGGAGACAGTTGTGATTGTCCAGTGTGAGGTGAAGAAGTCCTGAATATATGAATGGAGAGAAGGGGAAAGAGAGCACCAGATATTGGGGAGGATCAGATTTGAATATGCAATATTAATGAGAGTGAAGTCTTGAGACCTTTGACAGAAAATAAAGTAAATTAAGGAAGAGAGGGAGGGAGAGAGGGAGAGAGACGACAGAGAAGAGACAGACACAGAGATGAGAGAGAAACAGGGAAGGAGAGGAGAAAGAAAGGGAGGGAGGGAGAGAGACAAAGACAGAGACAAGACAGAAAGAGAAGAGAGAAAGAAACAGAGTGGGGAGGGAGGGAGGGAGAGAGAAAAAGAGAGACAAGTAGAGAGAGAGAGAGAGAGAGAGACAGACATAGTAGACATATTTATAAGTCATCTTAGAGATGATCTTTGAATGAAAGAGACAGAGACACAGAAACCCGGAATGAGTCTGAAACACACCCACAGAGGGGGAGGGGGGGCAGGATATGGCTCCAGTAAAGAACCTTCATCTGTACATTGAGGTAGGTAGTTATAGTCTGCTATCTTAAAGACTCATGCCTGCTTTAAAACTGTGATTCCATTTGGCATGCTGGAAAATCAAGGAAAATGCAAAGCTGCCACCTAGTGTTCATGAGTGATTTCAGCTTTTATGATGAAGAATTTATAAGGAAAGTTAACAGCTTTACTTAGAAAACAATATAGTATCATGGATTTAGAGTCCAGGATGGACATTAAAATCATTTCTTCCAAGCCTCACAATTTATATTTAAGAAAATGACTTGCTGGAGGCAAAAAAGTCCATGATCCAGTGATTAATTAATGTTCTATGCCACAGCTAGTAAAGAGGCAGTAAATCAACTAAATCAGGTAAGTTCAGAATATTAAATCAAGTCTGTACACTACTGAAGTATCACTATAATACCTTACTGTGACTAGGCATTGACCATAGGTTTTTAAAAGCTAGCACAGCAAGAGAAAAGTATAGACATATTTTACCAAGTCAGCAAGGTTTTGAAGATGAGCCTAGTATTCTTATATTTTATTATTTTTTAAAAATTCATTTTTCCCAATTACATGTAAAAACAAAATTTTTGTTATATGTGTACATTCATTTTGTACGTATTTCCTTATGAATCATGTTGAGAGAGAAAAATCAGAATAAAAGGTAAAAACCACAAGAGGAAAAGAAAAAGGAAAAAAAGTGAACATGACATGTGTTGATTTACATTTTAGTCTCCAGAGTTCTCTCTCTGTATTTGGATGGTGTTTTCCATTCAAAGTTTATTGAATTTGCTTTACATCACTGAAACCATCATAGTTGGTCATCTATTATTTTTCTTATTTTATTTATTTGTTTTTCTGAGGCAATTGGGGTTAAGTGACTCACCCAGGGTCACACAGCTAGGCAGTGTTAAGTGTCTGAGACCACATTTGAACTCAGGTCCTCCTGACCTCAGAGCTGGTGCTCTATCCACTGTGCCACCGATCTGCTTCTATTATTTTATTTTTAAAAAGAAACGACTCTTAAGTTGTTTAGTCCAACCATTTTATTTTACAGACTTGACTTGGCCAAATTCACCCAACTATTAAGGAGCAATACTTTGCTTTGTTCTTGGACACCAAATCCAGTATTCGTTCCGTTAAATTGTCACATGTTTTTTGCCTTTCTCATTCTGAGGAATATCCTAGTTAAGTTTGGAAGAGCTCATGACTGGAGTATGGAACACTGAGTGCTTATTTCTTTTCAGCCACAACATCTCATTCAGATCTTTTACCAAAGTGTGAAGGAGATTGGGATCTGTAGCAGGGGATGGAGCAACCAAATGTGATGAAATCATGGATATCCTGAAATATTCACATATGTATTAGCATACTTAAGTATTGTTATTTCTTTATTTCTGGTTATAAACCAATTTTTAAAATCAAGTTGGGCAAAGATAAACAAAAAGAAATATGTACAGCCATGATTGAAGGTATTCACTCACATGTTAATTAATGCAGTAAATGTTTTATTCAAATTAATAGATAATGTCATTAATCCACCAACTTGCCTGATCTTTCTTAGAGCCTGTTTCTAAACTATGTTATTCTCTCTGTCAGGATGACCAATGGTAATATTCTAATTATAAGGTACTAGAAACAATCACAAGGTGGGGGTTGAGGAGTGAGGAGAGAAAGTTTAAAAGTCTGGTGAGGTTCATTGAACAAGGCAAGTTCATGGTCCAACTTAGGCAGTCTGGCATCCCAGTATCTTCCCATATGTGATATACTGCATATATACAATATACTCCATTAATCAAAAGTACTTAATAACAAACAAGACATTGTCCCAATACTAAATTCATTTAACTTCTGAGATAGAATAAGGTTTATTCCCCTCAGACTGATATGAAAGAATACTCATATAGTGATTTTTTTCCCTCTGAAGGTAGCTCCTACATAATGGAGCATACCATCAACTCCATGATCCCAGGATGGAAACATATTACAAGAAGCAATGTTCCCTTGCCTGCTTTTTTACAAGGCCTTTTTACAAGGCCTGCTTTGGTGGAATGTAGAGCATTTTGCATAAAGAAGGAGGCAAGCTCAAGGAAATTCATTTCTGAGAAAAAAAGAAACAAGGATAAGTTGTAACTCTACCTTACTGCTAGGAGGAAGGAGGGAACTGGAGAAAGGAAGAGTAAAAGTTCTTGACAAACGATCTGTGTCTGCTGTCATAATAGTGGCTTTAGAGTCATCTTGATCCTTGCCCTCTATAACCTATCTATACCTACGTGCTTTAGTGAATGATAGTAATTATTAATAATGATAGTAATAGCTAACATTTATATGGCACTTATTCTGTCAGGAACTGTGTTAAGCACTTTGCATCTCTCAACTCATTTGATTCTCATAACAATCCCAGGAGGTAGGTGCTATATTTTCTCCATCTTCCGAATGAGAAATCTGAAGTGAAGTGCCTTGCCCCCAGGCTCAGCCATTAACTTATCTGAAACTAGATTTTGAATTCAGATCTTCCTGACTTCAGGACTTCAATATCGACAATATAGCTGATTCCAATTCTATGTTCTGTACCAGCATATAAAGATTTAGGGAAGATAGTATACTACAAGGAAATTTTAAGTTTTAATTCCTTCTCATTCTTACTAGACTTTTCTACGAAAGCTCCCATTCATAATTCCCTTGCAGTCATCAATTTACCATTTCTTTGCAATGGCAGGCAAAACTGTTACTCAACCTGATGCCCCAGTCTTTACAGTATTTTTCCTAGGATTTAGCTACCCATGGGAATGAGGAAAAGAAACAAGTATTCATTAAATATTTCCTATATGTCAGGTACTTTATAAGCTCTTTTATAAATATTATCTCACTTGATCCTCATAACTCTGCTAAGGTAGTTGCTACTATTACCTCCATTTTATAGATGAGAAAAGCAAATCAGTATCACACAATAAATTCTCAGCAGTGCTGATCTATAAGAAAATAAAAACTAAGCTGTTATATCATGGCTCCATCTCTGTGTACATTACTCCAGTATGTGGTAGAACCAAAGTATACCCTAAGATCAAAGGGAAACATTCTTTAATCCTTCCACATTCACATGCTCTTACTTTATGACATACATTAGGAATTATTGAATTAACCAGCAAGTTGACAGAATTAGTAGATATATGATTTCAGTTTTAGTTTCAAAGCTTTTTGGGATTCATTAATTCTTTTGCCCAAAACTTACACTGTGACCAGAGTCTTGAGTGAGAATATAGAAGGAAAGAATCTTGCCAATATTTGGTGATTAATCCCCCCATCAAGGTAGATCAAAGCTTCTTAAACTGTGGATTGTGACCCCATATGGAGTCACCTAACTGAATGTGAGGGTCATGAAATTGTGATTTATTATTAGTAGTTGTTTGATTTGTATACCTATTTTATATACCTATATATATAAAAATTTCTTGGATAAAAAGAGGTTGCAAATGGAAAAAAATTTAAGAAGTCTTGGTGTAGATTATAATCCTTTTTCACATTCTCAATTTAATCACTTCTTTTCCACATTCTCCTTTGGAATCTCCTCCCAGGATCAATATTTAATGTGCTGAAAGTCTTTCTCTAGGTCTTTTTCACATTTTGCAGGTACTTAGAGCCACACTCAGTGCAATCTGTAATCCTTCATTGTTGCCACGACTGGCCCACCTCATTTTCCAATCATCTCAATATTCTCTTTTCTGCCACTTCTTATTCATAATTCATCATTGATAGTATGATTACATGCATAAGAAGACAGCTTAGTCCACTGTAAACCAATCCACTACCTTTTTGTTCGTCTGCAAATTTGATTCTTTGTGGTATTATAGAATTCAGAGGTTTATAGCATTGCTTCAACACCCTTTAGGCTTTAAAGAAGGAGGAGGAGAAGATAGCATAAAGAAGTAACTTGGTTTCATTAAAATCTGTTTCTCATATGGAGCTCAATTTTATCTGTTCCTGTTAATAAATTCTAAACCCAGTTCATGGTCTATCTGCATTGTCTATCTCATATAAATATATCGATATAGCAGGTTCAATGAAGCAGATATTCAGTTTTCTGTAATTCAGAAGGCATTTTTTATTAAAGCTTTTTATCTTCAAAACATGCATGCGTAATTTTTCAACATTGACCCTTGCAAACTCTTGTGTTCCAATTTCCCCCATTTCTTCCCACCCCCTCCCTTAGATGGCAAGTAATCCAATATATTAAACATGGTAAAAATATATGTTAAATCCAATATATGTAAACATTTATACAGTTATTTTGCTGCACAAGAAAAAATCAGATCAAAAAGGAAAAAAAAATGAGAAAGAAAACAAAATGCCAACAAACAACAACAAAAAGAGTGAAAATACTATGTTTTGATTCACACTCAGTTCCCATAGTTCTCTCTCTGGATGTAGATGGTTCTCTTTATCACAAGACCATTACATCTGATCTTAATGTTCTTATTTCAACAGGCATTTTTACATCTATTTTGTTATTTGATATTTAATATTTATCTGTTTGAGTTATTGGTCTATTCATTTGTGAATACTCTTGAATCATGTTTGACAAGGAATTCTAATCTCTTAAATCACATTATAATTCCATTAAAGTCAGTACTTCCCTGTTGCCTAGTAAATAAAGGTTAAGCCGCCAACATTGACATTCTGACTTCAGTCTGTTTATCCAACATTAACTCATCCTATTCATTCCAGGTAGACCAGACTACTCTCTGTCACTTGATACATTCAGCATCTTTTCTGCTAATAGGATGATATAGATATAATTTTTCCTCTATAACTAATGATTTAAAGTTGATCATTATAGAAAAATTCAAAAAATCTGTTCCATTTTTGTATTTCTTGTTTTTGTTTTTGTTTTTCATGATCATGAGATGATGGAGGTCAGATAGGTCTCATACCAAATTTTCTACAGACTTGTTTTCAATTCCACTGCTTTTCACTACTTAATAAACAGATCTTGCGTGTAGTCTTCCATTATCCCTCTATGGATTGGTTTTTGTTTTTGAGGGGAAGAGATTTATATTTTAAACTTTTGGCAATCGTGTATACGTCTTTGGAGAGAAGATTATATTTTTACTGGATAAGTTGGTTTCTAGATTTGGTGTTTTCTAGATTTCCTTATTGTAGGTAGTGTTTATATGGGCTAAGTTTTAGAGGAAATGATGACAAATTCAATTGCTTTGTCTTTTTCCATTTCTCATTTTTCACTATCAGTGGTTCATTTGAATAAGTAGGGTTGAAGCTGTTGCAATTACTCTTGGTTTTTTTTCTTTTCATCTTTATCCTTTCTTCTAAATTTGATATTGATTTTGACCTTTATTCTAATTGTTTAATGTCTGACTATATAGAAAGCTAATTATAACATGAACCCTAGCTCTATAAAATAGTCATTTTCCAATTAGTCAAGGAGTAGTCATTTTGATTGAATGAATTTGATGAATACTTTTTGAATCCAAAGAGTATGAGGTGCTACAGGAATTAGTATCAGAGATAAACCAACATCTTTCGTTTCCTTTTGGAAATAGGTGTGTGCAATACACATACTCGTCCTCATTCCTCCTGTAATAGTAGCATATATAGTAGTATATATGATATATCTATTTATACACACACATATAGTAGCATAACCCAAATTATGTTCATCTCTTTTTTTCCCATTCCATTGTAAGTCTTTTAAATGATCTTCCTGAATTAAGTCTCTCAGAATATATTTCATGCAAATGCCTGTTAAACTTTCCAGCAGGTTAGTGTGTGTATTAAATCACATTATACCTCCATTGAAGTCAGTACTTCCCTGCTGGCCAGTAAATAAAGTTTAAGCCACCAGCCTTCATGTTCTGACTTCAGGCTATTTATCCAACCTTAGGTCATCCTATTCATTCCAGGTAGACTATTCTACAGTCTGTCACTTGTTATCATCTTAGCTTCTCTAATCTCTTTGCTTTTGCTGATACCATCCTGCATTATTGCCCTTAAAAGTCTTTTTCTTCAAGGCCAGCTCAGATTCTATTTCTTCCAAGTGGCTTTCCCTAACATAACTTGCCCTACTTCCTCTTCCTTAATGTCAACAAAAGTGATCTCTTCCTTCTCAAACACAGCACCTTGACTGGCTCTCCCTTGAATCTATCACATTTTTACCTTGAATAAAACTTGTGTCTTGTATCATACTTATATTTCTATATAGTCTTCTCACTTCAATACCAGCGTTCTTTGTACTGTAGTTCTTGAACAAGGGACCATCTTCTCCTTGTCTTTTCTTTTCTCATTAAGCACATGACAGATTTTTTTTTCCTTTATTTTTTGCTGAGGCAATTGGGGTTAAATGACTTGCCCAGGGTCACACAGTCAGGCAGTGCTAAGTGTCTGAGGCCAGATTTGAATTCAGGTCCTCCTGACTTCAGGGCCACCACCTAGCTGCTCCATTAAATATTCATTTTTCAAAAATTAATTCAGGCTGATTCTTTGAATGGTACGACTTCTGTCTTGTCAAGGACATGAAGAGATGACTTCCAGATCCCTCTTCTTAAAGAGCTGTATTGATTCTATCCATTCCAACACCAGATGGCAGCATGAAATCTCTTAGAAACATATTCATATGTGGAATCTTTAAAAACACTAGCCCAGCTAATCAGTTCTATCACACTTGACTGTTACTGACAAAATTCATCATTTGAATTTAATTTATCTAATATCAAATGCTGATTGCAGGTTTGTTTCACACACATGACATTGCAAACTGATCTAGCCGAGATTTTTTTTGGTAATGCTTCATTTCTCCGAATTTAGTAGTCAAAATTAAAAGTTTTAATATCATCCATTTTGACTTTAAACCTTAATTTTATTTTTGCCTCTTGATATATGTTTTAAATCAGCCATCCATACTTTATTATCATGTCTGATATGTTTGTGGTGCTTTATACTTTGCAGGGTAAATCCACATACATTTTCACAACCAATGCATTAAACAGCTCTATGAGGTATGTATGGCAAGTGTTCTTATCCCTGTTTTTTGTTTATCCCTGTGAAAATTAAGGCACATAAATATCAAAATCTCAGAGCTGGAAGAGACTGGAAGTCACCTAATCAATTTGTACCTTTGCCAGAATCTTCTTTACAACATACCTGATGAATGATCATCCAACCTTTGCCTGCCCTTGAATGAGAGGGAACGCACCAAGTTCAACAACATACATTCTACTTTGGCATAATTCTAATTAATGGATAATGTTCTTCACATATAAATGAAATCTTTCTTGTTGCCATGCTATCCATTGTTTCTAGTTCTTTTCTCTATTCGCAGGCGAAATAACTGTGATGGTATCATCTCTATGATACACATCACATTTTCTATAACTAATCTGCATTTATTGTGATCTTGACTCACTTTGCCATCCTGGACTCTTTTCAATTTATCAATGTTCTTTCTAAAATGGGATACACAGAATTTAATATAATATTCCAAATATCTGAGCAGGGCAGACTATAGAACTATCACTTGCCTCATTTTGTATGCTCTATCCCTCTTAATGTTGTCTTAATGAAGATTAAATGACTTGCCTAAAATTGCCAGTTAGACCTAGGGCCAAACCAAATAGCACAGCTGGGAAAAGATTTTTTTTAATTACTCTCTTCACACCCTTGGGTAACTTTTCCCTCATAGACTATTCATCTCCTTTTTGTGATTCTTATATATTTTCACAGTATTTCATGTGAGAATATCACCTTATTTTGCCTCAGCTCACATATAATTCATCTTTCCTATGTGATGTTGATAAATAGATTTGAGATCCTCATATATTCAACTCAGGCATTTTTCCTGATTTCCTACCCTCAAAACTGAGTCTGAATGAAAAGATTTCTTCTCATTTTCCCTGCGTTTTTGTCCAAGGAATTTAGTTTTGTGTTTTTGTTCCATCACACCCTCACTTGTTTTATTTGGCCTCATGGCTCAGATTAAAGCAAAGATCTGGTTTCAGGTATTTACAGTAGATGCTACTAGGGAAGTTAGTGCAAATAAGATATTTATAATTATGTAGCACAGCAAGCAGGGTCCCCAAAAAGATATACATATACTATATGACAGTATAGACAGATATAGGTCCATTCCCAGAAATAAAAGAAACTCACACAATGGTGGGGAGAGAGTTATGCTGAAAGAAGTACATACCCAAAGTTTAAATTCAGCTAAGGAAGTTTTATATTCTAGAAATAGCTTGATGGAGAAAACATGATTCATGCCATGTAAGGTTCTGGTTAGCTTTCTGGAGGGGACTAGCCTTGGTTTTAACTGAGTAATCACCATGAGAATAGTCAGGAACAAAGTCCAAATTCTTTATCTCCTTCAGTGTCCCCGTCTGAACCAGTTTCTCCTAAAGTCCAGGAAGGTAGGAGAGCCATCAGGATGGTGGGAGATGGAATGTCTCACTTCCAGTCCTTGTTGGCTCTTATATACTCTTATTATAGATACATCATCATAGATGTCAATCTTGTAGAACTATACTAAGTACTAAGTACATGTAAACTAGAGAATCATTATCTTAATTCCACTGAGTTAACATCTTGTTTCAAGTATACTTCTCCAGAGTTCTGACCTTTATAATGCCAGATATGAGAGGGGACATTTGTAATCAGATCCTGATGTGACTGAAGAGTTCTCAGAGCTGCTTATCAATGCCAGGATTCAGAGTAATGGGAGGCAAAGGTTAAGGTGAAACTTCTTTTATTAGGACCAGAAATTGTGTCAGAGGTTGAATGTGCACTCTGAGGCATCAGGAAAAAAAGGTTCTTGGGCCATTTCATTTGGCCAGAATATTTAATCAGTCAGAAGCTGCGAATATCAACTACTTGATATAGAGATTAAAATAGGTTGGAATAGTAGAAGAGCACAAAATTACCTGTCATTGCCCATGTACTTTATAGGCTACTTATCCTAAGTGACTCCATGTGGGAGTCACCATTATCATCATAGCTAGATTTATAGAATGCTGTAAGGCTTACAAAATGGTTTGCCTATATTCTCATTTGAGTGTCCCAGTAACTCTATACAGGCATATCTTGTTGTATTATGCTTTGCTTTATTATGCTTTACAAATATTTTAGTTGTTTTTTTTATTTTTTATTTTTTTAACAAATTGAAGATTTGTCAACCTTTTGTCAAACAAGTCTATCAGTGCCATTTTTCAACAGCATGTGCTCACCTCATGTCTCTATCACATTTTGATAATTCTACTGTATGTCAAGCATTTGCATTATTATTATTATACATTATATTGTATTATATATTATAATATATAGATCATTGATCTGTGATGAGTTATATTAGACGTTATTATTGTAATTATTTGGGGGCACCTATACAAAATGGCAGATTTAATCTATAAATATTGTGTGTGTTCTGACTGCTCCATTGACAGGCAGTTTCCTGTGTTTCTCTTTCTTCTTTGGTTC
Source organism: Sarcophilus harrisii (assembly GCF_902635505.1). Lineage (NCBI taxonomy): Eukaryota > Metazoa > Chordata > Mammalia > Dasyuromorphia > Dasyuridae > Sarcophilus > Sarcophilus harrisii. The sequence continues at coordinate 162,636,636 of NC_045427.1, forward strand.
CCTACTCCCTGATACCCAATAATACTGAAATTAGACAAATTAATAAATTTACAATGACCTCTAAATGTTCAAGTGGAAGGAAACTTCAGGGATGAAGTGAAAATAATTGTTGTCTTATTTTAAGAAATTGCCAGTTACTCCAAATTTCAGCAACTACCTTGACTAGTCAGTAGTCATAAATATGGAGGCTCCACCAGCCAAAAGATTATGACCTATTGACTGCTCAGATGATGTTTCACATTTTTTAGCAATAAACTATTTTATTAAGGTATGTATATTGTGTTTTTAATGATATTATTACATATTTAATAGACCCCAATATAATCTAAGCAGAACTTTTATATACACTGGGAAACCAAGAAATTCATATGTCTTGTTTTATTACAATGAACTATTTATTGCAGTGATCTGGAAGCCATAATATCTCCAAGATATCCCTATATGCTGTAGATACATTTGTTATCCTCATTTTACAGATGAGAAAAATAGTCTGAGAGAGATTAAGTGACTTGACCATCGTTATACATACATTAAGTGTTGAAGAAGAATTTGAATTCATATTGTCCTGACTCCTCTCCCAACACCTAACCACTGTACAACCTAGCTCTCAATAACAACAAAACAGCTCTAAAGGAACGCCTACTGCTCACTTTTGCTTTTGGTGGAATATTAATATTTTCATGCTATTGGAACACTTGCATAGTTAATCTGTCAATTTTCATGCAAAGGTTTTCCTTTTTTTTTAGTTTTGTATGTGCATTGTTAATGCCATGATGACCACATTTACCCTTTTCTTTGTTTTATACTCCTTTTTCAATTACAAGCAATAGGGGATTAAGGAGCAGCTGTTTTGTGTGCCTTGTCAGCTGGACAGTTTAATTGATTAAGGGTGTCAGGACCAATCTACCACTGAATAGAATATAGTTGAAAGTGGATCTGTCCAGCAAACCAAATCTAATCTAAATTATTCCAGAAGTAGTTCAGTACCTTATTGTAAATTAGATATTTTCATTCTTTCATATAAATCCTCAATATAATTTCTATATCTATGCATACCTCTGTCTGCATCTCCTTTAAATGTGTGTATATATATATGTATTTATATACACATATACATACACATATTTTATATCCATATGTATGTATATACGTATATGTTTATACGTATATGTATATACACACATATATGTATATATACACATACATATATCCCTTTACTATTTACAAATACATATATCTATTGATCTATATGTATACCTTGACTTTGTCTCAGAGAAGATAAAATCATTTCTCTTTCAGTTTTATTTTGAACATTAAAGTTTGGAAAGATGTGAGAAGATGTTAAAGTGGGGCTGACATCTTCCCTTGAATTCTGTTCTAGCATAGAAAATATAGTTTAAGATTTGTATTTCATTAATACGGTTTTTCCTGAAGTCATGAATATATACACAAGTTCTAAATTGACCACAGAAGACTGATTTTACATACACACGCAAGCAGACACAAATATGAATATATATTGATGATTATATGTATAATATAATTTATATAATTCAAATATAGAAAAACATGTGTGTATATGTACACAATAGTCTTTGTAAATACTTTTTACCAAAAAAAAAAAAAAAAAGCTATCACATTGTGGCCAACCTGGTGATGAGCCTCTAGACTCGACTAGATTATACTTTGTATGTCAGATATACAATTTATTACCAGTTATATAGTTGATGTTTTTCCAGTTTGGCATAAAACCTGTAAGAGCTGTACTTCCCCATTAAGTTGTCCTTGAGAGGATATTCTCCTTTCAGTGGAAGAAAGGGAGAGAAAAAAAATTTGTAACACAAGATTTTGCAAGGGTGAATGTTGAAAATTGTCTATGCATGTGTTTTGAAGATAAAAAATAATTTTAAAAATGTTACCCCTTTAACAGAGGAAAAAAACAAACAAATGATAAATGATTTGTCAAGGGTCACATGGTCCTTAAGTAGAAGAAAGTTTATGTGAAACACAATATTAACTTACTTTAGTTTAGCTACATTACAAATAAGTCATCCTGTATTTCAGAGCACCACCATTTGACAAAATGGTACAGAGGACTTTTTTGGGAAAAAAAAATTTTTATTATTATTATTATTAGAGGCTTTGTCTAATAAAGTTCTCCAGTATTGATACTAGTGGCAGTTTTTAAAGTTGATTGGATACTGCAGGATCATTCTGTGATGGTACTAAAGGGCCCTGAAAGCCCTCAAACATTTACTGCTGTATTCTCAGATACTGTGATTGCAACTGACCGACTTGACAAAGCTCTCATTTAAATGTCCTTATGGATCAGATTAATTGTCAAATATGCAACCAATAGACTAGAAGAAGGAGATTCAGTGAATAGTGATAAGAGAAGAGTTCACATAACAATGAATGAAAGTCTAAACTTTCCTGACCAGAAACTTAAGTGACTTCAGTTCACTGTGGAATCTCAATAAGCATGACTTAGGAGCATGAGAGTTTCTAAGTCATATCCATTTGTATCTGGCAGCTCTCTTAACAGAGCAGCCCATTGTAAAAGCAGCAGACCTTGCAAGTGTCATTCTCTGACATTCTCTGAAGATGGTAGAATCTTTTCTTCCATGTAGATGCTGAAATAATAGCTTCTCAATGTTCATCCAGAAGATTATGGAGAAATCCCAGATCATGGGATTAACATGAATTTCTAAACCAATAATATCTGATTTGTTGTTGAATTGTTTCAGTCTTGTTTAACTCTCTGTGACCATATTTGAGGTTTTCTTGGCAAAGATACTGAAGTGCTTTGTCATTTCTTTTTTCAGTGCATTTTAAGGTAAGGAAAGTGAGGCAAACAGACATGGTTAAATGATTTGCTCCCGATCATTCATTTCTTAAGTGCTTCAGGTCAGATTTGAATTCAAGTCTTCCTGACTCCAGGGCTGGCACTCTATCCATTGCACCACCTAGCTACGCAGTAACATCTAATACATCTAACAAAGACTGACCCAAGATAAGATGATGAAGAAGAAGTTTGTCCTCTAGCATTCAGCTTGTCCATTCATAGTCTTTGTTCTCTTCCTTGATATTTCTCTTGTCCCATTTTTAAAATTTGGATTTCTGCACTTAGCAGTGAAGCTGATGTGAAGCTTGCTTTCTTCAAGTATTTGTCCTGAGCACTGCAATACAAGCTTAGCAAATATCCTATGAAAGGATGTTTCTTGTCACCTTTAAATGCATTATAAAGCCAGTTCCAACTCCTTTATTTGTGCCATCCAAGGAGGACCTGCAAATTCATCCTTTTAATTAGCTGCAATTTCCTTTTGTCTTCTGGATTTGTCAGAGAGAAGGGCAATTTTTTTCACCAAAATATTCACTTTTTGACTGGAATGTTAATTTTTGTTAGTAAAGTTATAGTTTATAGACAGCCTAAGAATAGTATGATTTTTGCTCTTTTTATGCAACTTTTCTACTACTCTGCCACCATTACTGAAGAAGTAGAAGAGAATGCACAGACCTGAGAAGTATTTTTTATGTTTTTTTCTTTCATAGATATCAAAGCCCAAGAATTAATCACCAGTGATTAGGTAATTGGTAAAGAGTCTCTGCATATTTTTGGGGTCCTCAGGAAAAACTCAGTAAAGTTATGAGTTAAGCACCTATTACCATGGTTTAAATGTTACTTAATAATATTACTATTTAATGGGAGAAAATCAAGAGAAGGAAGCACTAACATTATGGGGAACTAGGAAAGGCTTCTTGAAATAGGTGGTATTTCATCTGAGATTTGAAGGAAATCAGAGAAGCTAGGAACAGGACACGAGGAAGAAAAGGGTTTAAGAATAGAGGACAGCAAGTGAAAAAGCTTGTATCATGAGATGTTCTAATGCTAGAACAGCAAGAAAGACATTGTGACTTAGGTTGCAGAGTACATGAAAGTGGGAGAGAGTGGAAGTTTATGGTATAAAAAGACTAGAAAGGTTTGGAAGTATATGTAAAAGCCAAAATATTTACAAAGAAATACTGGAAGTCTTTGATGAACTGATGAAAAATGAATTAAGCAGAGCCAGAAAAACAACATACAAAATGATTAACAATATACATTGAAAAATATAAGCAAGAAAACAATTGAAACTGCATCCTTTTTAAGTATAATGATTGAGTTTGTCCCTTAAGAAACAATATATATGAGAATGTACCTCCTCTGTATAGAAGTACAGGACTTCGTGTTTGTAACATAATTTATACTGTCATACTTTTTTTTTCCGATAGTTTGATGAAAAAATAATTACCACTTAAGAGGAAGAGATGCTTTTAGATTTATTGTTTTTTTTCACATTCATATTCCTTGAAGAAGTTGAGTTCTTTTATTTGTTTGTTTATAAAGAGTTCCTAAAATGACAGTATTGAAAACGTTTACACTAATTAAAAGGTTAAGTAAGGTATAAGGTACTCAAGGTAAAATTCTGTTGGTCAAAAATGGAAATTTGCTGTTTCTTAACAACCTACAAAAATCCATTAAATAATGATTATTTTTGACATTTAATATTGCTCATCAGCAATTTTTAACTGTTTGCTGAAATAGTTTTTTGATTTTTAAAATTTCAGACAACTATGATTATAATAAAAACATTGGTTGTGTTGTCATAGCAACTCAATTTGTTAACTGCTCTGAAATCTAAAAATCTAAATGATGCAATTGTAGTAAATTGTTTTACTGTCCCCACAGTTTTTTTCTTTACAAGATTTTCAGCAATTCCTGAAGAAGTTGGGTTGCTAAAACTATTGCATGCTGTGGCTTATTTGTTTATTATAATTGACATTTCTCTGATTACATCTACTAAAACTATGCATTTTGTCCTTGAATGATCCCATTTGTTCTTTTAGGCTATTATAACTAATAATGAAAAAGGAATGTATTGATATTATTTTTTAATTACATAAGAGCTTTTTTATATCCATATTTTAAATGACCTCAATCAGGTCTCAAATAGCTTAGAAGTATAGTATATAAAAAGAGTTAGCTATCTGTAGAGAAATTCACATAGGTATTATGAGTAGTACTTGATCCTTTTCTGTAATAAAGATCAGGTGTTGTCAGTCAAATGCTCTTGGCTACCTCTTATGCACACTTCCAAGTAAAAGAAGTTGTTCTGAGAAAACAGTCAAGCTCTTTCTGATTTTCAGAAAACTCTCTCTCACTTCCTAAGCTCTATTCCTTGGTGAGAAGTGTTATGTTTTCTTAGCCTAGGGATTTTAAGTGTAACTTTATCTACACTGATTTTGGCTCAGCCCCTACCTACTGGTTCTTTTTCATTCATTAAGCTAATGATTATCTGTTTCTTCAATTGACATATAAAGCATATTGCTTAAAATTAATCACCATACTACTGGTTAAATTAATGTCATTGCTAACTTGATCAGTTTGGGAATAGGCAAAGATCTGGTAGGCAAACAAAAAAGTCTAGCTTAGCTCACCTCCCAGACACGCTCAAGGGGAGCTAGCAAGGCATCTACCCCAGAGTTTCAGGGGGTGAATTAGGAGCTCAAAGTATATCTGCTGATCTTTCTCTTAAATGATTTGTACTTGAATTCAACAAACTACGAGGCACACACTGCTAAGACACATTCAGATGACCAGGGTCTCAAGTTCACTCAGTGTCTCTGCCCTTGTAATGCTAATTAGGATAAGGGGAATCTCCCTTCATGAGCAGATTGCCTCTTCTTATTTAGTTCTACCAATGTAATCTAAGAATAATATCATATCTTTAGAAGATTTCATTCAGTTTTTCTTTATTTCCCAAAAGTTCCAAAAGTCTTTTCTTTCCAAAATCAGTTTGTATCCCATTGGCTGAAAATAGAGCATGGCTTGGTTAATAGCCTACTTTATTATGATTCACAGATATTCCCCTACATGTCAAGCTATGTCCAGCATACTGCCCTTGGAAAGAACTTTGCTTGTTTATCTAAAATGATTGCAAATTTTGCTATTCGTTATTGGAATTGTTAAATTTGGATGCCATATTTCATACAGTGACAATCTTTCTAAATGGCAATCTATAGATTCTCTACTGTTTTATTGTCAGTATTTAGACATTCTAAAAACAGTCCTTGCATTATTTGCCACATCATTTTATTTTTAAGTATGTTTATTTAATTCTAAACCTAAGTAAAACAAGCATTTCCATAACATAGTAGAATAGGAAAAAAAGGATAATTGCACATGAAACTGCAAATCTGTTATGTACAACATGCTATTACTTTTAAATATATATTAAAGTCATCATGACTTTTTTCTTTTTTTCTCCCCCACCCTAGAGATGGCTACCATTAGACATATCTCTGTATATGTGTGCATGTGTGTATATATTTATAAAGTCATTCTATATCTGCTTCTATTTATCAATTCTTTCTCTGGATACAGAGAGCATCTTCATAGGTCCTTTGTAGTTAATTTGGATATTTATAATAGTCAAAATGACTTAGTCACTCAAAGAAATTCAGCTAATAAGGCTCTTAAAACAATACTGCTGTTACTGTTACAATGTTCTCTTAGATCTGCTTATTTTACTTTTCATTATTTTGTGCAATTCAATCTGTGTTTTTTTCTAAAATCATGAAGTTCATCATTTCTTATAGCACAATAGTATTCTATCACAATCAATTACCACAACTTGTTTAGCCATTCCCTAGTTGATGGGCATCCCTGCAACTTCCCAGTTCTTTGCCACAACAAAGGGAGCTGCTATAAATATTTTAGAACATATAGGCTCTCTCCTGTCTTTTCCCTGATAATCTTAGGAAACAGACCCAGTAGTGGTATTGCTGAGCCAAAAGATATAGGCAATTTAATAAGTCTTTGGGCATAATTCCAAATTACTCTCCTCAACAATGGGATCAGTCCACAAGAAAAGGCAATATAATAAAAAATAATCTAAACTGATTTATATAATAATTTCATTGGATTAGAAAAAACAATAGATTTTATTTGGAAGAACAAAAGACTATTTTATGGAGAATTTATACAAGGTAAGCAGGAGGTCAGAAGGAATGATATAAAGCCAATCTTAAAGTTTCTCTGAAGAACTTTGAAATCAGTTGTGTGACAGGGGAGACCCTGGCAAAGGGACACTCAGTATGGTGTGCCCATATCAAAGAAAGCTCTGTGCTCCATGGGTGAAGCAAAATCACATAGTTCAGAAGAAATATGAAGCATAGATTTAGAGACATCTCCACTCCAAATGTTCATATGGACTATTTGTGTTCAACCTGTGCTGGATCATTCAGCACTACCATTGATCTGGTCAGCCATAGTAGTCATACTGTATGCTGACTCCAATAGAGTGACATCCCTATGGGCCTGTTCAAGAACAAAAGACAACAAAGTAACTAACCTACTATGTGCCAGACACTGTAGGGATGCAAAGAAAGGCAGAATATACTCCTGGCCCTTGAGGAGTTTAAAATCTAGTGGGTGACAATAATATATAAAAAGAAGTTAAAAGAATACAGTGAAGGGAGGATACTTGTGATACATACTGCAGCAGGTTGGGAAAGAGGAAATGGCTGCCTTAGGCTCCCTTCTTTAATAAAGTATTTGGTGATATCCATATTCCATCATTTCTAATGGAGTAGGAGGGAGAGCCCAAAGAGTGGCACTAAGGAGAAGTTGTTTCACAGTTAATGTGATCTTTCAAGAAGTTTCTGAAGATCATAATGAAATCTAGGAAAATAGCTAGGAATAAAAACAAATTATTCAGTGTCTCTAAATTTTAATTCCCTCAATAACAAATGGGTCGTTTTTCAAGAAGTTGTTATGAAAAAAGCACCTCATGTAAGCATACCATACAAATGTGACTATTTTTAGTAATTTATATAACAAATGAATCACCTTTATAGCAAAATAATGAAAATCTTCAGGGACAGTCAAGGAAAATGGCTGAAAAAAACTTTTTAAACATACCTATGTAAATAGATATTGTATATATGTGTTTTAGTTATGTTTACATATGAATTTAATTTATCCATATCTACATATCTATAAACATGTATGCCTATAAAACTAATGAAAAATGATGATTTGTTACTCTTACTATTTCCAAATTTGTTTGTACCAGCTTACATGCAGTTACTAAGCAGGATAAGTGGACTTGGTTCAGTCCTTTGGCTCACACATATGTATGCCTGAGCATCTATATAAATATATAGACATATGCTAATCAGCCAAACCTGAGTTTTCTCCTTATCTCAAGAGAGATGTTTTGCTATGATTTCAGCCTTGAATTTTCTGCTCTGACTCACCAGCATGACTTGGAACAGCTCAAACTCTGTCCACCCACAACCATTTGACAGATATGAATAATTATGTCTCTTTCTCTGTTTTATATTTTGACAAGACATTCTAATACTTGAGCAAGAAACAGAACATTGCTCCTTAGCAGGGAGCTTAGAGAGATTGAATAAATCAAGTTCCCAGCTTCAGATCAAGTCAGTGAACTGTGATTCCCTAGTCTCTAGTCCTTTTTGTGAGTCACGACTAATGTGTATCATCAGGGCACTCAGCAGGTTACAGTGGTACATGCACTGGTCTTAGAGAGAGATGGCTATCATTTGAATATTCCACCTCAGAGCAATGGGACCCTAATCAAGAGATTTAATCATTCTGTGCCTTAATTTCATCTTTGCTAAACAGAGGATTATGCAGGCCTATTTTACAGAATTACAATGTTGTGACACATTGTAAAGTGCTGAGCAAAAGGTTGTTTTTCTCCCCTCCCTTTTATCATTTTCAAATTTTAAAAAATTCATTTATCTTAAAATTAATAATAATGATAAAATCAAATATCTCATTTTCTTATTTAAAAAAAACAATCCTGGGAAGTAGTTGCTATCACTTTCACGTTCTGTGATTTTTGGAGAGTTTTCTTGGGAAAGATACAAAGATACTGGGAACAGCTAGATGGCACAGTGGATTGAGTAGTGGCTTTGGAGTCAAGAGGACTTGAGTTCAAATTAGGCTAGGTAGATGTGTGTCCCTGGGCTTAATTCCAATTATGTCTCTCTCTTTCCCCAAAAAAGAAGCCATGATTTTTTACCTGTCAGATCTAAAGAAAAGGGAAGAAATTATGACCAAAAAGAAGATAGAGAACATTATGAAATACAAAATGGGCAGTTTTGATTACATCAAATTAAAAAGGTTTTACAGAAGCAAAAATATCAAAAAAAGAAAAAAAGAAATAGAATGGTCTGCCATTTCCTTCTCCAGTTCATTGTACAGATGAGGAAAATGAAAAAAATAGGGTCAAGTAACTGAGCCAAGATCACATAGCTGGTAAGTATCTGAGGCTGGATTTGAACTCCTGAAGATGACTTATCCTAACTCCAGGCTAAGTACTCTGTGCCCTATGCTTTCTAGCTGCCCTGGATATCTTCACACACACACACACACGTTTGCATGTATGTATACTGTATATGTATTATCTGTCTGTATATATGCATACATAGAATCTTCCTTTCTATATATGTATAGGTATATATGTATATATATTTATATATGCATGTGTGTACATACATATCTCTACACACATATACATATATACTTACATGTTGTGGTTATAGGGTAATGTTAGACTCTCCCCGTGCAGGGTCAGCAAAATGATGGGGGTAGTGAAGTGGTACCCCAAAAGTATATTGGAGTTACGGGGCCAACCTCGCAAGTTTTTTCAAAAGAATTTGTAGACTTAGATTTTCTCCAAATCAAGGGGCAAAGATTTAATTATGTTGCTAAAAGCGGGTTAAATCCATAAGGGATTTTAGCAAGGAAGAGGTATTAGCAATTAACAAGGGGGAAGACAAGTTCTCTAGCAGAGACCCATTAAGGTATGGCAATTGAGGAATTTGGAGACTAATTCCAAAAGGACTTCAGGATCCTAATAGATGCTAGCTATTATGTTGCTCAGCAAGTAGACTAACCCCCCAAAAAAAGAGTCAGTGGAGAAGGGGGGGATTAAAGGGATTCAGTATCAGAAAAGAAATTGGGATGGAATTACAGTAGAGTAGGTATCTTTTAGAGGGGAAATATAACCTCTAAGAGCTGATATCATAAAGTGGCTTTCTAATTAGATGCAGTAATGGGAGTTAAGATAATTTTGTCCATGCAAAGAATTCAGCTAACAATTCTACCAGAGAACTCTACTGGAGGTGGAGCTATAATAAAGGTATATTTAAACAAAATGCCTAATCAAAATAAAAAATAAAAAAAGGCCCACTTATAACCCTTTCTGTGATCCTGCCTGTTTGCCTTAGGGAGTAGGCTTCCAGCTTGTATACCATAATTCAGGCTATCTAGATGAGTGCCCACTTAGCTATCCAAAACCTCATCACACACACTTACATATGTAGCAATAGTTTTGCATCAGAGCTATGATTTTAGAATTTTAGAATTCCCAGGGAAGAAACTTTTGCCCAGTGGAGTTTTTAGAGACATAAGAAATTGAGAGATTTGCCCTAGAATAAGCATCTAGTTTGTCTCAAAAATAAAACAATCCCAGGTTGCCCAGTGCTCCTTCCTGTTTGCTCCTTTCAGATTGTATGTAGTAATTCAGGCTCTCTCTGTTAAAGGCTGTCTAGCTACCTAGGCCCTAATCATGTTTATTTCCCATTTTCAGATCCAAATGTATAACCTTTAACTATAAGATATAAACACTTTTATTAAGATCATAGGATACCTCCATTAATGACAATGAATATATCTCTGATGGAAATCACACATGCACACACTGATTTGTGTCTCCTTACTCCTCTTTTCTCTCTCTTTTTTTATTGTTTTTATTAATATTACTTATCTTAAATGTAGTTTTTTAAATTGCTGTCCTGTAATGTGAGAATCTTGCTAGACCTTCCTTTATTCAAATGGCTTCTCTTAATATCTTTACCTGGATCAGGTTCAGGTAAAGCTCTTGCCCTGGTGTCTCTAGGCTGCACTGACAGACATTTGTTTCAAACCCACATTTGTCTTCTGCTTGATTCACTTTCTTGAATGAGTAATTTAGCAAATAATTGATTGATGGTGAAGTAGAAGAGTCCTATGCTATCACAAACATGTCCAATTTTGTTGTCTTTTGCCCACTTTCTGCCTTATCTTTGACCAGTTCCTAAATCCTCTCGTGTTTCTGCTAGGGCAAACTGGTATGCTTAGCAATCTCCAGAGGAACCAGACCATAACCAAAAAAATTTCAATCAATAATATACTTTGAATATATTTTTAGTTTTTAAGTTCTTCAAACCAGCTTCATATTCAGAAATAGACACATTCTATTATTTTTGGCTAAATTAATCAGCTATTATGGACTGGATTTAGCTACTATTTCATTGTACATTGTCAATGTAAACAGGCCATAACTAATTAATTTGACAGAGAGTCACTGTGTGAATGATTCAGGAACAATTATTTTATGAGTGTATTTATTAAATCAAAACAATTTCATGTAGTAAAACTTCAGTTAATAGCATCTTTTGATTAATCAAATTTTCAGCTTATTAAACTTTTGAAGGCAGGCAGTAGGTGAGAAAGTGGCTTTCAACCCGTTTAATGAAATATTTCTAAATAATCTGAATTCTCTTTCTTGCCTTAGAAAGTAGAGAATACTAGCATAAATAAATTTCTTCATGGATGAGTGAAGGGTATTCTAGTGCTTCTGCAAGCCTCATTCTTTATTCTTGCTGCCAATATTTGGCACCTTTGGGGGGAATAAGGATTGGGCCTATACAAGGGTTACTAACCACAGGTCATTTCCTCCTGACAAATCTTTGATGGCAACTTATTTTATTTTTATACTTTTTCTTGAGATGACTCTTTTCTCCTAAAAGAAAAAGTCAACAAAAATTACTGTTAACTTAAGAGTTCTTATATTTCAAGTTCCATTTAATTGGTATTTTATAATATTTTTGTTTTCATAGTACCTTAAATAGTCTATGGAGCAAGGATTGTGATATTCTTTCCCACTTCCCACAACAACCAAAGGCCTCTTGTTCAATTTCTTTTACCAAGAGCCAGTCATGAAAATAGTTTTTTAAGAAAGATTAACTGGCACATCTGGGGTCCTGTGCATTTCTCAAATTCATTCTTCCTTCATTCATGACCTTTCCTGATTGGAGGCTCCAAGTGTACCATTTCTCAAAAAAAAATCTAGGTTTCCTCCCCACCCCCCTGCATTTTTAGTGACATGCATTATTAAAATGAAAAAAAGATATAACTGAAATTTCTCCAAGCTATTCATAAGCATAGATTTAACATGAAAGTCTGAGGCTATGGTTTGTATCATAGTGAATATGTTTCCTTAAAAAAAAGAAAAAATAGCCCCAAAGAACAGAATCTTAAAGCATTCTTAAAAATCACATAAGGTACAATCACTCTAAAGACAATAAATGCAAGGTCTTATTAGGGCAAAACTGTTAATTACACACTTCATTATTGTCAGGTTTAATACAGTATTTGAAAACAGAAACGGTTTTTCATCTCTCCTTGGGAACAAGGGAAGACAGCTGTTCGTACAGACAGATCCATTATAGCTTATCACCAAAGGACAGAACACTGAAGGAACACAATGAAATATGGCTGCTGTCACTGCAGTCCAGCGCAAACACTGAAATTGTCCAGAAAGCAATGGAAAGAAAATGAAAGCCACTAGTTCAAAGTAGTGCACTCTAATTCAAATAGATTGACTTTCATTGATTTTTAACGCATAGCAGTTCTGTGGCATAAAATTCACTGATACTCTTTTTATTGATCTATATAAAGCTTCACATTCTTTTACATTGATAAATCTGCTTTAATAAACAACCCATATTGAAGGTGACAAATAACAGTCTTCCCTTTTCAAGCTAGTTAAGATTGAATACAACATTTTTAAAAATTTCATTATTTACAACAAAAAACAAACATTGTCCCACCTTTGCTCTTACAGATTCAAAGTACCATCACCATTTTGTTAGTTTCAAAAAATCATTTGCCTTCTGACAGTCCATTAACTCAAAGAAAAATACCTATAATATAAAGTCAATGGAAAAATCAGGACTGCTTTTCATTTAATAATACTAATTTTAAAACATTTCTTATATCTAACATAACATTATTATAGTTATAAACAGGAAATGGTAATAACCATTTGGGAAAAGGAAATATTTACTTGCATAATTAATGCATTTAAATTGACTAGAGATTCAAAGCATTAAAAGGTGTTAGTAATGAGATTAAAGAATAGAGACATTTTTTTCATACATGGCACAGTTTGGAGTAGGATAAAACTTTTGGGTTTCTATTCAAAATACCTGGCTTCAAATCCTGTCTCTGCCATTTATAATCCATGTGACCTTGTTTTGCTTCATTGTGTTTTCCTCTGGGCTTCAAGGCTTCTTGATTTACAAAATGAAGAGGTTATCCTATATGATCTCTAAGGCAGGAATTTTCAAACAATTTTGTGCCATGAACTACTTTGACTTTTGTTCTGCCTAGTTCTGCTTCTCATAATAATGTTTTTGAATGCATAAAATAAAATTCACAATATTATAAGGAGAATCATTTATATTGAAATATAGCTTCAATTTACTTTTTCAAAAAAGGAGTTAAGAATGTGTCCTTTACCATTCTCCAATTGATAAATGGTCAAAGGATATGAACAGACAGTTCTCAGATGGAAAAATTGAAACTGTTTCTAGCCATATAAAAATATGCTCCAAGTCATTATTAATCAGAGAAATGCAAATTAAGAAAACTCTGAGATACCACTACACACTTGTCAGACTGGCTAGAATGACAGGGAAAAATAATGTGGAATGTTGGAGGGGATGTGGGAAAACGGGGACACTGATACATTGTTGGTGGAATTGTGAACACATCCAGCCATTCTGGAGAGCAATTTGGAACTATGCTCAAAAAGTTATCAAACTGTGCATATCCTTTGATCCAGCAGTGTTTCTACTGGGCTTATATCCCAAAGAGATCTTAAAGGAGGGAAAGGGACCCACATGTGCAAAAATGTTTATGGCAGCCCTGTTTGTAGTGGCCAGAAACTGGAAACTGAGTGGATGCCCATCAATTGGGAACTGGCTGAATAAGTTATGGTATATGAATGCTACTGTTGTAAGAAACGACCAGCAGGATGATTTCAGAGAGGCCTGGAGAGACTTACACGAACTGATGCTGAGTGAAATGAGCAGGACTAAGAAATCATTATATATACTTCAACAACAATACTAAATGATGATCAGTTCTGATGGACGTGGCCATCTCCAGCAATAAGATGAACCAAATCCGTTCCAATAGAGCAGTAATGAACTGAACCAGCTACACCCAGTGAAAGAACTCTGGGAGATGACTATGAACCATTACATAGAATTCCCAATCCCTCTATTTTTGTCCCCTGCATTTTGGATTTCCTTCACAGGCTAATTGTACAATATTTGAGAGTCCAATTCTTTTTGTACAGCAAAATAACGGTTTGGTCATGGATACTTGTATTGTATTTAATTTATACTTTAACATATTTAACATGTATTGATCAACCTTCCATCTGGGGTAGAGGATGGGGGGGAAGGAGGAGAAAAATTGGAACAAAAGGTTTGGCAATTATCAATGCTGTAAAATTACCCATGCATATAACTTGTAAATAAAAATGTATAATAAAAAAAATATTGTGTGCTTTAAGGCCTTGGTAGCTCTGACTATTGATCTGTGGTTCCATCATCTACAGCTATGACATTTCTTTAATGTGACTTTGCTTGACACTCTCAGCATGGGTTTTCTTTATAAACCACTCTGAGGCATTTAGGGTAGGGGGAGAAAAGTCAAGTCAGCAACACTGACTTAGTTAAAGTCTTAATTCTGCTCCATGGGAGTCCAATTCCTTTAGAAATGTGAAAGCATTGAACAATACCTGATAGCCAAATATAACATTTTACTTTGCCCATGAAAATCTTTCAATACTTATGATACTTAGCCTAACTTTATTTCTGCTCTAGAAATAAATGATCAATTTAACTATCGAAAGGGAAATTTTGCTTAATTTTCTTGAAATAGAAATTATGTTTCTAAATAATAAAAAAAGAATAAAACTGGTTGTTTTATATTTTAGACTTCATAAATGTATCCTTAATCTGATATGTTTTCTGTGTTTGCTAACATATTGACTACATAAACATCTTCTAAATTTTTAACTTACTTCTATCTACTTTTTATTTCCCTGCTGCCCACAAGTACATTCATATCTCCTCCATCCTTAAAATAAAACAAAAACAAAACTTAACTTAATCCTAGGATTCCTTATTGATATCATTCTGTATTCAAAAATATGCTGGTAACTAACTATTTAATAACTATTTTAAACTATTTAATAATTAATTATTTTAATAATTAAATAACTAATAACTGGGGGAGAGGAGGCAAGAATTTAAAAAGCATACAGAGAACATATTTTAAAGTTTAACATGCATTATTAACATTTTCTCAATAATTTTCTTAAGTTAAACAATAGCACAAGTTCTCATTGATGTGTTTGCCAGTTTCCAAGATTATAAATAGACACATGAAAATTTTTAAATGTGCTCTGATGTGAGGGTCAAATTGAATCATCCCTTCTTTTTTCTTTCTTCCCTGTCTCAGCTCAACTTTTTGAAGACTCTATCTCCATTTGATGCTTCTCCTTTTGCTCTTAAAATTTTCTAAACTCTGAAATGTAGCTTCTGTCATAATTCAAAAAAGGCTGTTCTTTCCAAAGTTACCATGATCTGGAAACTAAAACATCTAAAAGGCCTCAGATCTCATTTTGACCACTACAGCATTTCAATCAATCAGCTATTAACTGATTTATTTATTAACCACTTGCCATGTGCCAAGGGCATTGGAGATTCAAAGAAAAAGTGAAAGCAGTCACTTGAGGAGTGACTTGAGGAACTTACATTTTAATGGGAAAGAAAAACATTTATGTAAGTAAGTATATATAGTGACAATATTACAAGCATTGGGGACATCCAGGAGATGGACTGCCATGTGTAAGGAAAAGAAAATTGGCTATCTCGTGGAGTTTGTTGGGGAAGTAATTTGTAAGATAACTAGAAAGCTATGCTTTGATACTTTTTGATTGCTTATTCCTTAGGAATACTCTGTCCTTTCTTTTAATGATATCACTCTCTCTTGGCTTTGACTATTTTTCTTATGATGGAATCACAGATCAACAGTTAGAGCTACCAAGGCCTTAAAACACACATTTTTAACTCCTTTTTTGAAAAAATAAATTGAAGTTATATTTCAATGTAATTCTCCTTGTGATATTGTGAATTTTATTTTATTCATTTATTCATTCACAAATATTATTATGAGAAGCAGAACCCAGTGCTCGATTTCTTTCCTTATATCTTCCTCCATATCATAATTATTAATTATGATTGCACACCCAAAGCTCTGTTCTAGACCCATTTCTCTTTCTTCCTTATACCCTCTCAACATGATGATCTTATCAATTGTCATGGATTCAACCTCTAGGCAAAGATTCCTGGATCTTGATATCAAATCTTTGCTGAACTCCAGTCCTCTATCATGAACTGCCTGTTGGATATTTCTTTCTTTCTTTCTTTCTTTCTTTTTACTTTCAATTTTATCATTCTCTCCTTTTATTTTATTTTATTTATTATACTTTTTTATTGACAGAACATATACCTGGGTAATTTTTTACATTATCCCTTACACTCACTTCTGTTCCGATTTTTCCCTACCCTCCCTCCACCCCCTCTCCTAGATGGCAAGCAGTCTTATACATGTTAAATATGTCACAGTATATCCTAGATACAATGTATGCGTGCAGAACCGAACAGTTCTCTTGTTGCACAGGGAGAATTAGATTCAGAAGGTAAAAGTAACCTGGGAAGAAAAACAAAAATGCAAACAGTTTACATTCATTTCCCAGTGTTCTTTCTTTGGGTGTAGCTGCTTTCTGTCCATCATTGATCAATTGAAACTGAGTTAGGTCTTCTCTTTATTGAAGAAATCCACTTCCATCAGAATACATCCTCATACAGTATTGTCGTTGAAGTGTATAATGATCTCCAGGCTCTGCTCATTTCAGTCAGCATCAGTTCATGTAAGTCTCTCCAAGCCTCTCTGTATTCATCCTGCTGGTCATTTCTTACAGAACAATAATATTCCATAACATTCATATACCACAATTTACCCAACCATTCTCCAACTGATGGGCACCTATTCATTTTCCAGTTTCTAGCCACTACAAACAGGGCTGCCCCAAACATTCTTGTACATACTGGTCCCTTTCCCTTCTTTAGTATCTCTTTGGGGTATAAGCCCAGTAGTAGCACTGCTGGGTCAAAGGGTATGCACAGTTAGATAACTTTTGGGGCATAATTCCAGGTTGCTCTCCAGAATGGTTGGATTCATTTACAACTCCACCAGCAATGCATCAATGTTCCAGTTTCCCACATCCCCTCCACCTATTTGATATTTCAAATTGGATGCCTTATGCAGGCATCTGAAACACGTCCAAATCAGAACTCGTTATTTTCTCCCCCAGACTTATCTATCTTCTTAATTTCTCTATTTTTGTCAAGGACATCACTGTCCTTCTAGTCCTGTAGGCTTAAAGCCTTAGAGTCATTCTCAAATTATTAAATTCAGGCACTCATAGTTTATGTTGAAACTGACTTTTAGCCCTTATGCTGGGATTGTTTTAAATAACCATCATCATCTGTATTTGTGATCACATACAAATCCTTTTTTCCCTTTGTTTTTATCACCTATTTCTTTACAGATGCTCTAAATTCCTTAATTATTCAATCATTCCAGCTTAATGGGCAAATTTCATGGAGAGGTCCTTATATAATAGAGAATAGATTTTTTACACACCAAATTATATAAGTTATAGTAAAATTATTGCTTTTCATTTCATTGATTGAGAGCTTTTACAACTAAATTAGTGAGAGAAAAGATATTTTACCAGTACAAAATACTGTTGTCTTATGAACATTTTTGTAACACAAGCATTGATTAACTTGTATGTATTTCCAATAAGTTTTCCTATGAATTAAAGAGTGAATTTTCAAAGGATCCTAATTAACTATTAAAGTTAGGATTTTTCTTAGGGAAGAAGAGAAAAGAACAAATAGAGAAAACAGGATATTCATATAAACAACAAATATAGTATTCTTACCATAAATATCTCTAGGAATCATTTTTAGAGAGTTTGTCTGTGTTTGTCAATGTAGTTACAAACTTGGAAGAAAATTTGTGATATTCCAAGTATATCACAGTCATTTCTTAGTAACACAGAGGCAAATAAATTAACTTTCTGGTATATATTCAAAAGAACAAAGTTATTGAAAAGCCAGAAACAATCATGAAGACAGTGTCTTCAGCTACTTTTTCCTTAAAAAGATTTTAAATATTTCACAGAATGTATAGAGAACATCCAATGTGAATTAGAGATATTAATACAGGGTAATAATTTTGACTTCATAGATGGTCTTTGTGGGAACAGAGCCATGTCTAGCATGTGACTCAAAAATATAGGAACCAGAGAAGGAAAGCCTGCTGGACAGAATTTCGATGGTCAATGGAAAAAGAAAAACATATTATATTGTTATGCATCTGTGTACATATACACATACACATGTGTGTATAAATATGTCTACATATGTATATTACATGGAAATATGTGTTGTGACACATGCATCTACATATATATGGCCAACGTGGGGATTTGTTTTGCTTGACTATATATGTTTGTTACAAATCTTTTTTTTTCTCCAATGTTATAAAGGAGGTATGAGAGATAGGAGAATGGATTTTTGCTAATTAAAAAGTAAAACTAAAGTAGTATTCCTGGTCAGCATAATCAACCTATCCTTTCTCTGAACATTCTGAAATTTGCTCTTCTAAAATCTGGGGTGAAAGTTGGACTATTGACAAATTCTTTATGACAATTTTTAAGGCAAAATGAGATCACTTCCTACTCCTACCCAAATATTTCATCTTTTGCATCTAGAAACTAGGTATTCCTGGATGATGAGAATCAGATGCACAATAATAGCTCTTTCTATACCCTATGTTCCTAAGTTATTCTGTCATTCCAACTTAATGGGCAAATTTAATCTAGAAGTCCTTATATTCATATAATAGAAAATACATTTTTATACACCAAAATATATAGTAAATTAAATTTCTTTTCTCTATGAAAGAAAAAGGAAAGTTTTAGTTTAAGGTGAATAACATTTATTTATTATATATCATCTTTGTGTGTGTGTGTATGTGTGTGTATGTATGTATGTATGTATACAGAAAGAAAGAGACAGAGATATAAGCATGTGTCTTGTGTGTATCCCTAGTGTCCATCATTTTCCTGTTAGGAATTGGGTAGCATGTTTTATCATGAACCCTCAGCAGTCATAATAAATCATTACACTTAATAGATTTCTTATATCTTTGAAAATTGTCTTTCTGATATTGTTACAGAAAATGAATACAAACAGTATGTCAGGGTCACAATTTTACATCTGGTACATTGGACAACTCAGAGGCAAATAATTTAAATAAATAGCTACTTCTACTGTTACTAATGATAATATTTAAATAATGTTATTAATAATAATTATTAATCATTAATAATTTAACAACAATCGCTAGAATTTATATAGCACTTTTAAGATTTACAAAGGGCTATATACATGTCTTATTTGATTCCTGTCATAACTCTGTGAGGGAGATCATATTGTTTTCTTTTTACATAAAAGAAAATTGAGAGTATGTGATGATGGCATTAGCACCCTGGGATACTTTAGAATCAGCCAGAGTCAGGATAAGCAAAAGTCCTTGATCTTTATTCTGTGTTGAAGGGAGAAGAGAGGAATGGACACAGAAATCTCTTTTTTCCACTGCCCAGAGTCACACTCGCTTGTCCTTCTCCACCTTCCAATCCCTCCTCCAAGTCTCTCTATACCCAACAGATTGAGCCAGCACAGAATAGTGGGCAGGGCCATTCTTTCTCCAAGCATATGATAATAGAGTATTGTTAAGTGCTCAGACCTCAGTGTATCAACTCAGTTTCAGCCCATTACAAGAGTAGAAATGGTTAAGTGACTTGGCACAAGCAAGATAACAAAACTAGTAAGTGAGGCAGGATTGAAATCAGATGTTTCTTACTCCAAATCCAACGTAATCCAAAACACTATTTTACCTAACCTTCAAAGTTGGACTAGATGATCTCTGAGGTCACTTCCAACTCTAAAATGATAAACTTTGGATTGGAAAAAACAAAAGAAAAACGGAAGAAAATTCATTATCTGCCAGGTTGATCTTCATTATAGAGTATTAAATGGCAGTTCTCATTGCTGAACCACTGTCAATGACTATGGAAAATAGAAAGATAATTTTGAGTATCTTAAGTCCTCCACAAAACATCATGGGTTAAAGAGCCTAAATATCATGCTAAAGGGAAAAATACAATGAAATTGCCCATAAATCTTGAAAACAAATGGCAAAGTACTGAATGAAAGAATTCTCAGATCTTCAGAAGATGAAAACATTAAGCTTGAAATGTGAAGGCATAGAATGATTGAATTTCAGATATTTTGATGCAAAATTACAAAGTTTTACAAGCACTCAAGAGAAAAGCATTTAGTTATAGTAAAAAAAGTCTCTTATAATAACCTAGGACTACTCTACATCGGATAAAAGATTGGATATAATATTTGAAGAAGTCAAGGAAAACAAATTGCCTTCTAAAATAACATATCCTGCCAAGGGGAGCCAAATTATCAGCAAAACAGATGGACCTTCAACAAAAGAAAGGCTATTGTTATGTTATTTGTGGGGGTGGGGAAGAGGTGAGCAAAGAATTCCAAAGGGACTCTGAGTAAAAAAGGAGAGAATGGAGAAAAATAAAAACAAATTGATAATTTAAATAAACTCAAGGAAACCAGGATAGAACAGGTTAAACAGGAAAGGTGAGACTTTGGAAAAGATCGTATAACAAAAAAGGAAAATTAATGAGCCAATGAAATATTTAAAAATACATAGAAGAGAGTATTGAGTAGTCTACAAGTAAATACAGAAAGACAGGACCATTTTATTAACATTTAATACCCAAATTCTTAAAATGCATGTGATATGCATGCATACATATACAATCTTCTCCTCTATACATATTGAAATGTTCATGATGGTTAAATTCATAATAAATGTGAAAAAATTTAAAAGATAAGATTGTTATTGTAAAACAAACTAATAAGGGACAAAATGCTAAATTTAAAGGAAGAAATCAATGCAAAAAAAATAAGTGGGGAAAAAAGCAATAAACATACTTATTAAATGTTTAAATGTGAATGGACTAAATTCTCCAACAAAAGAGAATAACAGAATAGATAAGAGAACAAAAGACAACCAATCAATTGCTACATACAAAAACATTTTGAAAAAACCCCTATAAAATGAAAATTGAACTCTCTAAACATTTAGTCCAATTATTTATCTTAATTGCTTAATTATGTAAAGTATTTATTTTCTGTATGAAAATTTACACCTATATCACACAGGAAATATGTGACAGAATTTGAATTTATAGGAAGTCAAGGATATCTTATCAGTTTTCTATTTTGTGCCTGATAGCATTATTTAACTATAATTCAATGGAAGATTTGTAGGACAAGTTAAATAAAGCTTAATGCTGAAGTCTCCATCATTTAGTCTTTTCCTGCTGTTCCTTTAACCACTTGCCCCTTAAGAATAAATAAATTGGTCATTTTGCTCAGCTGGTATCTCCAGGGAAGGATTGAAACAAAAAAGAACCAAAGCAAATCATCATAGATAAGCATTCCTCAAAGGCAGGCTGCCAAAAGAGTGAGAATATTTGGCTAAGGATGTATAGCCCACAGTGTATTAATGTGCCTTGTAGATTTGTTTTTAAGCATATAGGAAATAAATCAGATGTAGAAGAATCATACTTTTAGCAGTAGGTTGGAACAGAGCTGTACCCTCATCTTTCTCCTCCCATCATTCTGAAATACCCTTGGGCTAACATCCAGAAATGACATCCTTTGTCTTCTTATATATATATATATATGTGAAGAAGAGACTCCCTTCAAGAGTGTGTAGTGAAGGCTCACTCTGTGTGTGGATCAATGTGATATATTGTGCCTAACCTATTTTGGATACTTGAAATATATGAAATATAAAAAAACTTTAAAAAAAAAGTATTTGATTGTATTCACGCCAATGAGAGGGTTCTTATTTTGATACTATACTGTCAGTTCCTCAAAGTCAGGTCCCTTGCCTTATCTAAACTTTGGTCTAAGATGGTGTTCTGCAACTAGTAGGTAAAGAATACATATTAGTATCTATGCATGTGTGCACACATACATGTGTATGTGTGTGTATATATATATATATATATATAAAACATAACACAATAAGCATATAATTTTGTATGTGCCTATATTCATGTTATGTGTCTGTACAATATGTGAAAGTATATGAAATTGTTATATTATCCTATATTATTTTAGTGCCTGTACAATACAATAAATTATTATATTGTATTATATTAGTTTAGTTTATATATGCTTCTTCTAACTAGCTCTTTATTCTTAAAGATTTGGAAGATGAGGCAATGGTTCTTGTGGCCCCTTCAGTGGTAAGGACTTCTCTTTGTCCTGTTTAAATAGCTGCTCTGAAGTACTCCTTTCCTCTATCTGCTATATTGACTAGAAGCCAATCATTGAACTAGTATGTTGGACAAAAGCTAGTTTACAAGCATTTTAAAATTGTTTTATGAATTTCTGGATTTTTAAAAAGGCACTATGCAGGTTCCTACTCCTGTCTAGCTGAACTTTAGCCAGGGAAGTTTCTCCTTTTTCTCCTAATTACATACCTTAGGACTATATCTACCCATCACAGATGTTCATATGGTTAAGAATCTTGTCAATGAACACTTTTCCTTCCCTTATCCCCAAATTGGCTATCTCATAAAAGAAAAGGGGAAAAGCTGGTTGGTTTATCTGATAGCTGTTATTAACTACTCTTCTATATATGTTATGCACAGAATAAATTTTGTTTTTACATAAAATAGATATTTTGAGTAAATAAACCTTTATCAGAAATTTTATAAGAAGGTTCCAGGGTATGCTCTGCTTGAAAAATACAGCCTAATTGCCAATACTGTTACACCTTCATGTGGAATTTAGGAATGATGGAAGCTTGATATGTTGTAGGTAGGCTTCTGAACCTGCAATTTGGAACACCTGAGTTCAAATCCTGCTTCATTATATATTTCCCATTTATGGGACTTGACAAATCACTTAATCTCCAAACTTTTGTTTCCTCATCTGTAAAAAGAGGCATAATAATAGCATCTATTGCACAGCATGGTTGTGAAGATCAAGATAAGAATATCAACATATATATAAAGTCCTGTATCAATGCTAGCATACTCTTACTATTAAGATGAATAATAATGATGAATGTCTGTAATATTCCTAAATACCTACTGTCAAATTCCAAAATATCTTCTGAATCATCAAGGAAAATTGTTGTGATTTTTCACATAGTTTAAACTAAATATTTTTTTTAGGTTGTAATTCTTTATATAATGCATCTAAATCCATTAACTAGGCATACTCCTCAAAACCAGAGGGTCACTTCCATAATATAGTGAAGCATTGCTGTAGGACATTTTTTATTTTTTTTGGTAAAATGAGTGATGTAGGAACAATTACAGGCAACATACCCCTGAAGGCAAATCAAAGATAAAATCCTGTGAGTCTTTGAAGCAACATAATGTGCAGGGAACAAATGTGAGAAAGTTTCCTGGGGGCGGAGGGTTTTAAGCCATCTCCTGAAGGGAGTAATGAACATAAATTAATAGGGATTAGAGGTGTGTATTTTAATTATTCATTAGCATATTCAAATTGCTAGATTCCTTGATTGCCATAGCTAATATTAAAATAGTCTCAGTCTTTAAAGGAACATGTAATTGTGTTTATTTTGAAAACAAAAGTGATTGTTATAGACAAAGAGGAACTATCAGTTTGCTTTATCAAACTCCCTTGTGAAATATGAACTGTGGAATATAATCTTTGCATAGGATGCTTTTGTAGAAAAATATGAAAGACTGTAAAGTTACCCATGTATATATCCTGTAAATAAAAGGCTATTAAATTTAAAAAAAAAAAGAAAAAAAAAGAAAAATATGAAAGAGAAAGCAAAATTGCCTTTATGAGAGTTAAAATTTTTCCTGATTTGTCTTCTTGTCCAGCTCAGTGTGGATACTTGCCAAGTCTAAACTTATAGCCTCAGAACCATCCCTACCCTAATATATTTCCTGCTGCATATAGGTATAGACCAGACACAGCCTTCTATTGTTAAAGTATTCACACTATTCCTTATGTTTCCCCACCCATATTATTATCTGTGTTCCTTACTCATTTTATCCTGCCCTTGGGACTCTTATTTACTGTCTGCTTTGCAGCTCTGTCTACCTTTCTTGGTTTGAACTTTTCTCTGATACAAACTTTTCTCTGATATAAAATAATCCCAAGCACCACAATGTGGAATATTATTGTTGATTTCTTACCCTGTAATTCTGCCTCACTCATAGAAGTCCAGAATCTTTTCCCATGTACAATCATTTCCTATACTTGGCTCTTTCTTTTCGTTTTTTATGTTACCTTTTATTTCCCAGTCCTTTCTTCCCTTAACATTTCCAGCAGTTAGAAAAGTACTTGACACATAGTAGGAGCCTAATAAATTCTGACTGACTGGTTTTCCTTTTACTTTTTCACCTGTCCCTTGTTTACAGGAGACACTTTTCCTTATGTGTGGTTGGAATTTAAACCCATATGAAAAGTGCTATTCTCTTGTCCCTGTCAGTTAAGTGTGGAAACAAGTAATTAAAACAACAACAAACAAATCACAATCACCAACTTGACAATGTTTTCAAGTTTTCACTACATTGATATCACATTGTTCTAAACCATTGATATTTCCTCAGGTATTTTTTCTCCTCCAGCCACAAAAATCTGTAACTTAATCTCAGTTGCATTTCTCCTTTGTACTTTTGTTCTTTCATCCTCCCCCATAGTAGTTTGCCATAATAGTTTGTTATTGTCAGATTGCTGCTGACTGCCTTTGTAAATGGTTTTTGCTGGTTGTCTTTTAGTATTAGTTATTTCTTGTAATGTCTGGGATAGCTTTCTGGAGGTCCTCCAGAAGGCCCTTGGTCTCACCAGGAGGATGAGCAAGAATAGAGTCCAACGTCTTTATTGTCTCCTCCACAATATGTGTCTGCGTCTGAGCCAGTCTCAGTCTGACCCAATCTTCTCCAGCAGTTTGACAGTCTGACAGTCAACCAGTCTCAGTCTGAGTCTGACTTTGTCCCCAGTTCTCTCAGCCCTTAAATACCCTCTTACAATTACATCATTACAGTATACTGAGTATAAGCCAATCTAGAGTGATTATATCATCATGTCAAACTAGAATAATTATATCATGATATCATACTAGACACATGTAAACTAGATAACCATTATCTCATCAGTTTCACTGAGTTAACACCTTGTTTCAAGTATACTTACTTCTCCAGAGCTTAGGCCTTCTACAATTTCTATGATTTATGCTCATCAAATAATGTTTGCGGTTGAAGATCCATTACTTGTTTCCAGTCACAATCTACCTTCTTCCTATTCTATCTAATAATATTTACTACTATTCAAATATAAAATCTGGCCATGACTGTTATTTCTTTAATATGATAATGCAATCAATCATAGAACTAATCAGACTGGGAAATCTTCATGTTGTTATCCCATTTTAGTTTCCAAAAGATTTGTACTATCTAGAATTCTAGTGATTCTAGTTTGGAGCTATTTTCTTGCAAAAGGCTTAAAAGGCATATATATGTTAGACAATATTTACCTTTTTTTTAAGTCTCCCAATGGCATTACTTATAGTTGTGGGTTGTGAAAATGATAATTATCTCTACTTTTAGGTTGTTTTTGCTTGTTTGGTGGGGGAAAAGAGAAAATAGAAGGTTAATTTGCACCTTATTTAGGTAATGATCATTATCAGTAATCACTTAGCATAAAATAACAAACTATTTGGCATTTTAAAAAGTGTTGGAGATATGATGAAATTAATCTCACATAAGGGAAATAATTGGACAAATTGAAATTGTTACTTTTTGCTGCTCCCTCTCATGATGCCATTGACATCATTTAATACATAAATGTTTATTGGGTTTGAATCTCATATGGGTCTTTTTATTATCTATGTTGTCTTGGGTAAGAGTCCACCTGGGTTTAAATGTCCTCTTCTATAAAATGAGGGAATTAACCTACTTAACCACTAAGGTCCCTTCCAACTCTAAAGTCAATGTTTCTAAGTTTCAGTCAAAAATGAGATGTTGATTTTTTCCTTTGGAGAGTAGTGGTTAGAAGGGATTATTTGCCCAGTTTTGTTTCTGTTTTAATTTGAATGCACAAATGTCAAGGCATTTTTCAAAAATTATTTCTTTTCATCTTTCCAGACAATTGTCAGAGGAAACAAGCCCTGCAAAGAAACTTCGATCAACGGCTTGCTAGAAGAATTTGACAATATCTCTGTGACTCGTTCCAATTCCCTAAGGAAAGAAAGTCCTCCTACTCCCCATCAGGGCACCTCCAACCATGTCCAGGGACATTCAGAAGAAAATGGTTTCGTTACATTCTCGCGGTACTCCAGTGAATCTGATACCACTGACTACATAACGGAGAAGTACAGGGAAAAGGGTATCTATGGAGAGGATCTGGATCGGTATTATAAAAGCAGCCATAGAACCAAGCAAAATGGACATTCAGTGAAAATAAAATCTAGCGACGCTTATTATTCTGACATGCAGACTTTGAAATCAGATATGTCCAGATTTCCTGCAGATTATCACACCCACATGGAGATGCTAAGTAAACCAAGTGAATATGGTGGCTACAAGTGGGACTATCAACGGGTGTCCGCAGCGTCCCCTCTAGATTACCGAGATCCCTTTCAATTAACTCCCTCTAGGACTGCAGGGACCAGTGAATGCTCAAAAGAAAGTCTGGTGTACAGTGAAAGTGAATGGAGGCCAAGCATGGATGATTATGATAAGAGACCCAAGTCTTCATATATCAATCAGACCAGCCCTCAGCCAGCCATGCGGCAGCGGTCCAGATCAGGCTCAGGGCTCCAGGAACCCACCATGCCGTATGGGGCAAGTGCATTTAAGTCACACACGCAAGGACACTCGTACAGCTCGTATACCTACCCTCGCCTCTCAGAAACCACCTCGTGCATGCCAAAGGTAAAGTGGGCAGTCGTCAGTCTCTTTGCTCTCCTTCCCCAGGCTTCTGTGCCCAATTTGTGCTCAAAGTGTCTGTCAAGATGAACAATAGTTAATTAAGTTTAAATTAGAAATATGGTAACAATAGCCTTTTTTCCCCTTAGTAACTATAACAACAGCAACAACAATAATAAAACAATGATAGAGGGGGTAGTTTCTAGCACTTAGACTTTTAAATAAAAAACTTTATTGAATTTTCATTTTATCACACAATTGTAATGGTTTAACAACCACTATAAGTGATACACACCCTTGATCCTGTATGCTTTTCACTGCCCCTTGACATTACATAAAGGATTCTATAGCTTTGCAAGTTTGGTGTAGATATCTACAAACCTAAGACTTCATTTTATAAAGGTGGAGAGGTTGAGAAGGACAATTATAGAATCATTCTTTGTTATATTTAGAGGACACATTTCTCTCTTCCTTTTTCTACCTAAATAAAATTTCTTAAATGAAGAGATATTACAGATAACATTATACCATCCCAGGCCACCTGAAGGCTGAAGCTATGGCAGCAACCTTCTGTTAATTTTTTAAGATGTATAGCCTTCAGATCACAGACTCCTCTCATTTAAAATAAATGCTGCATTTCTAATTTAAGAACAATGAAGTCTAGAAGCTGAGAGCTACATGTTTTATGTGAGATTTCTGTGGGAGGGAAGGAGAAAGGAAGGCGTGTCTACTGTTAAAATGTTTGTTTTATTAAAAAATTAGACATTCAGAAAGACACAAACTAATGCATGTGTTTAGAATTCTAATCCAAAGGAAAACAACAAAACCCCACCAAACTACTAATAGGACAGAATTTTCTACTTTAAGGATTGAGGTCAGGGCAATTTGTTTGGCTTTGCTTCACTGAAAATACTAGGAGTGGGTGGTTCTCCAACTGGCAAAGAGGTGAATAATAAGTTGATTTTGACTTTTCCAAATCTCTAGCAACTTAAATGAGCAAAAGTGGCATTAAAAAAGTTTTCATTTTTAAATGTCTTAATTTGTCTTGTTATGTGATGCAACTAGCCTGGTTGAATTCCACAACAATGCATGCATCTCATAAGCTGCTGGAATATTTGAAAACCCAATGGATAAAAAAGCTGTATTCCATGCTCCCCAAGATGCAGCCATACCTGTCCTAGCATAATGTTTAACTATTTGTTTCACTAAATTATTTGTACACCACCAACTCCTCTATATTACTTAATTTCAGCATTCATTCGCAATCCAGAATTGCTTCTTCTCTTCTTAAATTTATTATATCTCCTTTTGGGCACTGTGGTTTACAACTTTGGTGTCATCATCTATTCATCCCATTCCTTCACCCCTCATATTCAATCAGTTGCCAACTCTCATCAATTCTAATTCCTCAACTAACTCACATCTATGTTTTTCTCTCAACTCCCAAAACCACACCCCTCACCTCACCTGGACTTTTGCAGTAACTTCCTGACTCCCTTCCTCTGGTCTCCCTTCTCTCGAACTGGTCTCTTCCTCAATGCCAGGCTGATATTCCTAAAACAAAGCTCCTGTCCCTGTTGCTTTCCTACTCAAAAAAGTGAATTACTCTTGCAAATAGTCTCAAATACTTTGCTATTTAAAACCTCTTTTACAATTTGGCTTCAGATTCTTTTACTAAGTTTATTGCATTATTCTCCTATATTTCACCCAAACTGGCTCACTTGCTGTTTCTTCTATAGAACCTTCCATCTTCTACCTCCATGCCTTTCCTTAAGCTGTACCTTATGCATAGGATATACTCCTTCCCTCCCTCTACCTCTTAAATTCTATAATTTCTTTCAAAGTTCAACTCAAGTACTAAATCTTACAGGAAGCTAATATTAAATCCCTTAGTTTTTAGTATTCTCCATAGTAATTATTTTATCATATGTTTTATTATTTGTTATGTTATAATTTTATGCGATTTATTTTATATATATTTGATATTTAACTTTCTCTGTACATGTAGGATCATGTTATTTTCCCTTGATAGAATATTAACTCTTCAACAGCAGGGACTGGTTCATTTTTGTGTCTATATCCCAGAGACTAGTACAGAATCTGGCACATAGTAGATGCTAAATAAATCTTTGTTGAAAATTAGCTAGAATTATAACCAACATTAAAATTTGTTTAAAATGGACATTTCCAGAAGGGACTTCTTAATGATCTGAAGTATCTATGTAACTATTACCATGGAAGGTCAGATTCCATAATGAGGTGCGGGAAAGCACCTTTCAGTCATAATTTTCTCAAAATCTCTTCCTGAATATCCAATTTAACATTCTCTTTGCCTGTAATATGGAAAGGCTAAATAAAGTACAAACATTTTTCCCAATCCTAAGAGAACCATAGCTAGAAATTGTTATGATGGAAACTGAATTGATGGTTTGTCAGTTGACAGCCCATAGGTTAGTCCACTGGTGATGACACACTTAGAAAAGGGGCAATCTATCACAAGAGTCCTTCCTGAGCCACCATACACTCACCAATGGTCTCCCACCTCAGGATAAGGTAGAGAGACGTAGCTGTGAGGCAAAGGCCAGAGTAGAGGGGCACCTAAGGAAAATATGGATTATTAAACAATATTAAAGATTACCAGAATACATCACCACCATCTTATTCCTCATTATTTCCTATATGCAAGTGGAAATCACCACTAAACTATCTTCTCTTTTAACTTTCACCCATAGGTTTAGTTATTTAGAACACCAAGTAGTTCTATGAGTGCTATAAACAATATTTTAAAAATTCTGTCTAGAATTGATTAGCCAGACAGTAAGAGAGACATGGTGTTTCACACATACCCCTCCTGACTAAGTTCCCCAATCTAATCTCCTTTTACCATCCTTATCCTTGAAGGGAAATCATTTGAAAGAGCCTTGCACAACTTTAATACACTGATAATAGTGATGACTCATGGTTCAATGCAGCAGTCACAATTCCCAGACTCATCAGCAATCCCAAAACCCCAACAGTATTTTCCTATCTACAGACAATCTCAAGAGACTCTTGCTTTCATAGATATATTACTATGTGATGGTTTATTCAAATAAGAATCCTTTTCTGCATCTAATGTGCCGTATGTAACTTGAGACTTACATGAACATTATAAATAAAAACAAGGAAAAGCATTTAGCATTTTAAGGTGTCCCTAGCTTTTGCATGTTCCTTTAAATTTTAGTTCACTATGGCCCATAAAAATATCTGAATAGATTATTCAGCTCTGTTATCTACAGCAGTCTCTTCTGATATACTTTAGAGATTTTATTTGCATATCAATTGACACATCTTCCTCTAAATGTCATTGTTCTTTTTAAACAAAATTTACTTTCTGCTGTTATTTGTATGTTCCCTCCCCCATCATCTGTATAAAAAATGATATGAATTCAAAGTACCACGATCTCTACCCCTGTAATGAAAGGCTTTCCATATTAAAATGGTCACAGACATGTTTAGATTATCTTCTGAGCTGGTGAACCAACTCACTAAAGCAAGCAAAGCACATCCTAGTTTAGCCTGGTGCCCTGATGGATTTCATTTCAGATCTTCTCATGCTCTGTTGACTTGCTCTCAAATAGAGTCCAGATTTTGTAAGTGTGAAGCAGTCCCTTTGGGACATAATTGGAGATAGCAATACAAAAGGAAAAAAAAAACGCTCTAAACACACCCTTTTCTTAACCCAGCAATTACTCCTCCATTCACTCATTTCTTCATTCATCTCATACCCTACATATTTTTTGCATGTTTGAATTTGTCATTTATTTTATGACATAGGAAAGCAAAAAAAAATTTTGCCTTTTAACCTATTCTGTTATGTGTTCTATTATGAATTGTAATATGTTCTATTATATGTAATCTATAAATAAGATAGTTACATCAATATATTTACTGCATACATGAAATTTTAAAAGTAGAGCTTACTTCTATTGTTCCCTGGTAATAAATCATGGAGACATATTAATTCTTTGATTCCACAATCAGAAACTCCATTTTGGCAGGAATAATGCATAATGACCTAACCTATTGAATTTAAATGTAATCCCAAAGTATGCAAAGTCCTTTTATCACCTGGCCATCCAAGTTTTTGAGACTGGTCAACACTGTACAGCAGTGAATGGAGTAATGATGCAAAATCAGGGCATTCAGGCATGGAAATGAATATAAGTAGTTTTGAGAAAACTAACAGTAACCACTGGACTCTGATCTATGCTCCTAGTACCTAATTTTCTGACAATGAATTTGGGCCTAAGGAAGAACCATCAGCCATTATACAAACTGAGACTACAAGCAGAGATGGAACAGAGCTTGTTCTATCAGACTGAACACGTACAATCCAGGCAGCAAGCACAGAAAATGGCATACAGTGACAATTTTTCCAGAGAATGGCCATAGTTCCATAGCTACAAACTCAAGGACACCATGTGGAAAACACTGATGGTCATATGTCAAGCCTTTTAATCTACACTCACATAAGGAAGACATTATTGTCAGGCATTATTTTAGTAGTAATATGCATTGCATAGAGTAGATAAAAACCTTACATCTCCTTCAATTAAAATTTATTCATTTCCCCAAAGTACCAGAAGTTTAACTCTCACTCTTGAGAAGCGAGGCTAGTATTTTCCCTTGTTATTCTCAAACTATATTATTTTCATTTGCAAAGACTGGATTTCTCAATACTGCACATTTTTCTTTTGTGTGATGTAGTGATGGTTTGATAACTACCAAAGAGCCCATGGCA
Source organism: Sarcophilus harrisii (assembly GCF_902635505.1). Lineage (NCBI taxonomy): Eukaryota > Metazoa > Chordata > Mammalia > Dasyuromorphia > Dasyuridae > Sarcophilus > Sarcophilus harrisii. The sequence goes on from NC_045427.1 coordinate 162,668,778, forward strand.
GAGGTCATTGCAAACTCTGATCTGAGGTTTGATTTAGATTTGATGTATTGTATATGGCTACCATTACAGCTTTCCTTTTCTTTGTTTGCGATAAATATTAATGCTATTATTACCTGATCCAAGAGGAATCTCTTCACCTCATTCAAGAATTGGAAAGATATTACCCTTTTTTTGTAGTATCTCTGTAAATGAAATGAAGTGCAGTTTGCCCTTTGCCCATTATTCTAGAAAGCCAAGAGCTTCAGTTCTTTCCCTTGAGAGTACATATTCTTCCCTGAACCCCTCCTTGACAGCAGAGTTTTGCCACAAACTCCTTGTCACTGTGCAAAAGCCCATGGTGACAAATTGATGCTGCGGCAGTTTTTTCCTCCTATTTCATTCTTGCCTGTTCCTCCTGCTTCCCCCCCTTTTTGCAGCTTTAGCATAAAATGGTCAAATGATGTTCCACTGCAGAATTCAATTTCACAGTTCAGTTAGGTCCTTGATTACACTGCCAAATTCAGATTAATGTGCATTTAACTAACGTGGATCAGGGGACTCCTGGCCGACAGCCAGGCGTAATAGTAGCAATTGATGGCTGTGTAGAGTTTTATGCCCTGTCCACCCCAGCGCACCAATGGTGAAATTGATTGATTAAATGAATTCATTGCTATAATTATTTGTAATTGTGATACATCATGAGCCTGTGTGTAACCCTCTCCTTAGAGATGTTGCAGGCATTGTCGGGGAGTATTTCTGTTGTGTTGTTAACCAGGGATTATTCATTTCCATCTCATGTGGAGGTTTTTGTGTGCACCTCATTCTTAGTTGATGAAAGGATTTTAATAGAGACATGAAGAAGCAAGCAAGCCTCTTGCTTCCTAACACTAAGAATTCATTTATTTGGAATTCAAGAATGATGCTGGAAAAGCTAAAAGGGAATCATTAACTGGAAATAGGTATATACTGTTAACTGTTTATAACAGGAAATGAAATCATGCTTGCACATACTGTCTGTTTTTTTCTAACCTCCCATGGAGATCATTTCTTCCCAGATTGTATCAAGTCTTAGATGGAAAAATAGCTTTTATGCTATTGAAATTGAGTTCTTTTTTCAGTCCAGGTCAGTTTTCTCGATCCGTTCTTAGGAGCTATTTCATTGAGAGTCCTGATATTCTATGCCCTGTGACTAAGTGCTTACATAAGAACATTTCAAAGCTAGCAACATTTCCCCCTCTTAATAAATTAAACATGAAATAATGGATATATGAAAAATATTTATAACACAAAAATATTTTAAGATGAATAAAGGCTTAACTTCTCCCATTTCCCCCCAGTGTCCTAACTTTTTTTTTGTTCATTTATTTCAAACCTCTAGAGTTGTATTTTGTGGCTCTCTTTTTGAATTGCAACCATCTAAATACCATATCACTAAATGCATTCAGGAAACACCAGTCCTATGGAATGACCTGAAAATTTATAAATTATTTTAGTCTTCCCTATTAACTTTGATTCAAGAAAGTCGCCTTAAAAATAGATTACCCAAAATTTAAAATTTTCTTTCTAAGAAGCTACATAAGGTTACTAGAAGAATTTGTGTAAGGAGGAAGGAGAATTCTGTTTCCTGATCTGTAAAGTGAAGAGATTAAAGTAAATAATCTTTAAAGTTTCTTCAGCTTAAAATTTATGGAAAGGGACAGTGGCATAGTAGACACAGAATTTCAGTTCTGCCTCCAATACTTAATAGCTTTGTGACCTAAGAACAAGTGACTTAATGTCTCTGATTCAGTTTCAGTTTCCTCAACTGAAGAAATATAATTTAAATGATTTGCAATTTTGTGTAACTTTACATATGCTTCCTAACTGGGGGATAGGGATTGAGATGAGGGAGAAAAATTTGGAATTCAAAGTTTTTAAAAAACAAATGTTTAAAATGGTTTTAAATATAACTGGGGAAAATAAAAATATTTGCAAACTTTAAGGCATCATATTTTTTGTTGTTGTTGAGTTGTTTCAGTCATGTCTGGCTCTTCAGATTTTCTTAGCAGATACTGGAATATTTTGTCATTTCCCCCTCCAGCTCATTTTATAGAAGATAAAACTAAGGCAAACAGGGTAAAGTGCTTGTTCAGGGTCACACAGCTAATAAGCATCTGAGGTTAGATTTAAATTCAAGAGAATTAATCTACCTGTTTCCAAGCCCAATGGGTAAATTTACAAGATATGTATTTAGTAGTATGTAGATACATGCTTTAATAGGCTGTGCCTTAGTACCTAGCAGTTAGACAGGATGGGGAAGGCTTCTTGAAGAAGGCAATATTTGTGCTTAATTTTGAAAGCAAGTCTAGAATTCTAAGAGACAGAGGCAGGGATTTGCTGATAAATATACACAGAACATACTTTGATTTAATCTGCATTATTAACTCTTTCTTAAGTTTAGACAATCAACAAAATAATAAACCAAGCCCTGATTTGTAGCATTTGTAGCTTTCTAGTGTATAAATCTTCACAGTGAAAACTTAACAATCATTTCTCACAAACCAGTTGGTACTTGCCCAAAAATAGCTTTGGATGCAACTGAAATGGAGAGCAGGGAGATGGGAAAATGTGTCATGTGTAAGACACAGTAGGAAGGAAATCCAAGATCCAGTGTCAGACTTAAAAATTTATGAGTACTGATGTATCAATGTGAGAGGACTAGAAACTATATTCCCCCAAGTGTTTCCAGAGAATATACATTTTAGCAATTCTGCCATAAGATTAACTAATAAAATTAGGTGTCACAGTCAATCCTCAGGAGGACTCCTCAACATATATAAAAATCTGACTTCAGACACTTAATAGGTGTGTTATCCTGGGCAGATTACTGAACATTGTTTGCCTCAATTTCTTGTTTTGTAAATCACTTCAGCATTTTTGCCAAGAAAATCCCAAATGGAGTCACAAATGGGCACACTAAATAACAAAAATAAACCTCTTAACTACCAGTTGTATGTTCATCACCTTGCATTACTTCAGCATTGACTGAATCCTCTCTCACATTGATTGCATTGTATGTGAAAGGTGAAGAAGATGGAAATGTCATCCTGTGTGGATTCTTTGATGATCACTGAAATTAGTATTCCAAAGGAGCCATTTACCACATTAATCACATTTATAGTTTTCCTCCCCAGTGTGAATACTGTGATAATGACTGAGACATGCTCTCCAATGTCCAGTGCATTTATAGGGTCTCTCCCTGATGTGAGTCATTCTGTCAATTAAATTGAATCCTCTCCCATACTGTTCACATTTGTAGATTTCTCCTTAGTAGATTCTCAATAAGCATTGACTTTTATTCTCTAAATGAATCCTTTCCCATCATGATCAAATTTACATGTTTTCTCTCTCACATGCATTCTCCAAGGAACATTGAGATGAGCTGTTGGAGTGGACTTCTTTGCCATATCCATCACCTCTATAGAAGATTTTTCTCCTCTGTGGAGATTCAGAGCAACAGGAAAGAGTCTTGCAATGGTCAAGTCAGGTGGTCCTACCATTAGGTGGGAATAACAGAGGAGATGGATATGAGATTTTATAAATTAATGGAATTGAAAAGTCTTGATTATTTATTACACATGAAAGCTATTGAAGATGGAAATGACAGAGATACCCCAGTCTAGTAGAGAAGACAACAATTAAATTGTCTTAACTAATTAATAGTTTAATAATTAATTTATATTATATTATATTTATATATTATGATATATATTAATCACATATAATATAATATTAATAATAAAAATAAAATAATTAATATAATTAAGCCAAGTTGGAGAAAGCTTCCATTAAAAGATGATATTTTAGTTGGGAGTTACATAGGAAGTCAGGGCGGTCAGGAGGGAGCATCGAGTCAAGTAGTTGGAGTGAAAGAAGGGATAGCATTTCAAGCAGAAAAATGTTTGTCTTTCTTCCAACCAAAGAAAATGTCCACAGCCAACAGATGGAATATCTTTGTTATAGAATATTCATGAGACCAATGTCACTAGGTAGAAGACTCTACATCTATGTCAGGGAGATTGGTATAAGGAGATTGGAAAGGTGAAAGGGAGTTAGACTTTGAAGAGCTGTATATGCTAAATAAAGCTTAACTTTAGACATGTTTTTGGATAAGAATGGGACACCCAGCTGGAGATACAGACCTAGGGCTCAGAACAAAGGTTAGGGATATTCATTGAGATAAGTAAATTATGTAATGGTGCCTTAGCCATGGGAATAGGGTTGGCAATGAAGAGAGTAACAGAAGATGGTGAAAGTGGGAATCTTTCAGAGCATAGTATTTTTCACCTGTTATTTGCTTGGTTGGTTTTTTTTTTCTTTCTTGTATTTTTTTTCCCTTTTGACCTGAATTTTACTTGTGTAGCATGATAAATATAGAAATACATTTAGAAGAACTGCACATGTTTAACCTATTTTAGATTATTTGCTATCTGAGGAGAGGGAGGGAAGAAGGGAGGGAGAAAATTTTGATACACAAGGTTTTGCAAAAGTGAATGTGCATGCATTTAGAAAATTAAGGGGCAACTAGGTGGTGCAGTGGGTAGAGTACTAGCTCTGAAGTCAGAAGGACCTGAGTTCAAATTTGATCACAGGCATTTAACACTTCCTGGCTATGTGACCCTGGCCAAGTTACTTAACCCCAATTGCCTCAGCAAAAAAAAAGAAAGAAAAATAAAATACTATTTAAAAAAGAGCAGGGAGAATTCTGGGAAGATGGCAGAGTAGGTTGGTAATTTCAAGTTCTCTATTTCCTCTATTTCCTCCACAAATACAACAGATTTGTGCCTCAAAGTGAACATAGACTGGTGAAAAACAGAAGATTTGGGGCACAGAGGTCCTCCAGGTACAATCAGAGATCTGAACAAAGACTCCAGGCCAAGGATTAATCTATATGAAGTGCAAAGACCTTCCAGCTAACTCACCAAAAACACCAAGTGGGGAGTCCCAGAGCTAGCTGGATTGGGCTGGAGGCTCAGCAGGAACTGCAGAAACGTTCATCCCTGGAACAGTTTGAGGAGTCCAAGATCTCAGTCTGGGAAGACTGAAGGAACCTTGGCTGATTAGGAACTGCTAATGGGGCTGAGCAAAGATGGAATGTTTGTCCCATTTATATGTTCTGTTACAATTACATCATTACTGTTTACTGAGTATAAACCAACCATTATATCATTAGGGCAATCATACTGAACTAGAGAACTCACATGCTACACTAGATAACCATTGTATTATCAATTCCACTGAGTTAACACCTTGTTTAAAGCAATCATACTGAGCCTCAAGTATGTTTCTCCAAGTTTCTGCCCTTTACAATTTTTAAAACTGAAAGCTCCCCACAACAATGAAATCATTGATCTGGGTAAAAGAAAAAAATCTCTTTTGTATATTTGTTTTGTCAATTATTCAACCAACAAAAATTTATTATACTATTTGCTAGGCACGGTGCCTTAGCATTGAAGGTACAAAGAGAAGGAAAAATACAAAAACAATATCTGCCTTCAAGGAACTTACATAATAGTGGAGAGATAACATACAAACATAAAAATATCTATCTATCTATATTTAGATCTATATCTATCTATCTATATCTATCTATCTGTCCTCCATCTATCTATCTATCTATCTATCCATATATATATATGTGTGTGTGTGTATATATATATATATATATATATATATATATATAATAACACAGAATAGAAAGAGAATAATTGTAGAGGGGAAAGATTGGGAGGGGAATTAGGAAAGGACTCTTCAGAAAGTTATATCTGAGTTTGCCAAGGGGCAAAGAGGAGGAGAAAGCACTATGCTAAATGTTGGGGGTATAAAAATAAAACCTCCATTTAAGGGAAGTAACCGAGGAGAAATTTCAGAAATGGCTTAACCCCCTTCTAGCTACACTCATTTTGGACTTCCTTGACTTTTTCCTCACTTGCCCCACCTTAACCACCATCCCTTGCCCCACCCTCCCTTATTGGTTTCTTTCTGTATGTTGTCTTCTCCCCTTAGATTGTGAGCTCTTTCAGGGCAGACATTGGCTTTATCTCTATATATATACCCCCAGCATTTAGCATAGTGCTTGGCTAGTATCTATTTATGCAATTTTTTGATTACTGATTATAGTTCTTTTGAAAGGAGCTTAGAAGTAAAATATAAATTAAACATCTCTTTTTCATCTCTATTCTGTTTTTCCAAATACTGTTCTAATTCCCTCCATTTTTCCTCCTTTTCCTACAAATGTAGTAAGCAAAACTCTTATTTCCATCTTCTGAATGTCTTTAAAATTCAAGTTGGTCAATACTAAATGATGATCAACTCTGATGGACGTGGCGCCCACTTCAACAATGAGATGAATCAAATCAGTTCCAATAGAGCAGTAATGAACTGAACCAGCTACACTCAGGGAAAGAACTCTGGGAGATGACTATGAACCACTATATAGAATTCCCAATCCCTCTATTTTAGTTCGCCTGCATGTTTGATTTCCTTCACAGGCTAATTGTACACTATTTCAAAATCCAACTCTTTTTATATGGCAAAATAACTGTTTGGACATGTATACACATATTGTATTTAACTAATATTTTAACATGTTTTGGTCAACCTGCCATCTAGGGGAAGGGGTGGGGGGAAGGAGGAAAAAGTTGGAACAAAAGGATTTGCAACTGTCAATGCTGAAAAAATTACCTATGATATATTTGTAAATAAAAAGCTATAATGAAATTTTAAAAAAGAAATGCTTTAGCTGCATCCCATGATTTTTGATATTATCAACTACAAAATAGGAGCAATAATAACATCTGCTTTTCAAGGTTACTGTGAGAAACAGATTAAATAATATTTGTAAAGATCTTTGAATATAGTAAGCATTATATAAGTGCTTTGTTTTTTATTATTATTATTATTATACATATTGAGTTTGAGATGCCAGTTTGATATGTTCATTAGTTAATTTGTGATGATAAAAGTTAAAATTATCAAGAATAAATGAAAATTATAATGAAAAAAAATTCAAGTTGGTTAGTAAGTTTCTATAAATTTTTATTGGGCTCTTTTCCCCCCGTATCAAAATTATTTATCTTTTTGTTTTCCAAACTTCATTCTTAAGAGTTTCCCATCCCTCCTGTCTTTCTCTGAGTGCTCTGAAATCTGATCTTTCAAAAATCTAGGACACATTGGATTTGCCCAGCTTTCTTCTCCTTTATCATAGATTCTAAGATGAAGTGGCTACTTCTTCACAAGATTCTCCTCACATGACATCACCAAACAATTCTTCTTTATTGGTGCAAAATCATATATAGAATAACAGCCTTTTTACTTCCTCTGTCTTTTGTAGTTTGAATTTATCATTAAAGCAATGAAGAAATTGTTAATTGTTCTGTTTTGGTGAGAGATCTATATCTTCTCTCTGTCCAAGTGGTTTATAGAATATTCCAATGACAAAATCACGTCTGTTTCTCACTCCAGTTAACTTTCCCAAATGCTTTTCAACTGGGCTTCTTAAGTTTCTCACTCTTTAAAGATATCTTTAATGCTTTCACTTCATAATATACAGGGATATTTGTCCTCTCTTTCCCCATTTATTTGTCACATTTGTCATTCTTTAAAGACATCTTTCCTGCTATCACTTCATAATATACAGGGGGATATTTGTTGCCTCTTTCCCCCTTTATCTGTCATGTATACTCATCCAAAAATACATTTGTGCCTTGGGTTTTATTCTAACAAGTTTCAGTTATTCTTACGACATCAAATTTGCTTTTTTTTTTATTACTCCAGTTCATCTTGATTATTACCCATATTTTGTTCATTTGTGTCTAGACCTTATTAGTGGCTCTTGGCTTAGATTATTTCCTATGAACTTCTAAGGGTCTCAGTTTCCTTTTTATATCATAATTATTCTCTAAGATTCTAATTCCTTTCCACCAGTAGTTTATCTCCTCACTAATTATTAAACAAACAGTTCACACTTGGAACACCAGCAGTTAAATGACTGATTTAAATGTTTTGCACTCGTGTTCTTAGTATCTTCTGACATTTTCCACCACTGAACTGCAAAAGTAGAAGTAGAAGAGGCCGTTTACCGTGGCCAAAGAACTTAGCATCTAGTGGGCAGCCTTCTGGTGAGAAGTCTGGGGACTTATTTAGTCAAGCTGCAGACACAGTCTGTGGCCAGATCTGCCCTCACAGCTATCCTGTAGCTTTACACGTCCGGGTGGGGGTGGAGATATGTCAACATATCCTTCAAGAATCCATTATGAGACATAACAGTTCTTAATAGCTTTAAATATTTAGCATTAAATCTCAATAACCAATTTGATATTAATAACAAGTGGCATTTATTAAGTATACACTATGTGCAAATCATGCCCAATTCATACAAAGTAAACAAATGTTATATCATGTTCCTTATGTTATGTAAAAAGAAGAATGTGATATCCATGAGGGTAGGGCTTATTTTGTTTTGATATTTGTATTTCCAGCACCTAGTACACTGTGTATACACAGGAATAATTTTGATGAGAAGTCAAAAAAACCCAAAAAGTTGTTGAGAGAAAAAAATAAGGATTTACAGGAACTCTAACCAACTTAGTTTTTTAAAAAGATATGCATAGGAAATGGAAATAAGAGGGGGGTGATTATTATCGTGAGCATCTATGTCGTGTTTTAGAGTTTGCAAAGCACTTTATAATTTATTATCTCCTTTGATCCTTACAACAATCCTATAAGGTAGGTATTATTATTATCCTATTTTACAGATAAGGAAATTGAGGCAGAGAACCAGGAGTACAAAAGCTAGTAAATATTTGAACTCAGGTCTTTCTGATTAGCAATCTCATGCTTTATCTCCTGTGACACAGGAAAATGGAGAAAAGGTAATAAGACAAAATTGAGGGAAAATACAGGAAAGATAATAAGACCATTGTTCAGATAATAACAGAAGAGAAACAAGGCAAAAATGTTTAATTCTCTGTCAAAATTATATGTGTGAAGTATGTAATTTTACTGATAGAAGGAACTTCTGATGAAGAAACTCTACCAATACAGATTTCTAACTTGTGTAATATAAAATTTTAAAGCAGAGAAGACTACAATCTGTGAACTTTTAAATTTTTTCCCATACAATCATCTTCCTTTGTAATCCTACATATTTTATCTTTTCATTTAAAATCATTTTGAGAGGGGAACCATAGGCTTGACCAGAATACAAAAGACATCCATGAAAACAATAAATTAGTAACAATAGATTAGTAAAAGGCTGAATGACTTCACCAAGATCATATAGCCAATTTGTGTGAGAGACAGAAATTGAATCTAGATGATTCTGACAAGGAGGCCTGCTTATGTACCATGCTACATTATTTCTTGCTTTATGCATAGTAAGTAGAAAATAAATGTTTTATTATAATTGAATGCAATTGTGAGCAAAACTTCCCTTGACTGCAATTCAATTCTATGCATTCTATATTTATCTCTATGAAGAGAGACTATTATGAGTAACATATGTATCTTCCCAGTTTAATTATAAGGATTATTTTTGGGGAAAGTAAACATTTAACTGTTATAAGTCACTTAAACTTTAATAAGTTTATTGGATTTTCTAAGAATCACATAATGAGAGCCAGAAAAAATTAAGAATAAGACAGATACTTTTTAATATGGGATAGGGCAGATAGAAATGTGAAGCACAGGGTCTCATTCAGACTGGAAAGCCTACACACAACATAAGAGTAGAGGTGTCTGTACAAGAAGGGGGTAATCTGAAGATTTTGGGTAAATCTGAATATAGCCCACCAAAGAATATCTCTAAAAGAAGTCAGGCAACAGAAGTCAAACTCTACAGCCAACCTTGTGGGAAAGGTATGTGGAAAACTACTTGTAGAATATGATTTCTAGCATACTGAGGACAGTTTTCTCTATAGTCATCACCTCTTCCCAATACTTTCAATTCCTCTAGCCTAAAATATAAATATCAAAGGAAAGGTAATATTTAATGAAATTTATATTAAGGTATAAATGACTAATAATATAAGGCATAATAATAAGGTGTTAAATAACTAATCCTAAGATTAGATTTTGATAGGATGAAAGGAAGACAACATAAAGTCACTGGACATGTATATGAGTGGAAAAAGACTAAAATTTCAGACTTGGGTATACCAAAGACAGACTTCTCTTACTTTACTTTTTTGTCTAGTTTAGTCCCAGAATAATGAGGTGCTGTACACATTCATCATTCAACATCAATGTTACAAACTAACTTGTTAGTATTGAGATGAAGACTGCTAATGATGCTATCATTATTTGCTTCCCCAGGTGGATTATGATCGAGCACAGATGGTTGTCAGTCCAACTCTGTGTGGCTCTGACACTTACCCTCGTGGCCCAGTCAAACTACCTCAAAGCCAGAACAAAGTTAACTATTCCTCAAGTGGCTACCAGTGTCCTTCTGGGTATCACAAGGTTCACTACCACCAGCCTGGTCACCAGACCAGCTCTCCATATGTCTCCACAGCTTCCTATCCGAGTTCCCCAAGCGTCTCTTCAAATGCTTATCCCCCACCTAGTTGGGGCTCATCCTCAGACCAGCAGCCCTCCAGGGTATCCCACGAACAGTTCAGGGCTGCTCTACAGCTTGTGGTTAGCCCTGGGGACCCTCGAGAATATCTGGATAATTTTATTAAAATAGGAGAAGGATCCACTGGAATAGTTTGCATCGCCACTGAGAAGCACACAGGAAAACAAGTTGCTGTGAAGAAAATGGACCTCAGGAAACAACAGCGGCGTGAGCTGCTTTTTAATGAGGTAAAATCATGTGCCCCAAGCACTTTTCTATTATTTGATGAAAGAGCGATAGGCTCTGGAATATGTTTTCAAGAATTGGTCTACTGCTAAAAACCGGGTGATCATTCAGATGTTCTGCTTGACCAGCTTTGGAAGCTATGTTAATTGTAACTAGAACAGGGCCAGGGTGCAGGGAAGGAGGGAAAATCAATATTCTAATCTAATCTTCTTTAGACAGTGTGTGGGGAACACAAAGAATGGAAGGTAACTTCCTAATATGGGATGATGGAGTCTTAGGGAAGAAGATGAGGGACCTTGCAAATGTATTAGCAGTGGGAGCATGGGATTGGGGCTCATCCAATCATAGATTTTGAGCTAGAAGGAGACCTTCAACCATCTCAGCCCCCTTATTTCACAGAGGAGGAAGCTGAAACTTTGTCCTCTAGTCACACAGACAGTAAAGTAGAAGTGTCAAGATTCAAATTAAGACTGATTACAAATACAGTGATCTATCTACTATACCAAATCCCAGCTTTGTTTTAATGCTTGGGTGACCTTAAGTAGCTTTAAGTTTTTCTTTCTCAGTTTTCCCTTATCAACAAAATCAAAGGGCCAGAGAGGTTATGCTCTCAGGTCCCTTGTAATGCTAAACCTTATAATCCTATGAAAGAATACCCTTTACAAATGAGAAAACTGAGATTCCTTATCAGTAAAGTCACTTGTCCATTATAATGGGAAATTGTTGATGATGAGCTCCAAATGAGGAAATGGAAATGACCATGGAATTTCTAAAAGGTAGTTCTTTGACATATAAATTCCTGTCAAGTAAACTTGTCTAATGTTTAGAGGTCACTCAAAGATCCTGTTTAATTAACTTATGTTTTCCCATCAGATACAATGCCTTGACAATCAATGTATTGGTCACCTTTGTCACCCATTAGGTCTCCATCTAGATAAATGTTATTATCATTGAAAGTATTTGAAGTATTCATAGCATTCATTTGTAGCATAAAATCTGTACATTATCCAATTCCTAGAAGGTATTGATTTCTTTACTCTTTTAAAGAACTTTCTCAAAAAATTCTTGGATATTAATCAAGAATCAGAAGTTATAAAATTATGCAGTCACAAAAATAAATACATAATTCATATCTTTAAAAAATATCTGGAAACTGGTTTAATTCTACAAATCCCTCTGTGTGGCACTGATGTGTTCACTACTACCCCGAGTTTCCTTGTGGAAGAATAATTTTCACCACTTATACTGCTCAGCTGAACTGCTATTTTTATAAATAGTCGGAATATATTTTTATAAACAGTTCAAGAAGCATGACAGTATGACTTTATTTTATGAACCAATCACAAGATATTTCCTGTGTGACATTTAATTCCTTTCATCCATTGGCCCCCAAATCCCATAGTCCTTTCAAATTGATTAAAGACTTGTTTGTGTATTATAAGGATATTTTTAAAAAGAAAGTTTCTTAATACTTAGTTTACTGTGTTGATTGATAGAATAGGGTGAGGAAAATAGAGTCTCCATCTTACACATTTATAAATTTTAAAAATCTAATAATGAGTCTAATAAAAGAACTGCATTTAGAGGGGAAAAAATAGGATTTCAACTTTCATGAAAACAAACATGAAGAATTTGTGATTTTTATCAGTATGTGATTCTAGGGATTCCCATTTTTGACTTAATGGATAAGTCCCAGAGAATCTCTTGATAGAGAAAGAGTTTTTGTAACACAAGTAGTAGATGTGAGCAAAAGGATTATTTAACCCAGGTTTTCTTGGCTCCAGGTTCAAAACCACATTCATCATTCCAGGTCACCTCTTTATCAACTAACAGCCAGATCATTTCCTTTTCTTTTGAACAGGTTGTGATAATGAGAGATTACCATCATGACAATGTAGTTGACATGTACAATAGTTATCTTGTTGGTGATGAACTGTGGGTTGTCATGGAGTTCCTAGAAGGTGGGGCTTTGACCGATATAGTAACTCACACCAGGTAAGTTTATTTAGATACACCTGGGAAATTCTTTTTCATATACTTATCTTTCATTCACAAGTGGTAGTTCGATGACCAATTGTTAATGTCTTAATTTAACTCTTAAGAAATTCATAGGTGGGCACTGCATTTTGCCATCATACAACAGTCCCCATACAATATATAGATAGTAAATCCCCACTGAAATATTTATTGAATTGACATTGACATGCTCTTGAAAATGATAAATGTTCAATGACAAATAATATACATATAAATATTATATACTCTTTATTTTTCAATAAATTAACATTCATCATGTGATTTCTCTATGCTATGAACTGAACTTAGTGATAGGGATATCAAAATAGGCAAAAGCAGTACCTGCCCTCAAGGAGATTATGCTTTAAAAATGGAAATGACATATAAAAAAGCTATAATAAATACCAAGTAGTTGATAAATAGAGAGAAAGCTCTAGAAGCTTGGGAGCCAAGAATGGATCACTGTCTAAGGTAGCATTTAGGCCACTTTCTTTCATAAATCCAAGGAAATTCAGAGGCAGAAACGAGAAGTATTCCAAGCATGGAGGAAGTTTTATTAATATAGTGTATTAATACAGAAGTACAAGATGAGATATTTATTAAAACTATTTCAAATAAAAAATAGCAATTATAAGACCAACCACAAAATATAGTTTAGTTGCAAATAAGAAGAGTGACATACACTTTTATTTTATTTTAAAACAGCCCTGAAGGATAAAGAAGTACTTTCCATCCTATTACCTTGACCTCTTCCCCCCTTTCTAGTTTCATAAATGAAAGTAGAGCTGGGAAAGTAAACCTCAGTGAAGAGAAAATAGAGAGGTTTTGTGAAGATGGAATTATTTTGATAGATCCTGAGGAAGCACAAAAGAATGAATCATGTTGATCCTCTGTAGTTTTCCAATTTGTGACTTCCCAGCAATGAGAGGATAGTAAAATGATGGAGGATCTCGACCAATTTCCCTACAGTTTCAACTGATGGGCTATTATTGTCATGAGAGCCCTAGCACAGGGCTAGATACATACAGCAAACCCTCCTCATTCCTGAGGCAGTGTGCTCTGCAGCTTCCGAAGAATGGAGAAACCTGCAAAGCCTATACTTTTCCAGATCATAAATCTGATGGTCCAAAGGAGAATTTGTAAATGCAGCAATATGCAGAAGAAAGTTCAGATATTTCTTTCCAAAAGAAATATTTTCCTCCCTTAAAAACATATATTTCAGTTTTTAGGATTAAATCAGGGAAAGGTTCTCAATTAGCTGCTAATCTCTTTCTTCCTCCTGATGTAACAAGCAGATTTATCTTTTATTCTTCTCCTGATTTGCCTTTTCATAATAGTCCAGAGGCCTGGGACTAAGGCAAGAACACAGTAAGCAGGCAGTTGAGAAATTGTCAAGGTGATCCTGGTACATACAAAACTTTAAACCATGATTATGCAAATATAGGAAGTTTTTACCTTATGAATTTTGATAAATATTGATAAATTGATTGATTAGATCTCATTCCCATGAATTAAATTCTGCTTAGCATGGAGAGATTTCTAGAAATTAAAAAAAAAAAAATAGTAACACTTTGAACTTCAAATATAAATTCATTTGAGTTAAAAGTCTATCTTCGAACATCTTAACAGACCAAGCCTGAACTTCTGAGTGATGACTTCTAGAATGGTGATTAACAATGTAATGTAGTCAGTTATTATTATAGACCACCTGCAGACTTTTATTGTCTACTTGGAACAAATTAAAATCCCATATGTCGGAGAAAAATGCATTAGAAGGAAGATTAGGACACTTTGTACTACAATAATTTAAGACACATTTGGCTGATGCCAACATAAACGAATTCCAAAATAAATATTGGCTTTCCCTTCTGGGTAATTACCACAACTATCAAAAAAAATTACAGCTTTGTGTGCCTTTGTTAGATGTCAACACTGGCAGTTTGACATTGCTAGGTCAGACAAAATGACCAACATGTTCACAAGCAACTAAATGAGATAAAGACTTTTTTTGGTCCATTCTTCTTCCCTTCCCTTCCCCAACTCATTTATCCAAGAATGTCTCCACTATGTTTTGAATGAGCCTAATCTTTTAGGGTTAGGGTTACATAATCTTATATAAAATGGGATATATGTTCCCATAAATTTTTTATGGATTTTTTTTTCCCTCTCAGTCTACCCTACCTGTTACTCATGTAGCCTCAGTATATGATGGCATTAACTTTGGGAAGAATTATTCAGAAACTATTTAGAATTCCAACAGTATTAGTATGGACTTTGATAAATGCCACTGATTCAAAACTATTTTCCATTGTCTTCTCCTTAAATGTTTTGCCATCTTGGTGGAGATTCACTTTTGGAGAGAATGTCCACATCGATGAGATTATAGTATCATTCATCATAGTTAACATAATAATAGTCAGGGACCACATAACAATTGTTTAATGTCAAATGAATGAATGTTAAGTGGAATAATATTTTGCAGAGTTTTTAAAGCCTCATATATACCTCAGAGGAACAACATAGGAGTAGCAGCAAGAGCATTGGAATGGGAATCAGTAAACTGGATTCTGATACCTGTTTTGTCACTAACTTGCTATGGGTCCTCAAGCAAATCATGTAACTTCTCTTGACAGAATGAGTGTTCTAATCTAAAAATTAAGGAATTTGAATCAAATGGTCTCTGAGGTCTTAGCCAACACTTAAAAACTTCAGTTCTGCCCAGATTCTCCCATTAGCTGTATGAAGTGTGTAGAGGAGATGGAGTCGATAGAATAAGCAGTCACCTGTTTCATCTAATTTAAGAGGTTCTTAGCAGTTTCCATTATATAGATGTTTCCTCAAATAGGTGTAAATGTTAATTTCTTTCAGCAGTTCTCTTGGTGATCCCTTAAAACTATTCTGAGGTAACATGATTATTTCACACTAAGATGTTAGTGCCTTCATGCTAGTGACTTTCCATTATTGATCATCTCCATTTTATCCTGGCTGTCTCTTATTTGTACATAATTGTTTTTATGTTCTCTTCATCTTTGGACTATAAACAACTTGGAAGCAGGAACTGTCTTTTGCCTCAGAAGTAAGCACAATACCTGGTACATGATAAATACTTAATGTTTTTTGACTGAATATTAGTGACTCACAAAATTTTTCATTAATAAGGACCTGATCAAACATAAGGGAACTAAAAAGAGGAAGGAACATTATAAAAGTCTAGGTTGGTGGGAAAGGGGAGCAAGCCAAAGGTACCAATTTTGTAATTTTGCTCAAGGCCGTCACTGATGGGAAAGTGTAATGATTCCCATTTTATAGAGCAGAATACTGATACACAAAGAAATGATTAATTCAAGTAAACATTCATGAATTTATTCTGCAAATGCATTCCTAGCATCTGTCTTTTAGCTTATGTCAGTGTTCTTTTCTCTCTACTAAGATGTCTCTTGGAAACTATTACTTGTTCTACATGAGAGAGGATGGATTATTTGCTAGGCCTTAAATAAAATGGATTTACATTAATTGCCAAATGTTTTGTTGTTGAGTACTTTCAGAGAGGTCTGCCTCTGGAACCCCATTTAGGATTTTCTAAGCAAAAACATTAGAGTGATTTATCATTTCCTTCTCTAGGTTATTTGACAGATGAGGAACTGAGGAAAACAGGGTTAACTGACTGTCCCAGGGTTTCAGAGCCATTAAGGGTCTAAGACCAGATTTGAACTCAGGTCTTCCTGACACCAAACCCAATACTCTTATCCATTGTACAACCTAGCTGCCCCAATTACCAAATAATCAAGAGGTAGGATTAACTTTTACTTAAGGTAGACTTTATAGTTAAGCTTTTGAGGCCTGTTGCCATTAATTTTGTGCTGACTTAAAGACTATTGTGTGAGTCAAATCAAGTATCAGTTAATAAACATTTATTAAGTATTTTCTATGTGCCAGATGAGGCCACATTTCTTTTTTTTATATATAGTTTTTTATTTACAAGTTATATGCATGGGTAATTTTACAGCATTGACAATTGCCAAACCTTTTGTTCCAATTTTTCCCTTCCTTCCCCTCACCCCCACCCCTAGATGGCAGGATGACCAATACATGTTCAATATGTTAAAGTATAAATTAACTACAATATAAGTATACATGTCCTAACATTTATTTTGCTGTTCAAAAAGAATTGAACTCTGAAATAGTGTACAATTAGCCTGTGAAGGAAATCAAAAATGCAGGCGGACAAAAATAGAGGGATTGGGAATGCTATGTAGTGGTGCTAACATCTCCCAGAATTCTTTTACTTGGGTGTAGCTGGTTCAATTCATTACTGCTCCATTGGAACTGATTTGGTTCATCTCATTGAGGCCACATTTCTTGCTAATTAACTGGAATACAGTAAATCTGTCAATTTTATTTTGCTTAAAAGGTATCCTTAATCCTTTAAAGTTATTTCTTTAAACATGATTTCTTTTTTTATAGAATGAATGAAGAACAAATAGCTACAGTCTGTTTATCAGTCCTGAGGGCCCTTTCTTACCTTCACAATCAAGGGGTTATTCACCGAGACATAAAGAGTGACTCCATCCTTCTGACAAGTGATGGCCGGGTAAGGGATAAAGATTTTTCTTACCTTAAGTAAAAGCACACAATTAAATATAATCATTAGCTGTGGACATCAACCTCAGTAGACAGCTTTTCCTGAGATACTTATTTTTCTGACTCTGAACTTCTTAACTTTCTGTACATGCTTTAAGAAGAGGGTCATTATGTGCTATGATCATAATATCTGAAAATGTCTTCCCATCCATCAGCTTAAGCTAAAGCCTAAAATTAAAGTGCATTTTCTTTTTTTGAATAGTGAGGGAAGAAATTCAGGGAGTGTAGAAACTTCATTTTCCCCTTCCTGCTTCAATCCTAACAAAAATTAGCCATCCTCCACTCTTAGGAATTAAAATATCTTTTGTGACTCTTTTCCAAACTTAAGTGAAAGCATAACCTAATTGTCTGTCTTGGCTCTCCAAGGGATTGAAACTCAGCTATTGCTGTTATTTCCATAGGGGTTATGTTATGTGCTTGGATAAGTAGTTATGGCAGCCACTTCATACATTCCCTCTGTATATCACCTGCTTTATAATTTAGAACATTATGACACAGAAGTGAAGGGAAAAAGAAGAGCTGAACCCTCAAAGGGAATTTAGATTGACAGAATAATGTAAAATGGAATTTGACCAAGGTGGTCTACTTAACCCCTCTTCTACCACTGAGGACCACGGTATTGATGATAAATGGAACAAAAACTTCTCTTAAAGGTTACTTCTTTTCTCCAAAGGTAGCATAGTCATCATTGTCTGAATATCTTGGCATTGCATCAGACTTCTTTCAGAAATGATTCAGAGAGTCAAGGGGAATCTAGAGAGCTGTATTTCATTGAGTGGCCTTGGAATGCCCTTCTAGCCAGGTCTTTCTTAGTCAGAAAGAAAAAAAGAAAGGGGAAAAAAGATTTATGTGCAATAAAAAAGTTTTTAGCATTTTCCCCACCACTTTTTAAAACCATTTTCTCATGTGCTCACAGCTGGGAGCTATGGGAAAATAGTTTTTTAAAAAAAGGTGTAACAAAGCAAGAAATTATTACTGCAGATAAGTTTTTTTTTCCTTTCTACTTATTTCGTGATCATCACTGGGGAAATAAAAACAAACATTTCATATTCTGTGTTCTCAACATACTCATATTTTATCAGAAATGTTAGTTATATATGGAATCTGAAGAATTACATTCAATGAGTCTTTTTACTAGGTGACAATGAGGACAAAAAGCAACAACCATATTAGAGTTTGAACAGCACTTTGTTTGCATAGCAGTTTTCATATGCTAACTCATATATACCTCCCAACAACCCTATGAGGTAGAAGCGATTTTCCATATTTTCAGTGGTCTTGAACCTTACTTCCATTTATACTCTGCAGTCCAGTGAAACTGGCCTCTTTGTGGTTCTTCACATAAAATACTCCATCTCCTCCTGACTTAGCATTTTCACTGGCTGTCCTCTCCACCTAGGATGCTCCCTTCTTTATCTGTACCTCCTGTCTTCCCTGACTTCCTCCACTAAAATCCTGACTTCTACAAGAGGCTTTCTTCACTCCCAGCCCACTGCTCTTTCTTAGGTAACTGGTTAGAACCATAAACATAAGTAAAGGCCATTCCTAAGTGGTCTTTCCTAACAAGCTGCCCCTTTTCATCTTAGTAGACATTCCCATTCATCCAAGTTTTCTTAAACTAAATGGGATTCTTGAATAAAAGATGCTCTCCTAAATGGAAAAGTTGTATAGCTGTATCATAACTAGAAAAAGGGACATCTAAGAGGCAATACAACTTTCTTTTAGGACCTACATACAATGCTTCATTATACTCATTACTTGGGTACTCATTATCTGTGTTGCAGATTTATTCAGGGATATGTTGTGTGTAATTATCCTTTTTTTAGAAAATTGTCTCTTTTATGTACTCAGATGAGCAATAGATATTGAAAAGCTCTTATGTTCCTACAATAGAAAAAATTATCTTGGCTTTCAAAATTTGTAGTGATTCCACTCATCTCCCTTCTGTTTGCCATGGAGAACATGATTAGGCTTCAGGCATCTTGAAGCCTAGAAAGAGAAATCTACATTAAAGAAATTACTCCTGATAGTAGGTGAGTTTTTGGCATACCCTTTGTTCAGATATTTTATAGATCCTGAAATTTACAATCAGAAAGAGAAAAGATAGAGATTATTTTTTCCCTTAAGGAACTGTTTCTCATCTTTCCAATCTATAGGTATTTTCTTTTTCTTTTCTTTTTTGTTTTACCATTATTATTACTTTATTTAATATTTTCCCCATTGCATTCAAAATAATTTTTTACATTTGTTTTCAAAACTTTTCAGTTCCATATTCTTCCCCTTATCCCTACTCCCAGTCACCATTAAGAAACCCCCATGTGAAGTTATGCAAAGCATTTTCATAAAAGATAATCTTGTCAAAAAAAATAGATTTCACATCCTAAAAAAGCCCATCAAGAAAAATAACATGAAAGAGAGACAAAGACAGAGACAGAGAGAGAATGCTTCATTCTGTGTTCATACACAATCTTCTCTGGGTATGGATAGAATTGTTCAGCATGAGTCCTTTAGAATAATCATGGATCATTCTATAACTGAGAATAGCAAAGTCATTTACAGCTGATCATCCAGGAACATTGCTATTACGTTATATAGAATATGTTTCACTTTGCTTGAGTTCATGAAGGACTTTCCAGGTTTGTTCTGAGAATATCCTGCTATTTCCAATAGAACAATAACATTCAATCATAATTACATGTGATAATTTATTCGGCCATTCTCTAATTTATGAGCAACCCCTCAATTTCCAGGTTTTGCCCTGAGAAGAGAGCTGCTATAAGTATTTTTATACATATAGGTCCTTTAAAAAAAAAATCTCTTTTGAGACTTTTGCCTAGTAGTGGTATTGTTAGTCAAAGGGCATGGAGCATGGTTTTTGATCATTTATCCATTGGGGCATGGCTCTAATTATTATTTTTTTTTTTAATAAATTTGATTCAAGTCCTGTGAAGTCCTGGTTAGCACCCTTGGATGCCTTAGAATCAGCCAGAGTCAGGATAAGCAAAAGTCCTAGGTCTTTATTCTTGGTCTTTAGGGGGAGAAGTAAAGGGAATAGACACAAGTTCTCCAGGACCTCCCTTCTCCTTATCTACAGCCAAAGCGATTATGGATTGTCTTACTCCACACCCTAATTCCTCCTACAATTATCTGTATACACCAAAAGATTGAGCCAGCACAGAATAGTGGGAAGGGCCATTTTCCAAGCATTGTTCAATCGGTAATTAGTCTTAAGTGCTACGTTGTCTGATTCCAGTGCACCAACTCAGTTTCAGCCCTTTACAAGGTCCCTCGGTGCTTGAGAAATGAGACATTATTCAGAGAAACTTAACTTCAAAATTCCTCCTATAATACTATTGCTAATTGTATTTCTTTCCTCCCCCATTTGTTCTATTCTCTCTCCTTTCACTCTATCCCTCCTAAAAAGTATTTTGCAGCTTACCACTCCTTCCCTTAATATGTCCTCTCCTTAATAACCCTTCCCCCTTCCCATATCCCATTCCCCTTTTACTTCCTTGCAGGGTAGGATAAATTTATACATTTATATTGAGTGTGTATGTTATTTCCTCTGAGCCAGTTCTGGTGACAGTAAGGTTCACTCACCCTCTCTTCCCCTTCACTACTTTATCTTGCCTCTTTTTTTATGCCAGATAATTTATATGATTCTACTTCTTCCTTTCCTTTTCTCACTCTATTCTCTTACTCCTTGATTTAATTTTTTTAGATATTATCCCTTCATAGTCAACTCACACCTGTGTTTTCCATCTATATAATACTCCTTCCAACTGCCATAATAATGAGAAAGTTCTAATTAGTCACAAATATCATCTTGCCATGTAGGAATGTAAATATATAAACTTCATGAAATCCCTTATGATATTTCTTTCCTGATTATCTCCTTATTCCTCTTCTGAGTCCTATATTTGAAAATCAAAATTTCCATTTACTAGGGTCTTGTTATCACTAATTCTTGAAAATCCTCTCTTTCATTGAATTTCCATCTTTTTCCCTTAAGGATTATATTCACTTTTTCTGGGTAAGAGATTTTTGGTTGTAATCCTAGCTCCATTGCTCTTCAGAATATCATATTCCAATCCCTTTGGGCCTTTAAAGTAAAAGCTGAAAAATGTTGTGTTACCCTAACTATGGCTCCGTTATATCTGAATTGTTTCTTTTTGGATGCTTGCAATATTTTCTCCTTGACTTGAGAATTCCAAAATGTGGCTATAATATGCTTGGAAGTTTTCAATTTCTATTTTATCCTCTGGTTCTAGAATATCAGGATAATTTTCTTTGATAATTTCTTGAAAGATGATGTCCCAGCTCTCTGTTTTTTATTGTGACATTTAGGTAGATCAATAATTTAAAAATAATCTCTCCTGGATCTATTTTTCAGGTCAGTTGTTTTTTCCAATGAGAAATTTCACATTTTTCTTCTATTTTTTCCAGCTTTTTCATTTTACTTTATTTGTATCTTGATTTCTCATAAAGTCATTAGCTTCCATTTGATAAATTCTAAATTTTTAAGGAATTATTTTCCTATATGAACTTTTGTACCTCCCTTCCCATTTGGCTAATTTTGCTTTTTAAGGCATTCTTCTTATTTGTTTTTTGTACACCCCAGTAGGGCAGAAAAGGTAGACCTTTTCTACTGACCTTCCAAGTTGTCTTTGGCTGGAATATGTTTTATTCCATTTTTGGGGATGTTCTGATACTTTAAAATTTTAAAGCCATTATTTAAAGGAATTTGGAGAGGTTTGGGAGAGAAGTTGGGAAAGTTCCTGCCTTTCCTTTGCCATCTTGGCTCCTACAGGCATATTCTTTAGAATTAAGTTTTAACCAATCCACACTTGTTAGTTATTGCAGTGTGCTTGCTGATCACTCTAATAAGTGATAGACTGAGATTAAAAGATTCAGCTAAAACACTGCTCTTATCCTCTTAAATCTCAAAATCTATGAAGTGAAAAAATATATACATACATATATATAAATAGATAACAGTAACATAAAACTTATAGAATTATAAAGAGATGTTTAAAACAAAATACTGGGCAAAGTCAGACAAGGAAGAATGGATTTAACCAACAAGGGATCAAGAAATCAGTCAATTTGAAAGTACTTAATTGTCTACTATGTGCCAGACACTGTGCAAAACTGAGAATACAAAACCAAAAATAATAAGGCCCCTACCTTTATGGAGATTATAATCTTGTGAGGAAGGAAGACTTCATGGAAAATTGGTATGTAGGGTAAAGCTCTAAAGAATGAATCACTTCTCAGCCTTTTCGCTAAGATCAAGAATAGAATGAGAATTAGTAGGGAGGCTATTCTGCTCATTTCCCCCTATAAACTGCATGCTCCTTTGACATCAGGAGCTGTTTTTTTCTTTCTTTGTATCCCCAACAGTACCTGGCACATATTAGGAACTTAGTAAATAGTTATTAACTGATGACATTATTAGATGATGAGTATTTAATTGTCTTCAGAGCATTAAAGCTCTTTTTAGAGCAAGATTATTGAATCTTTTTTTTATTTTCCCATCATATACATAATTGTAGGGTTAAGAACATAATTTGAAAAGAAAATCATTATATATGTATGTGTATGTACATTTTTTACCCTTAGATTCTCTTTATTCACTATTCTGTTTTTCTATTGAAGATGTCATTTTAAAAGAAAATCAGATATATATTGAACATTTTTCACTGTGCTAGGCATAGTAAAGCTGATGAAAATATCATCTAAATATTGAAACAAAATGACAAATCATTTAATTTTTGATTGTGTATCTTGATTCATTAATGTCTATATGGAATGGCAGATAGAATGGCCAATTGGGGTCACATTGTTGCATCTATTCTTTTTCCAGATAAAGTTATCTGATTTTGGTTTCTGTGCCCAAGTTTCCAAAGAAGTCCCAAAGAGGAAATCACTGGTTGGCACTCCTTACTGGATGGCACCAGAAGTCATATCTAGACTACCTTACGGAACAGAGGTAAGGGGGAAAAAGTGTATACTTTCTGTAACCATGAAATACATGAAAGCATTTGTGCATTTTATAAGACCAGGAAGACTGAGAGAGTTCAATAAATGTATACGTATACACATATATACTATACATATATAAACATGTATGCTATGTGTAGGTTTATATGTATATATGTTTGTGTATTCTACATGCAAATATACATGCCTGTTTGTATACATATATTGATATCTTCCTTCAGAGTCACAGAAGGAAACTTTTTTCACTGGTTTCATTACTCTACATTCATATCTCACTTTTTTTCTTCCAGTTAAAAAAGTGGCATCCCTACCCAGTTATATCATTTACTTTATTTAGAAAGGTAACATAGCATAAATAAGAGAGCACTAGAATTGTAGAAAAGGGGAACTGGGTTCAAATTCTTTTCAAACATTTATTAATTGTATAACGCTGGATAATTCACTTAATCTTTCATCTTCAGTTTCCAAAATGGAGGCGGAGGACGTGTGAGGAGAGACAGCATCATCCTCTAAAGTACCTAACATGTTTAAATCTATGATCCTACAATCATAATTGAGCCTGAATTATGTTTTAGCTATTTTCTAAAATTCCAATCTACTCTCAAAAAAATAACAATTTTTCTATCACAGTTACCAAGTTTTGTTTGTAAAGGTGTCCAGATTCTCAAGGAGTCTACTCTGAATGAGTTATCTCTCATTGTAATTTATAAGATAGATTATATTTGTGAGTGGGAGGGAGAGGGGAATCAACCTCATTGCTGTAGACTAAATGTAAAGATGCGCTAAGAATAACTGACCTGAGCAAACTGACTGAATAAACCCTAAAGATAGTGAACATTCCAGCTTGTATAACCTTGGATGATTTACTCAATTCAGCTTTTTAATCTTGGCTCTGAGATTTAACTTGTAAATGTAGGCAATGGGATAGGTTATGATGGTAA
The DNA here is from genome assembly GCF_902635505.1 of Sarcophilus harrisii. Taxonomy (NCBI): domain Eukaryota; kingdom Metazoa; phylum Chordata; class Mammalia; order Dasyuromorphia; family Dasyuridae; genus Sarcophilus; species Sarcophilus harrisii. The sequence goes on from NC_045427.1 coordinate 162,693,198, forward strand.
TATATGAGAAGATAAGATGTGACAGTAACTGGAAAATGATAATGTGGTTATTTCATTCCTATTGTTCAAACTTTCATTTCTTTAACCAGAAATAATTGTGTGTTATCTGCTTATTCTTCTCTCTGTTGCCTGAAACTGGATTTAGCCACTTTTAGGGTTTTTCTAGTTTTAAAGACAATATAGAGCCAAAATGTTCCTCAAAGAGAAAGTTTTGCCAAAACATCTGAACTTCTGGGTTTTTCCTAAACTTCCTTTTTTTTTAATTATTAAAGAGTTGTATTGAAAACTTAATTTTAACATTAATGCGACCAAATATAATTTGGCAAAGGGCAAAATATTTTTCTTTGTATTTAATCGTATAGAGGACTTCCAATGAAGAAACTCTCTCTACTAATAAAGACTTGGAAATGTCATGCAGAGTTTTTTGGACACTGAGACATTAAGTGAATTGCCCAATCATATAACTAGCATATGTCTGAGATGGCACTTGATCCCAGGATTTCTTTATTCTGAAATTAATTCTCTGTCCACTATAATATACCCATGTTGTCTCTCCTATTACATTATGAACTATAATTTTCTCTATTTCTCAGCCTTTAGGTTGTTTTTCAGTTTTTTTTTTCCTCAGTTTCTGAGTACACATAATGTTGATGTAAAAATCCTCCAACAGATAATTCTTTTTAATTTTGTTTTTCAACAATATTTTTCAGGTTCTGTTCCTAACAATGTAATTATTAGGTTAAAAGCTACGATTACTTTTTTAATGGGAAATGTATGCTGACATATTGCTTTCTAAAATGATTCTGCAACTTGTAATTTCATGCATAATGATTGAGTATACCCAGTACTTCACAACCCTTCCAGTATTGAGTTTTAGTGATCTTAATGATTTTTGCTAAATTGGTGATTATGAGGTGACTCCTCAAAGTTACTTCTAATATACATTTCTTTGATAATAGACTAAGGTTTTCCAAAGAATAATTCACAATTTTGTATGTTTTTCTTTGAAAATTATGTTTTCATATCCTTTGGCCGTTATCTATGTAAGTCTAATGTTGAAAGCAAATTATTAAGTATCAAAAATGTATTCTTTAATGTGATATTATGCCATTTTGGAGAGCAATTTGGAACTATGCCCAAAGGTTATAAAACTGTATACCCTTTGACCCAGCAGTGTCCTTATTGACTCTGAAACCCAAGGAAATCATAAAGGAGAGTAAAGGACCCACATGTGCAAAAATGTTTGTAGCAGTTTTTTGTGGTTGCAAAGAATTGGAAAATGAGTAGAAGCCCATCAATTAGAGAATGGCTGAAAATAAGTTATGATATTTGAAGGTAATGGAATATTATTGTTCTATAAAAATGATGAGCAAGCTGATTTTAGAAAGACTTGGAAAGATCTTCATGAACTGATGCTGAGAGAAATAAACAGAACCAAGAATACATTATACACAATAACAGCAAGAATGGTCAATGATCAACTATGAAAGGCTTGGGTTCTTCTCAGTGGTTCAGTGATCCAAGGCAATCCCCAATAAACTTTGGATAGAAAATACCATCTGCATCCAAAAAAGAACTAGGGAGATTAAATGTAAATCAATACTTGCTATATTCACTTCTTTTTTCTCTATCTTTTTATCTCCAGTGTTTTTCCCTTTTGTTTTGATTTTTCTCTCCCAACATGATTCATAAATGTATATTTTAAAAGTTAATATATGTGTGTAACCAGAAAAATAATTAATAATTAAAAATGTGACACTATTTTACATTTTCTTTAGTCTATTAATAGTAATGGAAGTATAAGTAACTTATAATTTCATGTTTACATAAAGTATTTTAAATACAGTTTTAGAGAGATCTAAGTAGGTTGTTAAAGACAATCTTTTTTTACTTTTTGAAGATTTACTATGTGGATCATTCATCCACTTGCAGGTAGTAAAAAGATTCTAATGAACAAACTTTAGAATGATAATAAATACCACTGCATTTGTAAAACATTGATGAACTCTGCTTCCTTACCAGGCAACCAGAATATTCAATGAGAGGTTAGATTTTTCCTTTTGATAAACTGATAACTTAAATGAAACTTGTCTAGAGATTTATACTTTAAAAAAAAAAATCTCCCTTTTAGGTTATTATTGAATAAAATAGTTCATGAATTGTTTATGAATTACTTGGTTTTTTAGGTACAGTATGTATTGCACAATGACCATTTCCCCTTCAATATTAACCTATGAACTCCATAAAACAGGTGGATATCTGGTCACTTGGCATTATGGTTATAGAAATGATAGATGGAGAGCCTCCTTACTTCAATGAACCTCCACTTCAGGCAATGCGTAGGATTCGTGATAACTTACCTCCAAGAGTGAAGGACCTACACAAGGTGAGGATTTGTCTGTTTTATTAAAGTTCAGAAAGTTGATAATTAAGTGCAACTTTGGCATTCTGAGACAAATATTGCTTGTAAGCAGTTATCAACTACTCTACTTATTTTAACTTGTAATTGATCTGTTACTTAGTATAAAATCCTAGCATCTTAGGAGGTTCAGAGATCTTATAGTTTAATCTCTACCTGAAGTATGAATATTCTTTTAAATTCATTTTTTGTATGTCATTATTTTCACATATCCTTTTTTCCCTAAATTGACTGAATCAGAATAAATGATTTCTAGTGATGGAAAGCAATGCCCTTTTGCTTATATTTTTCCATCAGGGTTATTTCCTAAAATTAAATAAGTTAACTTTTTGATGACATACTTGAGAAACCAATTTACTGAACTCTGATAAGTCTCTGACTCAGAGTCATAGTGTAAGGGAAAGAACCACTATAGTATAAGGAAAAGAAATTCTAATGTTAGAAATAGAAGAAAGTCTTGGATTAAAATTTTGGATCTGGAAATTACTAGTGATGTGGTTTTGGTCCAGTGAATGATCCCTTTTCAATCTCAGTTTCATTATTCATAAAACAGAGAGAGTAATAATTTGATTACCTACTTCACCAGGTAGTTGTCTGAATCCCATTAGATAATAATGTAGGCAATGGATTTTTTTTAGCCAAGAAGGACTTTGTTAAAATCAGTTGTGGGGATGATGATTTATATTATCTTATTTATGATGTCTATGACATTACAGATTTCCTCAGTGCTTCGGGGGTTCCTGGATTTGATGCTGGTGAGGGAGCCCTCCCAGAGAGCAACAGCCCAAGAACTCCTCAGACATCCATTCTTGAAATTGGCAGGCCCACCTTCTTGCATTGTACCGCTCATGAGACAATACAGACACCGCTGAATGGAGGGGCCCGTGGTAGAGATCTGAAGGAGGACTTCTCACAAGTGATTTGGGAGAGAGGATGGGAGCCATGGGGAAGGACAAACCACCTGTCCTTTCCAAACCAATACTTTAAGAAATGATCCTAGGGATTCAATCCAAGGAGATACTCCCTGGAGGTCAGAAGCTCAATAGGAGCCTTCTTTTGTCACTACTACTAAAACAGGCATCCATCTACTGACATCTGTTGTGATCCTTTGGAGCACAGTGTTTGTATTCATCCTTATTTTTTTGAGCCCTTCAGCTAGCAAACCTGAAAGACTCTGTACAGGCATTTTTTGGAAAAGGTAATAATACATAGCACATGTAGGCTAACCCACAGGAGTTTGCTCCAAGAGGAAAACTACCCTCTATTTCTATTTTGGAACAATACTTTTCTGGCAAAAGAAAAAAAAAAAGCACTTTTTTTCCTGAATTGTAGCAGTGTAATGTATTTTGCAATGAATTTGTAATTTTCTGTACTATACTTTTGATAATTTATAGTTCTTGATGTCAAGTAGCCATTGTATTAGTTGAAGTAATATGTGTAACTTAGCAGGAGTTTGAACAAAGTCTTTCCTACGTTTTTTATCCCTTTCAGAGAACAGAGAGTTCTTTAGAATCCTGGAAGAATACCTATCACCTTCAGCTTTAGTAGACTACCCTTCTTAATTTAAAAAAATATTTTATGTGGTAGAGAAAGGTGGGTGGGTGGGGGTGGAGATAATAGCACACATTTTATGTTTTTTCACCGGAAAAAAGATTGAGACCTGTTTTCCCAGTAAAACCTACTTCTTCGGAGCTAGTCTTACATTTGGGGACATGTTCATTCTTCCAGAATATGAGGAGTGAACCCCTTAGTGCACTGAAGCAGGAATTTGCTAAGTGATCCCCTAGTATTCTGAAAAATGGCTTTCCCAAATGACCAGCTTAACTACTAAAGAGGTGTTTCTATACTAGGGAAAATCAGGCTCATTTATAAAAACTGAGCTACTACAAATAAGCTAATGAGATTATTTCAGTTTCAGAAAGGAAAAGGAGAAATAATAAAGGTAGAAACTCTACAATTCCATTAATTTATCACTTGCTTTATTTAAGACCTTTGCTTTCATTTACTCTACTTTGATTTGTTAAAGGAGAGATAAAAGGATTGATTGGTGTCTACTAGCAATAAGGCAGATCCCTCATTTCAAGTCTCTGTTGACTTTGTCCCACAGTATTAATCTCTATTGTTTACATAGATGGAAGTCTGAATTGATTCTTCACATGATGGAAGTCTGAATTGACTTTCAAGGTCAATTTACCACAGGGGGTATTTTCCCAGTTATAATCCGACTTTTCCTGTTATCATGTTATAATGTGTTTCTGACATAGAAAAGTTGTGCTGCTGTCTAGACCTTCTTGAATGTTGATAATTGAATGACTACTACAATAAATTTTGTGTTGCCTGTTGGATACCTTGCATGTGAACTGTAGGCCTATGTAGGTATGCCTTTAAAACTTTGGAAGTGCTACATTATCATTATTAGTTCTTCTTCATTATATATCAGACAGAAGCCATTCTTTACCAAATAGAACAACCAGAAGCTTTCTTAATTACTTCAAGTACTATTACACATATGAATTTAGATTTGGAAAAACAAAAAACAACTATCTCTGGTTGCTCTAGGTATCATTAAGGATTTTTTGTAATTAATAAGTTTCTAATTGTTTGTTATATTTAAAGAAAAAATAATTAAGATGACCTGCTGCTCTTTGGATTTCCCTAAGGTATTTTTGTTTGTGTTTATTATTTGTTTTTGCAAGCAGAAGGAGATTCTCTGTGGTAAATAGGATTAAAAATTTCATAAAAATGAGCAAAAATGTGTTTATGTAAATATACACATATTTATATAATAAGTATGTGAGATTTTAAAATCCAAAGCATAAACACTAGAAAACTAAGGCCTGGAGTTTCAAGTGAAAAATTGTCTTAAATCAAACCAGGAATATATACATGTTTAAGAAAATCTTTTTAATAACCAGAATAACTGCTAATGACCTTTGCATAAGATAGTAAATTTTGGATTCAAAACATTTTCAACAGTGTAATGAAAAATTTTCTGTAATTTTCTTATCACTAGATATTTTTTTAAAGTATTCATTGAGTTTACTGAAAGTTATTGTAGCTTAAGAGGTTTTGTGAGCACCAACTATTGGCAGAAAACTGCATTTGCAAATAAAAATAAATGTTTGCATTTTCCCCATTATGGTTTTGGAGCCTGTACTATTTTCCTAAAATGAAAGCTCTTTGAACAAGGAGAACATATCCATTCATGATCTTAGAGAAGGAAAATGAACATTAATAGTAATGGGTAACTCATGAAAGAGTACATATTACCACTTGTGATCACTAGCTACCATGTCAGCAAGAAAAGGGAATATGTAATATTTTGGTTTAAAATAGAGATCTATACAGTCTCTATCTTACTCAACTACTGTGGAATCATTAGAAAGGAGAATTTTTCAGGGGAACACATTAGAAAAATCATCACAGAAAAAGTAAATTAGGTTGTTTGTGTTGTTACATATCTACATCTGTCATGTTTCTTTTGTGAAAAGAATTCTATAAACCTAATCAATTACAAGAGGTAAGCCTAGCTAGAAACTATGGGAAACAGAGGATAGCTTTTCTTTTGTTTGATTTTTAAATTAAATATATAGTTTATGTGTATTAAAATATGAGATTTAAGAAGACTTAGTTTTGAATGTTGCCTCAAATATATACTGTGTGATCGGGAACAAGAAAATTAACCCTTTCTGAGGCTGGTAAAATGTGGGAGGTGGACTAGAGACCTTAAAGATCACTCCTTGCTCAAAATCTGTTATCCTATGATTCAAAGACAAATGATTTATTATTTGGAAAGATTACCAAAACATAATCATTGGTTCAAAACAGTAAAGACTGGTCCAAAGACAGAGATATAACCCCTCTTACCTGTAAAAGTTCACTTATTTAAACTGATACATGGATGCTTCCTAGGCAAAAGTTACAAAATCATCATCTAAAGTTATATCCTGAGTAATGCTGTGCTATGTTTAAGTTTTATGTGGTAAAAATTGAATTCCTAAGAATCAGTTCACATCCTATGAATGAGATCTAAAAGTATGAGGTTTAGAATCATCTGGCCCACTCCCTTTCCTTCTGACATTATGGTGTAGCCTCTTGCAGGGGAGACCTGGTTTGAAATTCCAATCTTTATATTTACTAACTCTGTCACCTAATCTTTCTGACCTCCAATTTCCTTATCTTCAATATGAACATCAAAATGTCCATAATGAAAGGCAACTTGGTGTAGGAGTTAGAATCCAGGGCTTTGGGTCAGGAAAACTTAAATTCAAATCTAAATCTCATATACTTACTAACTGTTGGACAATCACTTAAACTTCTCTGCCTCAGTTTTTTAATAGATAAAATAGGGATAATAATAGCATCTACATCATTAGTTTGGTAAGCATTTATTAACTCTCTATTGTGCGCCAGGCACTATATCAAATTCTGGTGATACAAAGAAAAACAAAAAGCATTTCTCTGATCTCAAGAACATACTTGTAATGAAGACCAAATTAGATAATATGCATAAGACATTTTGCAAACCTTAAAATAATATATAAATCTTAGGTGGTATTAATCATTATTGTTGTCATTATTATTGTCTACCTCACAGATTTTTTTTTCTAAAAAATCAAATAAGAATGTACAAGCTTCAGTGATATAGACATTATTGATATTATTATGGTATCATCTTTATTTTGCAGGCACGAAAATTTAATTTCAAGGAAATAACTCACCCAAAGTCACAGAGCTAGAAAATGATCAGAACTTATTCCTCTTTCCACTAAGCTATGCCAGAAATACCTGTGAGCATTACTCTGATGAATTGAACTCCCAAGTTAACTCAAGTAAATGTTCCAATCTAGTTTAGATAAACAATTAGCTCAGCCTCATCTAACTGATCCATTTGAGTACCCAAAGGACTTACTAGAATGTTTCCTTCACAAAAGGAGTTTGGTGCAATGTACTTATTTGAATGGGCCCTGTAGACACTGCCTGATAATTGTGTGTGGATAAGTAGAAAATATTTTGAGAATTCTGAATTTCTCTTCAAACTAGAATGACCTTAGCTCAGTGTCTTATATCCAGCAGGTGTTAAATATAGTAAATTTAATTCCATATTATTAATTCTCAAATGGGTCAAAGGCCCTAGAATAATTGTCCATTAACAAATAAGTTAACTTAATTCCAATGACAGGTAAGCTGAATTCTCCAATATAACAATGTGTTAGGAGTATATTCTCCATAAAATGTGGATTAGATGAACCTAGTACTCCATAGATAAATATTCCCACTGGCCCATATCCTTTCCTTTACTCAAGGGCTAAAAGGAGTGTATCTCCTGAATTTTACCAGTATATATACATGCCTAGGACTGATGGAAAGTGATGGGAGCAAGAAATAGGCCAAGAATGTTCAATAACCTAAGAGAAATATCAATTATTGTTGGCTTGGGATGTTCATTTATTTTGATCACAATCACAACATAATTGTAATGCAATCAGTTTTACTTCAGGGAGTTGAAATGATCATAAACCACTTAGATTTGGGGAGTTCTGTTAAAATTAGGGAGGCTGGAATTTCTAAACCAAGTAAGAAGGGATAGCCAAAACTTTATAATAGTAGGTACAAATCATTGATCTAAGTAATACATAACACAAGTAGGAAAATCTAAAAGTGAATGAGAGAATGTGATTTTGCCAATAGAGTGCATTATTTCTGGGCCAGTGAATCTTTCCTCCCCCAAAAAAGAAAAAGTTGAAATAAAAAACAGAAGCCCTATTGAATGCCAGAAAGTGTGTGTACTACATATAATGTCATATCATTTCAATAAAATGTTAGGTCTATGAGGGCTTTTTCTCTTTATTATCCCTAGCAGGAGGAATACTGGTGTCTTGCATATAAAAACCACTTAACAAACGTTGTTTAATTGAAAAAAAAAAAAACCTTAAGAAAAAGTCAAAAATGATAGATTGGGGCAGGGAGTGGGGAGGGGGAAGGCCTAAATGGTTTTCCTCATGTGGTGGACAAGTAGTGGTTAATGCAAAGGAGTGAAAAGTGACAAAAGCTTACATAGGGATTATCATTTGACTGATATCTCAAATAGTTGCTGTTCTCAACCTCTCCCAAAAACCCACCTTGAGAGAAGAAAGTACTGCTTAAGCCATGGTAACTAGGACAAGAAACTAGGAAAGCTGGAATTCCATAGGGGTTCAATTTTTCCTAATGAGGCTGGATCTTCCCAACAGACCATTTGACTGATGCAAATCACTCTAACAATGTGCTTCTTGTTTGCAAAGAAATAATGCTAAATTCTAGGGATAAAATGGCAAAAGAATAATGCCTTGAGTTACCCTCAAAGAGCTTACAAGTCAACCATTTACATTTATCAAGTCAACTTATATCAGTAGAAATTGTCTTAGTTGTGGCCCAGTATATTATAATTTTACCCAGTACTTTCATGGAAAATTGTGGGTTGTTTTTGTTTGTTCCAGGACAGCTATTGTGATGTAGAAGAAAATACTTGAACACTCATTGCTTTAGTTTTGGTTTATATATTGTCCTTTATATGTATTGTCTTTTTTTTTTTTTAATAGCAAAGCAGTATATAAATAAAGGAAAAGAATGTAATTTCTCCATAAGGATAATTTTATGTTTTTACGATTTATAGCACTTAGCTTCTGGACTTGATCACTGCTTAATAATGTGTTAGCTCTTATTTACTCCCTATTTCATTTCCCATAATTAAACTGCTCCAAAATTTTTACTTCTCAATATTTCAGCCATAACTCCAATTCCCATTTTCCAGATTAGATACATTCCTACTTCACTTTAAGCTCTGTCTTCCTTAGTCCTCAGCATTTGTTGGTTATCACACATTTTCTCTACTCGCAGAAGTATCTCTAGGTCCTCTAGATCCAGTATAACAGGCTACTTACGAGATACCTCCACTTGTCTATCAATGGACACATCAAACAACATGTAAGAAACCTAGCCAATTCATACCAGTCTCCCATGTTCCAAACCTTATTTTTTGACTCTTTCCTCTCATTTGCCTCTCATATCTAAGCACTAAGTCCCTTAGATTTCACCTCCAAAACATCTCACATTTGTCCTTTCTTCTCTTCTCTTCTCCTTGCCAGCATCTCACAAAAGACCTTTATTATCACCATCATAGATACTGCAAATAGCCTCCTACCAGTTTTCCTATCTCCACTATCTTCCTACTTCAAGCCCACTGTCAAACCAATCTCATCTATTAATCTGATCATCACTCCTCTGCTCAAATATGTTCAGTGATTACCTATTTCCTACTACTTTAAATTCAGTCTCCTTTGTCTGGCATTCAAGGCCCTTCATAAAATGAGGTCCCCTTATCTTTCTAATCTTATGATCCTTCCTTCCACCTGCTTTATTAACAACCAATCTAGACTGCTCTTTGTTTCTGAAAAATCCTTCTCACTTAAATTTCCTTGGTATTTTGTAATACTAATTATTTTACTTTACTTATTTACTTTTCAATCTCCATGACCAAATATCTTTTTTTTGAAGCTTTCCCTCTTATTATCTCCTATTGGACCTCAAACACCTCTAATACAATTTTAATTTGTATCTCCATATTACAGTTTTTCATAATATACTGTGCATTATAGTTGCCCAAATGCCTTAACCTCCAAACTGGACTATAAACTCAGCACTCAACACAATGGTCTGTACAGGGTAGGTACTTAGTTGGGCTTGTTGAATTTGGAAAAGGGGGGGGGATTTTTGTTGCACCATAAAAAAAATTAGAATTCTGAGTGATATTTTTAAACTATAGGGACCACTTTGGAAGACATTATTCAGAATTTCACATATATCTAGGAGCCTCCCAGTTTTTTTTCTTTGGACCATTGTTAAGCTTATATTTTGTTCCCATTGTTCCATTCTTTTTCATTCATAGAATATCAGAATAGAAAGGAACGTCAGATGTCATATTGTCCAAGTCATCCTTGAATAAGAGTCTTCTAACTTTTTGGACAAGTACTTCTATACAGAACTATCTATATAGTCCTATATAGAACTAAGACCTCTACTTGAATTGTACTTGTAATTAAGGGAAATTTACGAACTCAAGAGGCAGCATATGCCAATTTTAAATATCTTTAATTATTGGAGAAAATATCCTTAAGTGCAACCAAAAATGCCTAAATACTTATATAACTTTTGCTTTTAATACTGACCTCTAGGACCAAGCAAAATAGTCCAATACTTTCCATGGGATAGTCCTTCATATTTAGCAACTATGTCTGCACTGTCTTCCCCCATCTAGCACAAATATTCCAATTTCCTTTAACTTTTCCTGATGTGGCTTCAACTCATAATTCTGACTAGATAACTAGATAGGTAGATAGATGATGGATGGATGGATTAGATAGATGACGGATGGATAGATAGATGGTGGATGGATAGATAGATGATGGTTGGATGGATTAGATAAGATGATGGATGGATGGATAGATGATGGATGGATGAATGGATAGATAGATGGATGATGGATGGATAGAGCGAGAGAGAAAGATGATGGACAGATAGATAGATAATTTGTTAAGTGTTTACTATGTGCCAGGCACTGAGCAAAGTGTTGGAGATACAAAATGAACAAAACAGTGTCTACCCTCAAGGACCTCATGTTCTAAGTTAAGAAAATATCACTTAGAGGGGGACTGGAAGGTAGCTTAAGAGAACTCTTGAGATCTGCTGCACGAGGTAGGTGGGTTTGCAAGCAGCTGCTGTGGGATCCCCAGCTCCTTTCCAGTGGGATAAGTAGTGCTATAACAGGCTTTCCTGGGTCTGCAAGAGTATGCAGATTTTTGAGCATGTATAGCTTTTTTGATGGGATTTTTTTAAATTAAATAAAACCCTTACATTTCTGCCTATTAGGAGCTACCGGATTTGGAGCAATATTTTATCCAAGAGAGATTTCATTTGGATCCCAGTCCTATCATCTATTATCATTGTCAGATTCATGTCATCTATAAATTTGATAAGTATACATTTCTATCATTATTGATATGAATGTAAACCAAGGACTACATCCTGTGTATTTTGACTGGAGATTTTTCTCCAGGTTGACATATAGATATTAATATTATTTTGGTCCAGTCCTTCCAACAGTACAGAATATATCCATTTTATCATAGATCCCATATCCTTCCATCTTATCTATCATGAGAGATGATCTTGCCCAAGGTCTTATACCTATGATATTGCCCTTTCTCTCCCATCAAGTAAATATTTTTGCCAGTCATCTTGGAAACTGGTTTCTATGACTTTTTGCCACTGATATCCCATCACCCATTAAAATAAATGCTTCATAAGAGTCTGTCTTTGTATTTAGCACTGTGTTAATAAATGTTTGATCATAATGAGCTGCATCCATGCCTTTGTACTCTCCTTCGCCTTCCATCAATTCCATGTCAGTCCCTTCTCCTAGCATGTTTTCCTTCCTTTAAGCTTCTTCAAAGATCCAGCTTCCCTCAAGACCCAGCCTAAGCACCTATATAAGGCTTATTTTGGTTCTTCTAGTTAAAACTCTCCCCAGGCCCACCCACCAGAATTATTTTGTATTTACTTTGTGTTTTATACTTTTGGGCTCATTGGATCCCCTTCCCCAGCAGGATATTTGTAGCTCATTTTTTTAAATCTTACTTTGAATATAGTAAGTGCTTCAGGAATTAAGGAATTAAGAAAAAGGAATTAAGGAATTCTTGATAAATATTTGTGAATAACTTCAAAAGAGTTGGAGGAAAGTAACAGGGAACTCCATGGGGTATTCCCTGAAAGGAAATGAGTTCTCACCTCCTGAGTCCCTTTTCTGCTGCAACTACTTACTAGTGGGAAACTTCTGCATAGGAATATGGTCAGAATTCAAAACAAATTTGTCTCCCAGACCTGGTTTATGTCATCTGGCAGGGGTTCTCCATACAATAAATGGAACAGGCAATAAGGATACTTTTGTGCCTGTAGGCACCAATGTTTAGGGACATAGTGAAGAATAAAAATGACTGTTAAAGAGGTAATTGAGCATCTGCAGTTTCTCTGTTGATTTTCTTTTTCCTTTCTGAGTTAGAGAATAGAACAACTGGATAGATGCTCCTGATTGTTTCTAGTCAGAGGAGCGATGGCAAAATGGCAAAGGAAATAAAACTAAATGGATGAAAAGAAAATTGTAGGCTTTCTTAGATTCCTTCCAACGTGAGAGTCTTAAGTCACAAGAATCTAAAGTAGGGAAAAATGCAAAGGGGAAGTCTAAGCAACTAAGTGATAGTCAGGAAGACCTGAGTTCAAATCCCAGGTCAGACAATGCCTATGTGGATTAAGCCCTGGACAAGTTATTTAAACTCCTCCTGCTTCACTTTTCTCATCTGTAAACAGTTGCCAGCTTTGAGACCCTGAACAAGTCACTTAATTTTCTCCTGCCTGAATTTCCTCAATGATAACCCTTCCTAAAGTTGTTTGTGAGGATCAAGTTAAATGACACGTGCAAAGTGTTTTTAGAAATTTAAAGTACCATATAAATGATTCTATACAGCATGGATGTAAGGAGAGTCAGGTGGATAAGAGGGTCCCTGCAGTAACGGGGACAGCACCAGTAAGGAAACAATTCTGGAAAAGAGCTTTGCATTCCTTTGAATGAGGCTTCTAGACAATCTCAGCTCCAAAAGGCAGAAGAATCATCAGGGTTTGGGGTCAAATTCTCATTTCTTCTAAAGTTGCCTGAGTCCTGAGAGCTTCCTTTGACTGAATGTGTCCAGAGACAGGAAGCTTGCTACTTTACTAAATAGTTCATTATTCTAATTATTAGAAAGTTCATCTTTTATGTTCTCCCTTTGATGCTCTAAGTCATCTATGAAGAAACATCCTGATCTTCAGTGAACTTATGGAAAATGGGGAATAGGATCAGACTTGGTGACTATCCCAAGGTTAGTTAATGTGTTTGCAAAAAAAAAAAAAGGTAAATCCAGCATTTGACATTTCAGATTTTGAATTCTGATGTGGTATCCACAGGAGTGAGTAAAAAGGCACCAGTCAGAAAAACAAGTTGAAATCACACTTTTGAAATAAACTAGCTGGATGATCCTGGGAAAGTTAAGCAATCTCACTGTTTTCTGGGCAAATCTCAAAGGCTAAATTGCAGAGATATCTAATAAGATTATAAAAGGAGCTTTTCACTGAGAACTTCCTACACTGCTAAAATCATGGTCTCTTCCAAAAAAGAACAGAAAAAAAAATTAAGGCAGTAAGTAAATGCAATTGAGACTAGAACCAGAACTTGGGTAGTTTAAATCCAAAATTTGCAGTGCTATTATGATTCATCCAATGATAGCTAGTGTTTTTCTTTGAGGCAGCTAAGTGGTGCAGTAGATCAAGCCTAGAGTCTAGAATATTTGACTTTAAATTTAGCAGCACTTAACTGGCTGTGTGATCCTGTACAAGACATTTAACCTCAGTTTCCTCATCTGTAAAATAGAAATAATAGGAAGCCACTTCACTTCTTTATGCCTTAATCCTCTGGAGAAGGAAAACCACTTCAGTTATCTTTGCCAAGAAAACTCCATAACAAGGTCACAAAGAGTCAGACATAACTGAATAACTACCACAATTCTTATATTTGTTCCCAGCATCGGCTACCCCTCACTTTACTTCTTCACTTTATCATCTTTTATTTAATTTGCATGTATTATTGTCATAAGTGTAATCTTTTTCATGAAAGAGAATAAATCCTTCTACTAAACACAAAAGTTAAGATGCCATTCCTAAGCCATTTCGGATGAATGAGAAACTACACTATTTCTGAAGATCCTGGAGAAAGTCCAATTCTGAATTCCCACATATGTCCCTTGGTGTCCCACTCATATAACTATCAGTTTATCAATATTTCCTTTATCAATAAAATCCTTCCTGATATTTAGCTGAAGATCCTCATGCTATAACTTTATGCTTTAGTTTATTATATAATCCATAAAGTCAAAATACAGAAGGCTAACTGGAGTAATAGTAGGCCTAAAGGTAATCAAGTTATGAATAAGAAATATTTTTTTGCAAAGTAAATGATAAATAATAAAATATACAATAAATATAGGCTTTAAAGATTTTATAAATCATGGAAGGGAAAGTACCCCATTTGAATAACTTTGAGAAATGAGCTCATGTAAGGACTAGACAATCCCATGTTCATATATTCCCCTTATAAGATTTCTTCCAGAAGTGTCAGATTAAAATATTGTAGAGGCTGTACTTATTTCAGTACTTCAGAATAATATGATTTGGTTGTCATGGACATGGCCTTCACTCTTTCTGATGGCAACACATCCCTGACTTAATAGTCTTCTGTAGTTTCTGTGGGTCACACTGAGCCCAACCTAAAGATGAACATTTCCAGCTTAACCAGACTCATCATCATATATGACAGATAGCTATTTTGTAAAATTTTGTAACATCTGACAAAAGTTTTTGTTATTTTGCAATTGTCTTTGAAAATCTAAAGTTTACAACACGTACAAATCATGGTCCTCCTTAGCTCTTAAATCCATGAGGGAATGGAAAAGAATCTTGCAATCAAAATCTGGAGACCTGCATTGTTATCATAGTTTTGCTTTGATACCATTGGGAAAATAAAAATACTTCTCTTATATATTATGCAGAAGTTAGTCAAAATGTCTTTAAGGATCCACCTAACTCTTAAATTCTTATTAAGTAAAATCTAGACCACGAGTTAGCCCTTTTTAAAAGGACTTTTAAGGTTTACAAAGCATAAAATTCCACAAAAATTTAAACAAAGTATTTGAAGGACTTTTGTAAGGAAGAAATAATTAGATTTGTTCTGTTTGACCCCAGAGGGCACAAGTAGAAGCAATGGGTAGAAGTTTTAATGAAGCTAATTTGAGTTTGATATATGAGGAGAATCTTCCTAAAATATGCATAATCAAGTGAAATGGATTCTATCAGGGATTTGTGGATTCTCCATTTTTAGAGATTTTCAAACAGAGATTGGATAACCACTTTCAGGTATGTTATACTAGATATTTCTTCACATATGGTTGAACCCAGCAGGCTTTTGAGGTCCCTTACAATTGTCAAATTCTATAATTTTAGGAATTTGACAAGAAGTACTGTGATTTTGAAAGATACAATTTCATGACTAATGGGTTGATTCAAATGGTAATGTGGCACAAAGGAAATTCAGCAATAAAATGATCAGACTTAGAGATGGATGTTTGTTCCTTTAGAATAAAGGTCCTTAAGGGTTTTTTTAGTGGATCTCTTTTTGGCAGCCCAATAAAGTCTATGGACCCCTTTTGGCAACTAATTTTTTAAAATGCATAAAATGTAATTGTTATAAAAATATCTTTTTAAAAGCAAATTCATATACCTGAGGTTAAGAACTGTTTCTGGAGCATAGAATGAAGTACTAGAATTTGGAAGAGTTTTAAAAAAAAATGACAAGATTCAGAAGGATAATTGTGACTAATAGAGTTGACAAGGAATGAGTAATGATGGTTCAAAGGCTTGCTGTAACTTTTTTGAAATTTAAAATGTTACTTTTAGATGTGACAGGAAAGTTTGAAAGAGTGATGCAGGGTGCTTCTAGAAGAAATGTCCCCAAAGAAGGTTAGATTAAAATGCATAAGACATGTTAGAAGGAATCCTTGTTCAGGTTTGGGTTGGGCCAGTATTTTCCAACTCAGATTCTGTGATTGTTTACTTTGATCTCCAGAATGAAGGGGAAAATAAAGTTTAGAAAATAATTGGGGTTTCAGACTAGGTTCAAAGGTATAATCACAGTTCTCTTAAAATTTGTTGTAATCCAAACTAATATGCTGAACCCAAGACCTAGAGTCATTTATGTATGTTCATGTGTAAATTTTGGGCTTATGGGTTCAATTATTGAAATTGACTATTTTTTACCGGGAATGAGTCAAGAGTTTTAATATCCTTAATCAGTAAGGATCATTTTCTTAGCCTCAGCCACTTACCTACTCCCCACCTGCTTGTCTCTCCACCATCAAAATGAAAACCAGCTCCTCTTTTCTTCATTCCACCAGTTCTGAAGGATTTAGCAAAGAGTAACAGTTCTTTTTCATCTCTGTAATGATTTCATTATCCCATAAAGGTTTGCTAGGCTTGTTTATTTTTCCACAAGAAAGGAAGTCAAGTGCTATATAGTATGTATTTTAATCCATATTTTAAAAACAAACTTACATGAATTTATATGAAGTTTTGATATTTATACCTGTTATAATTTTATAATGACTGAAATAGTCTGCATAGTAAATTTAACATTTCCTTTTGCTGTGAAATCATCAGTTGCAAGTAGCAAATGTAACACTTCAATGACAATCATTGTACATGCAGAATGCCCAGCCAAAAGCATGTATCGCTTTCAAATTAACTCGCGGTAGCATGGGGTGCTATATGTTTTGCATATCAACAACTTTGCAGGGTAATCCAAAAATGTCCAAAAGAATAACAGTTCTCCCATTTATTCATGGCTTTCATGAAGGATTAAAAAAAAAAATTTCCTGACTTTAATCTGAAAGGCTACGCTCTCCTCTCAGTCTGATAGGTTGTTCCTTGGCTCCCTTGCACTAACCCAGGTAAATCAAAGCAATGCCAGAAAAACACAAACATTCTGACTTCTCCAGGAAATTCCCTGCCTGGAGAAGGGACGGGGAAAGGGCTGATTGTCACCCTTGAGATCTGAGAGAAGAGTTTTCACCCACTGGGATTAAGCGTGGACATATGCTGAGCTTCTGATTTGTGTTGGCTGGTATGCAGCAGTTCTATTGGTGTGTCCTAGGGGGATGAAGGAAGAGGGCATTCACGGGAGGTGCTCGAGCTTTCTCTACCTGACAAAGGTCTGAAGCAGCCAGAGTCCGGCTAGCTGCTTCCCCCTATCCCATGTGTTTGTACTGGGATCTGTCCCTTGGAATCTGCACCTGATTGGCTGTCAGTTTGTGATGTATGTGGTAAATTGTGAGCGTTATCACAATGACCAGGCCCAAGATCAGCCCCAAAATCAGAGGCAAAGTTTCTTCCAGTTGCTCCCTCTCATCAACGGGGCACTTGTGCTCTGAAAAGGAAAAGACAACAAAATATCAGCAACATACATCAAATAACTACAGGACAAGCGCAGTTTCAAGAAGCACAAGTGAAAGAAAAGCACCTCAGGTGTACGACTTTTAGGTCATCAAACTCAATGTAATTTTGCTAGTTAAAAAATGGAAGCCTAAAACAGCAAAAGGGCTAGGGAGGAAGTGTCAGAACTGGGGTCACCTAGACCCAGTGCTAAACGTCAAAGCCAAGATGTCAACCCAAATCCCCTGATCCCCTGGCCGATGCTCAGTCCCCTACACACTGCTTCCAGTCCTTTGGTGCTAGGGGATAAACCATGAATCCAATTTACTGTACATCATGATATATCCACACTTAATATCATACTAAAACTCAATGGAACTTTATTGAAAAGACCGTAAAATTAGTAAATGAATTGCAGAATTTAGAATATTAGCCCACATAGGTGACTTGGTGGAATTATTTTACATTACAATTATTTTCATTATAGGATTTTGAGCTGGAAGGAAGCTTAAAGATCATATGGCCCAAAACATTTTTTATTGTGTCTGTCTCCAGCCATCCTGTGACATCAGTTATTTAAAATTAATATCCTTCCAGATGTAATTTGTAGATATAAGTTTTATGTTCGATCTTTCTTTTTCCTTTCCCAGTGTTGATGAAGATTTATTCACAGAGTAGCATGTGCCAATAAATGTAGAATGTAAAATGGGAGGAGAATGTGGTCAAACCTCCTTTTTTTCCAGTACTAATTATAATGAACCTAGGAAATAGTACATAGTAGTTCAGGCATGAAATTATAATCCATAGGGATGTTGTCACTGGTATCTGTTGCCAACAGAATGCTCTATTCACAAACTTTTAGTGCAGCAAATACCACAGTCGTATAGAAGAAGCCATCATATTATCAAAAATAGTGGTCACACTGGAAAGAATATCTGCTTATGATGGATATTTTGTGAGAAGTACCACAATTCACAGGATGAAGGTCTATTTACTTTTGCTTGTGAAGAATATAATTTCATTTTTCATTTTAAAAATTAAAAACACTTTAATTTTCTCTATTGTCATTCCACCTACCCACAGCACACACAAAAAACTCAACTATTCTAAGTGAATCTTAAGAAATTATGGTTGTACAATGAATACAGCTCTAAACTTGGATTCAGGGAAACATGAATTCATATCCACCCTTAGATCCTTACAAGACTGTGTGACTCTGGACAAGTAATTTCACCCATGTCTGCCTCAATTTCATTATATCAATGGGGATAAAAATAAAGTTCACTCCCATGGTGGTTGTGAGGATCAAATGAGGTAATATTTATAAAGCCCTTTACAAACCTTAAAGCACCATATAAATGCTGCTATTATTACATAATAGCCTATAGTCTCCCCAACATATAACTATTATATTTGGTAGTATGTGCATTAACTCCCTTAGATCAGATAAGACTCTCTAAAGTATAATGAATTTCCCTTTGACAAGAGAATAGTTAAGCAAATATTTAATAGACATAAATATCTCAATATAATTTTTAAAATAGTAAAGTTGAATAAGAAAAAAGTAAGATATGAAAACTGCCAAAGCCATATAGAATACTTAGAAGCAGATAAATTACAAATCATGAATTCCTTCTTCAAAAAGATGAAAGGAATTGGATATATCAAGCACTGAACAGTAACACGCATGCAAAAATGTAATTGAAGATATCACAATAGACAAGAAATGACTAGTTACTAAAGTAGGAATATTTTAAATTTTGCTATATGACATCAGGCCATCAAGCTGTTAACACAAAAGTCAAAATAAACATCAGAATAACATAAAAAAATTTAAAATATTAATAGCAATTAGAATAGCTCCAATTTAACATGTTCAAATAAAATATTGATATTAAAAGTGGGAAACAAAGGAAAAGATAACAACACAGATTTTCATATCATCCTTAACTATAGAATTTATAGCATGAATCAGTTACCACAACTAGGCCAAGAGTTTATTGGAACTGGCTCCACTAGCAGACAATTTACTTCATCACTAAGAAAACAAATTTGTTAACTGAGGAAATCACTATTTTTATGATATAAACTCATTTGTAAAACACTGCAGATAGGAATAGTGGAAAATCAAGTAGTATCAACTTATGGAATCCTAGAGGAAAAAATGAGTCAACAGAAAACTTGGCCAAAGACTCAACCAAATGAGATCATCCCAAGAGCCTTTACAGATAAAGCTAGGCCCGAAGCACAAGACAATAAAAAATGCATAAATTGAACAAATCCTTGAGCAGTTCTATTACAAGCTACATTCATCACTGCTGACGATGGAGTCACTATATTTGGGTTTTGAGTCAACAAATATTATTCAATTCTCTATGTGAGGTACTTGGGAAACTGGGAAATTTATCAATCTGAAGGGTTCCTACCCTTAAGTCGCTCATATCTAAGCTCTAGGGCAGATTGCTACATGAGGGAGGGAGAAGGTAAGAAAGATAACCTGGGGAGAAGCTGGGACAAAACAAGCTCACCCAGAAGAAAACCCTGATGGAATTCTGGACATTTGGAAAGCATTGAGAGATCAGTTTTCAAGATAACTGAAATGGGACAGGATAAAAATACTGAACTCCTGGGGAAGGTGGGGTGGTGGTGGAATCAGACATAATGTATTATAATTAACAGGAATATCCCTGAACCTGATGTCAGAGGACCTGGCTTCCAAACCACCCTTAGCACTCCTTGGGTGACCTCTGGCAAATCACTTAGTCTTAATTTCCTCATTTGTAAAATCAGGGGATTGAATCTGATGACCTCTGAAACTTCCCCCAAAAGCAAAGAGGCAATAACTAATGATCCATTGTCCTACTTCTTTATTTGTATATTTTTATGAGAAAAAATCTACATATTTATTGAGGGAGTTCCCAATGAAAATATGTAAAGGGAAGCAGACTTTCTATTTAAACTATATCTTTACAATTACACATATAACAAAGTTTTGACAAATGCAATATCCCTTTGTATTTGGGGGGGGGAGGTTATTTAAACAAAACAAGAAGGCATCTTTGACTTTGTAGAATAAAATGCCACTTTTAATGGCTATCTTCCAACAATAACTATTCTAATTATTTGTTCATAAAATGCACAATTTTTTGAAATATACAACCACAGAGATAATCTTAAAAAGGCAGGTATATGTTAATTAAGCATGTTGATCACTACAGGTTGTTGAATATGAAGGCAAATAGAACAAGGATTCCTATAAAACTATATTTTCAAGGTCAAGTAGACTATAAGACTATAGGGTTCTCTCAATGAGATCTACCTTAAAAAAAAGACTAACACTCCACCCCAGAAAATGCCAAATGAATGAAGACTGCCTTTTGCCAGACTAAAACATGGACCAATGAGTTGGCCCACTAATATATTTTGACCAGGCACTGTGGATGGACTATAATCTTGGCCAAGAATTCAATACAAAGAAGTCAAACTGTATTTGTGTTGCTCTTTGCCCCCAAAGCCTATCTTTTTTGTCAGTAATGTTTCATGATTATGAATCCTGGGGCATCATAATTTTCCATGAATTAAAATTGCAGATAAGTCAAAAGGGCAATTTAAAGACAATATAGTGGGCACAAAGAGTTTGAAGCATATCATAGATACACAGATATCAAATAATTCATCCAAGAAATGTATTTTTGGGAAAAGTTGATGGCCTGGTAGTCCATCAAAAAATAAAAGATAATAAATGGCAATTCCTGGTACCCAGAGAATGTAAAAAAAACAAACAAACAAATGAACAAAAAAAAAAAACATAAAGAGGAAGACCTCTATAATTTTGGACAAGTTTTCTTTGATGAGTTTATGAAAGAATATGGAAATGAATTTATAGGATGAGAAGGTGTGGATGACTTGCAATTTAAACCTTTGGAAGGAGTGCATAGATGGGACCTGAGATACATTTACATATTGAAATAAGTAAGTTCAACATTGATAACTCAGCCATGCCTAGGTTATGGAAATTCAAGTTACAGTCCTAAACCTTCACTTTAGGAAGTACCAAGATGCTACAATGGCTAAGTAGAGGGTACAAAAAAATAATGGGGGAGAAGATGACTGCCAGCTATTGCCTAAAGTAATAAAAATTATTGAATCATTCATATATATATATATATATATGTGTGTGTGTGTGTGTGTGTGTGTGTGTGTGTATGTATACACATGAATATATATAAAATCACCCCAAACCAAAAACAACATAAATCAACCATTTTTCCCTTACTTGCTAAATGTTTCAATATACATACCATTCTCAGATTGTAAATCTTATAACGAGTTATTTGTCTACATATTCTCTTCTCTTTAACAAGCTTTTTCATGGTAAAAACTAAGATCTTGTTAATTTTTATATCCATACTGTAGTGCCAAGTACTAAGAACAATATATTCTTGAATGTATTTATACTCAAAAAGTATTAAATGATAAATCATTTTGCTTAGGATAATGAGAATACTTTCTAACATTTGGTAGGTACTTAAATGTTTATTGATCGAATGACTACTTATTGGGGATGAGGAGGAAAGGGATTATTGTTCAGGTATTAAATGCAATATATGGCCTATCAATTTTCCACTAACCTGGGGATTCTGCGATTGTTATTTAATTCACTTTTTAAATATTCATTTTAAAAACAATAATCGCTATTATTTATAGAGTAGCTACTACTCTGTGCCAAACACCGTGCTAAGTGATTTGTAAATAGTATCTCATTTGATTTTTAACAAAAGCTCTATTGCTTTTTTATCTCTATTTTACAATTGTGGAAACTGAGGCAAAGAGAGATTGGCTTGCTAAGAGTCACACAGCTAGGAAGTTACGGATACCAAATTGGAACTCAGATTTCCGTGATTAGAGCCCCAGCATTCTACCCATTGTCCCATCCAGATACCTGATTTCATTTATTTAAAAACTTTGGGGATATATGGAAAATGATGTGACATTCCAATTTTAACCCAATCCCAGTTCTTAAACTAAAATCTGCTTCTGGTGAAACATTTTTTAGCAAAAAGGGTATTTTTTGTTTCTTATATGTCTATTTCTGGCAAAAAAAAAAAATAGAACAAAAACTCATGAATATCTATGTTACCACACATGCTTTTTTATCTGTCCCATTAATATAATTTTAATACAGCATAACTAAAATGTCCACATCAAATAGAGTGAACAAAGACAGACAAAAATGATGAAAATCTAGAAGGTTATTTAACACCAACTTTTATCTCTGTAAACCAAGGGTAATTATATTTTTTGGCTCTTGAAAAAGAAAACACTTATTTCCATTTTATTTGGTTAAATTATATATGTGACTTCTAAAAGATTTAATTTTTTTTAAAAGTCCTAGACACTGAGGTCTCAGTTTAAGATCATTTAAAGCTTTTATTTAAAAGAAGCAAGTAATTTTGGGATATTTTCATTCTAAGTTAAATAAATTTCTTATGAATGTATCTTTATATGGGACTCTATGGAATAATGTAGAGTAGTTAAGAGTGCCAGACCCAAGGGTCTTTGTTGAATCCTACCTCTAATCTAAAATTAGTGACCCAGGGTAAGTCTTTTAACTTTCCTGAAGAGACAATAGCATTTATCTTCCAGGACTGTTTTGAGAATTAATTTGTTTGGGAAGCACATTGCAAACATCTAAGAGTTATATATAAATGGCAGCTATAATTCCAGATTATTCCATTTGATTCTTGAAACAACTTTGTAAGGTGGGGCAATAAATTTAAAGGAAGGGATACTGAGGCATCTATTTCTGACTTCTGTGTGAGGCTATAGGAGCAGTAGGAAAAACTTTTTTTAAACCAAATAAGTCAATTTTGCAGTCATTTGAAATAGTTTGGTCTGATAAAGTAGAACAGAGGTTGAATTTTGGGAGGAGAAATTTGGAATAAATTTAACATAATTCAGAGAACAATCCCTGTGCCTAGATTTCGCTTCAAATTCTACTTCTGGGCTGAGAATAATCTAAGACAACTAAGGAAGTTATTAAAGGATTGAGGAAGATTTAAAGTAAAACTTAAAGCAAATCAAGGAAAAAAAAAAGGAGGGCTCTAAGATAAGGAGACAGAGGAACAATTAGAGAGTAAAGAAAATTGATAGACTAGATTAATAGATGGGGCAACTTTGGTGAAAAATTGAAGGCTAGGTAGGTGTGGCAACTAAGTGGCACAGTGGATGGGGCTGCAGGTTAGGTCTGGAGTCAGGAAGACCTAAATTCAAATCCATTCTCAGATACTAATGGTGACTGTGCTGTTTCTTCATCTGTAAAATGAACTGAAGAAGCAATAGGCAAAAACGCCAATATCTTTGCCAAAAAAATCCCAAATGAGGTCACAAAGAGTGGACATGACTTGAATAACAACAAAAGGGTAGTTGTGGAATTATTTAAGACTAAAGGAAGTAAATTGGTTTACAGTGTCAAATTATAAGAGGTGATAATTCTCTGTCAATGTCTTAGCCAATTATTAATGCCTATAAGTGGTATTTTAAAAAAGTCAAGACGGAAAATCTGAAACATGAAGAAGCAGGGGAAAGTATGAAATATGAAGAGTAAGGGAAACTTGTACAATGATTTGTATCAAATGTACATTGTAATCTTGACACTTGTTAAGATGATGAGAATAGAAAAGTATTACACGGAAGAGAGGGAAAGGAAAACAATGTTGCATAATTAGAGATTTAAAAGATTTAAGGCTCTTTCAAAAGATTTGAGAGCTAGATATTCTGGTGAGAAAGCTTGTGTCCTTCAAAAACTGATACAGTGAAACTATTAGGTTCATCCAAAGGAAAAAGAGAAGAGATGTTAATTCTTAGGAATACTGAGACACATATTTGTTGAACTGATAGCAACAATAGAAGTCTTTTGTCTTTTGAAATAAAGCAAGGCCTTTCTGAAGGCTTATCAAATGTCTGGTGATTCATGTGGGTAAAACTGGAGTATTTCTAATGACTATGAATCTGGGTGCCAGAGACTGGAAATCATGAGGGCACAGACTGTATTTTTCTGACTGCAGCCCAATGAAGGCAGGAGATGAATAAAATAAAGAATAATCTGTGAAAAGGTAATTTAGAAAATAGTGCCTGAATAGGATTTGTACCTCTGGAGTATGGCTTAGAATACAGTCATAAAAAATTCTTGGTAAGAATTCACCAAACAAAGGCTGATATGAATCTATTTGCAGGATGTCTTGCAAATCTAGTTGAAAATTCTTTAAATTAAAAAGAATGGGAGAAGAAGAAGCATGCTTATGTTTAGCCTCCAATTTACATGCCAGAGAAAATAATTATCAATAAGGAAGAGAATAATGGCTGAGATAACCAGAAATGAGATAAAGTTCAAAATAGGAATTAGTAGTTTGAAATGATTTCTTATTGTAAGACAGTACAGATCACCTGGACAGAAAAAGAAAACATATGAGGAGTTTATGAAGCAGATCAGAATTCTGGAACAGAGGTATAACACTGAGACAATGAGGGACTTCAATTATCCAGACAGCTTCTAGAGTTCTATTTCTGCATGAGCAAAGCAGTTAATAATTTGATTATTTGTCTTTGTGCTAATTTCATCCTTCAAAAGACAGAGGACCACCAAGACAGAATTCTATTCAGTATCTAAGAGTACCAGTTGCTGCTGTAAAAATGATGAAAACCTTGAAGTTTCTGATAGAGGAGAGAAAATCCTAGGATATTCTGATATGTAATCTACACTTTGGGAAGATTTAAGGGAAAGATATGACTCTATAAATTAAAAATCTTACTATAGAAGACATCCCAAGAGAAACAGGAAATACAAGTGAAATTCTGAACATTCAAACTAAAACTATTTCCATGAGGAGAGAAAGCATTTGTTTGAAGAGACCCATGTGCATGCAAAGGAATCTCTTCCATCAATATAGATTGTTCCATCAACATAGAATATTCTGTAATATTCAGAAGATGGTAACAAGGCCATACAACTGAGGGAGAACATAAATCAGCATATAGTCCCATAAAAACAATGTCAGAAGAGCTAAAGTTCACAATGAGCTGAGGCTAGTACAGGAAAGTAAAACAATAAAATGGGGATGCAATGGGACTAAAACAAGATAAAATAACCAATGGAACCTTTAATTAAGGTGGATGAGACAATAACTGACAACAAAAAAGGCAGAGATACTCAAATTTAATCTTACTCCTCATTGCCAATGAAAATGACGTTTGTTCTAGAAATAGCAAAACAAAGATGACTGATGTGGAGTTGGTACCCAAAATATGGAAAGGGATGTGATGGAAAAATATATGGTTCACTCTGATAATTCCATCAGATTTACTCAGATACAAACCCAACAAACCTGGATTGTATTTGCTGAACAATGAGGAGAGAAAAGAGGAGTCACAAAAATGGAGAAGGAAAAATTTCATAATTTAAAAAAAGAGCAAAATCTGAAGACTGTATGCCAGCAAGTTTGTCTTAATTTCTGTATAAAGTCCACAACTATTTACTAAATAAATGATTAACAAATACTGAGAAAGAGCCAATGTGACTTTAAGTACAAATCATGCCAGATTAATCTCATTTTCTTTTCTGACAAATGATTAAACTAGTAGATGAAAGGATTTCTGTTCCCCTAGATTTGCACAAAGCTTTTAATAAAGTTCCTATATATTATAATATATATTATTATATTATATATATATCACATATATAATATTACATTATATATATTAATGAAGTTTCTATATATATAGGAATATGTAAATATATTCCTATAGAAAAGATGGCAAAATACGGACAAGATGGTAGTATAGGGGCATCTAGGTGATGCAGTAGATAGAGCACCAGTCCTGAAGTCAGAAGATCTGAGTTCAAATCTGAATTTAGACACTTAACACTTCCTAGCTGTGTGATCCTGGGCAAGTCACTTAACCCCAATTATCTCAGGAAAAAAAAAAAAGGATGGTAATATAATCAAATGGATTCAAAAATCTGGTGAGGGTCTTCAGTGAAGTACCCCAGGGATCTGTCTTGACTCTGTATAACTTTGTATTTTGATCAAAGGCTTGGATAAAAAAGCATAGATGCTGATGCTCATCAAATTAACAGATGATGTAAGGTTAGAAATTGGGCCTAACCCACTGGATGACAGAATCCAGAAAAATCTCAACTGGCTAGGGCACTGGGATGAATTCAAGAAAGTAAAATTCTCTACAGAATAATTTAAGCCTTGTATGTATGTATAAAATTAGCTTCATAAATACAAGATGGGGCAGGCAAAGTGAGGTGGCATTTGTTTGTGGAAAAAATGAGATTATAATGGACTGCAAGTTTAATATAAGTCAGCAGTGTTAGATGGTAATCATAAAGGCTAATGTGATTTTGGGTTACATTAAACAAGGCATAGAAAAGGAAAGTAATGATCCCACTTTACCCTGTCCCCTCATTAGTCATCACCTGGATTATTGTGTTCAGTTTTGGAAACCATAGTTTAAGTAAGACTTTGAAAAGCTAGAGTATCCAAAAGAGGTAAAACATCCCTTATGAGTCTATGTTATATGACTATTAGTTGAAAAAACTGGGCATTTTTAGCCTGGAAAAGATAATCCTTGTAAAGGGTGAAGGAAGAAAAAGAGAATATCTTTTTGTCAAGTATTTTCAGCGATCAAATCCAGGGAAAATGGGTAGAACTTACAGATGCAAATTTAGTCATGTCACAAAAAAAAAAAAAAAAATCTTGACAATCAGTTGTCCAGAAGTGCAATAGATTGCTGGGTTTCTCGAAGAGGGTGGAAGAATACTTTTGAGGGGTATATAATAGGGAAGCTTTCTTTCACATAAGGATTAAACTAGATGACTGCTGTGGTTTCTTCCAGTTCTTAAATTCTATAATTCTGTGAGACTCATAATGAATGGTCAAGTACCAAGATCATATAGCTATAAATATCAGAACTTGACCTTAAACCTAGGTTCTCTTACTCCAGAGGCAAAACTCTTTCTCCCACCTCCTATTTTTCTTAAATAAAAGTGAACTGAATTGACTCAAATTTTTAGTCAGGGAATTGGGAAAAAAATAGTCAAGCGTTTGCATTCTCAAGCTTATAAATTGCTTGGCACCCTGTCTACCAGCTTAAGTTTGAGTTGTGACTGGCCCAGGGTCACACAGCCAGGAAGTGTTAAGTGTGTAAGGCCAAATTTGAATTCAGGTCTTCCTGACTTCAGGGCTGGTGCTCTATCCACTGCTCTGCCCAGGAGTAAACTCTTTCATCCTTTTGGCTTTATCTGGTCACTCACTTTTCTATCAAAGAGGCAGCTTTGAGCTTTATCCTCATTTCATGTTTATTTGTTTTTGGATGGATGATTTACTTCAGGTAAATGGTGTTCCATAACTTAAGATATGAGATTAGACACTATTTCTGGTATTTCTCCATGGGACTGTAGATTGTCTGGAGATTTTGGAGGGTTGTTGGCAACAATAAAGGAAAAGTTGATGATGTAAAATGTAAACATCTTCTAAGGGGAAATAAAAGTGTGTCCCAAAGGTTAATGTTAGCTGGAGACCATGTGATCAAGAGATTTCTGAGCCCAACCTCTTTGATCTCTTTACTTTGAATCTACTGTAATTATTTTTTCTGGAATTTGTATCTACAATGTTCTGAAGAATTGGAAGAAATTAGAAGGTTCAGTAGTTGACAGCTACAATATGATGTTATTTATATCAGTCTGAATCATACTATATCCTACCAAAACACAATTAAAAGCACATAGAAAAATTATTCCATGAGTTATATAAAGAAAATCCAATATAACTTAGAAATAAATTTAAGGTAAATATATACGGGTAGTTGTAATAATAGTAGCAACAACAACAATGCATTCTGCATATTGCTTATTGATTTCCAAAGTTCTTTCACATATATTGGCTCATTTGAAAGTTATGATAATCCTATAAGAGTAGGACAGTTATTATTTTCCTCATTCTAAAGATGAAAAAACTAAGGTTGTGACTTACCCAAATTTATGTAGCTGGGAAGACTGTTAGGATTCAACCATACATACTCCCCCTTCTTAGTCAAACTCTAATTTTAGAATAATGAAGTATATATGCATACTATATATTTCTATCCTAGTCAAAATTATTCTAATGTCATTAAGTGGACAAGCAGTTTTCAGGGCTGGTTTTCAGGGGATATTTACCCTATTTCATCACAGCTGGCAATGTTATAGAGTTCACATAGTATATCAAGATTATGAATAAATTGTAAAAAAGTAAATCTCAAGAAATTTCTTATCAATTCACTTAAG
The DNA here is from genome assembly GCF_902635505.1 of Sarcophilus harrisii. Taxonomy (NCBI): domain Eukaryota; kingdom Metazoa; phylum Chordata; class Mammalia; order Dasyuromorphia; family Dasyuridae; genus Sarcophilus; species Sarcophilus harrisii. Next base: position 162,722,054 of record NC_045427.1, read on the forward strand.
TATAACTCATACCTGTAGATGTTATATACTATTATGTATACTATATATGTATATGTATGTATGGTTATATTATTATATCATCAGATATATTTTATATAGTGTTTACGTCTAGTCAAGCCTGATGCTTTAAGATGAGTGAAAAACAGTGATAACCCTGATTTGGGGCTACTATCAGTTTTGCTAAAGACCATACAAAAACACTTTATTACCATTTCTAGTTCATAGGATGCCAGATTTGGAGCTAAAAGACACATTTAAGATTAAGATAAGCTTAATTCTCTTATTTTGCATTTTGCATTTGCAGAGAGTTTAAATGATTTGCTCAAGATTACCTAGAAAGTTAGTAGTAGAGTTAGAAATAGAATATAGATACAAATTCGAAATCCAGTACTTCCTCAATTCACAAGTTAATTTAATGGAATCAGATTAAATCTGAGTCTGAATCTGAATCAAAATTCAGATCTAATGAACTTTGAATTTTTGAATCTATAATGGAAGCAAGTTGCATTGGAAAATTCTTGTGGTTATTATATTGTGGTTATTGAACCATAGACATCACACACACACAAACACACACACATATACAAGTCAATAGAATGGTAGTACTGCAGAAGGAAGAAAAATGGAATGGAAATTTTTCTTTAAATTTTTCTGTTAGGTTTCTTCTTTGGTTCTACCAAATAAAATGAGATGATCTCTCAAGATAGACTATGTGATTAGTTACTAGAGTAATATGACAAATTTGGTTCTGACATTAATAGTTTTGATCTGGTGAATAATTTAGAGTGAGTAAAATGACTTTCTGGAGTTGTCTGCTTACTCAGTTGAAGTTTATATAATTTCAGAAAATCAAGAATGACTTAGGAGATGACTATAGTTATTATGCTAGCGGTCTTTATGTAGGTGAACTGAGTAAATAGTTTACTCTTGAATATAATGTGCTTAGTTAAGTTTAATGTAAGATAGATGCTCCACAAACTTACAAATCCTAGAAATACAATAACAGCTCACTTATCCAGACATCATTTATATGGTGACCTCCTCTAGCAGGATATAGTTCCAAACCTGGAAGTGATCAATAATGGTTTTCAGAATGAAAAGTAGATGTCAAAAAAAAAAAAAAAAAGAATAAACTGTGAATTAGGAGATCTGGGTCCTAGTTTTTCCAATAATTACATATGTCACCATAATTCATAGTCTCCCTGAGTATCCTTAATTTTCTCACCTGGAAAAAGAGGGGTTAAATCAGATAATTCCCTAAGACCCCTTGTAATGCTACCATTCTGTGATCCTATGTGATTCTGTAATAAATTATTCCCCAAAGACACCAGATAAATGTAGATCTGTGAAATGAAATAAGTTTTGGGAGATAGAACCAATGGACCTGGGTTGGAATCTCAACCTCTACTACTGATTAGTTATGTACCATGGCTAGGTTTCTGGACTTCCAGTTTCTTCATTTATAAATTGAAGAGATTCTATTAAATATCCTCTTTGGTCACATGCTCTTTCTATAGTAAGAATTTGTCCATCAACTCGAAATATGTTTTATTGATGACTAACATGTATAATGAAGATACTGAGGTTCTACAATTATCATTTTTTGACTCACCAATGCACCTAAACTTCAATCAGTGGTCTTCATAAATTGCTGTGGCCAAAATCTTTTATCATCTATACTGACGAGCTTCTCTCAACCTAGCTAGGATTATTAGTCAGACAATACGTAACAAATAGAGCGTTGATGAGGTCAAACTTTTCTGCTTTCCTAGGAACTGCTCATAATGTCTCCAGCATAGCCTTGGAAACTTATTTACTCCATACCACAAAGAAATGCTGAAAGAGGGGTTTAGATAACAGAATATCTCACTTGTCTATTTCTCTATCAAGGTTTTTGCAAAGTCCCACCGATTAAAATTTAGTTAGCATAAATTCCAATTTGTTGTTTTTTCTCTGTAAAGGGTATAGAGTGACACTAGTAAAAACCACATCATCCCAGCACAACTGAAGATGTAACTGGAACTTTGATCTATCCTTCAAGGAAAAGTAGCCACTTTGCAAGAGACTGAGAGTCAATCATTCACTTTCTATCAATTATTTAGAAGTCAGCTTTCCCCCCTTACCTTCACTGAAAACAAAGTCAGAGATAATATCAAACGGCTGGATATGGACCGATGAGAGGAGCAAAGCAACGGTTTTCTGATGATCAGTGGAAGTGAGAGAGATAGTCTGTTGAGCTTGGCACTCATAGGATTTCCCAGCTGGAGTGACTAAGGCAGATAGGCGATGAGAACTGGCTGTGTGTTTCTTAGCTGCAGAGGTGGCAGAGACAACAAATAAAATTAATCCTATATAATCATAATTAGCATTTATATAATCCTTTTAAAATTTCATTTTTTTCTTCACAACGACCCTGAGGGAATGTTATTATCATTCCCATTTTACAGATGAAAAAACTGAGACAGTAAGAAGATAAGTGACTAGTCACACAACTAGTGGTAAGATTGAATTTGAACTCAAGTTTTTCTGACTCTGGGCAGATAGAGGTTACAGTGGAAAAAAACATTGGACTTGATACCAGGAAGACTCATTTTCATGAGTCCAAATTTGACTTCAGACACTTACTAGCTGCATAACGCCTGGGCAAGTCACTTAACCTTATTTACCTCAATTTCTCATCTATAAAATGAACTGAAGAAGTTAATGTCAAACCACTCCAGTATTTTTGCCAAGAAAAATCATGAAAAGTAAGAAACAACTCAACAACAACAATTTCTTGACCCTAAATCTAACTAACCCACTTCTCCATTTCTAATCTCTAATAAATCAAACTACATAATGGAGAGGGAATAACTGGCCATCCCTGAACAGTCTGAAACTTGAACTCTGTACTTGATATTTAATTTCAACTTTAATTGACTCCCCCCTAAACCAATAAAGAAATAAAATTAGCAGCCTTTATTAGGGCTTCTGATTTCTCCAGCTTTTGAATTTAATCATTTGTGTTTTAGTTGGTGATAATAATTTGAAATCCAAATTTCTCTCTAGTGATAAAAAATGATTTTAAAATATAAATATGAACAAATACTTTTGTTCAAGTCTTTTCTTGTAGGATCATACTATTTTTTTCCTGAAGAAATGCATGGTTTGAATTACTCTGTATAAATGTAATAATAATAGGTCATAAATTGTATTCCATTTTGCAAAGCACTTAGACACATTCTCTCATGTGATCTTCATAACAATTCTGTGAAAATTGTCAATCCTCATTTTTTTTCTGAAAAAACTGAAACTCAGATAGATTGTGATTCAAGATTACAAAGCTAAGAAGTGGCAATGCCTGCACCTACAATGACTTGCAAAGCTGATGTTTTCTCCTTTTACATTCTTTCCCCCTGCCAACATTTTCCTGCCTTCTATAATAGGGATAAAGGGACCTTCTAGCACATTGTTGTTTTTCAACCAAAGGAAAACACATTTTGTGGGTAGGGAGTATATAATTGATCATTGAAATCAGTGTATTAATGTATCAGAAATATAAAGCATAAACCCTACCTACCACCAGTACCGAGGGATAAAATTGAAAAAAAAAAAAAAAAGAAATCATCAATATTTAAAACTGTTAAACAGAATGTAACAAAATAGATGATTTTCCTGACTATATTTTAGATATAAAGCAGGTAGTTGCAAACTTGGGTGCATTTTCATGGAGATCTTATGAGAAGATTAGAGCTTTTTCTATTAGTGTAAACTGCTGGATAGATGAATTAAAAGTGGGTACAAATGGGGATAATTTAACAAAAATTGGCACTGAACAGTCCTTCACTTTAGAATACATTTAGGTAATTAAGGCCCAAGGGCCAATATGGTGTAGGAAGATTCCCAGAAAAATGTGAAAATGGAAATTGGAAAATTTGCTAGGCTTTACATGAATGAGCGGAAATTGCATCACCATTACAAAGCAGTTTCAAGGCAGAAAAATCAGAGTAAAAGAGACAGACAAACACACAAAAGAAATAAAAGAGAAAAAAGAAACAGATAGACAAAGACAGAGAGACAGGGAGAGAGAGAAGAGAGAAAAAGAGAAAAGAATCACCTTCCCCAACATCCTCATCACCCCTTGAAGAAAGGGTTCAAATGGATACAAAAGGAGAGAGGAAGAGAACCTCTCTAATGGAAACTGGCTAAATCAGCTGCTTAGGTGAGTGGAAAAGGGAGACTAACCCTTAGTCTTTTTCTGCAGTGCTGAGAGTGTCTAGAAACTGAGGTGGACCCTGGGCCAAGGTGGCCAGATGGATTGTGGATGATTTGTCTTTGCCCTGCAGTGGGAACATCTGGTGATCACAAACCTCCTGGGAACTGGGGCAGCCTAGCCCGGCGTATCGGAGGGTGCAGGGGTCAGGTTGGTTCTTTAAGTCTTCTGCCTTCCTGGGCCGGAGACCGGGCCATAGAAGGAAGAACATAATCTGAGCTCCGCTCATCTAATAGAAGAGATTGTGAACGGAGAGATTTCCTCCTAGGCCGATTCTGGAGTTTTGGGAACTAAACTGGATCCTCAGGGTAGGAGACACGCCCTCTTTCACTCCCTCTACTTGGGGAAGCAAAAGATGCAACTTCCCAGAACCCTCCCTCACCCTTACTTACGATTTACAGCGTCTTTAAAGTACGTTTTCTCTGAAGTATCGTAAACAAATTGAACTTTGCTCAGCCTCCAGGAAGCTTCCACGCCCTTAGAGGTGTTATGGCTTTCCTGGAAGAGTAAAAGAACAGTCAGAAGTTCGGGCCTTGGAGCCCGAAGTGACCATTTCGCCCAGTAGATAGCCCTTCCTTGGGGGAAACTGAATAAGGATCCAGAGGTTTTGCTAACCTTAGCTTTAGTTTAACGCTTGCGCCATTTATCACCTCCTAAATACACACTATGGAAATTATAGAAATTGAATGCGTTGATGTGCATCTATATATTTCATTGCCCCCTTGGTACCCTTAAAAGGGGTCACTTGAGCCACCCACAGGCCATTGTGAATGGAAATGAAAAATCCCTCCCTCTGGCGCGTCCCGGCCCTGGGGTTACCTTCACGAAGAGCATTTTGAGGGCGTAAGCTTTGTCCACCCAGAAAACTTGCAACTCGGATTCATTCTGCCCGCATCGGCCCTTCATTTCAGCACCCCGGGAAAGTGGAATATCAGCTTGTTCCGTGATCAGCTAGAGGCAAAAACACAGGGAACCGTGGCTCAGAAGCTGAAAGGGACTCAGCCCCACACCCAGCAGCTGGGCCCAGGAGAAGCGCATTCAGGGGAATGTAAAGGGTTCGGCGCCAAAGCCTTGCGGCCTTCATGGGACCTGAGAATGAATTCAAAGGTGCAACCCCGCAGAACCGGCGAAAGTGGCTGTGGATGCGGGGGTCGGAGGAGATGGAAATGAAATTGTATCCAGACAAAACTCGGAAAGATACTCGGGCGCTGTTTTCGCAGTTTATCTTTCAAACCCTCTCTCCCAATCCCAGGGCCATGCGGAATGGGCAGTAGTTGGGTACATTAGGGGAGCAAGGTGCAATGAAGCGGGTAGAGCAAAGGGAAGATGCTAGAGGATCAGTTTGCATTTCCAAAGTGAACACCATGCAGCATTCCAGAGGAACAGCTAAAGTCTTCATGGGGCCTGTAAGATGGGGGCCCTTTGCCTGCATTCATTCCAAGCTTCAGTCAGCACTCTGTATTAAAGGGACTTCACATCCCTCTGTGAGCTAATCTTGAGAGCAAGTTGGGTTGAAACGGTTCCTTACATCGACATAATTGCTGGCCCACACATCATAAGGTACAATAAATTTTGCTGCAAATTCTGCCATTAGACACGTTGTCCCATTTTCCCGCACCACAAATATATCTTTTTCAGGGTTAGTGGAAAGACCTGAGAGATTTTCAACTTCTTGTTCTGCCATGATCTGAGCAATTGTATCTGTGAAACAAAAATATAATATCGGTTCTGTGCTTAACAATCCAAGGCTTCGGAGTCACAGTTAGGCACAATGGTAAAGATGCAGGCAGTGTTCAGCTGGTACATTAGGTTACAGTCAGTCTCAAAAGTTGCCGATTTTGCAGTGCACTGGATGTGCAATTCAATAATGAGCATCACAACCCTATGAAAAGACACGATCGATTCAACTTTAACATGTCTTTAAAACCCTTACAAGCCTGGAGCAGGGGACACTCCTGTTTTCTAAACCATGACTTTCTTTCAAAAGCTCCAACCCATGCACGACTTAAACTCCTCTCCCTCAGTTCTGTCTGCAAATACCACAAGCCATGTGTGAATCCCTGGTAGAGATGAAAGCACAGGCAAATTAAAACGAGTACATTTGAACTGAAAGGTAGCTGGCGGACTAGAAGGTGCTAGTGCTATTCTTTTTAAGAAGTTCAACCCGACCGGTGGATGCCAGAACCTTACTCACGGAAAAGCAAGAACAGGACTTGAAGACGCAAGATTCCCGGAGCAGTTCTCCTCCTATGGTCCATGCTTCTTCTGGTGACTGGATCCAGATGTTCTGCTGTCCGATGGGGAGATCCCAGAAAAACTCCTCCAGAGGAAGAGGGTGGGGAGAGAGAGAGAGAGAGAGAGAGAGAGAGAGAGAGAGAGAGAGAGAGAGAGAGAGAAAGGAGAGTGAGGGAAGGAGAAAGACAGGGAGAGATTGAGAAGGAGGAAAGGGGGAGGCAGAGAGAGAGGAGAGCAGTAAGAGTGAGAGAATGGGGAAAGAGAAGATGAGAGAGAGAGAGAGAGAGAGAGAGAGAGAGAGAGAGAGAGAGAGAGAGAGAAAGCTCAATACCAAGTACAAGTACTTGTTCTGTGGTGCAGCACCGACGCAAGCTTAAGAGGAACTCTACTCACTGCAGAGGGGGAGGCAAGCACGGATGAGAGCTGTCCACGGTAGCCAGTGCTGAAAGGAATCCAGTTGTGGTACTAGCTCTTGTCTTGTTTTTCTAGAGGTGGAACTAGATTGACTTGCGTTGCAGAGAAACGTACATTTTCTTCTGTTAAGTGTTATTTCTGTTCTTTTTGCCCTTCTATCACATGTGTTGCAACTGCATATGAGAGGATCAGTATATCTCAAATAACTTAATAGCAATCCAGTCTCCTCCAGTGTCTATAGGAAATCCTCTAATTTTTACATGTTTTAGAGATTATATTACTGTTTTACTGTCTTGAAATCGTAAAATGTCCCTTGCTCTTGAGGGAAACTGTAGCCCTGAATTATCCTGGGGCAGGAGTGGGAGGAGAGAGAAAGAATAAAGAAGAAAATGCTATGGCAACTATTTTCAGGATTTGGGAAATGGCTTCTTCAGTGCATGTGTTCTGAATAAGATGATAGGTTCAGTGTTACATTGATTCCCCTCTGCCCCCCATGTAGCATTCAGGCTCTGCAGTACTTCAGTTAAACGAGGTTAAACTCCCCATTGTATGAACAGAAAGTTATGGTCTCTTAGAAGTTCTGAGGATTCTCTTATGTCACCTTAATTTTAAACAGCTACTGTTTATATATTATGTTGAAACAAGTCATTCTGTCAATGATTCACAAAGCAACAAAAAAGTTATTTGGTTTATCAGCTCTCTTCTTAGTATATCTTAAAAGGGGATCATTATGTAAAAATATCAAGTTTGTATGTTGAATTCAAAGATGAATAGGATAATAGACAGGATTCAATTCCTTTGCAAAGGTCAATGTTGAAAACTTAATGAAGATATATGCACTTTTTCTTGTGCTGCAGCAGGAGCTGGGAGCATAATACAAATCTTTAAGGAATATAAAATTTATCCTTATTTTGATCAACAAATAATTATTATAAATGTTTCGATTGCAAAAGACAATTTACTTTCAAAGAAAATAAATGCCCCTTGACATTTATATTTCTAAATCTTAAAATTTAAATTTAATAGGAATTGTCTTCTATTCAAAAATCTTCAGGAGCTATTATTTTCTATAATGTCATTAAGAAATTCATAATTGATCTATCAATTTAGTGTTACAATAACTAGAGAAGAATTCCTTTACAGGAATCACCTTCATTTTATTATATAATGTATCAATAGTTATTATTGACTATTATTTTCAAAAAAGGAAAATACCATTGGTGAGAAATTATTGCCCAGGTAAAATAAGGCATCTCCATTCAACAAAAAGATAAAATTTTGAAATGTGTTCATTTCTGTTTTCTTCATCACTGTATTCCTAAAATATTTAATCTGCCCAGTTTACACAACTTTTCATCTGTAGATAGCATCTTACTAATTATAATTAACTTTGATAACAGCATCTAAAATAGTACTACCCTACTCAAAAACACAAATATCTATGTATACATCACTTTATATATTTCTCTATTATTCAATTTTTAAATGTCTAAGTCCTTTACACACAATTTGGTTTTGTTTTTCAGAATAGAATAATTTACATCTTCGTATTTATTCCTAAAGCCAGTCCATTAATATTTTCTGTACTTTCATTTGTTTTAGTCTCCTTCAAGTAGTAATGTTTCTGTAGTAGCAGAAGTCAAAAAATCTGGCTTTGTTATTTATTTTGTGACTTTGGGCAAATGACTTAACCTCTTTGATGTTTGGCTTTTTTATTCATAAAATAAAGAAGTTAGAATTGCTGATGTCTAAAATCCATATTGAATCCATACACTCTACAACACCTCCATAAGATGACCACATCAGTTATCCACACCAGTTAGAAACTAACAAATTATCCTAGAATTATTTTTGACATCTGTTATAATGACTAAGAACACAGCATATTTTAATAGCCTTAATAATCATGTTAATACATTTTTAAGTGCAATTATTTTAAAGGGTGAGCTTATCTTTATTTAGGTATGGCTAAATACATGCATGTGGACAACATTTTTCATGGGAATAGCTAGAAATAAATACACATTCTTCTGCACTCTATATAGTAAAAAATAATTAATTATAGTCAGCAGTTATTTTTTTAAAGTATACTGGAAAATGCAAGATAAAAGGGTGCTACTTTGGACAGTTACTTTATGTTTTTCTAAAGATCATTCTTCATGCATTTATTTTTTTCCCTAGAAACTTACTTAACTCTTTTTGTGTGCTCAGCCTGGTCATTTTGCCAGTGGGTTGAAAGAGAAAGATGGGATACAGAAGTATAAAACAAGGCTCCTTCTGCCAAGGAACTTATTTTTGTTGATGTTGAAGAAAAAAGACGCATATATGCTATTCCTTCAAGGTCAAATATAAAATTCTCTCTTTGGCTTTCAAAGCTCTACATATTGACCATTCACACCTTTCTAACCTTCTTCACTTTACTCTGTTCCACTTACTTTATGAGCTACTTCAATAGCCTACTTACTGATTCTTGTATTCATAACCCTTTACACTGACTATCCCCCATGCTTAAAATAGTCTCCCTCCTCATCTCTGTTTCTTACATTCCCTAATTTTTAAAAACTTACCTTAAACCCCATTCTCTAGAGGAGGCTTTTTCTGGTCCTGTACCTGTTTAGCATTTACTAGTCCCTTCACCTCTGAAATATCTCCCCTTTGTGTACATATAAGTGCACACACATACATGCATGTATCTTTGTATGTATGTGCATATTCATATATCTGTCTTTATATATTTGGTACATTCTTTGGTATTTATGTATTGCCCCCTCCATTAGAATGTGAGTTCTTAAAGATCAAGGACTATTTTTAACATTTTTTCTATCTTTAGTACTTAATACATTGCCTGGAACAGTAAACACTTAATAAATAGTTATTGACTACCAGACTATAAGTAGGAAAATATTAGAATGTGATATATGAGATAGCACATGGTAGAGTAGCATCAATCATAAAATGAAAATAGAGGGAATATAAAGTAACATATAGTAATCAGATGACAGAATTAGTGAATATTTTTCAAAGTAGGTGCTCTTAAGTAGAAATTTGAATGAAGTGATGGATATGAAATGATGTTCATGATATGTAAAGATCTCCCAGATGCAAGTAACAACACAAACTATGGTTAAGGATTGAATTGAGGTAAAAAGTTAATAGGAGTCTATCCTTCCTTTAATGCCTAAGGCACATTAATTTAATCTACAATGAGATAATTAAATCCAATATCAATTTATGATCCTTACAATCCCTACTTGGTTCATTTTTTAAAAATTGCTATTTGTATTTGATATTCAAAAGTGCCAAACAAGAATCAATTATTTCAAATTTTAGATGAGTTTCTCTACATGCATGTGTAAAAATATTGATACTTCTAAATGACAAAGCTCAAATCTATCTGCTAGTTAGACTTCTAATTACTGGAAAATTATACCTTAAGGTGCTGTTCTTTCTTGTAAAATTCTTGTGACACAATACTTCAATTATTTTCAAGGGATTAAGAAAATATACTTTGCATAGAGAATCAAGAAATAAAACTGAAAATAGGAACAAAATGTAACTAGGAAAAATTCATTTTTTAATCTTCAAAAAAACCCTCAAACCCAGGGTATGTTTGATTTCAGATATGATACTCACTTTTATTTTCATTTCATTTAAAAATTCCACCTACTTTGAGGGTCACAATTTAAAAAATATCTAGCTGATATGTTATTTCCTTTACAGATTATGCTGGGACTGAGCAACAATAGTTATTTCCTATTACATCATAAAGCAGATTTTAAATTATCATGCTGGTTATAATAGGATTATTTTTAAATGTATTTTAAAACCTACTATGTGAGGTTGTGTCTCAATATCTAGATGAAAGCCAACTCTCTGTCAACTATCTAGATGCTTTATTTGCACAATTCCAAATGTTTAGGCGTTTGAAAATATGATAATTGAAATTCTCAGTTTTCATTTATGTGTTGTGTATCATGTAAATCCATTTCAAATATCTTTGGTATCATTTTTGGTATCAGCCTTCTTTTAAATTTACTTCTCTGGTACCTACTTTAAAGAAACAAGTACTTTTTCTTGAATGGCCCTAATAAGAGGAAGAGACAAACCATTAAAATTATATATTGGATTGCTCTAGTTAGCAGAGAGTATACTCATGATAAATGTTGAAGTGATTTCATCTTATGAATTCAGTTAGCACAAGTGCTTTCATATAGTATCCATAGATTGAGTGAGATGCATATAATAATTTTATTATGGCAAATATTCTTACATAACTGGAAGCTATGAAGCAGGAATAATATTCTCGATGCAGTCAGCAACCAAAAATGTAATATGAAATATGTGATTCTGTGAATAAAATGTTACCAATTCTAACTAATTTCATGATGTTTGTGTCATGAATCAAATAGTCGCAAAATTCATTTTGGGGACTATGAAGGATATAAAAACAAATCTCAGTAATAGAACACAATCTGCTTAACTTTCTTAATGATAAGTGAAAGCTTGAAATGTCAGAAAAACATTCCTGAAAGATGGATTCTATCAACATAACCTTGATTGGATTTTTTTAAACCTTCAGAGAAGTCTCTCTAAAAAAGAAAAATTAACTGCCATAAAGAAAGAACAAGAAAGAAGTTAGACATATTGTTAGCTACTTGAAATTGCTTTATAACTTTAATACTTTATGAGAAAAAAAGTGTTTTGTTTTTTACTTCAAATCTCTTATATGGCCATAACTGTCATAAATCATCTTGCCAACCAGGTTATTATTTAAAAAGCTTTTAGTGTTTTGCACTGTAGTTTACTCTTTTTAAGGGTGAAAGGTGGGAAACCAAATAAATTTTCAGACCTACCTAAGAAAACAAGATTAGTAATATTTGAAAAAGGAAAACATACAACTTCATTGACTCCCCTTTCCAGCATGTTTCCTCTTTTGAACAATATCTAATTCTGTTAGGATAATTCCAATAAATATACTAGTAATTAAAAGAAGTTTGGAGTCAAAGCAGTAACACTGAATGAGAGAGAGAACCTTGGTTCTAGTCTTCTAGACTATATCAACATCACTGTTGACATGTCACAGCCTTCAGTTTTGTCCCTTGGAAAATAAAGTTCTTGGGCTGGAGGAGTCTTCCTTTCTAATAGTATATGATTAAAGAAGGGTTTTAAAAAGAATTGAGAACAATGAATATGGAAGTTCCTTGTAGGAAAGGGATTCTAACTGTCTCTCCCTATAAAATTTGGCACCTCAAACATGCTAAAGATATCTCAGGACATGCACTAAGCTAATGAAAATGAATGCATGAATGTATAAATGTTTACTTTGATGTTTTTTATACCTCTTGGACAGCCACAAGGATAGGACAGTTAATCATAATAAAAGAATCATTCTAAGAACCTGACTTCTGAAGTTACATATGAAAACATGTAAAAGAAGAGTCTGATATTTAATAATACAAAAGTCTCTGGCTTCTTGACAGAGATGTCAAGTTTTATAGCAAGCTGATTAAATAGAATTGCATTTTTTTAAAGGCTCTAATCACCCATAAGTTCAGGACAATGGTTAACTTTTCTATTCTTCACTTTGCTGAAGGCCCTGTGATCAAAGAGAAATAGACAAATCTTTACTTGGTCTCATTTCCCTTGTTTGTTAAAAGAATTTTACTTAAATATCCTGGCAGATCTAGAGTCTATTTATACTAAGAAGTATATCTTTGGGCTTTAAAAAAGACAACCTCTTTTCTGATTTATAAAAATCAAAACCAGAAGAAAGAATGGAATTTGAACTTGAACTTGAACAGCGTTGGATGGAATGGTGTTATGGGACATGGGAAAAGATAAGGAGGAAGAAGCTTAAGTTGGAAAAAACAAGGAGAAGCCAGCCAAGAGTATCAGAACTGGACCTGGGACTAAGACCAGACATGGACAAACCTCATTTTAATATCTTCCCTTGACCTGCCTCTATTCCTTTGCTAAAGAGAGGGAAAACTTCACTGAAAAAGTTCCTGCAGGAGTTCTTGGGTAAGTGAAAAGAAATACCAGAAAAATCTGGTTGTGGAAATTGCACTGATATAGTGCCAAAGTGACTTCATAATTTCTCTGTCTTTGTGAATCTATTTCTGTGTACCTACTTATATTTTTTTGTATTTCTATTTCTTTTATTCTCCTCTATGACTTTCTCCATTCTCTTTTTTTCTTCCCTCTATCCTTTCTTTGCCCTCTCCAAAAAACAGAGGTGAAACTTTATCTTACTTTAGGATTTGCCTTAATCACTTGATTGTCTGTTAGGCATTGTTCTCAAGAACCAGAGAAGAGATGTGGGACAGCACCTATTGAGAGCCTAGAAAACCCACTTTGAAAAATCCAAGTTTTGTGGCTCAAACACAGGGTTGGAATGAATTGGTGTTTTAGAGAGTGAAAGGAGTGGGGGTAGGAAGTGGATGACACAAAATGGATTGCTAGCATGAACTAGGAAACATAGCATTGGTCTAGAAGGCAAGAGTATTTGGGTCCACATCTAGCTTGTAACAATAATTTGTTCTCTCTAGGTCTGTTTCCCTCTCAGTTAAAAAAGAAGGGTGGGGGCAGGTGGAGAATCCTCTTCTATCATATAGATATGGTGAAGGTTAAATGAGATGAATACAGAAGTTCTTCATATATTACTAAGCTCTGTAAAAATAATGTTCTTACTCATTATGTTTTCTTTGACCTTTAAATCTGCTCCTGAAATCTGGAGGAAACCCAAGGTGAGACAATTTCTCCTGCAGTTTCATCCCACTGCTACTTTAGTAAAAAAAAGGTTTCTGAGGTTTGATTTGGGATTTTTCCTTCAGTCTGATGATGGGATGATCCCCTAGTAAAAAAGAGCCTAGCCAGAAACAGATTAACTAGCTTTAGTATTACTATCCCATCAGCTGAGCACGCAAATGTAACTCCAGCCAATTCTAAGGCTTTGCTCATGTTAGTGGACCCAATAATTTGTCTTTCCCACACTCTGCTTAAGGTTCAAACTACTCTGAAGCTCCAGGTGTGTCAGGGAACAGTCTTCACCATACTTATCCTGGAGACACAAAACCATGAGCCTGTAATCCAGGATAGACAAAAGGCTGCGGGGAGGGGGAGGATTAGGTGGGGAGGAGAGGGGAAAGGAAGGGTTGTAGAAAGGAGACTAATCAGTCATCACTTCCCTCCACAAATTGCCAGTTATTTTCTTCTCCTCCATCCCTAAGTCCCCTAGAGGTTATAAAACCTTGATTTTCTTTGTGTTTCTTAATTACAAGATCTTTTCAGACTTATTCACCTTCAATTATTGTAGAGACTATGCCATTAACAGATCCAAAGAAATCTAGAAAGTAGTTCTTATTTGAGTTTCCCCTGCAGTCTAGAATAGGTTAACAGGAACCTCCTCAGAAGTAGTAAACAAAGCAATAATCAACAAAAATATGTCTATCCAAACGCCAGAGTCCTGGGAGGAAAGGCAGCCAAAATTCTGGAGGCCTGGCTCCAGGCTCTCCAACAGCTGAGATTACAGCCAGAAAACCCTTTTTCTTACGGTCCTCTGGTTGATGTCTTTCCCTCCCCCCCTTCTCATTTTCCTCCTCTGTCCTGGGTACTTAATTACCCCTGCAATGTGAGCATGTGTCCTCTCCCAGATTAATTTTTTTTTTTTGAGGTTCACAGATGGATAAGTACCGCTAGCTAGCCTCTTCTGAATGAACCTCACACTTGGACCCAAACGGGCGGTCCCGGGCAGGCCTCCTGGACCTGTTCTCTTCGGCAAGCGTCCTGACACTGATGGATCGTCTCATTTCCCTGCTTGATGGGCTGGAACCGCCCACAAACTGCAGGTATGCTGGAATGGCCCGGGAGAACCCAAGCCAGCAGGGGAGGAGGAAGGGAGGAGGGGAGATGAGGAGGAAGAGAGTCCTGGGGGAGCCCAAAGTTACCACTGAACAGTGATCTTGAGAGGGATGGAGCTTTGGGGCCTTTTTTTTTTTTAGGTTAGGAATGGGGGAATAGGGAAAGGGGATATGAACAACTAATAAAGAGGAACAGAATTTTGCTCTCCACCTCTAGTCCGTCCAGTCACGCACAAGCCAATTAGATGAAAAGCATCGTTTTGAGGTATTTTTCTTCTTTGCTTTCAATCTCTGTCACAGATGCTTCTAGACAGGGATGGATGATCCCTTCCCCTAGCCAGCTTTCGGTTCTTTCTTGTCTCAGAGCGGTTAGACTCTGTTGTCGATTCCAGTGCCCTTTGGCCGTAGGAAGATTAGGCGACCAGTGAACGGCCTGCAGCTCGCGTTTGGGTACCGTCCCGTTCTCCAGAGGCACGTCCAAAATATTCACCTGAAGGGATTCCAGGAAAGCGGATTTCGTTGTGATTGCTGACGGAAGGACCAGACGCCCACTCACTGCAGACCACGCGGCTTTGTTTCTGAATGTAACCCCCCTCGTTTCCCATTGTAACTCCCACCCCAGCTAGCGGGGACGCAGAGGGCAGCCTGACCCGGCGAGTGGACTCGAACCCATCTGCGGAGGGGATCAGCAAGGCCTTCGGAAAGGGTTTGGAGCAGGGGCTCGGCGCCCTGAGATGAAGAGTTGGGACGCTGCATACAAAGTAGTCGGGGGAGAATACTCCCGGCAGTTAAACAGACAAAACCGTGCTCCGGCTGGTTTGGGCAGATTACACCCGCACCCCCCAAAATGCTCTGTATCTCATCAACCTTGACGTTAAAATCTAGGCCTGGTTGGTCTTAGAAGTCGCTCGGGGATCAGAACAAGCTCAGGACGTTGAAGCAGTCAAAATAAAACTGGCTCACCTGGAAAGCTGGGCTTTAGCTGGGGTCTGGGCTGGGGGTCGGGGGAAAGATAAGGATAACGGAATGAGAGAAGGGCGGAGCTAGCTTGGAGCTTTTCTTTAGGAGGGTAAATTGTGTGGCTGTGGGGAAGCGGGCAAAGAACTGCAAGCTGTGGGAGTAGAGTTAGTTCTGTCTGGGTAGAGAGGTTGAGAGTGGGCAGGGAGAGTGGTGGAGATGCACAGAGAACCGGCCAAGAGACAGGGGCAGCTTCTTTTATTATTGTTTTTATATTTTGACTACAGTTAACTGTTTTACATTTCTGCTGTCTTCCCGATTTCTTCACCATCTATTATAGTAGCTTATATTTATAGAACGCTTTGAAGTTCACAAAACATTTCCTCGCAGTAAGTTGTAGAGGGTAATTCCCCACCTTAGTTCACAGAAAACAGAAAACTGAGGACCATACTTATTTGCTCGAGATCACAATATTAATAAGTTTGGAATTATATCGATATTACACCATGTGTTCTTTTTTTAACCTTTCTATGTGTTTTCTATATACCTTTACATATACATGTACAATATAGTCTATATTTCTATATACATATATTTCTTCTGTAGGGCCCATTCCCTTCCCATCTTCTGTATCCACCTCTCTCCCATGTTTTAGTTATATGGGTTCCAAATAGTTAGCAGTCTAGATTAAAAAATGGAGAGTTATGTGAGTCCATTTTCCTCTTTTTTTATAGAGGTGGGCTGTGCAAGAAAAATAAAATCAGTGTTGCCTTGGAAAGAACTAGCTCACACATTTGGCAGAATGGCAAGGTCTTTTGCTGGGCTTGCTTACTTATCTGAACCACACTGTGTAGTGAATTCATGTGGGTAAGAGGAATAATTCAGGTTTTGAAAGCTCTTACCTGATAAAAGTCCAATCTAATGCATAACTTTGGATATTCCATACCCTGGAACCTTGGGAAGGAGCTAGTAGGGATGATTAAGACTTTGCCCGTTGTTAATGCTGTAAAGTTACCCATGCATATAACCTGTAAATAAAAGGCTATTAAAAAAAAAAAGACTTTGCCTTGTGCAGTTGTCCAGCCCAACAGTAGCCAAGGCAAGTGGAATTAGTGTAGAGATAGTTGATAGATCACAAATATGACTTGCCATTGGTTATATCAAGAAGGGGTGGTCATTCCTTCCCTATGGTAGACAGTCATATACTTTCTCTGCTTTCCCCTTTTCCTGTGACTAGAGACTCTTTCTCTCTAGTGAGATAACAAAAAAAGACCTCTGAAGTTGAATCAGCATAGATTCAAATCTTGGAATTGTATGACCTTGGACAAATTACTTAATCTCTCAGCATCATTTTCCTCCTCTAGATGAAGTAGATGATGTCTAAGGTTCTTTCCACCCCAAAATCTGCAATTCTATGATCATTCAATCTTCAAATGTATCCCTTCAGATTCTTTCTGATGTTTGCTGAAACCTAACTTTCTTTTGAAATATCATATGCTTTGGCTGGCATTTCCTCTAAGCCTTCCTCCCATCTCCACTCTGACTAGTTCAATTGAATTTGCCCCAGGTGCAAGTTATAGCTCTCCTACTTATTTTTGGCAATATTTGCCAACCAGGCTATTCAATGGCTCTACTGTCAGCTGAATCTCTAATGCAAATTTCAGAACTAGTAAATAGAAGGGAAACAAGAACGATCTGCACCTCAAAATCCTATTCCATCACTCTTTTAGGAACAGTCCAAACCATCATTGTTATGGTGCTGTTTTTCAGATATTGAATGTGGAGGTAATAGGGTAAAGAGAGGAAGGAAATTTGTGAGACATATCTAGGCTTAGATCTGGGCTTGATGGTTTGGGGATTTAATTGTAAAGATATAGAAAGCTGTGTTGTTCGGGACTGTTGCAAAAGTCTTCCATGCTCTTAAAATGGAATCATAAGTTCTGCTAATTATTAATACAGAGGATTTGTGCATTGTACCCAATACCACATCCTGAAGAGAATGTCATAACTTTAATTATATTATTATATTACTATCATTGTTGCTTTGGCTGTCCCGTTTCATAAAATGCTCAAGTAGTTTGATGGGATTATGCCTACCAAGAGTGGATTAAAAAGATGATTATATAGTTCCATACTTTTGCTCCAGATAACTTTATATCTTTGTTCCCTTTAGAATATTATTTTCTTTTCTCATCTTTTTACAAGATTCAGTACTAGTAACTGTGACTTTTAGGTTAACAGTTAGGTTAACAGACTTTTAGGTTAACACTACCTTCTTACTCTTGCTTAACAAGGCTTATATTTTTCTATAGAAGGTACAACCTAACAATTTGGAAGGTAGGCATTTAGAATTTGATTATCCATTGAAATTCAAGACCAGAACTGTATGAAAAGAAATTCATGAGGGACATGATTCTCACAGACAAACAGTTTGAGGTAAGTAGCAATATAACTACTGTTAACTCTGTTTTTTGAATGAAAATAAATTTTGAAATAGGGGCCTGATAGAAGCCTAAAAACAGATTTCAAAGGCACTGAAACATATACTAGTTTTGACTCTTAGAATACCCATTTATTTTCAGTAGACATTACTGACTGTATATTTTAAATTCAAAAATGTTGACCAAGATTATGCAAAAATTCTATGGAATTCTATTAGTAGAATTTGTAATATTCTTGAAGGCAGAAAAATTTTGGTTATGCTTTTATATTTCTAGCATATAGCACAATACTTTACTTTTGCTGATAATAACATTCAATTAAATATAGTTTTAGTGCACTTTGTTTTAAACATTAAACTGTAGGAGGAAAAGGAAGATTAAAAGAAGTATTAAACCTGCTCCTTGACTTTAGGGAGCTCAGAGTCTAATTGGGGCTTCATGGTGGCACCCAGACCCACACAGTATAAGACATTTGGTAGGTGGAGGAGGCATTTAAGAAAACTTAAAGAGACATAGAAATTACCTAATCCAGTCTCATTTTATTGATTAGGAAACTGAGACCCAGAGAGGTTACCCAAAGTCATATAGCAAAACCATATCAGTCGTCTGATTTTAAATCTGCTGCTCTTTCCATTATACCATGGTAGAAAAAACCCTAAGTATGGATTTGGAAGATCTGTATTCTAGTACTGATTGTTACTTGTTGTAAGATCTCAGGCAAATCCCTTCACTTTCTGAGATCCAGTTTCCTTTTCTGTAAAACAGGCATAATAATATTTATGCTACCTACTACTTCTCAGGGTTATCATAAAGAAAAGGGTTTGTAAACCATAAAGTCTCTTCTAAAATTCACAGGTTGTAAGTTTTACAATGAAATGATAAACTGAGTTGACACAATCTTTGGTATAGACCATGGCAGTTGTTCTCGGTCTTGGACAGTCAGTATTTGCAGAGGCAAAGGAATAAAGATGGTGGTGAGGAGAAGTATGCAAGAACTAAGGTGAAGAGACAAGAGAGTGTGTAAATCTATGAAGAGCTTTTAATTTTTAAAAAAATATTTTTATATGGATAAAACACATTTAACTTGAACCTCTCTGCCATAGCCAGTGTGGTCTACTTGAAAACAAATCCTCATTCATGTGCTAGGGTTCCAAAAGAAATCAAGTAATAATTTAGGAAGGTAGTGTGTCTTTACTAAATGTAGATTAAGCTAAAGCTAAATAGAAATGTTTATGGGCTGTTATCAAACTGAGAGCTAAAAAGCTTATAGTACAGTGGGAAAAATAAATAGGTGTATACATTGATTTGCTATAAGGGAGAACATGAGAAGTACAAAGTTAATAGAATATGACAAATTTGAGGAAAAAGGAAATACTTAAATCTAGGGTTGAGGAGGCTTCAGGAAAGATTTTTTCAAAATGATCCACGATGTGGCAGGATGGACTATGGAAACTCGAGAGTTGAAAAGAACCTTAATGCATGGAAGACTAGATGTGTGATTTGGAACCAGATCATGATCACAGTTAACCAGAGGGTGATAGTTCTAAATTTGTGAAAGTTTCCAGTTGTGGAAGAATCATCTTGAGTGTCAGAATCAGGTATTTATATTTTGTCTTCTAAGCAATGGGGAGCCACAAAAGACTCTGAGTAGAGATATAATATGATTCTAGTGGTACACTGGGAAGACTTTTCAGGTATTGGTACAGAGTAGAGATGTCAAAAATTCAGCTAACTCTCAGTTCAGCCAAACAAGATTAAAATGTAATTGGGGAAGGTTTAACAAAAAGAGAAATACACCATTGATAATGTTAATTTGTGGGTTTATAAGTCAAATTCTGCTCACAGAGATCAGTTTCTGTATTCATTCATTCTTTATGGAATGAATTCACATTCAGTGTCTCTTTGAATGACAGCAGTGATTTAGAGAATAAATTAGAAATAGTACATGGAAAGCAGGAAAAAATACTTAGAAATCACTGTAATAGTCTGGTTTAGGCGTGGTGAGGGATGTTTTTTTCCTTTAAATTTTTAAAATTTATTTTTATTTTCCCCAGTTACATATAAAACAAAAGTATTATTTGATTATATGTGTACATTAATTTTTTTACATATTTCCATGTGAATCATGTTGGGAGAGAAAAATCAGAATAGGAAAAAACCACAAAAAATATAAACCAGAAAAAAAAGATGAAAATAGTATGTATTGATCTACATTCAATTTCTATTGCCTTGGATCACTGAACCACTGAGAAGAACCAAGTCTGTCATAGTTGATCATCACACAATCTTGTTGTTCCTGTGTACGATGTTTTCCTAGTTCTGCTTGCTTCACTCAGCATCAGTTCATGTAAATTTTTCCAGGCTTTTCTAAAATCAATCTGCTCATCATTTTTTTATAGAACAATAATATTCCATTACTTTCTTATACCATAACTTATCCAGCCATTTCCCAATTTATGGGTATCTACTCATTTTCCAATTCTTTGCCATCACCGAAAGAAGTGCAATAAATATTTTTGCACATGTAGGTTTTTTTCCCTTTTTTATGATCCCCTTGGGATACAGATCCAGTAGAGTCACTGCTGGATCAAAGGTATACACATTTTGATAGTTCTGTGGGCATAGTTCCAAATTGCTTTCCAAAATGTTTGAATCATTTTACAACTCCACTAACAATGTATTAGAGCCCTGATTTTCCCAAAACCCTTCCAACATTTATCATTATCTTTTTCTGTCATTTTAGCCAATCTGAGAGGTGTGAAGTGGTACCTCAGAATTGTTTTAATTTACATTTCTCTAATCAGTAGTTTAGGGCATTTTTCATAACTACAGTTTTAATTTCTTCATCTAAAAACTGGTTCATATTCTTTTACTATTTATCAATTGATAAATGACTTGTACTCTTATAAATTTGATTCAGTTAATTGAGGGATAATTAATATGCAAAAATTGTTTATAATCTGGATATAAACTATGTCATGCTCCCCTAATTTGCCTATGATATCACTCTTTATATCTAAATCATGCATCCATTTTGAACTTATTTTGGTAAACAATGTGAGATGTTAGTCTAAACCTAGTTTCTGCCAAACTGTTTTCTAGTTTTTTCAGCGATTTTTAAAAAATCAAATAGTGACTTTTTGTCCCCAAAGCTTGGATCTTTGAGTTTATCAAACTCTATGTAACTATGGTAATGTACTACTGTGTATTGTATACCTAATCTATTCTATTCATCTTCCACTTTATTTCCTAGTTAATACCAGATTGTTTTGATAATTACTGCTTTATAGTGAAGTCTGAGATCTACATGGTAGACCTCTTTCCTTCACATATTTTTCATTAATTTCCCTCATATTATTCATGTTTTATTCTTCCAGATAAATTTTGTTATTATTTTTTCTAGTTCTATAAAAATTTTGGTCGTTTGATTGATATGGCATTGATTAAATGAATTGATTTAGGTAGAATTGTGATTTCATTATATTGGTTTGGCCTAGTCATGAACAATTAATATTTTCCCAATTATTTAGATCTGACTTTATTTATGTGAAAAGTGTTCTGTAATTGTGAACATATAGTTCTTGGATTTGTCTTGCTAGTAGGCTTCAATGTATACCATTATTTTAAATGAAATTTCTCTTTCCATCTCTTACTGCCATACTTTGTTGGTAATATTTAAAAATGCTAATGATTGATATTGTTTTATTTTATAGCTTGCAACTTTGCTGAAGTTGTTAATTATTTCAATAACTTTTTAATTTGTTTCTCTAGGATTCTCTGTATGTACTATGATATCATCTATAAAGAAGATATATAGATATTATTTGATAATATCAAATAAATTATTTGATAATTTTGTATCTTCATTGCCTATTCTAATTTCTTCCATTTTGTTTTCTTCCTTTACTGCTATAACTAGTTTTTACAGTATAATTGAATAATAATAATCTTGTTTTATCCCTGATCTTATTGAAAAGGGTAATAATGCTTACTGATGGTTTAAAATAGATACCACTCATAATTTAGATATCTCATAAAATAGATGCAATGCATAATTCACCTTTGATTCTTATGAAATCTAGTATTTTTAATAGGAATGGATATTACATTTTGTCAAAAGCTTTCTCTATATCTATTGAGATAATCATATGATTTTAGTTGATTTTGTTATTGATACAGTTCATTATGCTGATATTGAACTTATTGTGGTTAATTATGCTGATATATTGAAATTATCCTAATATTGAACTTGCCCTGAATTTCTGCTATAAATCCCACTGATCATAGTATATGATCCTTGTGATATATTGCTGTAATCCTTACTAGTATTTTGTTTAAAATTCCCTTATTCTTTAAAACTTTTACAATCTAGCTTCTGATCTCCAAAATTATCATTTTATCTTAATTGTTAAATCCAATGGCCTTTTTTCAATTCTTGTTCTTTTTGGTCTCTCTGTAGCTTTTGATACTATTCATTTTCTCCTCCTTGATACTCTCTTCTTTATAGGTTTTTGGGAAACTATTCACTCCTGGATCTCCTCCAATGTTGCTTCTCAGAGCTATATTCTCATCCAGATCATGGCCTCTAACCAGAGGTATCCCACAGCTTGGGTCCTGGGCCCTCTTCTCTTTTTCTTCTCTTCTATTTCACTTGATGAAGCTGAACGCATCAGATTCTATGGGTTAAATTACATTATCTATGCTGATGATTCCAAAATCTACCTATCTCTCTCTTGATCTTTAATCTTGCATCTTCAAATGCTTTTCAATCTTCTTGAATTGGATGTTCAGTAGATATCTTAAACTCAACATGTTCAAAACTGAATTATTATCTTTCCTCCTAAATCATCCCCACCTTCCACTTTTTCTCTTACCATGGAAGATAACACTCTCCTAATGCCACAATCTTGAAATTTTGGTATCATGCTCAATTACTCAGTATTTCTCATTCCCCATATCTGGTCTGTTGCCAAGGCCCGATGATTTCACATTTCATCATCTCTTAACATGTCTCCTCTTCTCCACAGTGCTACCACTCTGACGAAGGCCCTCATCCCTTTTATTATTGTTGCAATAGCTGTTTGAGGGTCTTCCTGTCACTCCAAACCATTCTTCATTAAAGCTACGAGAGTGATTTTTCTAAATCATTGGTCCAACCATGTCACCCTTCTACTCAAAAGACTCCAGTAGTTCCCTGTTGCTTTCAAGATCAAACAGAAAATCCTCTGTCATTAAAAAGTTTTCATAACCCACCCCCTCCCCCCCGCCTTTCCAGTCATCTTATATCTTATTATTTGCCAAAAATTCTGAGATCCAATGACACAGGCTTCCTTTTTGTGTCACAAATAAGAAACGTTTATCTCTAGACATTTCCTCTGGCTGTTCCCTGTACCTGTGTCTGCTCTCCCTCCTCATCTCTGATTTCTATCATCTAGATTTGTATCAAAGAACGGCAATCAAATAAATCCATTTTCTTTGTAGTTTGACTAATGTCCTATATTCCCTGCTTAATAACTATAGAGTCAAATGAAATTCTGCCCCTCTGAATGCTGTCCTTTCATGTCATAGTTTGTGCTGGGAAATTCAAGAACCTTATGCCTGTTTTCTCATTCCCTATCTGGACACATATTTGTTAACATCTCCAGTTAATTTAAAATGTAGAAATTAATCAGTAGGACAGGAGGCCTTCCTACCACTGTGGCAGGTAATACTGGAAAGGCAGGTGGAATTACATGGTGGAGAACTTTGAATATTAGGCTTTTGGGGGGTAGATGGATAGGAGTCATGCATTGTGTGTGTGTGTATGTGTGTGTGTGTGTGTGTGTGTGTGTGTGTGTGAAAAATGGTTACATATAAAACCAATATATATATGGAAGACTAATCTAGCAACAATAGGCAGAAGGGATTGGAGAGAGAACAGGGTAGAAGCAGGACAGTTGTTTCTGAGTATCATTTAAAGCACACAGTATAATAAGCTTTTACCCCTCACACTCCCTACCTGAGCTCTTCTGGCAAAGCCCTATTGTCAATCAATCAGTGATTTTCTTTGGTGTGACAGAAGCAATGCTTTTTGGCATGTACAGCAAGGGCCTCATTACTGTGAATTATGAATTCTCTGAAGTGGTCATATATATTCAAATTCATACTATTTGTGGTTATAATTATGTAAAATATGGTCACTTATGTATGGTCACCCAATGAAATATGAAGCACAAATTCAAATAATGTGATCACTTCAGAGAATTAATCACACTAATCAAGACCTCATTCTGTGTCTCTGTGTGTATGTAAACTTTCTGTGTGTCTGGCTCTGACTCTTTCTTATTTCCTTCCCTTCTCTCTTCTTCCTCCACCTCTTTCCTCCTCTTCTTCTCTCT
The DNA here is from genome assembly GCF_902635505.1 of Sarcophilus harrisii. Lineage (NCBI taxonomy): Eukaryota > Metazoa > Chordata > Mammalia > Dasyuromorphia > Dasyuridae > Sarcophilus > Sarcophilus harrisii. The sequence continues at coordinate 162,746,589 of NC_045427.1, forward strand.
GTTTCTATCTTTCTCCTTTTCTGTCTCTTTCTCAGTCTCAGTCTTTCTCTCCCTCTCTTTCTTTCTGTGTATCTCTGTCATTGTCTTTGTCTTTCTCTCTGTCTGTCTCCCTCTATCTGTCTCTCTCTTTTTTTTCTCCCTCCCTCCTTCCCTTCCTCCTTCCTTCCCTGGACCCCGGCTGTATCACTCTCTTTTCCTTTCTCCTTCTCCTTTTCTTTCTCTGCTGTCTCTCTCCCCATTTCCTCTCTCACTCTCCCCCTATCTCTAGAGATTTCTGTATCTGTTTCTTTCTTTGTCTCTATTTCTGTCTTGCCTTCTCTCTGTTTTGTCTCCTCTATATTTTAATCAATATAGAGAATTCTAAAGAGGAAACCTTTTCTGCTCCTGTAGATCCTCAACTGGCAAACATTCTGTAACTTAATTAATTGGTCTTAGAGAGTTGCCTGCAGAGAAACCAAGTTAGTTGACTAAATTCACACAATTAGTATGTATCAAGTACAGTTCTACGGGCTTTGAATACAGGTTGAATGTATATCAAAGCTAGAGTTTTATCTACTCTTCCTCAGTGTACAGTGCTTCATTTTTAAGAACTATATAGATTTTGAAATGGTCAGTTTTTGTTTGTAATCACAGTGCAACTAAAATTAAATGCAAGTTTTAATTTCAGTCTTAATGATTTCTAGGTTATTATCCTGAAGAATCAATAACTAAATGTACTAGGAAAGGAATGTTTCAGTCAGAACTTTCTTACTGAAATCCAGTATAAGAACATTTAAAAGCTTTTTCAGGTGGCATATTTAGTATGAGGAGGTAAACTGAGATATGGGCAATTAGCTTTCAGGGTTTTAGCTGAAGATTGTGTCTGTGATTGCTTAAAAATTATCAATTTCAATCTTTGTAACATGGGAAAAGACTTCTGTGTATGAACATGCAGTGATTTTGGAATTATCATTTGCAGAGATTAATATATGTGTCTTAACTGTACAACTAAATGGAACCTCTCCATGGGCACTGATGGTGTATTCTCCTTCTGTATTTGCCCACAAGCACTTCCTATTATGTTATGTATGAATCAGAAAAATATGCATACGCAGATATTATATATGTATATGTGTATAATCTGTGGTATACATACACCTATATATGTATGTGTATGTGCGTATCTATATCTATAGCATCTATCTATCTGTCTGTCAACCTATAAAATTCCCACCCCACATCCACAGGACTTGCTGTTTATCACAGTCTATAGGGCAAAATAGAAGCATATGACCTGAATCCTGACTTTTAGGAACCTAAATTGAGAATTGGGGCAGCTCTCTGTGATTTTAAAGTTTGTTTCACACATCATAGTTATAGCACCAACACTTAGAATAGTGCCTCCCTCTTAGTAGGTTCCTGATAAATGCCTGTTGTTTAATTTTAAAATGGGAAACAATTTTCATTTAATGAGCAAACATTTATTAAGCACCTACTAGATGCCAGGCATTATACTAGGATTGTACTAGGGTCTGGGCAAAAAATACAAAATAGTAAATAATCCTTGACTTTGCATAGTTTATATTTTGGTGGGAGATACATCAAGTTAATAGAAAAGTAAATATAAAGTAATTTTAGAAGTATATGATAAATCTCTAGAGCAGTGAAAGGGAAGAAAAAAGGGAGAAAATTTATCTGACAATTTTTTACATATTTAAGAGGAGTTATATGTAATAGAGTATTATTTTTTAAATTTATGAAGTGAAATAAGCATGTCCATAACAGTATAATTTAAAAAAAATGATTGCACATGAAACTGCAAATCTCTTATGTACAATTTGCTATTCTTTTTAAAGATATAGTAAAATTATCATGTAAATTTCTTTTTTTTCTTCCCTCTCTCTTTCTCCCTAAAGATGACTTCCATTAGACAAAAGTAAGGGTGCCTACACATATGTATATACACATGTATATACTATGCATGTATATGTGTAAAAATATTCTATACATATTTTTGTTTATCAGTTCATTCTCTGGATGTAGAGGGTACCTTTCTTCATAGGTTTTTTATTGTTAATTTGAGTTTTTAATATTAATTAAAATGATTTATTTACTCAAAGTCATTCTTGAAACAGTATTGTTGTCACTACTATTCACTTGATTCTGCTTATTTTACTTTTTTATTATTTCATGCAAGTTTTTCCATGTTTTTAAAAAAATCTTTGAGCTCATCATTTCTTATAGCACACTAGTATTCCATTACAATTATACAGAACAACTTTTTCAGCCATTCCCCAGCTGATGGACATGCAGACAATAATTTCTATTTCTTTTCCACCACTAGGTGGAAAGGTACAGAGTAGGGTGGTATCCTAGTCTAACCCTTTCCTCTGGCTCTTACTTTACAGATGAGAAAATTGAAATATAAAGGGAAATTTGAACCAAAGTTCTCCAACTTCAGAAACAATGTTCTTTTCACTCTGGTCACAGCTCTTAGCTCACATGTTCAAGGCTATTTTAGCTCTTTTATGAGTCAGATGTATAGTTAAGCACAACCAGTCTATCTTTTGATCAATTATCTACATCTTGATCTTGGTTTCTTCTCTTCTGCAGTCTTGTCTGCTATTTAGGATGGACTAAGAAAATTATTTTCCACACCTGTCAGGCCCTGGCCCCCAGCAAACCTCTAGAGAAGGGGATGTAGGTGAGAGATGTTGAGGAGAGAGAAGTGATAGGTTCCTGTCTGCTTTCTCTGCACTAAAGTCCTCCAGATCTTTTTCAGATTAACAATTTAGTTAGGTCTCCTTATCTTTTTTTTAAGTAGATTTCTGAACCCAAGTTCAAGTTCAAACTATCCCCATTTAAGTTTACCTTGTTAGAAATAGCTTCCTAAAACTTGGAGGTCTATAAGCAAAATATGGACAAGAATGTGTCGAGTATATTATAGTTGAATTCTTTAAATGCATGAATTCAGTAAAAGGGCTTTTAATTTTCAAGTTCTGTAATTTTATAACATATTTGAAAGGCTGGCATATGGACATGTAGATTTTATTTGTTCTTCATATTCTCAGCAGAAATATTAGTAGAAATACTTTTTAAAAAGCAAATTGAGGTTTGCAAAAAGGAATTGTTTTCCCAATTAGAGGTATCTTTTCCTAAATCCCTAATCCTAAATTAGGGATTCCTAAATCCCTAAATGGGATTATAGTTTATCCCATTTATAGAAATATTCCAACAAATAGACCATTTACTTGTTGGGTATTTTGTAGAGGGCATTTGTTTTTTCATATATGAAATGGACTAGATGGCCTCTGGGACCTTTTCAATTCCCAAGTAGTCCAGAAAGAACACTGATTATGCAACTCATTTGATTGCTGCAAAAATTTATTCGATGCTATTATTATAAATTATCATAAATTATGTGATTTTGTAACTTATGGTTTTATATGATCAAAAGCATGTTTGATGGGATAGCAACATGCATTTTATAATATTCAACCATGTTGATCAGAAGTAAAATAAGTGGAAAAAAGTAAATCAAATACTGAATTCCTTAGAAAAGTATGGAAATAAATGGGAAAATAATTTGGTTTTAGATATTTGACTCTTCATGACTCTATTTGGGGTTTTCTAGGCAAAGATCATGAGTTCCTTCTCCAACCCATTTTTGAGGAAACTGAAGCAAATAGGATTAGGTGACTTGGCCCAGGGTCACATATCTAATAAGTGTGTGAGGTCAAATTTGGACTGGGAAGATGAGTTTTTTTTCACTTCATACTCAGCACTCTATCCTTTGTGCCACTTATTTTCCCTAGGAAAATACTAGATGGCTGATAAAAGAATTTGAAATTAATATATATAATTCAAAAGACATGTTGATAAGATATATAGTGGCAAAGGGATGATCTGAAAGTGGAACTGAGGAATAAAGAATATGTTTAGTCTTCCCTGTAGCCCAGTCTGTCTAGCTACAAGTTTGTATTTTGTCACAAGGAAGATAATATGATGAAACATATTAAATCACTTCTTCATTTAGTGGAAATAATTATAATAACTGAGATTATATAGAACTTTAGGATCGAAAAGCACTTTATATATGTAATAGATTGGAAGAGTGAGGTAAAAGGATTTGGTTCTCATCTCTATGCTTAGTTGATGTGACCACAGAAAATAAAGATCTTCCTAGAGTAATAATTTGTTATTGTTAATGTATGAAACTAAAGTGAAAAATGTGTCTATCTGGTTTGCCCTTTATGAAATATAAAAGGAATTTAGGGCAGCTATTTAATCTTATTTACCTCAGTTTCTCATCTGTAAGATGAATTGGAGAAGGAAATGACTAACCACATCATTATCCTTGCCAAGAACTGAACAACAGCCACATGGAGAAAAGGGAATTTCTCTCCAATAGAATTAGAAAGGCAGCCATTGAATGGTCAAAGATTTCCATGCCCTTGGAAACATTTTGAATGCTAAGCCTATGGAACTTTTCAGGTGAGAAGGAGCTTCGTGGAGTGTGATCCTGGTCCTTGTGACAACTCTTTTACAGAAGGGAAGACAGGATTTTCTCTGGCTCCCTCTCTTCTCCTCCCCTGCCAATCACCATGGCATCTTGTAGCAGAACTATTCACCCAGTAGGAGATACCTCATCCAATAGGAAGTAAAGAGAGATACAAAAGGCTCCTCTTCAAGGAACAAAGCCAAGGAACAAAAATTCAAGGAAAGAGAGAGCTTATCCTAGCATCTAGGAGTCAGGTGTTGGAGACCATCAATTGGAGGAAGGCAGACTGAGGAGCTACCCAGAAGACAATGTCTTCACTGGAGATCAATTAGTGTGAGGATATCCCAAGAAGGGAAAGGACATCAGGTACATTTAGGAGGAAGAAAGGGAGGCAAAAAAGTATTAAGCACTTACTTATTTGATCCTCACAACAAGGGAGGTAGGGGCTGTTACTATCCCCATTTTACATATCAGGAATCTGAGGCAGTGTCTTGATTTCAAATTTGAACTCGTGTTTTCCTGACTCTCTTCACTGTACCCCCTAGCTGCCTCTTAGTATGAGTGCTATGACTTTTCTTCACATTTTGCATGGGGAGGCACCATCTTTGTATTTATGTTTATGTTGTTCAAGCCCACTTTTCTTCTGGATAGTGGGTATTTATGTGTAGGGCACAAATTTGGAAACTAGCCATTATTTCACTAAACCATCTCAATAAATTACTTTGAGATAATTGTATCAGGTTAATGATTAAATGTAAGCTTAGGTGGAGGCTCCTGAGCTATAATTTTAGGAATAAGACCTAATCTCCAAATCTGTGAATGCTCAATTGATGAGTTAGTCCAGAGGAGTGGGGGTGCGGGAGGTTTAGGAATATATTATCTTAATCTCTATAACAATTCTCTAAAGTCAGTGCTTTTATTTCCTTATTTTATAGATGAATAAACCAAAACTGAGATTAAATGACTTGCCCAAGATGACACAACTAGTTAGTATCTGAGGCAGAATCACAACTAGGGCTTTATGACTCCAAATTCAGCATTCCTAACCACTTCATCAAAGAAGAAAAGAAATGTGGACATGGCAGGAGTAGCATTAGCTCTTGGGCTTAAGTACTAAATTGTCTTCTTAGGGGGCTTTCTTTTAGGTATCTACCTCTCCAGGGATTTAATTATCTGGTTTCAATGTTTTTCCCATAGCAGTTGGCGATAGTCAAAAGCTTCAACACATCTTCAAGACCCCCAATTTTTTTTAATGACAATGAATTAATTTCAATCCCCAAAACATTTATTAATCAACTTAACGTAACAACAATTATGCAAAGTATCAGTCCAAGGTTGTTAATTTAAGGTTGTTAATTTTTTCTCAAAACCACCCTCCTCCTGACAAGTACCTTTAAAATATTATTTCTTGAGTTCTTTACAAAAGATATCCCAAAGATTCTGTATTCTGGGACAACTTTTCCTAACTTTTTTGTATCATGGACCTCATTGACAGTATGGTGAAACCCATAGATTTCTAAAAATATTTTTTTAAAAAGTTGTATAAAATATAATCCATAAGATAACAAAAGAAGCCAATTATATTGAAATATGGTTAAATAATTGAAACAAGTTTACAGATACCCAGGTTAAATATCCCTAGTCTAAGGGGAATATTCCTTTTTCCTAACTAAAATCCATCTTCTACAAGAAACTTTTTCTAATCTCCCTTAATGTTAATGCGTTTCCTCTTTTGAATATATCCAATTTCACACACACACACACAGACACACACATATATATATAGTCTCTTGTTTACATAGTTGTTTACATGTTTCCTCCATAAGAAAGTGAGATCCTTGGGAGCAGTGATTCATTTTTCCCTTTTATCTCTAGGACTTATGGGGATGAAGAAAATCCCAGCAAAAGGCCTAATTCTTGTTAGCAACCCAGTGTCTAAGTGGGCTGTGGGGAGGGTCATTGACAAAAGACTTTTTTGGAATTTAAGAGGAATTTAAGTGGGCCTTTGTTGCAATTGAATCCCCAAACTACTCCCTGAGGCAAGCAAGGAGGAGTCATTGGCAAGACTGATCTCTTACTTCCTTGCAGTGACAAAATATTCATGGTCCCAAGTGTAACCAATCAGAAGGCCAAGTTATAATGTCAACCCTAGGGGTTATTTTTCTCCTCTTAAAGAACGTACTGCAGCAAAATAACAGTTTGGTCATGTATACTTATTGTGTATCTAATTTATATTTTAATATATTTAACATCTACTGGTCATCCTGCCATCTGGGGGAGGGGGTGGGAGGTAAGAGGTGAAAAATTGGAACAAGAGGTTTGGCAATTGTTAATGCTGTAAAGTTACCCATACATATAACCTGTAAATAAAAGGCTATTAAATAAAAAAAAAAAAGTACTGGCACCCCACTTCTTTTCTAACTCCTTTTAGGATGCTAACTCCCCTTTAGGGTTAGTCTCCTTGCTAAGCAGCACAATATTGGATTCATTAGGAAACTCCACCTTATGACAGCAAATTCTTTAGGAACTTTAGGAATCAATGGCTTCTGCCTTTTGTTAATGTCTAAAACTCCCTTTTGAAAATTAGCCTGCTTCCAGCAGTGTAATAAAATCCCTTTACTTCTTGATTTGGAGACGGTCTAATTTTTTTTTTTTTTTGAGATACCTCACAACACTGGCTGGAAACCCCAATAATATTTTGGGGTCCAACCCCGCTTGCAAACATTTGATGGATTGTATGGGTAGAGTCCTGAAACCCCAATACATTTTTTACGTTCTGTACCTTTGTACACTCATACCCTTATCATTATTTTAACAAATGCTTGATGAGTGACTGCAAAAAATTGCATACAATTCTTTTTTCTCATTAAGTGAATTTCAAAGGTCAGTACTGTATCATTTTCCAGTATCTCCAAATCAGATGATAGCTTAATTTCTTATTTCCTGATAGTCAATATCCTTACTTTTTTCAATATTTCTCTTTCCGAGCTCCTTCCTCTAGTTTTTAGTCCATTCAAATTCCAATATCTGATCTTCTGAGATATTAGCAGAAAGAACAGTGTGGCCCAACTGTCTCAGCATCTCTTCCCATCCTGGAGGACCCAATACTGTGTCTATTTCTCACCAATTATAGCATGTTTTTCTGTACTTAACTCCCTAGGAGAGAAGTGGAACATCCCACACTTCTTTTCTCTTTGCAGCAGGAAACCTGCTGACTTAATTTTACACACAATGCTAATTTAGATAATTATAGTCTCTTCCCTGGTTCCCCCTTAGCAACAGGCTTCTCCTGCTCCGAAATTGGTTATAGTTAGAAAGCTTTCTTAAAGCTACAAAACCACTTTCCCCCCTCCCCGGCCAGAAAATTAAACATAATATGAATAGGTTTTTAATAGAGTGTAATCAAAAGGAGCCACTAAGATGTAATTCACAGCTCCAGTACTTTAGATGGTGCCATAATGGTTTGAAACAGGTAAAAAGGGGACTTTATACATGTTGCTGTTTTTGACCTAAAAGAAAGTAGGACATACCCTAAAGGTAATTGCTTACCAAGCCTAAAATGGAAACAACCCCCTACTTCTTTGTTTAGTATCATTTGCATTGATTTTCATGGGGAATATCTGTGTGAGTTAAATGAAGGGGGAATAATGTCACTTATCCCAATTATCCACCATTTACACTTTACCTAGTAATTTGGCAATTGGTATTTTAAATTAAATGACATGGAACTACTTGTGGCATCAAAGGAGTTAGAGACAAGAGACTCTTTCCGTCCAATCTCCTCGTTTTACAGATGAGCAAACTGGGGCCTATGGAGATTAAACGATTTACCCCAAATCCCAAAGAGAAGAGATAGATATTCACACTTAGGTCCTCAGATACCAAGTCACATGCTCTCTGTGCATCCTCACGAGGGAGAGTCAGATCAAGTGACTGTCACGAGGAACTCATATTTTCAGGTAAGATTTGGAAATGAGTGGAAGTATTTAGAGTAAGGGTGTTTACAGTCAGTCGAGCCATGTTTGGGTTGGTTTGGTAAAGTGGATTAGTGGGATATATCTCCATGAAAAGGGCAGTAAAGGGATGCAGTAAGAGTGCAGGACTTGGAAGCAGAAAGACTCATTTTCATAAAATCAAATCTGACTATGCAACTCTATCACTTAATCCTGTTTGCTCCATTTTCTTTATTTATAAAATAAAGTGGAGAAGGAAATGGCAAACTAATATTTTTGCCATGAAAATTCCAAATGGGGTTATGAAGAGTTGAACAGAATTTTAACAAACTTTGATGAAAGCGAAATCACAAAATGCAAATAATATTGTGATACCACAGCTTTTTTGTTTATTTCCTCTCCTATATAGTCAAGATAATATGTGTATGAGGCTAGGAATTGTGATCTACAAAGTATATTCTGGTTATAGAATAGAGATGAAGGCTGCAAGATCATATATTTAGAGGAGTTGGAGAGGGCATTACAAATAATCTACCCAAAGGTCCTTGACCACTTTTTTGTGCATTAACTCTTAGGGACCCTCTTCGGAATAATGTTTTTAAATGTATAAAACACATAAGATTACAAAGGAAATCAGTTGCATTGAAATAAAATTATCATTTTTTAAAATAACAAGGTCATTGGCCCTAGGTTAAGAACACCTGAATCTAATCTCTTAATTTTATGGATGAGGAAACTTTATGCTCTGAGATTTTAAGTGACATGGCTGAGGTAATGTTATTAGTAGAACTGTAAAATCCTGAGGTTGAACCCTTAAAATCTGTGTCTATTTCTCTTTTCACTATGATATACTGCCTTTTAGGAGTTTTTATTTCAGTGTGAAATCTGTTTCAGTACAAAAAAAGACTACATAAAGTAAATTATGGATTATGTGATCTATCTGAGTTTTAGAAAGAAAAAAATATTTTAAATCATTATTTCCCACAGAAACTATTTTAGCCCTTTAACCTCTGCCAATTTTTTTCCCTTCTGTTTTGAAATCTTGAGCTTTCCTTTTTTGTGCCTTCATTTTTTGGATTACATGCTAGAACATGTAATAATTTATGATAAGATATGATATATAATATTTGATACTTTTTACATACTCCTTTCCTCCCACTAAACAATAAGATATGTTAACAATCATCAAGATGAACCTCAAATATGTCATATAATATGATAGGTGGAGAGGTCCAGGAAGAATAATAAAAATTTAGCCAGACTCCCTGTTTTTTTTTTTTTTTTTAGAATGGGAAAGTTCCTCTACTGTAGCAGATCAGTACCTGTCCATCAACTTGCTATCTTAGAAAATTGCCATGGACATTGAGAGGTTAAGTGACTTCCCTAGAATCACAAAACCAGCGTGTATTATAAGGCAGAAACTGAACCCAGACCTTCCTAATGCTCATGAAAGCTCTCTTAACATTCACTGTTTTTATTTTAAGAAAATGCTCATTTTAGGAAAGGCAAGCTATAATACTGAGGACACATTAGTTTTATTCTCTTATTCCTGGTTAGTAGTAATGCTTTTGCAAATGTTATTAGAACACATGGCTTTGTCCCTTCTAATACTGTGAATTGAAATTGTGAATAGAAATGGAAATATCTTATATTTTAATTGTGCAATTTGGAAAATCTAAATTTGGTTCCAGGATCATTTTAGTTCAGTCTTTTTTGTCATAAAGGCCACATACAATAGATCTTAAAATTAAACAAGGGAAGTGGTATGCAATATTTTTTAACTGGGAATGAATTTTCCCATCCAAATTTCTGTTTTGTGAATTAGACCTTGGCTTTTGTTGTTTTTGTTGGGTTTTTTTTTTTTTTTGAGGATATAGTTTAACTGAAATTTCATGGAATGAATTCAGATTTCAAAGTAGTTTCTTTTACGTATCTCTCTTGACTATTTTTCCTGATACCCTCTCATATTTCACTAATAATTCCATTACCTGGGTATGCCTGGAAAGCACAAATGATGGTTAACATAATGGCTTTTAATAGGAGGCGATTTTAATATGGATGATTTGTCTGGCATTTTAGCATCCTTAGAACTAGCTATTAACTCTGGCTTGTAGAGGTTGCTGTTGAGAATTGTTTTCAGGGAGTGAAAGTTTAATGGCAGTGTGGTTGTAAGAGAAGGAGCTAAGTAATGGTGGGCAGAGTATTAGACCTGGAGTCGAGAAGATTGTTTTCCTGAGTTCAAATCCTGGTCTCAGACACTTACTAGCTGTGTGACTCTGGGCAAAGCCTTTCATCTTGTTTGCCTCAGTTTTCTCATCTGTAAAATGGGCTGGAGTTGGAAATGGCAAATTATGCCAATATCTTTACTAAGTAAGATTCCAAATGAGGTCATGAAGTGTCAACATGATCAACTCTCCCCCCACCCCACCAAAACAAAACCAAACAAACTGAAAACAATGGCTGTAAGAAACAAATCATTGAAGTTCCACTTGCAGTTGGGAGAATACTTTCATTCTTTTGAGGGAATATTAAAAGGTGGGTCAATGTGCGTGGTATCATTTTCTTTATTTTGGGGAATGGTGCTGGGCTCAAATTGCACTTCTTGAAGACAATGAGGAAATGAGAAGGGAAGGTTTTTCTTCCTCTAAACAATCCCATTGAAGTTGCCTTTAAGAACTACTCCACTGACCAAAGGAGAATTTGTTTTAAATTTTTATTAGAGAAGTTGAAAGTTTAGTTTCAAGATCGATGGTAGCATAATTTTATCTTGTCATCTGTTTTGTTCATAGGAATACACAGAATCAGTTTGTACAAGCATATGCAACAATTCAATAGGTGCTTTGTGTACTAAAATCAGTTATCTGATTGGTTCTAAACTACCAAGATTCCATGCAGTCTCCTTTGCATTGGCTGGCAGCATGGTAAAATTCCAAATGGAATGCTTTTCATGCACTGCTCTGCAATATAACTACAGCAGGCTTTAAGCCCATGCAGATTAACACTGTAGCAAATTGTATTTTTTTGGTTTTTTTTTTTTTTAATATTTAACAGACATAAAAAGGTTATTTCCTGATATGAAATTCTGAAAATCTGCATAAATATTTTTGTGTAAAATTAAATTAGTTATGTACTTTTTAAACTAGAACTTGAAGTATCAAGAATGCCCACATAATTCATTTACACACACATATATATATGTGTATGTATATCTTTGTATACACACACATATATATGCTTGTTTCATTTTGCTAAAAGTCTTGATAATTAGTCAAATGCTATTCTGTGCCATACATTTAATCAGCATTTACTTGTTAAGAGAATGAATGTGATCTTACACATTTATATTCATCATTGGTGCTTGTGTCATGCAAACACAGGTCTAGTAGTCCTGCTTACTAATCTTGTCATGTGGCAACATTTAGGTGATTTTCTACAATATTGTGAATTTAAGTGTATAAATACTTTATACATTTTCACAGTTACAAACTTTTGCCAATACCCATTTCACAACCTTTAAGATACAATAATGAATTGTAATATTGGGAATCTGCAGCAGTAGGATCAAAATGCAAATTCTATTAAGCAATGTTTGATGTAAACTTTTCTTAAAGTGCCAAATACACAATTCTTTTAACTTTTGAGCACTGATGAATTTTGGCACCTACAGTTGTCTTATATTTTCCATTATTTAACCATTCCGACAACTTCTACAGGAAATTGGCTTCTTTCGGCAAGATGAAGATATGGCACTTACTAATGAGGTAACTTGGATGTAAGGAATATCCTGCAAAGTTATTGATATGTCATACTATAATTTCTGCTGATGAATTTGCAGAAAGAAGTTTTCCAATGCATGCATTTTTTGTTGTTTCTGCATGATTTTTACTGTACCTCAAACATGTTCTAGTACATCACAAAGCAGGGTGCTTAATACCAAGCTCATTTTCTTGTGATGATGCTGAACAAACATTTGAATAGAATTACAAATGGTTAAACTTTGTGCCTCATTGTAAAGGCAGGTTGTCACAATAATAACAACTCCTATTTGACAAATTTTCTTCAGTACTCAAAAAGTTAAAACTGAAATATGCAACTCTTACATATTCTCCATGGTCTCAGGCAATGTCTTGCCTAAATCGATGGGGGAAAATAACAAATAGAAGAAATGATTTTAGTCTTCACTGTGTAGTCTGCAGTTTGGGGTAATATTTGGATATTGTTAGCTTCTCAGTTTGGATTATGGAGTTTTACACCACTGTTGCTGGTCTTCGGTCCATCTCTGCTTCCAATTTCACCATCTGCTGCATCTCCTTTGCCTGTAACACCAGAAACAGAGTTTTAACCGGAAAACTGCTTGCTTGAAGATAGTGTGAAATGAACTATGTCCATTTCCTCTCTCTCCCCTGCCCTACCCCAACATTTGAAGCTGATTCTATACAATGCCAGGGACATTAACCAAAACAGTGAAAAGTTCAGCCAGTTACGGATCTTGTTTAGTCTAAATGATATCTAATGATTTTACTCCTATCCATCTCTGAGATGAACTGAGATTGTCTTGGCTTGTTGTTGACATAACCAAAGTCACTTTTTTCCTCATGGTAAATTAAATTGAACTTTATGTCGCCTAGATGCTAATGTAACTTGCTCAGTTGGTTTGACTAGATTTTCATTTCACTGGAATATTTATTAGGGAAACAGAGTTTGCTTGATGCTATTTCCTCAGGTCCACAGACTTAGCCATGTGCTTTCTTACTGGACAAACCAGCTCTTACTTCCCCAGGTATGTTACTACTTAAAACCCCCAAGAAGAAATTCATGTTACTGCCATCCCAGGCAGAGCATCAGGACAACCCCAACAACTGGCAGATCAGAAGAGGGAGGTCTGATTGCTTCATATCACGTAGACAAAACAAGCAGCTGAGAAACTTTTTCACTTTTTAGGTGTCCCTGATGTTATATCAACATAACCATTGCTCTGGATCCCATTGTAAATATCTATATTTGCATATAGATATAAAGTGAATATCACAAGATATATCTAACCTGAAAAAAAATTATTGCCTGCTTCATTTTCAAATGACATAACATTTAGAAATAAAGAAAAAGTAAGAATGGAAACACAGAGACAGTAAGATACAAATCAAGATTTAAGTCTTTTGAAGTACTGATTATCACTATTCTACTCAATTCAGGTTGTGTGTGTACGTTCCAGCTGAATGGAGGGCTCATTGGAGGGATCTGTGGTCTACATGGGTTGTGATCATTTGCTTTTAGTTTTGGTTCAAAGTCTTGTTAGTAAATTAGTTTCACCAACACAATGTAACTGGAGAGTTCAGATCTAGCTATGTCTTTTGAATAATATGTGTTTCACTTGCAGCTTGATGGTAGGGGTAGACACAAGGTAGGGTGAAAGAGTTCAGGCCTTTATTCTTAAGATGAAGGTAATTTTTCCCCACTGTCCTATTCCTCTTGCCAATACAGAATTTTTAATTTTATTTTTCTTTAAACTAAGGATATATCTTTTAAATTTTATTTTAAAACTAAGGATAATTTGCGTAATTTAGAAAAATGGAGACGTGAAGAAAAAAATACATATATATGAAGATGACACATGGAGACAGTGTTTAAAAACATGATAATGACACACTATAAACTTTGGAAACTCAACTATGTTTTGGTTTGTTTTTGAAAAAATAACAATAAAAAAATTTCTAATGATTAGATCGGTCTTGTGTTTTTCTTCTCCTTTACTGGTTGAGGTCAATATTTCACATAGGAAGAAAAATAAAAGATTTAATAGTAAAGTAATTTATTGTCATGATACACCAGATTAAACCAGAGGGTGGTTAATATGAATTTTATGAAGGAAGATGATTAGGAAGCTGGAGCAGAACAGATGATGCACTAGCTACGACAAAGATTCTCTGAAAAGTGTCTACAAATTTAATTTTAAAGATGTGAAAGCCTTATCTGTCATTATTAAAAACATCAAAGTCCATTTTCAGAGAGACACCAGGCTTACTAAAGCTACTCTCTGATATGGGAAGGTTTGTGGTCCTTTTGTCTTAATCCAGTTGCTGATAGCATTTATGGCAACAACTAAAGATTTCAATTGTGATGAACTTGATCCATGACCATGGATCTAGCTTTTCAAACTTACAGTTGGTAAATCCTGATAAAATACCACAGAAATAATTCTCTGAAGGGTCAACTGGATCCAGTTATGAGAAATCCAAACATGAAATAAACAGTTAAGGCTATTCAATCCAAAACCCCAAATAGTCATTGTGAACAGATGCTAATCATAAATGGTGAACAATGCTATTAGCAATCATTATCTGGCTGGTACTTTTGTGAGACTGCATTTGCAAAGAGTGTACCCAGGATAATGATCTCATTTAGAAGGAAAGCGGCAGCTTGCTGATTATAGGTTCAGTCCTACCTTGTGTTTGAGACACTGCATGACAGGATTTCAAAAGCTGTTTGTACAAAAATAGTAATGTCAAAATTGAGTCATACAACATGAAGCAAATAAAATAAATGAATACTGAAGTGAATTGAAGAAATGGATGCGGAAACCATATGTAGAAAAATAAAAGATTAATAAAACATATGTCTGCCCATTAATGAAAAACTTCCCCAGGTCAATATCAGTGGGAAAATAGTTGCTCTTGGAAACAAAGATTTTTTTCCCCCTTTGCTTCTGATTTAGAGACTTAAGAACATACACCTTTATTTAAGCAAGACCTTGCATAACTCTATTTGATAAAAGGCTAATGAAAACAAGAAAGGAATTAAAACTCTGATTTCAATGGCCAGATAGAACTCTTAGGCATGAGAGCACTACAACTATTAATGGTAATGATATGTCCAAAAAAATGCCCAAGTCCTTGAAGGGAAAGGGGAAGGAGAATAGAGCAAAAGAGGTTGATATTAATTAAAATGCAATTGAATTTGTATCAGGAAAATCCTTGCCATTGTCACTTGAAGTGTTTTAATGGATTCGTTTCCTGAATATATCTACAATGCTGAATTGTTGAAAAGTAAAGCATTTCATTAGAATCCTTAACCAGGATTAAAAGCTGGGGGTAATCTTCACATTCATTACTAGACCTTTACTCTAGAAGCATGTCTAGTCTTGGGTTCTATGATTTAAGAAGCATTTTGGGAACAAAACCAGCAGGAGAGCAAGAAAAATGATTAAAGGGAAAAATTACTTGAAAAATGTTCAAACCTTTCACTGGGAGTAAGGAATGCTAGTAAGAGTTTTCAGGTAAATGTTGGGAATTATTTGACCTAAGGAAGATTGAGAATAAGAATATTCCACTATTTACTTCACTAAATTTAGAATAATATTTGTGCTGTCCAGTTTAGAAACAAGAACCCATTTCTAACAGTAAAGATGGGGAGGCAATTAAGAGGCTTATTGAAGGTTAAAATATGACAAAATAAAGCTAAAAAGAGCCTTACAGGTGGTGTAGTCCAATTCTGTCATTTTTACAGATGAAGAAACTGAGGTCCAGAGACATTAAAAGATTTGCCCAAGATCACATAGGTAGTTAAGAATCACATAGGATTCAAACTCAAACCCTGATCCCAAATTTAGCATATGATTAACTATACCATGAATCATTGTGGAAACATCTCCAGAAGTCCTGAAATTCAGAATAAATTCCCACCAAAGACCATCTTTGGTCTTCCTTAAAGTTGGTAATGTAATCCATTATAACATTTCCATACAGAATTTCTCTACAATTATTTCCCTTCCTTAAGCTCTGTGATTGTGGTGACTAATCTTTTATATTTTCCTTCTTTCTTCCTCTCCTCATTCTCTTCTCCCTAGCAATCTATATTGATTTTTGCCTAAAACAGCTTACTAAGTCCTCAGTTATTGTTTGATACATTTTAAATTTTTAAACATAAGAATGCTAGAAAATATACTTGATAGGTATTAGATAAATTCTACTACATATTAGGCAAGGTTTATATTGCCATAGCTATAAGCACATATGCAATATCATAAAATGGTATTTTGCTATGCTTTACAAAATTTGAATATTTTATTGAGTCGCCTTATCTGTGTGACCTATGCTTCTGTGACTCAAATTAACACTTAGTTGATTGAGAGCTTTTGCTATTAAAAGGAAATGTATGTAAATTTGAAACATAAATACTACCATAAAATAACCAGACAAAGCTATGTTTAAAATAATAATTTTAAGGCAAAAGCTCTACTATAGTTTGATTTATTTAAATACTGGGAAATAATTGCCAATGATTTTATTTTTCTTTTGTTTTCTAACTAGATATAAGATTAAAAACATTGGGTAACTAAATTTATGGGTCTGCACTTTTAGCTTTAAGAAATATATCCATTTTTTAAAAGTTTAGTATAATTCTATCTTTTTAAATAAAAATAAATTTTTAATAAATAAAAATAGCCATTATACTAACCAACAAAATAAGTTCAGGTTTTCTCTTGCTGTTTCTGTCTTTCTCTTTCTCTCTCCCTCCCCCCTTCTCTCTCTCTTCTCTATGTATACATGCACACACACACACACACAAACACACACATACAGGCATATATATGACAATTCTGGGGATCTAAGTGATTTCCAAACTCTTATTTTTATTCTCTTTTTCTGAAAAGTGTTTCAATTACAAATGAGAAGGAAACAAGGTAACTGATAAAATCTTATAATTAAAATACCTATTAAAATGTGACAGGTATATCAAGAGGAATGTATTGATTAAATTTTCAGTGGCATAGTCCGAAATCCTGCCCTAGATAAGAAATCAAAGAAAAGACTTTTGGTTTTGGCTCTGCCACTAAGCTGTATGACCTTCTATGGGTCTCATTTTCCACATTTGTAAGATGAGGGGGTGGAATTTGATGGTCTTAAACATTTCTTCCAACTCTAATATTTTATGAGAAAATTGTATATATTTACTAAGGGGAAATTTTAAAAGAACATTATTGTCTGTTATAGGACTACCTAGTATATGTTTAAATACTCTAAAGCCACTGGTGAAGAGATATGGAAATATCCAACTGTACATAGTTGTCTAGACAGCTTCAAAGTTATAATTAATGGTTTTTAAACCTACAGCAAACTATACTCAGGGAAAATATTTTTATGAATTATTTTTGTTAATTAGGTACTAAATTCATTTATGTCTATATTTTTAAAGGACTAAAAATATTAGCACCTTGCAAATGTCAACAATTTTCAGTAAAAAAAAGTCTTAGTTACCATATCTTTCTCATGATGGTGTTAGAAACTACAAACATCATAATCCAGAGTTCACATTTTTCTTTCAAGAATCAGTGAATCCTTAGTCAAACAATTTCAAAGATTTTCTTTGCCATATTTCCTTTCAATATGAATTACTTAATCCTGTAGAAAGCATGTATTACTGGTAGAAATATGACTCCAAAAAAGTCTCTCCTACAAAGAACAAACAAAAAAGTTTTTTGGAAGCTTCTATACTTTTAACGAAAAGCAGATTTAGTTACTACAACACTGCTGAATTGTAGACATTGAACTTTCAACTACTACTTATGGTCATATTGTCTTAATATATAATTAAGCAGAGAGTATAGTGTAGTGGAAAGACCACTGGACTGGGAGTCAAGAGGACTAGATTCTAATCCTGGGTCTTCTATAAGTTAGTTGTGTGATCTTGGCAAGTCACTGCATCTCTCTGTATCTTTGATTCTTTATCTGAAAAGAAAGGGCGTGGATGATATGATTTATAAGGTCCTTTTAAGTTCTAACATTCTTTGTTAACTGTAAATGATGTTGCTGGAGGCTCTTTTGATTGGGTGCCATCTACAATTGCTTGTTTGCCTATAGAAGATGAGGATCTACCTGAAAATGCCTCCAGAGAAATCTTTTGCTTTTTAAATAAAATATTTTGTCTTTGATGAGCATGAAGTCTAACATTTCTCATTGTATTATCCTCTGATCACTCCAGAAATGCCTTAATACCTTTTGGCTTATTTTCCCTATGCCCACGTTCCCTTCCCTGTTAAGCAACAATATTTTCCATCTCTTTAGGTGTAATGGTGAAAAGTACAACTTCTTAAAAATCACCATTTCTTACTGTTTCTAACAGCAATAGCTTCACTATTAAAAAAAAGATAGTCAAAAATGTTTTTATCTTTATATTATAAAATAGCTTATTTATTTTATACCTTTTCTGGCAAAATACCTGCTCATTTTGTTTTTCCAGGACTTCTAGATGTTCAAGTTGAACTTTTTTCAACTGATCCATTTCTTTTGACTGTTTCATTGCAAGCTGCAAATAAGACAGTGGAAAATTACATTAAAAACATAGGTTGCCCTTTCAAAGTGATAGATGACTGATTGCCAAATACATTAAAGGAGATAATGAAAGTATATGGAACATAAAGATTTTTGAAAAGAGAAGTGTTGTTTATAAGGACAATTCATGGTTAGAACTTGGCTTAATTTTCTGAATGATACAAATAGAAGACCAAATAATGAATCTAATCTAAAACCTTGATTGGGGAAGCTACTTTTGCCATTTAGTAGAGAGAGTGAAGCCATAACTGAGATTTCTATGTAACTGGGTGTTAAGCTATACAAAGAGAATAAAAAATGTAAAAACAAATAATAAGCACCTTCCATAAGAATATATATAGGATGTATTCATGAACAAGTACCAAAAATTAATACTTACTCTCTTTCTTTCTTCCAGAAACTTTTTAGTGTTACTGCTGTTTAGTTCCCTGACTCTCCTAAGAAAAGAACAAACACAAATATTTGCATTTGCTGACATGATATTGTATGCAGTTCATTAAAGTATCAAATAAAGAGCATTAGCTTCTAATACATTATCTGGATTTATTTATTTGTTTCTAGAGAACTAGTTTTGAGTGATTATAATCAAGATCACTGAATAAATACAAAGACTCATGAGAAATGAAATATGACTCAACTTCCATTTCACAGATATCAGATATGTGTGTGTGTGTGTGTGTGTGTGTGTGTGTGTGTTTCAGGATTGCTTTTTGATAAGATAATTTACTTGTAGATGGTTTGGTAAAGTTTGCTAAAAAAGATCACAAAATGCAACTTAAAAAAACAAACTTAAAGAATCCACAGTTTTTATCTTTTTTTAAGCTGTCTATTTTAATTGAAGATTTATTACTAGACCTGGTCTATCGTGAGAGTTATCTTTTGAAAGAAGGTTTGATAAATGAAGAGCACAGTAAGATCAATAGGTAAACATTAAATGACTTTATAAAATGACTCCTTAAAAGATCAGAATAAGTGAGGTTTTACTGTAATAATAGTATTTAAAGTTTCTGAACAACATTCTGTAGTTTTCATTCATATGATGCTTTCTTGATGGAGTGCCTTCTCATGAATAATCAAAGGAGAATACGTAAGAATGAGGTATTCCAATATGAATCAAGAAAGTAGAGCTTACATTTAAAAGAATGAAGACTTTATTTCTTTCAGAGTAAACATATATGACATCTCTTGATGAGGAAATGCAAAATGGGAAAAATAAAGATCTTAAACATAATAGATCTGAGAATTCCAAGAGCCTAAATCCCTGAAAGCCTGATTTAGAAAATCCAAAATTAAGGGAGGTTAAGATGATAATGAAGATATAAATATGAATAATAACTCAAGGAATGTGAGTCAAATTCCATTACATGAAAATTCCCTCCTCTCTCTTCTATGGGATGCCAAAAGTCTTCAATTCTTGGCTACAGCTTTTAATATTTTAAGCAATTATAAGCAATATTAAGCAAATATAAAATATTATTAAAAATAAAAAACTCTAAAAAAGCAAAAATAAATGAAGTGATACTTTAGCATTCTTTCTAGTAAGATCTGACCTCTATTAATAACATTGGTATAAAATTAAAGCAGTAATTTATTATATTCAATATTATACTCATATACTCATATTATACTCATAATTTACTAATATTGTTAAATATTTTTCTTTTTTGGTATTTTAAAAAATCCATGCAACATTTTGACAAAATTATTTAAGGTAAATGACTCT
The DNA here is from genome assembly GCF_902635505.1 of Sarcophilus harrisii. Lineage (NCBI taxonomy): Eukaryota > Metazoa > Chordata > Mammalia > Dasyuromorphia > Dasyuridae > Sarcophilus > Sarcophilus harrisii. The sequence goes on from NC_045427.1 coordinate 162,767,073, forward strand.
CATAAATAAATAAGCTTGGAATGTGCTAAAATTTGTATCCCACTTAAAAGTGTTAAATAAAATTTTTGATCATGAAGAGATCATTTTTCTAGTATTTTATCACAGAATGTAAAATTCTTTAAGCCATTATAAAATTGAAGTGTGAATGAAGTTTAATATTTAAAGCCTTACATTCTTCAATTTGAAAAAGAGACTTGAATTTAATATATATCCTAGAAGAATCAGCCATTTTAGGCTTCTACCCAACCATAGCCCAAAACAAGAAATATAGTTTAGGCAACTTATTCCTAAAAATTTCACAGACTAAAGTAGTCAAGATTTTTGGTATCTTTTAAAAAATAATCTGTAAAATGTCTACCAGATAACCATCACTGATATCTTAATAGAGTGTTTCAGGATCACAATAAAATAAACAGATTAGTTTTTATCCCTAAGACTCATGACTTCTCAGTGTGTTTTCTGTGGATTAATGACAGGCTTTGCTGTGCATCATTAAGCTCAGCCACAGGGTCATCTTCTAGCCAGTCATAGTTCTCCAGCAGAAGCCCTATGTGGACAACATTATTTGTGGACAAATTTAGAGTTTATCTAAATCCTTAGTGTGACTCAGAATCACTTTATGCTTGATAATATGTAAACTCCTAGATGTCATAGGAAGTAGAGGGAGAAATTTAGAGGAGGGACCAAAGATACAATGTTCCCTAAAAACTAAGCTACTAGAAGGAAAAAAAAGAGTAATATTAATTCTCCCTAAAAATCAAATGAAAAAAGAGATGGCAAGGCAGACAACAAATCATCATCTGTATTGGCTTGGCAAATTGAAAATTACAGTGGAAGAAGTAAAATGTCTAGATTGCATGTGTGGCCCTTTAGAACAATCATAGTAAAGAATAAAATGATACTTCAATAACAGCCTCAATCATAAGCCTTCATAGCAGTTATGAGAAACAGAGAATACGATAAGCCTCAAACCCATGTCTTTTATTTCTAAATCAGAGAACACTTTTTTCTTGTGGTGTATATAAGCCAAAGCCACACCTTCTCACAGTAAGCAATCTTCCACTTACCTCTCTCTTTCTGCTTTATTTTTGATTGATTTGTCTTGGCTGATGGCTTTGCTGTTTTCCATGGAAATCTTGGCCTGATTGGCGCGCATTTCCTTGCATTCTCTAGACACAAGGAGGATTTGCTTTGAATTTGTTAGGTTCACTAATGATTTTTTTTATCTTCTTAGGTTACTTTTCTGCATGGGATATGTATATATACATATATATGTATATTATGTATATATACACATACAAACAAAAACATACTTCAAGATATCCATGCTCTATGATTTCATCAATGACATGAGATTCAACTATTAATATATACTACAAACCTTCTGTGACTAGTCTGAATATGGTGTGCCTCTGATTGAAATATTCATCATTATGTGGACATTTAGGAAATAAACCTTTCTGAACTTTGCTAAATTGGGCCTTTAAAAAGAGACTTATCAGTACTGCATAACCATATGTCACCAAGACCAAGCTACAAATGTATCAGAGACATTCTTCAGATATAGAATATATGCTATTAAATGCTTATATCCAACACACTGCCATTTCTTGAAGGATTACAGACTAAAGTCTGAAAATCTCTGGATCTAATTATAGCCAGAATAGAATACCTGTGCTAGCTTTCTAGCCACACTATCAGCATAATTTTGAACCAATAAAAATTTGTGAATTTTTTGCTTAGATTTCTGCTAAATTTATAAAAAGGCAAGTAACTCATTAGATAATCTATGAGATATGTGTCAACCTTAAAACTATAACTAAAATTGTTTATAGGCAGTAGGATGCCTATTATGGGGCCTGAAGTTAGGAAGACACATCTTCATGAATTCAAATCCAGCTTCAAACACTTACTAGTTGTGTGACCCCTTTCTTCATATTGAATCAAGAATATTTCTTATGGACTAAGAAAAGTGACTACATTTTTCAGTTCTAGAGACAGAAATTTTATATTTTAAAGGAATTAGAGAATATTAAGCTTTGAAATTTTCTAAAGGGTAAATTTAATTTTTTAAGGTCCTTCCTTCCCCATTGTGGCACATAGATGAAGTGTTCTCAAGGTTTATGTTGTCAGTTTGAGGTCTGGTGAGTCCAATAAGAAGGAGTGGGAAGAACATGAGACCAGGAGTCTGGAAGAGTTCAGTTCCAATCTGGTCTCAGGTACTTAGTAGCTGGCAAGTCATTTAACTTTTGCTTACTTCATTTTCCTCAACTGTAAAATGAGGATAAGAGAATCTACCTAGCATGCATCTTGAGAGGAGCAAAAGAGAGAATGTTTGTAAAGCACTTAGCACTGTGCTATAAAAATATTTTTTTTCTTTTCCCACCAAGATGTATGGCTTTGGGTATAGAACTAGCAACTCAATATGCATTGTTCAAGAACCATCCTAGCTGAGTTGGGAAAGTTCAAGTAAAATCAGAATCTAAAGTCTGCATAAATTTATTATTCTTTTTTTTTTTATTTTAATTTAATAGCCTTTTATTTACAGGATATATACATGGGTAACTTTACAGCATTAACAATTGCCAAACCTCTTGTTCCAATTTTTTCACCTCTTACCCCCCCCCACCCCCTCCCCTAAATGGCAGGATGACCAGTAGATGTTAAATATATTAAAATATAACTTAGATACATAATAAGTATACATGACCAAAACATTATTTTGCTGTACAAAAAGAATCAGACTCTGAATTATTGTACAATTAGCTTGTGAAGGAAATCAAAAATGCAGGTGTGCATAAATATAGGGATTGGGAATTCAATGTAATGGTTTTTAGTCATCTCCCAGAGTTCTTTTTCTGGGTATAGCTAGTTCAGTTCATTACTGCTCCATTAGAAATGATTTGGTTGATCTTGTTGCTGAGGATGGCCTGATCCATCAGAACTGGTCATCATCTAGTATTGTTGTTGAAGTATATAATGATCTCCTGGTCCTGCTCATTTCACTCAGCATCAGTTCGTGTAAGTCTCTCCAGGCCTTTAAATTTATTATTCTTAAACAGAGTTTGAAATTACTGAAAAGATCTGATGGTAGATTAACTATTGCTTCCTGGAAGAATGCTATCTATAGGTAAAGAATGGACCTGATCAACTTCCAATATTTGTTCCCAGAATATTCAAATCAAAATCTGCTAAACATAGATTCATCAGTCTCCTTGTTTATATCTTCCTTTCACTTGTATAATCCTTCATTGTTTTTTAACCCTGTGCCATCCTCAATCTGGTTTTAAGAGTGCCCATTAGTCAGTCATGATTAGCTCAGAAGAACATGGCTATTTGAATATTATGATCCTGTCCCTTTCTTTAGCAAGAAATAAAATATCATGTTGGCTAAGTCTGAAAAAATGGAGTACTGGCCCATTTCTTCAACATTCATCATCAAAACAATTCATATCAGGAGATACATTTTTTTCAAAATGGATAACTCTTGGGGCAGCTAGGTGGTGCAGTGGGTAGAGCACCAGCCCTGAAGTCAGGAGGACCTGAGTTCAAAATCTGGTCTCAGACACTTAACACTTCCTAGCTTGTGACCCTGGGCAAGTCACTTAATCCCAATTGCCTCAGCAAAAAAACAAAAACAAAAACAAACAAACAAACAAACAAAAAAAAAAAAAACCCAGGTTGCAATCTATATCCATGGAAAAGATGTATAAACTGATGAAATGATGACTCAAGGTATGAAAGTATTGTTCATTTATATACATTCACTCCAAATAATGAGCAAATCTATGAAAGTATAAAAAAATTTATGAGACTGTATAAAATAGGATGAGGATTTAGATAATTATACTGGTGAAAAAAAAGACTGTTCAACTGAAACATCAAATAATAGAAAAAAGTGGTAATTGGGGGATTTTATTTTTGTCTTGAATTAGCTGCAAAAAATATCACTTACACTCTCCTACATTATGTGTTTAATACATCCTAAAAAATATGGCAAAGATTATGACCAGGATTTGGCACATGTCAATAATTGTTCAAAATGGCGATTAGAAACATATAAATTTAATTTGAATTAAAGATTGGGATCATTAATAGCCAAATAATTTCTTTTATGAAAGAATGTATTTGGTAACCATTTCCTATGGCTTTTCAGAGATTCAGTGAGTGCAGCACCACTGGCCATCTAATACTTTGGAGTTTTGTGAAGATGGTAAGATAGGGAAAAGTCAAAATATTTAATCCATATGAATCTGAAGAAAAATTGCCTTCTCTAGTTTTCTCAAAATGGGAATGACCTACCAATGAAGTCTAGAAAACAATGAACTGCTTTTTCCCCCTACAAAATAGTTCAAAAGCAATAGACTAAGAAAGTCATTTTAAAACATCACTGCTCTAACTTGTAGTGCAAAATACTCTGTACTTAGTTTAATCACATTAAAAAAACAGAAAATAAAATTAATAGTACATTTTTCAATGTAGTCACAGCATGAGAATGAATTGTAAAATGAAAGGCATACAAATGACAGTATCACCTCAATTATTTGCTCTTTGGATTCCTGCTTTCTGGATATTTTAGGTATGTGATGAGTAAATCAAAGGAGGAAAAAACTCAAATAAATTATTTTAGTTGTTTGTTAGCAACCCAGGATAAAGACTTATATAGACAAAATTATATAAACTAAGTTTTACCCATGTTCTATTAGGGATAATCAAGAATTGAACAAACAAAAATAACTTATTGACTTAGTTCTTCCAATGTCTTTGATGTTCTCTGACATCTTAGTTGAGAGAAAGAAATGACAGACCACTGAGGCATTTGGATATCTAGTGTATAATATTTAGTCTTTTTATGTATCTCTGCAATATTAAAAGAATGAGAGGCAAGCCTTTAGTGCATTGGGTGACTGATCTCTTAAAACAGTGCCTGGCAAACAGTAAGTGCTTAATAAGTGCTTGCCTTGCTTTTAAAAGATTTATGAGAAAACAAAGACTAGCTTTTGCCAGAATAAAATATGTTGAAGGAATGCAGCAACCTGCACTAATGGAGGTTTCCATACACACACGTGCGCACACACACACACACACACACACACACACAATCAGAGCTTTCCCAAAGTATCAAGGGAACCCTAGCCAAGCTGTGCTTGGAACACATATTAAAGTTTATGGCCTTGTTTCCAAATGAGGGAATCTGCTCATGCCATTTGCTGAGGAAAAGTCACTGAAGCCAAACGAGATTGCATTTGCTAGCAGGAGCAAACAGACTTGAATTACTCAGCATTGTTCTATTTCCACATGGAAAGGCTATACATTTTTATAGATTTAAAAGGAGAGGATGTCTATTAAGTAACAGCAGAAAAAAAAATCAATGGTGCTACCATGTTCTGGAATTGCCACGGACTGAATTAAAATCTGGCTTCAGACCCTTACTAACTAACTGTGATTTTGGGCAAATCATCCACCTTCTGTATGGCTCTAGTTCTAACACCCACTTTTCAATTGTTGGGTAGATAAAATGAATTAAGATTTATAAGCACTTTGTAAACCCTGAAGTACCGTATAAATGCTGTTTCCTTCTTTTCCTCTCTTCCTTCTCTCTCTCTCCTTTTCCCCACATTGGTTCTAATCATGAGTATTCCCCCTCACTGTTCAGGGTTGTTACTCCAAGATGAAATTGGTCTTTTCCCTCTTTATGCATCTGTCATAAATTTCTCTCTTGCCAATCTAAAGCTTCACTTTGTTCAAAGCCTAAGTTGTGGTGTATTCTCCTTTTTACATCCTTTTCCTCCTGACTGTTTCAATTTCCATTGATTTCCTCTTCCTCTGAATTTCCTTAGCATTTATTTATTCCATTTATATGCTACTTATTATATATTAATTATTCTGCTTCTCTTTTCAGGTGTGTATTTTTGTCTCCCTAAGTCCCTCAAAGGAAAAAGATCATGTTTGATGCTTGCATAACTTTTGTGATGTCTAATAAATATTTCTTGGAGGAATGAATGAAATTATATATATTTTATATATATGTAAAACATATATGAAAATAATAGGTGTATAATCAATAAACAATGAATAACGAGAAATTAATATGCAAATATACAAAATAAACATATAATTAGTAAGTATGATATATCAAATAATAAATTTTTGCTCTTGGCTCAATGAACATTCATTTTTCTGAAAACAAACAAACCAAGGTATATATGGATGTTCAGAGTGAGGGTGCAGTGCAGCTTCATAGATTTCATCAATAAAAGGCAAGACAGTTGTTGAAATCTGAGTATGAAGTAAAACCATATGAGTGATTTTTCAGTCTGTGACTTAAAACTTACCTGTCATGGGAAAGCTTTAGCTGCTGAGTTTGTTGCTCATGAGCATTGATCAACAGTTTTTTCAAGAGATCACACTGCTGGCTGAGGTGTAAATCCCGAATTTCTTGCTCCTCAGCGCTGTGGGTATTGATCATTTCTGACCATTCTTTCGTATGCTGGGCTACAATCTCTTTTACCTGTTCAAGGAAAGGAAGAGAGTTCCACTAGAATCCTCATTGATTGACTATGATCATTAGCCATGTGATGGAAGCAGACTGCAGATTCCAATGATAAGTAAAAAAGGCAATGGAGAGGTATATCTAAACATCGGTTAACTCCCCTTTTTATTTTTAGTAAATGAACTACCTTTAAAGAATTTGTAGTAAACACTGAATTAGTGGCATCTAGTGGATTTGAATAAATCAGATATTTCAAATAAGAATATCACAGGGCAGCTTTTTTGATATTCTCATTAAAGCTCTGGTTTACCTGAACCTGGGACCTTTCCATTTCCTTTATTGGTATCCACTTCCCTATATGTCATGAACTCAGCTTTTCCCTTGTGAAGAGAATGCATCCTAAGATATCCTATGGATTATTTCATTATCTGATTTCCCAGCAACCCAAAAATAAATAAAACACTGTACTTAACTCAGCATAGAGGATGAAAAAATTATAAAAATGTTAATAAACTGGAAAGAGGTATTGAAGCCACCAAGGAGAATAGTTATTCTCAAGCAAACACCCTTAACATTGGAACAGTGACATGATGATTTCATTTGTAGCTTAAATTAGAACTGAATGATCATGGTTCATGTGGAGAGAGGGGCAACTAGAATAAGTGATGATCTCGGTCTCAATTGGATACGCAGTTGGCAAAGATAATCATTGATGATCTTGCCTAAAAGTTATAGTTGAAGGCAATTGATAATAAGTTTTCAAGAAGAAATAGTTTACAGCTTAGATTTTGAATTGGAACTCAGGAGCAAGATGTCTGAATTTCTAAATGGTCTTTTGAGATCGTCTCTCACCTCTTTTTATGACTGAGGGAATATGCATCTTTTGTGACTCTAATATGACTTTCCTCACCTGACCATCACTAAAGGTTTCTACCACTATTTCAGGAGACATTGGGCAATGAACAGGAAGAAATCAAGATTATAGCAAAGTGCCAAAGAGCAATCAAATACTTCTGTGTTTTAAATATTTCTCTGAAATCAAGGATATATAGGATTCAGGACAGCTTCAGGTTTTGAAGTCTAAATAATTGTTCTCTTGACCTGATGAATAACCACTATTCTGAAATAAACAAGTTATAACTAGAGATGGATTTCCAGAGGGAAAGCACAGCTGTCTGGACCATGGGAATTGTGAGAGGTTTTTCTCTATATTTGTGTCTTGTTCTTTTGGTCATTTGTGAATAGCTACATTCCTCTTGACTTTTCATTTAATATGAATTAATCATCAAATAAGAAGTAGCATATAATACTGGATAGCCTTAGATTCTAGAAGATCTGCATTGATCTCACTCATTAAATGAATAAACATTTTTAAAGAACCTATTATGTGCCAGACACTGAACTAAGAGCTGGAGATACAAAAAGTGGCAAAAGACAATTCCTGCCCTCAAGAGCTTATACTCTAAAGGGAGAGTATGCAAACAAATACATAAAAAAATAAACTTTATATAGGATAAATAATTTTAAAAAGGCTAATTACAGAGGTACAGAGAAAATTAAGAGGTACAGAGAAAAGTATTCTATAGATGGTAGGATTTTACTTGAAATTTAAAGGAAGCCAGTGCTGTCTCAGTTATATTCACATCCTACTTATAATGCTTACAGATTACATTAGATTGGGTGATTTCAATTCTCAGTACTCAGTACACTTTCTAAGATGATAAAATGTTACATAGCAGTTGGAATCTGCATTACTGAAAGGAGTTTCCTTTCTAGGAGTTCATTATACTAATAAAATCACAAATATTTCTCCTAAGAACTCATTTAGCTATAATAAATGTGATTAACTTAGACTCTTCCCATTCAAGAAATTAGACTTTTGAGGGACAATTATTGATTACAGGGTGCTATTAGTGCTTTTCTTCCTCGTTACAATAAATCAAGATTTTTCAAAGGGGCTGATCTGAATCAAGTTATTCATTAAGACACAGAAATGGCATATCATGGCCCTTACTAGACATTATGGCTATTATTTGTCTGATTTCCCAAAGGTAGCCATTAAGTTGGAGTTGAATTGGACAGGAGTAGTGCAAATAAATTCTTTCATTTTTGCTTTTTGTCTGATAAACAACAGAGTTATCCCTCATACATGATTGCTTTTGAGGAATATCCTGGAAAATCCAAGTGTACTTCATTATAAAATGCTAGCTCAGACAGAATTTTAGTTCCAGAATGAGAGGAAGGATAAACTAAAATAATTAAGGTATTCAGGTTCAAATCTCTTTTCTGGTCAATCTGAGCTCTTGAAGTTCCCAGGTTTGGTGGTTAGAGAATGCTAGTTCGGATGTGTGGATCCAGCCTTCTGATGCACTCTACCTACTTTGAAGCAGTACCAATTGGGTTTATCTTGTTAGTAACATGGTGTCAAACATCAAACAGACCTTGAGATCTTTCTAGAAAGGGTATTGAAGGAATGTAATCATTATATAGAAATGAGAGAAAATTTTCTTTGAAAAAAAAAAGTTTTGTTTCACTAGAACAAAACTAATTTAACGATCAACTTTGGAGTGGATATTATAAATAGAACAAGTCTCAAATAAGTTCCCCATTTGTTTCCATGACTTTCACAGAAAATCAAGTATCCTTCTGCTTGGAGAGTTTTCAGAACAACAAACAAGCTGTGAAATAAGCAAGACAAGCTCTTTTGTTCCATCATTTTGCATGCATCATTTGTATCATTTTATAAAAATAAACTTCTGTTGGCCTCATTCTCTTTTGAGTATGCCCACTGGCAAAACTGGCGTATTTTCTTACCTTAGATTTATGATCTGATGTTAATGTCTGAATTTTAATTTCAGTTTCTTTCTTCATTTCAAGACAATTACTTCCTCTAAAAAGGAAATATGTGCCAGAAGTTATATTTTTTCCATCCAGTTGGCTTTTGCTAAAAAGATTTCTAGTGAATACAATATATTCATCAAACATGAAATGTTATGGCTTATGTGAATAACATTTTTTCCAGTAATATATTCACACCTTACAAATGTTATTGGTATAATGATCATTCAATTTAACCACTTCACAATGAGATGCCTTTAGATCCAATGATTCTTCCATTTTTAGGGGTTTATTATTGTGTGTTTCCATTTTGGATCCTATTCCCCACCCCTTTTCCTCCACTTTGCCAGTAAAACTCACATTGGACTGAAAACTGGCAAATAAATTGTCAGCCTTGAAATAAATTTTTATTTATATTTCTTTGGTTCTAAAGCCAGTATTTATTTTTAAAATGTCTAATATGGGAAAAATATAGCATTTTATTTAGAATTAGCATAACTTTTCTTCTCTTTCTATTCTGAGAAAAAAAATGTGATTACAATAATTTATTCCAGTTCCTGGCCTGGCCTGACCATTTTCTTCTTCCTTAATACTTAGCATTCTTATGTGAACTAACTTTGAAATGATTTTTTATTAAATCAATTCCTATTGAAATATCAGTATTTAATCAAAGTAGGAACCAGATCCAAGGGAAGTAAGTCAGCCTCCCCTTTTAAGATGCATTTGCTGATATTTAATACATCATATTAAATCACTGAATACATGTAGTTCTTAATAACCATCTTATCATACTTTCAGATTATATTTTTTATCATACTTATTTTTTAATATTTCCTTTCTTTTCTACTAAACTATATTTCTTAAAAGAACTTATAAGGACAAGGACTAAGTATTCTTAATTATTCTCTTAGTGTCTTACAGTTTCCATAGTAACATTCAATTTTGTAGGATGAATACTTTGATCCAGGGGTTCTTAATCTTTTTTTTTTTTTTGTCATGGACTCATTTGCCAGTCTGATGAAACCTGTGGATATTTCAAAATCATTTTTTAAAAATCATAATTAAAGGAAATGCTAAATTTCAGTTAGAGGTGAATTTTTCCCATTTGAGTTTATAGGCTTTCTGTAATTTATCCTCAAATTGAAAGGGAGTAGTCCTTGAATCCCAAATTGGGAATCCCTCCTTTAGACTGTCCTTCACATTCTGAATAGACAGTATCTCCTATATTAGAATAAATAAATTAATTCTAGAAATTGTGATCTCAATTAATTGGAAAATCTTAATCTCTCATTCTCACTATTTCTATTTTTCTGTTTCAAGTGTTTGCTTGCATTTTACCTGGGTTCTACACTGCTAAATTCACCTGTCTCTAACTGATGCCATCATCTATCCACTAAGTATATATAACACATTTAATCACGAAATCCATTTGAAGAACTCTAATTCCTTATTATGGTTAATTGATCTTGCCTTCTGTTTTCTAGTCAGATTAAAGGTTTCTTAGGTTCTTGAATTTTCTTTTTCCTTGTCTGGTTCACCCACTCCACATTCAGGTGTACTTAATCAAATGCCTTGAGATTAATATACAACATGAGACACAACTGTTGTCTCATAAATCGACAACAATTGCATAAATTTTTTTTTTGCAATGCAGCTGGAGGTACCTCCTCTTTGCAATATTCTTCAGTCCCCGTGGCATTGAGAGTACAGATAGGATACTAAATTAATATGAAAATTTCCATTAATTTTGGAAGATATTTCTGCCTGAAAAATTTCCAGTAACTGAGAAGCTGTCCCTGACCATCATACTTAATAGCTTTGTTAAAAAGGTAAATAGGTTTAGGGTTTATTTATACTATAATTTATCATCAGATAATTTAATCAGGCATCCAGTTTAGACAATCCAAGCCCATATCCCTTATTTTTCTCTCAATAACTTCTTTATTTGGATTATCAAGGTAATTGACTTAATTTTTGACTTCACTAGGTAAGAGCAGCCTACCAATACTTAACACTGTGCAAACTTAGAGTGGGGGGAGGAGGTGTTTAAAGAATGTTCTATAGAGATAGCACTGAAACTAATTTAGTCTTTTCCATTTCATTCAACAGTGTCTTATTTATTGAGAACACTTTCAAGTGCTTTATTCTCAATTTATGTTGAAAATAAATTCAAATGTCATATTAGAGATAATAATTCCTCCCTCTACCCCCATCCAGATTCAATGATGCAGACTGAAAATAATACACTTAGGGGAATTATTTGCAGAAGAAAGCTAAAGAGGCTGTGCAGATTAAGCAGTTCTACCATTTTTCTTGAGCAGCTAGGTGGCACAGTGGATAGAGTGCTAGGCCTAGAATCAAGAGTTCCAAATTGGTCCCAGTCACCTGGCATGTTACTTAACTCCATTTGCCTCAGTTTCTTCATCTGTAAATAAACTGGAGAAAGAAATGGCAAGCCATTCCAATATATTTTCATTCTTCTTTGTTTGTTTTTGCTGAGGTGATTGGGGTTAATGATTTGCAGAACATCACACAATTAGGAAGTGTTAAGTGTCTAAAGCCAATGATTTCAGGGCTGGTGCTCTATCCATTGAGCCACCATAGCTGCCCCACTCCAATATATTTTCTTAGAAAACTCCAAATGGGGTCATGAGTCAGACACCACTGAAAAATGTCTGAACAACAAGAAACTAGTTATCTGCTATTTAGTGCATATTATTAAATTGTTAGAAAGGTACTATGGCCAAATGGACTCATAACTGAGCTTCTGATTCCATCTGTTGTTGTTGGAGGAAGTTTCCAAGCTTATGAAATTACAGATTTTTGAGGTGTGTAGTATAATCACACCCAAAGAAAGTAGCCAAGGAACAATTTTTCTAATTGGTAAATCCTAGTATCCATCAAGATAGAACACAATTAATTACAGGTACCTCTAAATAGAAACCATTTACCATTTAATTTATGTCAATCACAAAACTTTTTGGTATTTAAGTCCTTTGAAGGCAGGGACCGTTTCTTTGTTCTATTTTGTATTTCCTGAGCTGAGCACAGTGTAGGTACTTAAGTCTTGTTAAGTTGATGTCATTACATCAAATCTAGGAAACCAGAACTTAAAGAGCAAGTACTCTAATATCAAAAGGTCTTGTAGTGAAGGTAATTCATTATGTTTGCATGACTATAGTTTTCTAGAATCACCCTAAATAAACTAAAGGGTTCATCTACTAGAGCTTGAGAGGAAAGCAATGCTTCCATCTCAAAATCATCCCTCACTTAAAGGGTTGCAGAAGGTTGGAGAAGGCAGGGAAGCACAAAAGAAAGTCCAGAAAGAAAAAGAGCAATCCTGGAAGTCTGGGATCATCCCACAAGAACAGAACTTTTTTGTTTCCATTGTTTATAGCCAAGGTATTTAAAAATGTTAGGAGCTATTATACTGAACAGGCAGAATTTAAAGCATCTCTAGTGATATCCTCTGTAAAATTTTCTAGGAAAGTCTGTTTACTTCATGATGCTTAAATGAGCAAGAATCTTATTTTCAAAGAACAAATTAGCTAAGAGTTTTAATGATTTAAACTTCATAATTGAACATGAATACAATTCATAATTGGGTATGAATAGTCCTGCTGCAAAGTCAATAGCCAGCTGGCATGCTAAAAAAAATAAAAAAAAAAAAAAGACTTTTTCTGGGGCAAGATAAAAAAGCTGAATTTTTTGAGGAGAAAAGGAGGCAACATTACCCCTTCTTCTTCATTGCTTTTTCTAAGATTTTCTCATGAGATAATTTCTCCTTGTCAAACTGAGCCACAATTTTGTCAACTTGTGTACAGTGTAACTTCTGCATGGTGCTGTGTTCCTATAAAAAGAGCAAAACAATTAGTAACTTGGATTTATAAGGTGACACTAGACCAGCTTGTGTGGAAACAATCTCCTCCTGTAGAACTGTCACTGGCCAAGTCTTTCCATTGTCTTCTAGGACTTCATTTAACAGAATTAATACTGTAGAAAAACTAGAGGACTATAAGGGATACTTGCATGCAATGAAAGAATCATGGTTACAAAATTTCTGACAATCTTATCATCCAACTCTTATGAGAAAGGTATCTCTTCTAATACCTTTAGTTAATATTTTCCTCTTTTAGTTTCCATATATGTAGACATGGGCAGCTATGTGTCACAGTGCATAGAGTGTTGGGCCTGGAATCACTAAAATTTAAGTTCAAACCAGCCTAAAAAGCTTCCTAGCTTTGTGACATTGGACAAGTCCCCTTTACCCTGTTCACCTCAGTTTCCTCATCTGTAAAATGACCTGGGGAAGGAAATGACAAATCATTTCAATATCTTTGCCAAGAAAACCCCTCTTGTGGAGTCTGAAATGACTGAACAATAACAAAACATTTATCTGAAGAAAGTGGGTGGTATAGTAAAATGATGGGACTGGAGTTGTGAAGACTAGTATTCACATTGGTCTCAGACACTTCCAGCCATGAGATTCTGGGCAAGTCACTTTATATCTGTTCATTTTCGTTTCCTCCACTGTAAAATGGAGATAGTAACAGCACTTTCCAAAGTTGTTTTGCAGAACAAATAAGGTAATATTTGTAAAGCACTTAGCATAGTGCCTGGTATATAAATGAACACTTAAATTCATTCTTCCCTTCTCTTTTCTTTTCCTTTTTTCTTTTTCTTCTCCTTTTTTTTCTTTCCTTTCTTCCCTCCAACCAATAGTCTCATCTCTCTTGCCTTTCAGATATTTAAAGGCAGCTATCATGTACTTTTGTGTTTCTTCTATTTCCACACTCCCAGTTCCTTTAGCAATACTCTTTGAAAGTTGGGTTACCAATGTTTATTCTTATTTCCTCTTTGTGTAGGAGGTTGAGTAGTTACTGAAATGGAACATCCCACCACTCAGTTGGGGCCATGCAGACTATCATTATCCTCACTATCTGGAAACATGGATCCCAGGTTTTCTCATCACACAATTAGCACAATAGACAAACACATTCTAGTTTGTCTATATTCCTTTTCAAAAAACATAGTTCCTGCACAGAATACATTTATAAAGATATGGGCAGACCAGTGCCTAATAGTGTATCTTCTTATATCATATATTTATTGTTGACCTAGGAAGGGAAGAAGGGATAAAATATATAAGATGCCTAAAACAAGGTATGTCATATTTTTTTATTATTGCATTTTTGGTCAATTAAAATTACTACATCTCTTTCATTGGATTGATCTTACACCCATTTTCCATTGTCCTTTTTGTTTCTCCCCCAGACTGAATCTATCATGTCACTGGTAAGAAAATTCCTTCTCCAATGGCACCTTTTCTGCAGATTAGTCTTACAGAATTTCCTGGGGGACACTGAGGCATTAAGTGACTTGCCCTGAGTGTCAGAGATAGGGATGGAACTCAGATTCTCTTTGACTCTGAGGGTATCTTATATAATTGGTACATTTACTGGCTCATTTCTTTCTCTATATAGCCATAACTGTGGACTTTCACCCAAGGCGGTACCTTCATCACCTGGAATGTAATACTTCCCTTTGGTGTTCACGTCTCTGTCTGAAGGCTTGCCACACATACCTGTACTGTCAGTTCTGCAGCAGAAGCCTAGAAACCACTTGGTATCCTGGGAGTGCTGCCTGCATTTAGCTCACACACTCCCACATAATCTCCTTTAACCCTTTAGTCCATTGCTCATCCCATCCCCAACTTCTCCTGGAGAATGGATGAAGGTGATGAGTTCTTCAATGTTGCGTGTAGTTAGCAGAGGAATTGATAAAAATCAGTCCCTGAGGCAGGCAGGGAAAAAGCACTGATAGAGATCAGTTTAGTTCCATGGTCCCCCCTCTGGGGATGTCATCCAATCAGAAGCAGCCTCACCTTGCCATGCCCTTTCAGAAATCCCAGTCATGTCCCGGACATTAAATTTTCCCTATAAAATCTATTTATGGGCCATCCTATGGCTGCTGACCTCCTTTAGGTCAGTCTGCCTCGGCCACTCTGCCTCCACCTTTCCTCTTCCTCCATGTCATGTGGTAACTAACTCCACTAGGCTTCCCAACCCTACTTTTCCTACTTACAGCTAACATTTTTAGGGTGCTAAGTCCCTTTCAGGATTTAGCCTGCCAGCTACGGGCATGTCCCAACCTCATGGAATGCTCCCTTTCTACTGGATAATTGTGAATTCCACTGAGGAGCTTGTCTTTCATATGCTCTCCTACTCTATTTCTATTTACCATCCCCAGTGTCTATGTATCCCTTCATTTTGTCTGTAACTTATTTCCCTAAGTAAATCTGCCTTTTGCCAAAGAGAATGGCCATTGTGAATTTTTTACATGACTGAATCCCAACTTTTGGTGCCTACCATTATCTGATGTCTTCATCACTCACAACAAAGAGAATAAACATTTATTGAGCACCTAATAGTTTCAAGCACTGTGCTAAGTGCTTCATAAATATTATCTCATTTGAGCACCACAACAACTTGAGGAGGTGGGTGCTATTACGATCCCCATTTTACAGTTGAGGAATCTGAAGCAGAAAAAGGTTTAAGTACCTTGGACAGGGTCAAACAGTTTCCTAAATGTCTGGTTCATATTTGAACTCAAGACTTCCTGATTCCAGACCCTACACTGCCTCTTGGTGTGCTTAGCTACCAAACACAATTCCTAGTTATAACTCTGAATACAAAGAGAATCTGGAAGTGATGATCTGGAGGTGACAGAAGAGTGGGTTTTATATCTGCTTTTGGTGTATTTCATCCTGCTTCATTGCGGCAAACATTTTAACACAAATTAAAAGGGAGGCATTCACTCTTGGCATTTGGCTAATTGTATTTTTTAAGAAATTGCCTTCCTTTTCCAAGCTGTTGACTCTTTTTTTTTCTACCTCTCTTATTTGCCTTTTAAAGTCTTTTATTAGCACTTTTTTTTTAATTAAAGCTTTTTATTTCCAAACATAAGCATAATTTTCAACATTCATCCTTGCAAAACTTTGTGTTCCAAATTTTTCCCTCCTTTCCCCTTCCATTCCCATAGACAGCAAGTAATGCAATACATGTTAAACATGTGCAATTCTTCTATACATATTTCCACAATTATCAATCTGCACAAGAAAATCAGATCAAAAAAAGAGAAAAAATGAGAAAGCAAACAAAGGGCAAGCAAACAGAAATAAAAAAAAGTTAAAATACTAAGTTGTATTTTCTGTTTATTATATATATATATATACTTAGTCCTCACAGGCCTCTTTCTGGGTACAGGTGGGCTCTGTTCCTCACAAGATCATTAGAACTGGCCTGAATCACCTCACAGCTGAAAAGAGCCACGTTCATCAGAACTGATCAGTGTGTAATCTTGCGGCTGCCTTGTACAACGTTCTTCTGGTTCTACTCGCTTCACTCAGCATCAGTTCAGGTCAGTCTCTCCAAGCTTTTCTAAAATCATCCTGCTGATTGTTTCTTATACAACAATAATATTCCATAACTTATTCAGCCCTTCTCCCACCGAGGGGCACCCACTCAGTTTCCAGTTTCTTGGCACTAGAAAAAAGGGCCGCCACAAACATTTTTGCATACATTTTCCCTTTTTTATGATAGGCTGTGATTCAGACCCTCTCACTGCTTTCCCAGGGTTTGTCTGAGCTGGGCCGAACCCCCTTCTCACGCCAATGAGAGGGACATTTTTTGAAGTTTTTTCAGTCCATCTTGAGCTGCCAAGGGGTTCGATTCCATCAGACTGTTCAGCGGTTCGGTTTCATTTGCTTTTTGAGGGAACCTGGGAGAGCTTGAACCGCCATCCTGGTTCTACCCTGGAAGTTTCGCCTTCACTCTCTTGAATATGGAAAGGCAACATTTGGCCACAGCCCAATTTATCCCAGTTGACCTGTCCCCCCTTTACTTTGGGTAAGAATGGGACTAAATTTTCACATTAGTTTCTTTAGTTGTGAATTTTATTACCTTCTTTGATTTTTAGTACTTGTTTTCATAGCATTCAAAGGTATTTTTAACTATCTCCAACAGTTGTTGTATTTTGTATTAAAAAAGTTGAGCTTTTTTCTTCTAGTTTATCCAGAACTTCAGAGTAGAAAGAAGCCTTCAAAACAAGTATTTAATATGAAACTGACTTTCCAACAACTGCTAGACTGTCTTCTTATGACAAATCTGGGGTGTATTTGTATTCCAAGATGACGACCAGGCACAAAAGTTCCATTTGATGGAAGTCATGTGGGGATAGAAGAGGGAGCGAGGAAAACATACTTTTGTATGAGAAGAATGTCAGCTCCAGCGGGGAGTCAACCTAGTTAAGTCAACCTAGTGACTAACCATATAAGAACCAGACAGTGAGGATAATGATACAGTCTTGATGGCCCTAAGAAAAGCCTTAAGTGACTAGTGGGATGTTCCATTTCAATAATTACTCAGTTCTCCCACACAAACAGGAAATAAGAATAACCACTGGTAACCTAACTTTGAAGATTATTTGAAAGACAGATCAGCTAGGTTCTTAAGAAATCTGTGAAAATGAGTCTTTATAAAAAGTCGAAATTAAAATAGAAGTAGTACAAAGGAAACACTTTCCTTTTCATTTTTTAAAAAAAAAATTGGGATGATTATTTTATGAACAAAGCTCTTCCTCCTCAAATTACCACAAGTATAGAAATAAATATTCTTCAAAGTTGGGAGGGGATGTTAATTTACTTTACAAAAGTCTTACATTGTTTAACAAAGAATTAGTCATTTGATTCCTTTAGATATCAAAAGCAGTTAGATGGCACAGTAGATAGGGTATTAGAGTCGGAAAGATCTCAGTTCAATTCTTCCCCCAGACACTTGTTAGCTTGGTAACCCTAGAAAGTCACTTCACCTCTGCTTGCCTCAGTTTCCTCATCTATAAAATGAAAATAATGATAGTTCCTATTTCTCAGGGTTCTGAGGATCAAAGGAAAAACTTATGTAAAGACACTTTGCAAACATTAAAATGTTCTATAAATGCCACCTATTATTTTAAATATTAAAGTTTTATTTCTAAGACACATTCAGAAATATCTGTTGCAAACAATGAAATGTATCTGTGGCATACAAAGTATCAGAATTCTAGAAAGCAATAATATTATCTCCTTCCATTTGTATAATTTTTACAAAGCACTTTTATGTATATTATCTCCACACACACACACACACACACACACACACACACACATACATGCACCCCTCCCCCCCAGGCACAAAAACCAAACCAAAACAAAAAACTTCTTCCAGGGTTAATCTAGGGCATATTTGCTCAATGCTAATATTAGAATTAGATAAGGGTTTAGTTTCCATGGAGTCAGGAAATTTAAATTAGGGAAATGAAAAGAAATGAAATTTAAATCAGAAAAATGAAATCCAAACCTAAGAAATAAAATCTAAAAGGCTGATGTGGAACAAAAGGAAACAAAATTTCTGAAAGAAAGCCATAAATTAGAATAACAAACACATTATGAGAGGTATTTCAGGGTGGGGACAAGATGTAATTAGGGGTGAAGATTTACCCAGCCAATGGGAGAAATAGGGGAGGGACTTGTATTTTGGGATAGGGAGTAAAAAGCTATGTTTTTGTACTTCTGGGACATGGCTACTAGCTTAGACATTAGCTCTTCCAAGAACAAAAATAGAATCTTATCCTGTCTTTATCAAGGGGTTTGTAGAGTTCTTAATAAGGACATGATAATAAAGTAGCCTCCAGTTCCAATCCTTATTCCTCTCAATCCCATTATCTATGAGTGTTTGGGAAGGAGGGAGTAGAGGCAATGAGATTAAAGGGAACAGGGAATTTGCTCATGAACTAAAGAAAATCAATTAGAAATATGAAATTAGAAATCCAGAAATATAGCAATTACTTAATTTGTCATTCCAATGAAAATTTTGTTCTCACTGATAATTTCTAATTTCACAACTTCTCATATGTCTTCTCTTTTTCATTCACTTAAGCTCACCCTTAATCCAGGACTTGTTTATTTCTCTTTTAGACTCCTGTTACAGTTTTCTGTATCTCTCCCTACTACAATTTATCCTCCATTCAAGTAACAAGGTAGTTTTTTTCTTCCAGTGGAAATGTGATGGAGTCGATATGTAGAGTGAGATTTATACTTTTGGACATAGCCAATGTAAGAATTTTTGTTTGACCATATGTTGTTAAACATATTTGTTTTTCTTTTGTATTTGTGAGGGGGTGAGATGGGAGAAATTTGTTAATTGGAAGAAAAAGTAAAGTATAGGTCTATATTACATCTCTTGCTCAAGAAGTTCCATTATATTCTTATTACCTCTAGAAAATAAAAGTCCCTTTGGTTTTAAAACTGTAACCTAATCCCTTCCTATTTTTTCCAGCCTTCTTAAACCTTACTGCTTTATATGTGCTTTAAGATCCAGCTATACTTCATCATTCAAATGCATAGCTTTGCATTGGTTGTCCCTAATGCCTTTAAATCATCACCACCTTCTTTTAATTGTTCCTGGTTTCTTTCAAAACTCAAGTCAAATTCCATTTTCTTCAGGAGAACTTTCCAGTCACTCTAGCTGCTCTTGCCTTCCCTTTCATATTTCCTACATATGCTTTGAATATTTCTTGTATTTACCAGGAAATATATGTTGTCTATCTGATTAGAATGTAAAATTCTTAAGGACAAGGGAATATTTTTGCCTTTCTTTGTGTTCCCAGAACTTAGCATAATGCCTAAAACATAACAAGAACTTAATAAATGCTTTGGTCACTAGTCAATTTATTTTTAAAAATACTCATATTTTTGGAGATGGGTTAACTTTATGGCAACTAGACAGAAACATTACAATGTGAATGAAGTAGAGTTTGGATCAGAAAAATGTGTAAATTTTTAAAAACTATAACACCATATTTGAAAGCTCAGTGATAGAATTGAACTGCATAATCATCATGGCTCCTTCATTTTATTGAAGTTTTCGACTTCTGCTCAGACAGTGAGGGTGAAGGCAGATAAAAACATTCTTTAAGCAGAATGTCACAGCTGTGACAGAATGCTTTGTCCTATCTGGTTGTATAAACATTTCTTTTAGGTAGAGAGGCTTATACTTGATAAATCAGACTAAATCTTAACCCACTAAAATTGTTCTATGCTATTTTAATATCAGCATAAGACAGTGTTTTAGTATAAAATTGACTCATACACAAAGTTACAAGGAATTTTTGCATTTGGGGCAAATAAAGTAGTACTGTAGAAAGAGCTCTGGTACATTTTGCCTGAGATGCTTACTATTTGTGACCTTTGGTCTCAGTTTCCTCATAAATGATGAACTCAATAAGATGGTCTGGGTCTTTTTAAGATACTGATCTATGATCCTCTGACCATAAATATCTCAGCTTGGTGGGATAGCTTTTGAAGTCAAAGATCAGAGGATAGTTGTTTAGGAACTTAGTCTTCTACCTGGTAGTGATGAAGTGAATATGATAGCTAGGTGAGTCATATAGAAGGGGAATTGACAGGAGAAGGCTTTGTGAAATTTAAGTGGACCTTTGTTGCTCTGGGACCTAACTACATCCCTAAAGCAAGGAGGGAGGAGCATTGTCAGGATTGTTTTCTAATTTCTTGTCGAATTACTTGCATTGACAAAATCATCATGAGCCCATAATCAGAAGATCAAGTTATAAGGTTATTTTTCTCCTATAAAAGAACCTATTGGTACTCCATATTTTTCAATAACTCCTGTTAGAGTTAGCATTCTTATTAAGTGTCACAATGACTAACTCCCTTTGAAACTTAGCCCCCCCAATCAATGGTATAATAATAAAATCTTTGCCTCTTTATTGAAGATGGTTAAATTCTACACATTCTTTTGAAACACCTCATGACACCAGCCTCAAACCCCAATATATTTTGGGATTCAACTCTTAAAGCCCATCATTAGCACCCTCAAAGTCCACCATTAGCACCCTGATTTAATTCACTACTATAATTAGGTGTTTTCCTCTATTGTTTATATGTTGTTAGAAAAAAAATGTCAATACCTTCTTAATTTGAATTTGGATCTAAGACTAGTTACTGTATCGTTCTTGTTTGCTCTAAGCTGCTGTTAAAACTGTAGATGGCAAATAATGAGCAATGACTAAATGGTTGAAATCTAATTCAGTATTATTTAGGTGACCAAAAGCTTTTGTAGTAGTTACTTTATATTCTTAGGTGATTTGGCGGACAGAGTCCATAAGTCAATCAGAAGGAGAAAAAAATTGTACCTTTGCATGTTTCTTCTTTAAAGAATTTATCTCTTTTTGTTGTTTCTTTAAGTGTTTTAAATAAGCCTATTGGAGAGAAAGGAGAAAAAAAAAAGACACCAAAATCAGTTTTCCTATAGCCATAGGCATTGAATCAGACAAAAACAAACAAACAAACTAAAAGCCCAACAATTTTGGATTATATTAACATGCACATTATAATAAAAATATCAAGCCACTTTACCTTCATTTGTTTTAAGTCTTCTATCCTCACTTGAGGAATAAGTTCAATACCTAAAAAAAATTAGGGTATTTTGTTTTTAAGATTAAGCAAAATTAACCATAGTATTCTTTATGCTTTTAACATTTCTGTTACTCTTTATGAAGGACTTAAACATTCATCTTATGTTTAGTATGAACATGGAAATGAGCATCTTCTCAATAGAAAACAACTGTATGCTAAAGAGAAATAGCCATTTTTATCTTTGCATTCTAAGGCATGTTTATGCTAGTCTATTTGCTTAGGGTACAAAGCAATAACTACAACACAAATTCCTGGAGTGCTGTTCCAAATTCCCTACCACATAAAGAACAAAAGCAAAAGATTCCATAAAATTAAATTTGGCATTTTAGCACTGAGTGTCATATAGAAGAGAACAGCCAAGTGAACCAATATATAGCAGGATATTGTAATGGGGACCTAGAATTTCCCAAAGAAATATATCAACTTATCACAGTGTCTTTGTGATGAGCTAGACCAAATGTTGCCATAGCAACAGCAGCTGGAAGAGATTTCCAAGACAATAGAATTATGTTCTGTTTTCATGTAGATTTTCTTTTGAAGCAAACATTGCTTATTTAATTTTCTGGAGCACTGAATGAAATCAACAAGAAAATTAAAGGGCACCGTATACCATATTTAATTTCCATTATCAGAAGGAGGAAAAATTGTACCTTGCATATTTCTTCTTTAAAAAATTTAGCTCTTTGTATTTTTTTTTTGTGGATTTCAAGTAAGTTTATTGATTTACCATATCTGATTTCTAGGAAAGTTGTAATAAAAAGCATGTATGATTAGGGCTGGTAAGAATAAATCCATAGGTCTATTTTCTCAGTTTCACTCATTATAAGTAATATTCATTATTAATGAATAACGTTTCATTATTGTTTTATTCATTATAAGAACATGGACATGGTTATTATATGTATCTATAGATGATGAATCATATCATTTGTCCATAGTTGGCTTAATGTACCACAGTATACCACTGGTATACTATGACAAGACTAGATAGGGAAGATATATCTGGCCAGCTGATACTTTTTGGCTTTGATATATTAAGTCAAAATAGATTATCATAGGGAAGTTAGGGGCATGTTACTGGTAGCAAAAGCCACATTTTACTCAAGCTTATTTTTTGGGTCCCAGGAATGCTTTAAGACCACTTTTCAATCACTATATATCAAATCCTCCTTTTTTACTGTCCATGCTATTTATTTTTATAACCTAAATTTCTGTTGGATAGAATGTTAGGTTGAGTGGACCACCTATTTGCCTCATTCTGACAGTTTTTCTGCTATTAATTGTGTAAAACGTTGATTAAAAGGAACCCCCCAAGCAGAGCCCTGAATTACTGTAAGTTAGTTTTTTTTTTTTATACTAACTTTAAGGATAAGCAACACATAATTTAAAAAGGTTTCAGGTTAGTTTCTGTTCTTGTGAATGTAGGTGTTAAAAACAAGTTGTAATCCTTCAAATGATAATTTGAGAATTGTGTAGGATTTCTTTTTCCTACTCTCTTATCTTGGATACTTATAAAACCTCAGTGAAGTTTGTAAACCTAATGCTACTCTGCCATGTATCTATTTATATTATCAAAGCAATATTTTCTAATTCCTACTTTTAAAAAATGTGACATTGATACAGATAAAAAGTGTTCTTGTATTAACTGACATATGAGTCTCTCCTTACTATCTCTCATTCTAATAGAAGTAACTTTTCTTCTCCTTCACTCAGAGAAGATCCAGGGGCTATTTTGTGTGTGCCCATTGTTTAACTGTCACCACTCAACAAATTCTCCTTTTTTGAAGTCCATGCCATTTAGTTATACAAGGTGTTGCAAAAACCTTCTTGTACTTTTAAGCTTTTTAAAGCTATTAAGAACTTAGAAGGAGGACAAAGACTTTTGGAACACCATGTATAACTGCACATTTTTGTCATAATCTATTCGTCTCTGGGCTATCTTCCCATTCCATCTCTCAATATATAATCTCTCTTCCAAAAACACAACTTCTTAATTATGTTACCAGTATTTTTTTAGTCATTAATCCTATTTATCCTGGCCAAAACTTTTGTACCTTTTATATTTCATTTATTGTCTAGATATGTCTAGAAATCCTTAGAGAATGGAAGAGAAGAGAGGGTAGATCAGTAATCCACATCTACTCTTTGGGTTACACTAGTGATTGGGTAGCCATAGTACAAAATTCACTAACATACATTGGGTAATGGTCTAATTCTTAAAAGATACAAGTGATTGTCTAATCATTTGCTGTCTTGTTGATACTTGAATGTCTCTCATATTCACTCTTTCCTTTCTATTGGTCTTAATGTTCATTCAACTTGGACTCCTTATTACCTCTTGCCTATAGTTCAATGCAAATGTTGCCTGACTGAAGGAATTTACCAAAAAATTCAAATTCCCTAACGTGACCTTCAGTTCCTTCCTGCCTTCCCATATCTGACTTCAAACCAGGAAATGAAGCTAATCTTTATTTGTAGCTTTTTTAAATGCTTTATTGTTACTTCTTTCAAAGACTCTCTTTTCATTTAGCCCACATTACAAAGGTTGCTCATGAGTAGAACTTTATAACAAATTTCTCTTTTGTAGGTTCACAAGTAGCATGATACTATGGGAAGAGTATTGGATTTATAGTCAAGAGTTCAAATTCCAGTTTGGTTGCTTTGAGTGTGACTCTGGGCAAGATACTCTCAATTAGCTTCAGTGTCATATGATTCTGCCATTTATAAAGGATAAACATTGATTAAAGAACCTGGTTGAGAACTAGAGATTCATTTAGAAAGGTGACTCGGTTTCAGAACAAAAGGTTTTACAAGAGAAAACAGGAAGATATGTCTAGAAATCCTCACAGAATGGAAGAGGAGAGAGGGTAGATCAGAGAGCCACATCTACTCTTTGGGTTACACTAGTGATTGGGTAGCCATAGTACAAAGTTCACTAACATACATTGGGTAATGGTCTAATTCTTAAAAGATTCAAGTGAGTCTTGAGCATTTTGAAGAGTCGTGAATATAACTAGCATGGAAAAAATGAAGTCAACATAACTATGTTGAACCAAACATTATTCATATTAAGAACAAAGAAAATTAACATAAATGTGTGTATCTTGTAATTCTGTAAATCCTGAAATACAGTAAAATGACAAAATAAGTGTCTCTAAGACAATATAGCAGTACTCTTCAGAAATAGTCATCAAAAGCAGCTAGAATGATTTCATCATACCTTTTTTCCCTTCCACTCCTGCTCCCAAGCCGGAGGTGGTAGCTGGTCTGAGTTCAGAGCTGCTCTGAGGAGTCACATTGGCTTTAGCATTATTGGCTTTTCCTTTCTTGTCATTCTTGGAAGTGTCATTTGGCACATCAGCTATATCACTCTGAAATATATGCATTTTTATTTGCCCCTCAATAATCACACTTCAAGCTTAAACATATCAATAGGATGTCATATCATCTGATTCAACAGAAATTTATTAAATACTTTATATGTTCAAATCATTGTTCTGTGTCCTGAATATACAAAGACAAAATCTCTGTCCCCTCTTGAAAAAACACAACAATCCCTGTACTCAAGATTACATTCTACTATAGGTTGAAAAGTGAGAAGAGGAAAAACAAAGGGGGGGAGGAGAGGGGACAACAAAGCATAAAAAGGATTATGATTCAGACCTTTGTTTTGAAATATTTAATCTCAGCAACATTTTACCTTTTGAAAAATTACTGAAGACCACCCAAAGAGCTGGTTGCTTATATAGCATTATTATCTCTAATGATTATCTCTAATGACAGTTACTATATTTTAAGATAAAGTGACAATAATATTCTGAAAATATATTGGACCTTTAATAATTTCCTGAAATCGGCTTATGCCTCATACCTAAGTTCAAACCCCATCTTTGAAAATACCCTTTAGGGGTCCCTAGACCACACTTGGATAATTGCTAATTTTGAGCTTGAAAATATCTTAGAGGCCACCAATGCAATTTTATTATTTTTAAGATGACACAGAGAAATAAAGAGGACTTGTCCAAGGCCAGAGAGATATGAGAACTGATTCTAGATAACTATGATTCTAAATCTAGTGCCTAATCTATTGTATAAGGGATCCTGGGAGAAGTGCTGTATATGAATTTAAGAATACCAGATTTAAATCCCACCTCTCATATTTATTATCTGTATAATTATGGACAAATCTTCTAACCTTTCCATGCCTCAGTTTCTCCATCTG
Organism: Sarcophilus harrisii; assembly: GCF_902635505.1. Lineage (NCBI taxonomy): Eukaryota > Metazoa > Chordata > Mammalia > Dasyuromorphia > Dasyuridae > Sarcophilus > Sarcophilus harrisii. The sequence continues at coordinate 162,793,158 of NC_045427.1, forward strand.
CAAAAATGGGTATAACTCCTGTAGTATTTGACTCTTGGGATTTTTATGAAGCTCAAATGCAATAATGGATGAAAACTCTTTGAAATCTTGAATACTGCTATATTTATTCTCTGCTATTATTTTTGTGGAGAATTTGTCTGTTTTATAAACGATCTTTTCCCCTTCCCTCTTTTGAACCTCCCTAGTGTTTTCTCTTCCATTCAAATCCCCTCTAACTAGGGGGAAGATTGGTTGGCAAAAAGCATCAGCTTTGCTGCAAAAGAGTCAGCAGAAGATAGAGGGAAATGTAACTATTTTAGTGGTACTGAATGAGCATTCATTAGCACTGAGTGGAACAGTCACTTTTTAAGGGACACGTCAATTCTCCAAGAGCCTCCACAGCTGTAAATCATAACATCTGAAGGAGCTGCAAGGCAGCCTTTGCTGACACAGGTGTTGCAGACTGGGAATGAGATAAACTGGAGGTAGAGGGAAGAGGAGAGAGGTCAGACAATGCAATGGCCTCGGTCAGAGAACAGCAACTGCCTCTGCTCCTTGTATCATCCTCTCACACCAGGAGATCCATTCTGGGTTGGATCTCCAGCAGCCACTGTCAGGTGGCTCCTGTATGCCAACAATCACAGTTGTCAGCAAGTTGAAGGGTATTGACAGAAGAAAATGGTTTGGTCTGTTTCAGTTAAAAGAAACATTAATGTATGGGAAAGAGACAAGACAGTGTGAGAAGGGTAAAGAAATGAAGAAATGTAATTTTAGTTGTCATTAAACAGAATGCACTGATTATACATTTTATGCATCACATGAAAATTTGCTTCTGTAATGTTTTCTTAAACTATAATAGATGTTTCTTACTTTATAATGGAACAACAGTTAGATTAGAAAAGATCCTTTAAAAGAACAAAGAAGAAAGATGGACAAATATCCATTAAGAGCTTGTTAATATAATGGCATGAATTTTTGAAAACGAATGATTCCAGATGTGAATTTTCTAATTTTCCAGGTTGAAATGTATGATTCCACTTAATAAAGGCTAACACTTTCTCCATCTTGACTCTCGGAAGAATGAAAACTACTGGAAGTTGAGGGCTACTTTTCATATCTCCATTGTGTAGTATAGTGCCTTGCACAAAGATACTTAAATGTTTATTAATTTGAGATGAACCAAATTTTTATTTTTATTTTTTAGGAAAGCATGGGTGCACAGCATATGCTTGACAGTTGATTCATGTAAAAGACAACAACAACAACAACAAATATTTCTTTTCCTAAGAAGGTTGACATACCATCAAAAGTCTCTAACATATGCCCAAATATATAAATCATCTCAAGGGTTGTAAATTTAATGTATGCTTTACTCTCTGTGTTATGTCAATATTTTTTTAACGTGGTCATAAATTCTGTTTTGCTAATAATTAATACTTACAGTTTCAATACCCATTGCTCTCATTTGATCTGCTCTCTTTTCCATTACAGAAAGAAATTTTTTTGGGTCTGACAAAGCGTCCACAATGTCTGAAAGAAATTCACTCATGTTAATCTTAAGATTTTTCATAATCATGAAATTCAGCTTGAGGAAAGGTTTTTCATCATGAATCTGTTTGATTATTTGTTTCATGTGATTGTGCCTCTTAGAAATCTTATCAAGGTTATAAGAACTTATATACCAAGAAAGAAGAAAAAGGAAGGGAAAATTTTCCCTAATGATTCTCTACACCTTTTCCTAATACATTTTCCCAAACATTTAATTTAATTTTGAAGTCTAATTTTATGATATATTAACAATGAGCATTTCTTCTATTATTTTCTTTCTTATAATCTGCACTTAAAGAGATTAATAACAACCTATATTTCACATGATATTCCCTGGAGTATTAACACACTTTTAAATACACAATTTTCAACAGTTAACAAAAGCAACATACGAATTCTCCAATTTTAAATTATTTTTAGGCATTTTTGACTTTTCTCTCTTAATTTTTAGGAATTAGCACCTCACTTATGGTGTTTTTTTTTTAATTTTCATTTCAAGAGGAAACATTACCAATAATGGTAATTGTAACCAAAATGGTACTAAAAATATGCTGAAGAATATCCACAGAATTTTAAATAAGGTGACTCAGTTCCCAATGTTCTAATATAGGGTGATATAGAAAAATCAGAATTTCAATCATCTTCAACTCATACCTGACATGAGTATACCATATATCCAACAAGTAGTCAGCCAACCTTTGCTTGTGTAAATCTATTAAGGAGGAACCTTTGATATTGTGAGGCAGCATATTCTATTTTATAAAATTTTGAATATTAGAAAGTTTTCTCTTACAATGACCCTAAATCTTATTCTCCATCATTTCTACCCCATACCTCTGGAGCCAAACTGTTGTTTGTCCTTCATTTTTGAAAGTGACTAATGACATTATGGGGCAATAGCTTGATTTGTCCATGAATTTAAGTGAGACAGAGTTCCACATAATCATCAGCCTCATTGTTTTTTCTGCAGTCAAAGTTCAGGGGCAAGACAAAAGTCAACATGACCGGTGATAGCCCAAAATGCAGTAGATGAACTTGGTGTCTTCAGTATCAAGCTCTAAGTGCTTCAGATGCCTTTATGACTGACTCTCAGAACAAAATTGTTCTCATCCACCCATTTTGCCAAGAAATGTACCTTTGGAGCCAGTTAGAACAAGTATAATCAATCCTTTCTAACTTTCTTAGGTGTGCCATTTCCAGTTTACATTTGAGGAATCTAAGGCAAAAATGATTCTGCTGTTGGGGTTAAACTCCTGCTTTAGGTTTCCCATGGTAATGGAATTGAGTTCAAATAGCTTATAGGAAAATCATATACAGAGTGCCTCTAATACTCTCATTCAGGTCTCTCCAACATGTACATGGGTCCAAGTCTCAAAGTATTATTTTTGAGGTCAAGCTTTCTATAATCTATATAATTCTTATTAATAATTTTGAATGATTAATATATGGTGATGTTTTATATAAATTTCTCATCTTTAATAATTTATATCCTAGTCTTAAGAACACACATTTATTTTATGATGAATAAAAAGCAATTCCTTAAGGGATTATTTTGTCCAAATCCTGTACTAAGTATTAGATATATATATTGTGGAAATAGTTCTCAGTCTTTTGAAGTTTATGTTCTCATGAAGGAAAAATAACATATTGGGGACATGAAGGCTAAGAAATGATCTTTTGATTTGCAAAGTTATAAGAAAAGTAAATGGAGACAGGGGAGTAGAATATTGATACATCCTTTCTAATGTAAATGCCTGAATTGATTTGATTATCAGGAATGCAAAATGCAAAACAATTTTTCAAAGGAAGATGCAGGTCATTTCCAATGGGAAATTTAAAATTTTTAATAATGTAAAACTTTTCTTTTTTTCTTCTTGATTTTGGAAAATATTTCTTAAGTTGTTAAACAGTGGAAATTATATGCTTAATAGCTATCTATGAATTCTTGAATATTAATGGATGCTATATTTATGTATGTATGTATCCTCATTACTTATGTTGTGTTCTCTGAACACGTAGAATCTGTCTCATATTTTTTTGTAAATCTTGTAGGTTCAAGAGCAGTGCCTTATACAGAAATGTTTAGGATGAATACATGAACAAATATCAGAATACAAAAGAATTATGTCAATAGCTCAAAGGTCTGTGATTTTTTTTGTGTGTGAACTTCTTCCCCCAAAGCAGAGCCTTCTATAAATTAGTAGACAAGTCTTAAAGAACTGCAGAAGATTGCATGAGGGGCCATTGGTATTACAGCTAGTAAATAACAGAGATACTAATTTAACCTATATTTTTGTGAATCGCAGTTAATCACTTGATCCACTATGTTACCTTTCTACTACTCAATCAAAAAGTGTTTATTAAGAAATAACTTAATGAAAATGAAAACTTTACTTTAAAATGAGAAAACTATCTAAGATGCAATACAGATTTTCTAAGAAATCAAAAATAACTCAAATAATTTAAAAATATTTTTTATTAAAATTTAGATTTTAGCTAATCCCATTTGTTGGTATGGATTATTTGCATTAGACATAAACTCCTTGGGAACAGGGACTGCCTGTGGTCTCTACTGTATCCTTCCTACAAGTCCCTTGCACATAATAGAAACTCAATAAATATTTATTGATTGGTTATTTGATTGATTGATATTGGTAATGATTTAGAAAATACTGATTGTATAATCAGGTAGTTTGCCTTCATATTTAGATACAGCATTATTAAGTACAGAAGTCATACTGTGCTAGCTAAGTTATAAGGTATAAAGTCCTAAAAAATAATAGCAACTACTGAAATAGTTCTTAAGGTTTTTAAGAAGTTCACACATGTTATCCCATGTGAGCCTCATGACAATTTTGACATGAGTTATAATTATCTCCATTTTCAGATGGGAAAAATGAGATTAAAAAGTTATCAGGTGAGGCAGAATTTGAACTTAGATCTTCCTGACCATTATGCCATCTATCTGCCTCTAAATACAAATTATTCACCAACATTTTTGCTTTAAAGATAACTGCCATCTAATGTCATTCCCAAGATTACATAATAAATTTATAGAACTGAGTCCCTGGCTTCATTTTAGGATCATAGATGAAGAATTGGAAGGGACTTCCAGTCCCTTGGAAGGAACTTAAGAGGTCAATCAGTACCAATGTCCTATTTAGCGGACAAGGAAACTGAAGCTCAGATAAATTAGATGGCTTGTCCAGGGCCACACAAATAAGAAGCAACATAGTTAGGATTCAAACCTATGTCCTATGAATCAAAATCCACTGTACTATGCTGCTCTCTATGCTTTGTCCATTTATCTATGCTATATGGATTTTAAATAGTCCATAAAATGCCCTGGATAACTCCATGGATTATTTTATATCATTAAATAGGGTGTTAAAAAATTTCAATTTTCTGTTATCTTCTTTGGTGGCATCTAGACATAATTAAAATGACTGAATTCAATAAGTACTGCAGATATATTCATTAGTTGGATAAACATCATTATTTAAATTTCCTCTCAATTACCAATATTATGATTTCTGTGAACTGAGGAGTTAGACTACAGGTACTGAAATTTTGTGATTATTTTTATGTATACATAAGACTGATGCTTCACTATTTTCTTAGCAGATAAAATTTTATTAATTTCCAAAATATCTTAAATATTGATTATGAATCTTTTCCTAAAAATCCAAAATAGTTAAAAAAAAAAAAGAAAAGGAAAAGCTGGGTCATAATTAGATATGTACCTTAGACTTTAGGAAATAAAATTTCTAAAGTTAAATAAAATAAATAATTGCTTTTGCTCACATTCTGACACTCTAGAGGAGATAACAGATTGAGAAAGTAGGCTCTCTCAAATGAAATCAGCATGATCTATCCAAAAAAGATCTAAATTTGGAAAAAAATAGAACTATATATCTAAAGAGAATGATGTAATACATTGGGAATTCTCTGATGAGTTCAGAATTTAAAAGGGCCATGTCTGAAAAGATCATAGAGTCACGTTCAAAAAGAAGGGAGAAGTAATTTTAGAAATTGATGAATCTAATAGCCATTTAGTGCAAAAATCTAGAATGGATTATTGCAGGATGACTGTGGTCAGATAAGTAGGAGAACTAGAAGAGATTAGTGTCCTGAAAACTTCAGAATACATGAAGAGAATGATCAACAATGTTCAAGGTTTTTGGAGAAGAATAAAAGAGGATTGAGAAAGGGCCATTAGATTTGGTAATTAAGAGATTACTGTCAACTTTGGACTCAGCAGGTTCAGATGAATGATAAAGATCAGTTAAGAAGAAGAAAATAAGAGGAGATAATAGAACCTACTCTGCAGGGTTATTGAGAGAATAAATTGAGATGATATTTTTTAAAGTATTTGGCCCAGTGACTAGCACACAGTAGGAATTTAATGAATACTTGTCCCTTTCTTTTCCTCCCTTGAGCTATAAATGCGCATTGGTAGATGATAGTTAGATTCTGAAGATGGAGTTTTGCACAGCTAACAGGCTGGTGAGCCTCTCTATAATTTGCTAGTCTGCTTTTTCCACCAGCCCTGGATCTAGGGTCCTATGACTTGGACTTTGCCAAGTGTGGTATGATTTAGAAACTGATGGGGTTTGTGATCCTTTGTTGGTTACTAATCTCGGTACTTAGCAGAAATAACTAGTTAAAATAAGAAGCTATTAAATATGTTGTCAGTGTGCACACCTAGGGCTGTGTTCTCCACTAACCACTGTGAACATCTGAGAAGAAAAATGTACTTTTTTCTTGCATAAATTTAAATGTTGTTAATGTGTATACAAACTAGATAGGTGGTTAATTAGGTCTATTACCCTAAAAGATTAAAGGAGGAAAAAATCCTAATGTAAAAAATGTCTATAGCAGTTCTTTTTGTGGAAATTGAGTGTGTATTCACCATTTGGGAAATGGCTGAACAAATCATGGTGTATGAATGTGATGTAATATCAGTGTGCCATAAGAAATACTGAAGGGAATGGTTTTGGAGAAATACTAATATGGACTAATGGAAGAATGAGATGGGCAAAGCCAGGAAAATGGTTTATATGTGACAACAAATATTGTACAGAAAAATAATTGGAAGATTTAAGAACTCTGATCAATAGTGATCAACCCTAATTCCAAAAGTATTCCTGATAAAACCTGTTATCTGCCTCTTGACAAAGAGATGATGGACTAAGCCTACAGGTTGAGATATATTTTATTTGAATATGAACATTGTGGGAAGCTGTTTTGCTTGATTATATATTTGGGTTAGAGGGATTTTATTGTTCTTTATTTCTCAAGGGGAAAAGAATTGAAGGGAGAAGGTAAGAGACAGAAGATAGAAGGTGGATTTTTGTTGATTGAAGGTACCTAAGGTTCCTGGGTTACAGATATACTTTCTAGGTGGGTTTCAAACCTATGTTTCCTAACTCCATATCTAGCACTCACTGTATGACCTATAGGAAAAAAATTCCTTGAGGAACCCTTCTCCCATAGAGTAAGGCAAAGAATTCTCTATCACTTGAATAGCTTTGCTGTTTTCAAGTAAGTGTATGATGTTGAAATGAGCCTTTACTTAAAGTACAAAAAAAGATTTTAAAAAACCCATATAATGTGTATTACGCATGAAGGACCTATGAATGATATTTTCCAGTTACCAAAGGTGATATTTTAGAACCTGCAGCATCAGCTGCAAAGAACAGTCAACCTTTCCTTATTATGCTTAAACCTAGAGGCTTTAGATTTATTGCAGAGATTTTTGCAAGCACTGCTATAGTAGACAAGTTTCATTATTACTAAAAATTGGTTCAGGGAACAGAATATACTAAAAAGAGAATTTTCTGAAAAAAAAAAGTGATAGCATCCTTCTCTGTTATAACAACCTTTTTAAAAAGTACAGCTTTAGTCAATTGAATCTTGGTTTGTCTTTTCAGTGAACAATTCATGTATGAACTAATTACATAGAAATTGGTCTTTGGGCTGGTACCTTAAATGATATTGTATAATATGAGAATATTTAGAATCTATAATTAATTTAAACAGCTTCTCTTAAGGAGCCTTGAGGTTATAGATAATAGAGGCATTGATGTTGTATTCATCCAACCATACTACCCATGTTCATTCTTTTCCAGCCAAGAAAATACCAGATGTTCATTTAAGGTAGGATACAGCTGTAATTTGACCTTTGTTTTTCTCTGAAGGAAAGCTGGAATTCATATCAAAGGATATCTTCTATCTAGTAATACTGACCTCCTAGCTGTTCATAAACAAAACACTTCATCTCTCACTCAGCTCCATGCATTTTTTCTCACTGTTCCTCATGGCTGGAATACTATCCTTCTATTCCAACTACTGAGTTTAAAGTATGATATTAATGCTGGCTGTTATTAGTGTTATTATGAAATATAGAGGGAAGAAACACAGAAAAAACCTTGCTACACAGCCTTGCCAATCATGGAACTAGTTAACACATTCCTGAGTTGCTTCTCAAGGATATTATACATTTTTTTCCTGTCTTTGAATTCTCAAACTCTCTGAAAGATTATGGATGAACTATTTTTTTTCTTATTTTCTTCATAACTAAGCAATTTTTAATGATCTGTTGTTTTTTTAATTTTTCATATCTCCCATAGCAGAAAGAAAACAAAGCAATGATAAAATCTTTGTTATTCAGATATTATCCCTCCAGAATCCCCAAGGTCCAAAAGAGTTGCAATATTTCTAATATTAACTCATGAAAGAAAATCATCCTCACAGTTTCCTCATTTATAGAACAGGAATGATAATCCTTTCACTGCCAAGTTTCAGGGTTGTGAGAAAAGTACTTTATAAACTCCACAGAATGATATAAATAAGTTTTTCTTCCTAATCATCTTATTAATAACTATCAACAATGATAACAGCATCTAGTTTTTATATGCCATTGTAAGATTTTAAAAGCACATTACATGTTACCTCATTAGTCTTTACCAATAACCCTGTGAGGAAGGGACTATTATTATCCCCATTTAAGAGATGAGATTGAGAAAGAGTAAATGATTGACCCAATGTCACACAGCTAAGGGTTTTCCTCACTCCTCAGTTATTCCATTGCTCCACCTAGCTATATGGTTTCTTATTTTTATTAGGATTATTGTGTATTGAATAAATACTCTATGGGACTTAAGTAACCAATTAACATGAACAAGTAAGCTGGAAAAGAGATCACTGTCAACTTTGGACTCAGTAGGTTCAGATGAATGATAAAGATCAGTTAAGAAGAAAATAAGAGGAGATAATAGAACCTACCCTAAGAGAAATTCCTGAGGTACTGACATCAGTACAGTACCTACTCTGCTGCCAAAGACTGCTAACATTTCCTGTACTAATGAGTATTAAATGAGTCTTCAGTATTTCTTCTTTTCCCACCCACTGTTGCTTTTGATTCTTGCCTGTTTTATTCTTTTCTGAATGCCTAGTAGTAGGGTCTTTAAAAAATAAAATAAAATCTGAGCTTAAATGATGCTTTCAGTAGTACCCAGAAATTTATCAAGTAATTTTCAAGTCTTTGTCCTTGAGTTCCTACCTCTTTGTTCTCTCAAAAAAGGGAACAATTCTTATCTTCCCTTCCCTAATGAGTTGTTATCTTTCCTTCAGTAACCCTTAAGTAGACAGCTTATTTCCTTTCCCACTTTCCTAATGGATTCTACAAGGAAACTCCTATTCCATTTCTCCTCCCTTGAACTCCACAGAATTCAAACCTTTCCAAAACCAAGATGGCCAACTTGTTTCTTAAATACTCAAGAGAAAAGAATCAGTATCATATTCATTGCTAACCCATTTCCTGTCTTATCCATCAAGAAGCTCTACTGTTTAAAACCTAACTTAAATCCTTCTGGCTATAATTGAAAGCTATTGCCTCGGCTTCAGTATTCAATTGTAAAAATTCCCTCTTAAGCAGAAGAGTAATGATTCTCTATTTCAAGTATTCAAGCAAAATGTCTAATATAAAACACTATTTTCTCATGAGTTGCTGATATTTATCCTTACTGTAAAGCACTTGAAGAGAAAAAATCTAGTTTTTTATTGTACCTACTTCTAACTCTTACATAATTAATTTGTATTCGAAGTAATAATAAAAAAGTTACCTAGTGGCATGATGAATACATCACCTGTACCTGTCCATCAGAAAGATCTGTATTAAATGTTGCATCACACACTAATGTTTCACTGTAGGAAAGTTACTTAACCTCCATCTGCCTCAATTTTTTCACCAGTAAAATGGGGATAATAATAGAACTTATCTCCCAGACTTGTTGTGAGTATCAAATGCAATAATATTTGTGAAGCAGTTAGCATAGTGCCTGGTACATAGTAAATGCTGTATAAATATTAGTTACTATTATTATTGTTGTTAATTATATTGTTATCTCTAAGAGGCTGTGAGGATTAAATGAGATATACTTTCTAGGTGGGCTTCAAACCTATGTCTCCTAACTCCAAATCTAGCACTATATATATGACCTATAAGACCTATAAGAAAAAATTCCTTGAGGAACCCTTCTCCCATAGAGTAAGGCAAAGAATTCTCTATCACTTGAATAGCTTTGCTATTTTCAAGTAAGTGTATGATGTTGAAATGAGCCTTTACTTAAAGTACAAAAAAAGGTTTTAAAAAACCCATTAGACTGTAAGCTCCTTGAAAAGGACAGTATTTGCTTTTTCTTTGCTTCCCTATCACATAGAACATGTCAGTATATATTCCTTCAGTCACTTTTGCAACCTCATTGACTTCTTTGATAGCTCACATTCACTTACTTCATCTATTCAATCAACTGTCAACTTTTGTAATTTCTTTCTGTATAATACTCCTCATATATGTTTTCTTCTCTCCATTCATAGCCATAATCCTACTTTTGATCCTCTCTGGTGGACTATTACAATGGTATTGTTAGTCTTCTTGGCTCTACTTTAATTGTCCTTCAAGCTATCTTCTACTCAGTTACCAAAGTGTTTTTCCAAAAATATAGGTCTGACTATTTCACTTACTCTTCCGATGAAAACTCTAATTGCTCCCTACTACATCTAGGCTAAAATATAAAGTCCTCTGTCATTTAAAGTTCTTGGTGATCCGATCCTTTCATACCATCCAGGTTTTTTTTTTTTTTTTAACACATTACTCCTCTTGATATATTCAATGATTCAGCAATATTGGCTTACTTATTAATCCTCACATATGGTGTGTCATTTTCTTTCTCTAAAAATGCCAATGGACTAAAAGGCTATATATTACTGTTCATGATGACTCATGATTAGCAGAGTACAAGGCAGAATTCTGTCTTAATATCTTGTACATATGAAATGGAATGGAACATTACTGGGGAATGAAGGAATACCAAAAGAGAGAGAGAGAGAGAGAGAGAGAGAGAGAGAAAGAGAGAGAGAGAGAGAAAGAGAGAGAGACAGAGAGAGAGAAAGAGAGAGAGACAGAGAGAGAGAGAGACAGAGAGAGACAGAGAGAGAGAGAGAGAGAGAGAGAGAGAGAGAGAGAGAGAGAGACTGGCTGCTCATATAACAGAGTGAGGGAAAACAGAAAGTTTGGGGAATACTGCACTAAAAACTGGTCATGATGAGTAGATTTCCAATGAAAATTTAAGAAGGGGGCATGGACAATAAGAACTTCATGGGATGCATCTTTCGAGAAAATACTTACATTGATGAAATCATAAAAATGTCAACTTACTGAAGCTTTACTAATCTTTAAAATAAATCTTTAAAAGTTTTACAATCCATGGGCCTCCTGGGTCTTAATGATAGACATTAACACTATTAAGACATTTTAAATCTGATACTTCTTAGCTGAAAGCAAATTAAATATTTTCTCAACTGAACATTCATTAATAAAGAAATAAATAACAGATTTTAAAACTTTTAAGAGAAAATCAAACATAAACAAAGAATATTTAGAATTTTGTTCTGTAATATTAGAGTAGCTGGTTATAAAAGTTTTTTGTAATATATGCCTTTTGAGGGAAGGTCCTCAACAATAGCTCTTTAAAACACGGAGAATATTTATTTTTTTCTTCATATCTTCAGATAGGAATATTATTTTGTACATAGTAGATACTTAATAAATACCTACTGAATTACATCAAATTGAATAGCAACCCTAAACTTCCCATAAGGAAAATTTGTGAAGTTCTTGTAAGCAGTATAAACCTGAACAGCACCAATTTCTTGTGAGTCTGATTGGTTTATTGAAATGTTACGGAAATATAGGAAAGTAGGTGACTTATAGTGTTCATATAAACATTTAGAGTGAATCCATCTTTAACATTCAGATTTCATAGAAAGAGTGTTTCTCTTTGGCAAGACCATTTTGGAAAATTTTTAAATTTAAATTTAAAAAAGGCTTTCAAGGATGTTTAAACTTATTTTTAATGAGGCAAAATAATTCCAAAGAAAGTTTTTAATCAAATGTCTTATAAAATACAGAAATTTGGAGGCCCATGGCATTTCCTCATAAGTCAAGAATTAAGCCAAAACCTTTAACTGAATTTGCTGACTGGCTCTTAAAGGCTATCAGAACTAATGTATTCTCTGGAAAATTGAGAACAAATAATTTTAGAAACCATCATTTTATGCCATTATAGAGGGATTTGATTTCCCAAATGAGTCAAATTGTTCACAAGGAGCAAATTCTTATTAACAGAATCTTGTCAAATAAAAATATATTTCCCTTGTCCGTTTTTTAAAAGGCATTATCCTTATGTATTCCATGAAAAAAAATGGTTGTCTCTTGGTACTAATCCTTATTTTTCTACATAAAATCTCCAACCTGAGTTATTCTCCCTATATCTGTAACACATTCTCTAGTTTCCATGGGAGAATCTCCTGCATTTTTAGCAGGAAAGAATTTCTATGAACTCCTACTGGCTCAGGGAAACGGTAATACTCCCGCTATGACCCTTCTACAGAGACTGTTTATATGTAAGGGGCTGGAAGTTTCATTTTGAACTTGTTCTTTGGAATTGACCAGGGTAGGAAGTCAGAATGCTTTGGATAAAAAAAATTGAAGTATTATGCTTAGGAGACTCATAACATATAATATAATGTTCATTTGTGGTTTTCTAAGTCAATATGCTGTCTGTAGGAATCTGTGTTTGAGTTTGACACCACTGCTCTAAAGCATTTTTTCCATAATGGTGATTTTGAATTCACTAAGTCAGAACTTATATGCAAGGATTTCAAAGGGATTTGATACTCTGATTTCCATGAATCCTATTTCCTAAAGTTTTTCAATTTAATAGATAAAAACCTGAAATTAATTCCCAATACCCAAACCAATGATTTATTCTTAGTTATATCAAAGGACTACATAGAAATTAAGAAAATGGAAGCCCTCATTCTATTTTTGAATTAAAGTTCTCTAAGGACCAAGAAGATCAATTTTAAACTATCATGTTTGCTCTTTGGCCTCAAAGATAAATGAATAACCCAAAATCCTTGATCAGTTGCTTGGTGAATATTAAATTTAAGACTAAATAGTTAAATACAGGTCCATCACCAGCATGGATGGAAAAGGATTCTAATTATAACATCCATTGTACTACATGTGGCAAAAGTGAAAAAGTCCTAGCATTAAAGAAAATAATCCAAAATTTTACTAAAGTGAAGAATGGACAATCTAATATCAGGTGTTCTAAATACTTTTGGACCAAACCTAGAGCATTCTAAATCATCTAATAATCTCATGCAGATTTCATTTATCTAGCACTATAGGGTAATGAAATATTTCACATAAGTAAATTTTATATATAAATTAAATTTAGCCCCTTAAGTGTCAAAGCTTAAAAAAATTAATTATTTTTTTATGGAAACATTTCTAAAACGTGCTACACTTTTCCTGCTTTCTTAAACAGAGAACAGAGAACATAATTTAACCTGCTCTTGCTGACTCACAATAATCACTATGAATAGTACATAATTAGTATATTGTGCTCTAATAGAGTACAATCTCTTGGGTGGCTGAGGTGTGTAGGTCTTTTTGATGCTTTGGTACACACAATGTAGCTCCCAAGATTTCTTCAGGCTGTTTGCTATTGTTCTGTATACTTTCCTTTCTATTTGTCTTCATTATTTTCTCCCTTTTGATCACTTGCTTTATTTTATATATTGCTATTTGGGTGAGACTTAGAGGCTGAATATGCTTTTCCAATTGACAAGTTTTGACCACTTAGAAGTCTCTTTTACTTCCTACAGGTTTAGGATAGAGTTGAATCAACAAAGCTACAGTTGCTTGAAGGATGAATTCCAGATAAATTCAACATTAAATTCCCATCCACTCAAGAGCTTCTATAATGTTCTTAGAAGACAAAATATGATTGTTATCCATAAAGAACTTACTTTTTTTTAGATAGATGAGCATTAATATACTCACCAAATATTGACTAGATGATACATATGTACTCTTAGACAAGTTACAATCTTCATTGGGCATCTATTTTTCTATTTATAGAATGATATGTTAGGCTACATCATTTTAACAATACTATAATCCATGCTTCTGCTAAGATCATTGTAATGTTCTAATTGATAGATTTTAAAGATGTGTAGATTCAGTTTTGGTTCAGATTGGCTAAATGTTTATTTGTGTTTGTTAATGTTTAGTAAATTTAAGTGATGTAATTTAAAAAATGGATTCAGCTGGGATTAGGAGAAACGTTCAGTTTACTGTGGTTTTTGGTTCAGTCTATTTAAAGTTTTTTGCCAAAAACCATCAACAGCTCGTTTGCTGACAGAACTGCTATAAAAGCAGCGCTCCCTTGTGGATTTGAAGGAAAACTCAGGCAAAGAAGAATGAATGCAATTCATATCTTTTGCCGAAGTTGTATGTAGATGCTGACACTCAGGAATTGTTGACTTTATATTCTTTAGTTTGTTTTGATTGTCAGTATGGATGTACCCTTTATCAAACACATTTGTAAGGATTAATAGGCAGTTTAGAATAAGAAGGCCACATTTTACTAGAAACCGGGAGAGGTGAAGTAATTTATTCAGTCACTTTATTTGTTAGTAGAACTTTTCAGTGTGGTCCAGTGGGAAAGTGTTATCATGAGGTCAGAGGACCCAAGTTCAAATCTATAGCTACTAATTTCCAATGTGACTTCAGGTATATCAACTGATCTCTCTGGGCCTCTTTCCTCAATAGTAAAATGAGGTTGCCAGACTAATTGACCTCAAAGACCATCTTTTATTTCTAAATATATAAATCTGTTGTTTTAGGGGCTTTTCAAGTTCTTGGTTTTTGGAAAAACCTATACACCATAATTCACTTGCAAATGTTTACTTACCTCCAAAACCATCCGGCACATATGTTTTAAGCACAATGTTGCAGAAAACAGTTGGCAGTGATAATGGTTTATTCCCTTCATTTCGAAGAGAAATGTGTCTGTAGCCTGCCTGGAGGCCATCAAGAGGGAGGATTCTTTGACCAATCAGCTTGTTGTTGTCATCATACACAGCTATTCTCAAGACAGCCAGATCAGGGAGAATAACCTGTTAATCAAAGAAAAGAAGTTTTCACAGACCAAAATAATATGGTCAGTTACCAAGTGTCATTATTCTACTTACTTTGGGCCTCAACCATATAGCTTTGGCTACTCTACCATCACTGGCCAGAATATATATTCATTGAACATCTTTAATATTTCTAAAGTCAAATCGACTTTCTATTAAATTGTTAGGTGGTCAATGGTCAAACAGTCACAGCATTTTAAAGCTAGAAAAGAACTTTTAGAGAATTTAGTTCCAATTGCTTATTTTACTGATTAAAAAAATGAAGCATAGACTGTTACTTGTTCAAGGTTACATGGCAAGTTAGTGCCAGAACCAGGACTTGCCCCCAGGTCCCCCAATTCCTAGTCCAATACTGTTTCTATTATCCCCAGTTTCTGCCTCCTGATGTTCATCTCTCATTATTTTTAAGGGCATGGAAAGTATCTTTGAAACAATTAACTGTACCTTAAAGAACATTAATCTATGAATGTAAGTCAGGTGAGGTAGGTCCCTGTAATTTTGAGATCTTGGAGTAGATTTTCTGCTATTAAACTGAAAAAAAATTCACCAGCCATAAATCATAAATAATATTCTGACCTCCCCAAGATACCTTCTTTTACTCCAAATAGAATGACTGAATACAAAAATCTGAATTTAAATGGCAGAAATTTTATTCTAATACGAAAGAGCAAGACAATAAAACAAAACTCCACACATTTTGTACCTTCTGGAGTCAGTGAGGACCTTCTCTCACTGGCATGGGAGGAGTCGGCTCATCTGGGTCAAGTTGAACATTCTGGCTAAAGATAGGCAGAATGGCTTACTGGCCAGTGGAAAACCCATCCAACTCCATTGTTCACATTCCTAATCTGATTTCATGATTATTTAATGAGAATCTAAGACTCAACTAATTGATATCTAACTACTCCCTGTATGGGCTTCCTATAAAGTAGAAATTAACTTCATGGGGGTGATTGCAAAAGAAAGAAAGAAAAAAAAACATCTTTTTTTTTTTAATGCAAGTTAATAACAAGTTATATTGTGAAGCAAAGCAGAATTTTAGTTTTAAAATGATAAAAATAAAATCTTCATAAGCCAGGGTTCAGTTATATTAACAAAACTGGGAAGAAGTTTCTTTGTCAGTTTTCCACGTTCATCATTGAGAAGGTATGTAGCAGTACAGAAAGTGTGGGATTTAGTCAGACCTAGATTTAAATCCTGCCTCTGATTTTTTTGTAGCTATCTGACTATGCACAAATCATATGAAGGATGACATATGAAAAAGGAATAATTTTTTTTTACATGAAACCAGGATTAAGTGATCCCTGTAAGAAAGAAAATTTAGGCTTGATTTAAGGGGAAAGAAAAGAAAAGCTTTCTGACAATTAAATCTACTCAAGAGTAGAATGAAATGTTTTAAGAATTCTTCAAAAAAAGACTGAATGATGTGGGAGAAGGAAATCTTTTTTTTTTAGCTACAGGATGGTCTAGGCAGCCTTTTCCAACTCAAAGAGTTGATTCATTAACCTCTCTTAGCCTCAATTCAAACATCTGTAAAATGAGGATAATGATATCTGTAATACCATCTTGATAGGGATGTTAATTGTTCAAATGAAATAACAATAATAAAAGTATTAACAATTAGCATTTGTATAGCATGTAAGGGTTTGCAAAGTATTGATTTCATTTGATCCTTAAAATAACCATGGAGCTAAATATTTTATCTCCAATTTATAGATGAGGAAACTGAGACTGAAAAAAAGTTGTGACTTGTCCAAAATAAGTGTCTGAAGCTGAATTTGAACTCAAATCTTCTTGATCCAGGTTTAGCAGTTGCTTTCCAAATATGTGAAAAGCTCTCTGTAAACTTTAATGTGACATATAAATGCCATTTATCATCATCATCATCATCATCATCATCATCATCATCATCAAGTATTTCTTTATATTTTCAGATGAATGTGGATGTTTATACCAAGGGACGCTTTTCCTAGTAGCAATAGATCTGACCATTGCAACCAAGAAAACTACAATTTACAAAGACATGAAGGACTTGTGTGTGTCTGTGTGTGTGTGTATGTATGTGTATACAAACATATATATAAAATATATACATATTTATATATATATATATATCAGATAACCCCTCACAGAGAATATAGAAATATAATATACATATAACATATAAATCAATCAGATTATACCTTGCAGAGTATACGGAAATTATTAAAATTATTATTAAATTATTCAGCCCAAAAGACACACCAGAGTTCAAAATAGGCTGAATGGGCTAACTTCATCTATATCCCTCCACTGAGGTGGTACTGAATTGTTAAGGCAAGTTTGCTATATTTGAACCAGGAAGGAAATTATTCTATTTAAATTAGGTAATCTAAATTATTAAAAATCAAAGGATTGATAACTTAAAAAGAGATAAGGGATCAGAAATTTAGAGCTAGAAGTGATCCTAGTAAACCCATTCAACTTATTCCCATCATTTTTTCTCAAATGGGGAGATTGAGGCTTGAGAGGTTAAGTGACTAACTCTTAAGTCATACAGGTAGAAAGGAAGTGACAGCTGGCTCCTCTGGTCCTCTGAATCCCACATACTATATCATTATGCCTGTCAATACCATGAAATGATGCTAAAGGAAATAAGTTATTTATGTTACATGATATATAGAAAGTGGCTTAGTATCATAGCCACCTGGGGAAAAACAACAACAACAAAACAAACATGTCCCTAAAGGAAAAAAAAAATAATCACTTTAGGTGAGACAACAGAACAGTTAGGAGATAAAATGGACATTCTTGGAGACAGCACTGTTGACACATAGATTTTTGATGAAACTCTTATTGACAACAAATTTAAAAAAAAGAAAAATACAACTGAGAAATAAAAACCAAACATTTGAGATGATGACTGTGATCTCTTTTGGGACCCAGCATACACTGTCAGGATAAGTAGGGGAAAAATACATGATGCACACAGTCTACAGGTGGAGGCAGGTGCCACAAGATTGGGAGGAGCAGCACCATACCAACTTATCCATGGGAAGACATTGACCTTAGCTTTGGATGCAGCATCTCACCTGCCCTCTTGGCTGAAGGAATAGTGCAAGATACCAGCCACTGCCAGGGCAGGGAAGAAGACATCTCCAAGGATTGTTGGTGTCCACCAGCGGGGGCTCATTCTGAGCAGACTGCATACCTGGAGCACAGGCATTGTCAACGAAGTAAGTGAGTTCCTCCAAGAAGGAGGAGAAAGCCAAAAAGAAGGAAAAGCCAAACAGAAAAAAAAATCATATGACAGCTACAGAACTTATCCATTAGAAGAAGAAGAAGAAAAAAAGCTTGTGGATTAATTCAGCCACTACACCTTACATCTTCGGTGTTCTAAAATATGGCTCAAATGTTAGTGTATTGAGCCAGACATATTGAAAATATCCTACCTTTCGGAATACGAATGATTCTTCATTGTAAACAGGATTGAGACCATTGTTCATAACCATACGCGTTCGAAACTCCTTCCGTATAGTGTCTGTGGGCAAACCGTACATATCCACTTCTACATACGTACCAATTTTCTTATCAGATAAGAACTGTCCTGATATAACCTGAAATAAAAATACAACTTTGATGAGAATAGTGGTTTAATGATTTAAATACATACAAACCCCAATCCTCACACAGTCAATTACATAAAGATAAGCATACTGACTTAATAGCTAGATAGTAGCAGTAGATCCAAAACATATATGGGACAATTAATGATTCTCAATATGAATAATTCTAGTTGAAAGGAATCATCTCAATTTGAGACTAAAATCTAGGTCAAAGGTGTCAAACTTGAAGCCCATTGACCCCAGTCCCAAATTCCTGATTAGGGTTTGAACCTATTTAAAATGTAATTGGAAAATGTAAAACAAAATATAATACTATATAGATAATATTAATTAATAGTAAATAGGTAAATAAATATTCCCACTGGAGGGATATGTTTCAATTTGAATCTAACATCACTACTTTGGATAACATAGATAGTAGTGAGTAAACTTATGAATTGTACTCCTGCTAGAGTTGTACAGTGAATAGAATGCAGGGATTGGAATTATGAAAACCTAAGTTTGAAACTAACCTCTGATTCTTAATAGCTGTATGACCCTTAGGTATGCAATGTAACCTATCTGCTTCAGTTTCCTTATCTGTAAAATGGCTGTAAAAATAGCACCTACCTTCAGGGTTGCTGTGAGGATACAGTGAGATAATACTCATAAAGTCCTCTGCAACCTTAAAGCACTATATAAAAGATAGCTAAATATTAATTTCAATAAAACCTTTAGTCCTAATTAGGATGGTGAATCTCCAAGAGAATATTTACTGAGTTTGGCATAAGATGTAATATTTATAAAATTCAAACATATAACGTGTATATTAAAGATTGTAATGAATATGAAAGTGTTTTTTAAAAAGTAGAAAACATGATACAGATATATCTGAGCTGGGCTCAGAGCTTTGCATTTATGAAGACATGAATTCAAATATTAACATTGACTTATTTCATCTGTGAGATCATGAGCAAAGTCCTTAATCTTTAATTGACCATCCCCCACCTTCAAACAAAACAAAACAAAAACAACAGGATGCCAATTTGCATTGGTGGAGGGAGATTTTATAATGGGAATTCTTCACATAGATGAAACCATAGATCCAATAGTGTCAAAAGAGAATCATAGTTCATGAATTTTCCATTAAAAAAAAACCCTTCCTATATTAACCAAAGGTCAATATAGCAGGCACAGCAGGTAGAGTGCATGGCCTGGAATTAGGAAGACTCCTTAATGAGTGTTCAAATCTGGGCTCAGATACATATTACCTAATATATTACCTATGTGACCCTGGGCATGTCATTTAAACCTGTTTGCCTCAGTTGCTGATCTGTTAAATAGTTGGAGAAGGAAATGGCAAACCTTTCCAAGAAAACCCTAAATGGAATCCCAAGAAGTTAGATGTGACTAAAAAATAACAACCACAACAAACATATTAACAAAATGTTGGTTACACACTAAAGGATAAGTATTTTTGTTTCTTTTATTCTATATGTTTTATTTGGGGGTTAGTATACATTTTAATTGACTGCAAATCATTTGGCAAAACTTTTTCATGGGACCTAATACTCAGAACTTCCAACTAGTGAATTAAATTATAGATCATTTAAAAAATAGCTATAGGTAACATGTTTCCTGGGATTTCTGAAAATATTTATTCTGAATTTTAATACAAATTTTTATAGTTCTATATAAATTCATGTTGATTAACATAATACAAGGATCAAAGGATGAAATAGTTCAAAGTCAAATCTACTATAAAATAACTAATTCACAGAAATTTATTAACCACAAAGAACAATTATTCTATTGTCCTAGTAAGATTGGTCTTGATATTAATTGGACTATCAAATTTCCCTAGAATTCAATACTATCAATTTAAAAGTCTTTTTTCAGTATCTTTTATTAAATGATCATCTAATCTTTTCGTGAATAATTTTCATGATGGAGAGCTCATTATCTTATGAGGCATCATGAGACCTCATGAGAATCTATTGCTAGCCACTTCTTTCAATAGAAATTATGACTACTGAAGAATTTATTCCATAATGATTCTTGATTTTAGAACCATAAGAAAGAGGGCAGTTCTAATCAGTTATTGGCTCATTTTAAATGAGTGACACATTATTACTACTTAGTCTACAGAACATTATGTTCAACCCATATAAACACAAATGTCTTAAGAGGAAGTGAAATAATAAGTAAAAAACAATTCAATAGAACCCTCTTAGTTTATGTCCATGTACTACAAATAAGACTTTTTTAAAAGCTAGAATAGAATATTTGGATCACTCAGAAATGTAAGACCAATCTTTACCTGCACTGAACAAGTAGCTGCAATAACACCATCTACAGGTGTTTCAGAGAAAGGATCAAATGTTCGATCTGGCCGTCTCATGAAATCTGGTTTGAGAAGATACCTGATATAAAGAAAAACATGAGCAATTTTGTTTTTGTGACTGTCAATATTTTCATAGCCATAGTTACTTGTGTAGTTGAGAGAAAAGAGGGTTTAATTGCTCTAACTATTCATATTACTTATCTATTCTTCTCAGTTTCACCAGGCACATTCAAAGTCAAACTGTCCTTTCTTCCATATACTGTCATTAACATTTATATACTGAATTATCTACTGAAACCACTGGGACAAAGGCATGTAATTAATATCTAGATGAAAATTCTGGCCTCAAATTTTATAAAGACCACATAAATTTCACTTTGAGGCACCATTAAAGAAAGGTCAATGTTTATTAGGCTGACTAGTAATTCAAGATGCTATGGAAGCCACATGGTTAAGTCACTAAACTTATCCATTTGTTTCATATTCAAAAGCGTCAAATGAATGGTTGATCATGCTTTTATTTAAAGAAAAATATTTGAAAGAATTTGAAAGAAAATTTTAATGTATTTTTATATACTTGGTTAAATAATTTTGAGTCCTAAATTCCATTTCTCTTTCCTGTCCCTCTCCTACCTACCTTTGAGAAGATAAGCAAAATATTGATTATACAGGTGAATTCATACAAAACATAAGTAGAAAACTAGTTGTTGTACCCAAGGAGCTATAAAATACAGAATAGTAAAAATTGCATTTTGGACATGGAAAAATTCAAAGAATTAAGTATTATAAATGCATTCAGGAGTTTTCTGATAATTTTATTCAACAAATAATTACTAAATACTTAAAAAGCATAAATTTCTGTGATTACCAAAGTAAAATAAAAATACAACCTAGCTCTCAAAAAGTTTGCAATCTAGTTGGGATAAAAAAACATATATAAATACCTAAATACAAGATAAATAATAATTAAATTTATAAGAGAAACCAAGTAGAGTAACCATAGGGGTTCAAGGAAAAAAGGAAGAAGGGAAAGGGTTCAGTTTCAAAGAGGAATTGCTAACTGAAAGATTTCAACAAACAGATGTTTGTAAGTAAGTAAGAAGAGATTAATTTTAGACATGGGGAATGGGAGGCCATAAGGACCTGGAGACAGAAGAAAGCAAGATGAAATCAGGGAAGAGGAAATAGTCCATAAAATAAAGTCAGAAAGAAATGTTGAATTGTGAAAAGGATTAGATGCCAGAGTAAAGAGTTTCTCTTTTATTGAAAAGCAACAGAGACCTATGAAAGACTTTTCAGTAGAGGATTGAACTTGTTATATTTATGAATTAGGAAGGCTTCTGTGAAGACTTGACAAGAAGGATGGATTGGAGAAATGAAGAAATTATAGTCAAGAATAGATACCAATTTGGTCTGTATTAGAATAGTCTAACTCTTTTCTCTAGGGAGTAGGATTATAAGAACCTGGGTTAGGGCGATGGCCACATTGATAGAGAAAAGGAGACAGAGGTGAAAAAATATAATGAAAACAGAACTGGGCAACTAATCAGAAGGGGAAGGAAAAATACGAGCCCAAAAATAAAAAGCCTGATGGAGGACTTCTAAAAAAGTAATCACTGAAAACAGAGAAGTTAGAAAGAAAAATAGTCATGGGGATTGCTGCGAATATCATTACTTCAGTTTTGGACATATTGAGTTTCTGCATTGGCAAGACACTTTGTCAGCAATGCTCAATAAATAACTGAAAATGCAAGGCTGGGGATCAAGGGAGAAAAAAGGGCCAAGGAGACAGTTATAGGAATTAATTGTATATAATGGAGGTGACAATTAAAACTATGAAAGTGGATAAAACTGCCAAATGAGAGAACATGGAGAGAGAATAGGGCCAAGAACAAAATCTTGTGTGGGTATGCCCCCTCTTAGGCTGAAGAAAGAAAAACAACCCATCAGAAACAAAGGAGGGGTTAAAAGAGCAAGAAGCCAAGGAAGAAGCACAGGGATATTTTCAACAGTGCCAGATGTTTCTGAAAGCTCAGGAAAGGTATGATGAGACTACCGAAGTAGTCAATTAGAAGGTTCCTGGTGACCTTATAGAGAGAAATTTCAATAAAGCATACGGAAATAATCAATTAATTAGCAAACATTTATCAAGCTTCTACTATATGCCAGGCATTGTACTATGTGGTGAGGATGGAAATATAAAAAATAAAATATGGTCCCTGTCCTCAAAGAGCTTACATTACAATCTAAATGGGGAAGACAACACAAACAGAAGCTAGGAAGCAGGGAAGGGGGGGAAAGATAAAAGAGAAGATGGTTATGTTGATGGAGTTATGGTGGAGAAGTCAATGAGGGTTCTGAATTGAGCTCTTCTTAAGGGGCAGTTTAGAATTTATATCCTCTTCCTCTAATCAGGGAGGCAAAGGGTAATAATGAGGTGGAAGGGTATAGAAAGAAGGCAGATTGCAAAAAGTAGAGAAATAGATTGGTTGTGAGAAAGTGGTATTTGCCCAAATTCTTCCTGAAATTCTAAAAATCAATCAAAAGCATTTAACAGCTCCTTTATGATTTTTCTGTATTATACTTAAGATAAAAATACCAAAAGAAGATAGTTTTCTACTCTCAGGGACCTTGTCTTCAAGCAACTAGGGGAAGAGAAAAACAAGACAGAGAAAGACATGAAAGGCCAGGTGTGAACTAGCATAGTAGACAATGTGCTGAACTGGACTCAAGAAGAGTTTGGTTAAAACAAATGAGATTTGTAACATGCTTAGCACAGTGTCTAACTATGATATTCATTACCTTTCTCAATAAACTCTGGTAATTTCTTTCTACTTTTAGGATTAAGCACCTAGGCTTTTAAAATTCTTCCAAATCTAGATTCCAGACTATATTTCTGAAGTTATTATTCATTAACTCTCCTTCATACTTTCAACATTTTAACTAAACAGTTCTTGTTGGTCCTCAAAGACTATGTTCCATCTCTCACCCTATGTCTTTTCCCAGGCTGTCCTCATCCTATTCATCCCCATCTCTCTAAATCCCCAGCTGCTATCAAAACTTAATTCAAATGCCATCTCTATAGGAGGTTCTTCTTGACTCTCATTGAAACTAATGTTTCTTTCCACCACTTCTACCCCTTTCGTTACATTTACTTTGCATATGTGATGTCCTTGGCCCTTTTCTAAAAGGAAGGACGAACAACAATGTTCAATCTTCTTATACGAACACTTGTCCTTGTGAGCAGTGGGCAGCTAGGTAGTGCGGTGGAGAGAGTGCTGGGTGTGGAACCAAGAAGACCTGAATTCAAATTCAGCCTCAGACAGCTGTGTGATCCTTGGCAAATCACTTAGCCCTATTTACCTCAGTCTCCTCATTCGTAAAATGAGCTGGAGAAGGAAATGACCAACCATTCTAGAATCTTTACCAAGAAAACTCCAAATAAAGTCATGAAAAATCTGACATAACTGAAACAATTTGCTTTTATTTTCATTTTTGCATCTTTGCACAGTGCCTGGCACATAGCTGGCCCTTAATAAATAATGGCTGATTGGCTGATTGGCCTGGCTTCAATTAGAAGACCTGAGTTCTAACTCTGTTTCTGCTTAACCTTGAGCAAATTACTTTGTCCTTCTCAGTTTCTTATCTATAAAATGAGAAGGTAGGGGTGAATGACCTCCTTGGTTACTTTTAGCTTAGAAATTCTGTGATTTCTGAAAATAATGGTGATACTTATTAATTTCCATAACAGCAGAAAAGATACTAGATTCATGTGGCATTTTAGTCAATCTGGTTTTTAAAATTTTATTTTATTTTTTACTGTTAAAAAAAAACAGTTGATCAAAGTAAAAGACTTGAAAATAACAGTGAGAAAAAAAAAACTACTGGAACAACATGTCTAATGCTCCCTGTGGGTTTCTACTCTAGCTCAGAATATCTGTGTAACCAATTTGTGCAATGATGGGTAACAAATGAGAGCTGTGGCTTTAAAATAGAATGACGGTCTTTCGATGTCAGCTGGATGCATCAAGGCAGGTTATTCCCTTCTGATGATGGGGGATAGAAAGGGAGATGTGAAATTAGATACATTCTGCCAATTCAGCAGCTCTGCCCAGGCAGCAGCTGTCAGGAGCTTCTTTTTTACCCATAATGTAGTTTCTTTAGGGTTATAAGCATCTATAAACCAAACAGAAGAAATTGTATTGGGAAAGTTGTGAATTTAAAAATTTAACTTATTTTCACATTGGCTTTGATTAGAAGTAAATAATTGTCTTCAGAATGAGAGTGATTTATCCACATTTAAAAATAATAAGTAGAAAGAACAATGGATTTAAATTCAATATACTTAAACATGTTTTAATTAAATTGTTTGGTAGGAAAAATCTTAATTTTTATTGCCTATATAAATATGAAAATCCAAATCAGTTTATGTAAACGTCTGAAGGATACTAAATCACCTTGTCTCTGGGGAATGTCTTTTCTGGGCCTAGAGAGTGTCCCATAAAACCAGAGATTCTGAATGTCCCTTATTAGATAATCTGGTCAAAGTCCCAAAAGGGAATATTGATTAGGGACTGAAGGAGGCTCCAGCTTTCTGGTCCATGCAAGAGCCTCAGCTCTAAGCCAGCTGGATGTGTGTGGTGGAAGAGAAGTCATAATTTGGATTCAAATGGAAAAGTGTTCTCAACTTCAATAAGGCCAGTGTTAGGACACCAGGCTCTATCAAGGAAATATAGAAAGCTAAGAGGATTGGAATAAAAAGCTAATAGAAATAGAAAGCTAAGATGGTATATTGTATATGCAGATGAATGAGAGAGAAGTGAGACTATGGAAAAAAGCTAACCTAATTTGGGTACCAATAATAAAATTTCAAGAAAATAAAACTCATTAAGAAAAATAAAATAAAATAAATTTCCCTGTTTTTATGTTTCCTTGGGGGTCCCATGGAAGAATCTCTGTTTTCATATTTAGAGAAGTTGATTTGAAAATAATGAAATATTAGGGAAAAAACTCAGGTAAATTTTTATTTTATTATCTTTAGGTATTTGGGAATTAGCTTTTTGAAAGGGAAATTAGTCCTTTGTGAGAGTCAGATATGCCTGTATGCTATGTTTACATGACTTCTTTCCTACCCCTGCTCCCACCAAAATTAAAGAATAAGAGAATCCTAGCTTTACTCCTAAGGTTTTTATGCCACAGCTAGTTTTGGGGGATATTCTTTGACCCATATTCTGATATTATTTTTAAAACTATTGTGGATTCACTTGTTGGACATAGAAAACAGGAACACTACTTCCTTATAGAAATACATTGGATATGAAGTCAAGCAATGTGAAGGTTTTCTGGAGGCAACCTTAGTCTCAGTTGAAATAAATAATTACTCCAAAATGCAGCCAGCTGGTAAAAATGCAAACGTTTATTTCTTCTTTCAAAATAGCCCGGTTAGTTGAGGCCTAACTCTCTGCTAGATTCCAAGAGATCTTGCAGCTTTGTCCTTGGCTTCTGCCTCTGCTTTCTTCAGCCTCCAGTCAGCACCAAGTTGAAAGGTGCAATGAATCTCTTGCCTCGAAGATAGGGCTTGTGGGTTCCAAGAGCTCTTTCCGACTCCAAGTAAAACTCTCTCGAGCTCCCAGAGTTTCTAGTAACTCCTCAAGTAACTAATTCAAGTAAGTACCTCCAGTCACTCCTCAAGCTCCAAGAACTCCCTATATGTGTGATCTCCCAAAGGTTAACTCTGCCTTCTGGAGGGAGAGGGATTCTGGGTTATCTCCCAGAGTGCTCTCTGGCCCTAAGGGAGGTGTGAATTCGGACTAAGCCCTACTAAGCCCTGCATCCTCCCAAACGTGTGAACTCCATTGAGTACTTAGATACTTATGAGCTCTCTAGAGGTGTGAACACAAGCATTGTTTCTATCAGTTCCATGTAGTACCTTGTTTCAAGTTCTGGCCAAAAATATCTCTTTCTAAGATCAAATCAACTCCAATGGCTTAACACTTTGTAAAGATTCCAACAAGACAACCTTGGTCCAATCCCCTATTTATATTACTTATGTCACTTGATTTTTCTGTGCCTCAGTTTTCTAATCAGTAAAAGACATGAATTAGACAAATTGATTCCTTAAAATTCTTTCCAGTTCTGAATCTTGTGATTTGAACAATTCAATCAATCTTTCTGGATATTTCCATTTCTAGTTTTGTGATCAGGGGTGTTGTGAACCTTAAATGAAATAAGGGATGCAAAGTACTTTGCAAACTTCTTAAAGCTCTATATAAATACCAGGTATCTATCTATCTATCGTCATTGTCATCATCATCATCATCAGCAGCAGCATCATATTTTTATTAGTCTTCAGTTCCTAGGCCTCCAACGTGGTGATGATTTCATTCCCTGAGCTTTCTACTACATTTCTGTGGGACTCTCTATGTTTGTAGAAAATACAAGAGTGTGCTGATAAATGTTTAATTACCAGGTTCTTGGTGAAGAGGGTAACAATATATGCCCATCCTTCTGAGCTTAATCGGCATTATTAACATTTTCATACATTTATGCAATAATGAATTTACAACAATTTGATTTATAGCAAAAGTCAATTTCTGAATTATAAATGTTCACAGTAAAAATTTCATTCTCTGCCAAAACTTGGCTCTATCTATGATCTTAAGAGTTGTAAAAATATTGCTTTTTGGAGGCATTGCATGTAGGTGGCCTTGACCCCTGGAAAGGGCAATTAGTGTCCAATAGTAATGACTTTTTGCTTTTGTCATCAGTAACTGCCTTAGATCCTTATGACATCAGACAAAAATGGAGAGGACTATACAAGATAACTCCCTATTTTTGCTTTTTGATAACAAGACTATCTTCCTATATTTGCAGGAGATGTTTGAGTATGGCATAAGGAGAGATTAATTTTGAACTTGTCATCATCAATTCCATAAGTTGGGCTGTCCCTTATGTAAATCTTTGCTTTTCATGTCTACTACAGTTTTCTAATCATTCAGATGAAAAAAATAAACAATCAAAAGACTGAAACCAAACAAATACTATTGAACTGAGATTTAGAAGAGAACTAAGGCATCCATTTCATCCAGCCCATGCCTGAATAAGAATCCCTTTTACAACATTCCCAACAAATGGTCATCTAAGTCTTTTCCTAAAAATTTCACTCAAGAAGAAACTACTAACTCTTAAAAATGCTTATTCTACTAGGATGTAGTTCTAATTAAATACCAGACATTTTCTCCCTAACAATGAAATTGAATTTTCCCCTTTGCCTCTTCTACCCCACTCATTCTAGGTTTTGCTTCCTGAGACCAAGTAGCAATAATAGTATGTGAGAGTTATATAGCATCTTTGTAATTTAAGTGTTATTATTCTCATTTTACAGATGAGAAAACTCAAATTGAGAAAAGTTAAGTGACTTGCTCAAGTTCCCAGGTAAATGTAAGACAGTGTTGAACTCCAGTTTTCTTTACTTCAAGCCTAGCACTTTATCTACTATACCAATGGCTGTACAACATCCTTTCAACAGACAGTCCTTCAAATACATGCTCCAACCTCTCCAAATCTTTTATTTTCTAGAATAAATATCCACATTTCCTTTAATATATCCTCATTTGGCATAATTTGAAGACCCTTCACTATCCTGATTACCCTTCTCCAGAATGTTTCCAGTTTATCAATGTCCTTCCCAAAATGTGACACCCAGTACTGAATACAAACTACTTTTCAAATGGAATGAGGCAAAAGGCCTAGGCAGAAGGTTGGATATTCCAGAAATTTATATATCCAAGTGCTCACTAAATATATGTCTCCATGATAATTTTAATTTCTAAGAGGAAAGAGAATGAATAAGTGTAATCTCTTTGAAGGCTTGAAAAATCATTCTGTTATTCCAGACCTGGAGTTGTTACTACAGTTGTTACTGAATCATGGGTGGGCATTCTCCAATCATCTGCCCAGAAGCTCTAAGTTTACAGACATATATACATTAGTACCTCTTACTTATCATTTTATCCAAATGAGCAAAGTGGTCAGGGCCAAACCTGTCCACATGGAATGGGTCATCAATGCTTCTTTCTATCTGATATTGTAATAGCATGACTGATTTAAAATACTTATATTCAAGATTTTGATTTTTCAAAATGTTTTATAAATTCTGTTAGATGGTTTTATAGATATAGTATAAATAGAAGAGCACTAACTTTCTCAATTCTTATTCTACTTCTACATTTTTTATGTGCGTGAATTTGCCTGCCAAAAATTCACTTTCTTTGAGTCTTAATTTATTTATAATTTTTTTAAAATCACATCACTTGGAGGTTGGAAGCCAGATTGTAAAAAGGTTGAGAGGAGAGGAAGTGGAGTCAAGGAGCATAGACTTGTTTTTCTAGGTATTTGCTGAGAAAAGGAGAAGAAATACTTGAGAGGATGGCAGAGTTTAATGAATGTTTGTTTCTTTTTAAGGATAGGAGAGACTTAGGAAAGAATCAGTAGATAAAAGAGAGAATGAAGAAGATAGGGGTAAGGAGATTAGAAAAGGGGATGATTTAGGAGACAATCTTTTGGAGAAGATGAAATGGAATAGATCAAGGGTTCATTAAGGGGGTTGAATTCTATGAGAAGGATCACCTTGGAAAGGAGGAGAGAATAAGGCATATTGTCAAGGTATTGTTGAATTTAAAATACATAAGAGAGGAAGCAACTTTCTGCTTTATATGTGATACAAAGTTTTTTTTCCTCAGTTTGTTTAGGGGATGAAAACTATGTATTTTGCAAATGTAAATCTATCTAGCAAATCCATTTCTTTTCATCTTGTCCCTCATACTCAACTTTAATTTGGAAACATGTAATTAAAAGTGACATGATTTTATTAAATCTATAGCACAGGGCCATGAGACAGTGACAACAGTTTAAATCACATTACTCACCCACATGATCCATTATATTCAAATTTTCCCTGATTCAATTGCATCGCTAAATCTGTCAAGAGACAAAAATAATTTAGCATCTTCTCTCCCTGGACAATAGAGATCTTGAAAAGCTATCTTTCATAATAGAAATCAGATGCACAGCCTGGGAAGAATAGTTAACTTAAAAAGAGATTCTTCTGGCACACCACAAAGAAACCAAAGTATTTGTTTGAGGCAAAAATAAAAAAATAAACATAATCACCAAATTTTATAATATTGAAATAAACTTGTATCAGGGCTTAAAGAAAACATTTATATACATGGTGAATTTAAAGCAATACTTTGAAGTTTTAATGATGAATGTAAATTTGTTTTCCTGAAGCTCTTATTAAATACTCACTTCTTTAAAATAATTTATCCTTAAAAAGTAACCTGGGTATTATCTTCTCAACCTGTTTATCAGCTGGATTTGGAAGCACAATTTTTCACTGAGCTGACTGCATGACCTTCATAACTATCATTAAGGCAAATAATGTGGTCACATGAAGAACAATGTGGATGTGCAGTCTGGCTAGATAATGAATGTCAAGAGACTAGGCAAGAATCATGTGCCAAATATCATCTAGTTTTAGAGCACAACTCTGAGGAAAATTCTTCTAGAATAGAGGTTCTTAACTTAGGGGACTGAAAATAGAATGGAATATTATCATGCTTTAACAAATGATGGATATCTTGACAAAAATGTCTGTACATTAATATAATTGGTTTACTTTGTTTTCCTATGTATTTCATTTTATGCATTTCAAAACATTATTCTGAGAAAAGGTCCATAGGCTTCTCCAGGTTGCCAAAGAAAGAAAGAAATCTATTACACACACAAAGCTAGGAATGCTGGATATAGAAGGTTTTTACATTGGCAGGATGAGCATGAGATTTTAAAACTCTTGGCAATTAAGGTCATGTTCCTGTTTTCTCAATGGATGACAGAAGGATAAAGTAGCCTGACTGAACATAGTTGGATCATGGGAGGATTCTCCTCCCATTCCAATCCTTACCCCCACCACATATCATAAATGTTAATTTCCATTATTTGATTGCATATCAATGTATTTGATGAACTAAATTATAAATATGCTGATAATTAAAAATATCCTGTGCCCTTCTAAAGATGATGAAAGTAACCTCTGCTGCCAATTTTAAGTCTCTGACTACACTAATGATCTATGATAGCACAAAAGCTTAGATACTGTAGTGAGTCTTGTGCAAGAGGTTACTCAATAAGTAAGACAATTATAACAACAATCAGCATTCATACAGAAGTTAAGAACTGTTTATATGGTTTGCAAAGCACTTTACATACTTAATCTCATTTGATCGTCACAAGAACCATGTGAGATAGGTATTATTATTATCCTCATTTTAAAGATGAAGAAACTGAGGCTGAGAGAGGTTAAGTGCTTGCCAAAGACCACAAAGTCAGTAAATATTGAAGATAGGGTTCAAACTCGGGCATTCCTTAGTCCAAGTCTAATATTTCATCCATAATGCTTAAATGATTAATCTTTTTCAAAGAAAAACAAATGAAGCTTTATGAATAGTAACAGATGAATATGTAGAATATTTTGTCTTTAATCAACACAGGTTGATTCTTAGGGTCTGGTGAGTGACTAATATGGGTAAGAACTGACTGATAGGGAAGAAATGTAATTTCTAGCCAATCAGAACATTGCTGTAAGAAGAAAATATTTTTTGGTTTTAAGAAGAAAATTGTGCAAATAATCCTATGAAATGGATGGAACTTTTCTTTTTCTCTTTTTGTTTAATAAAGTCATACAAATTTTCAATCTGTTAAAGATAAGCAATAATAGACAAATACCTATATTTTAAAAAAATGATCCCAATTTCTTAATCCAAACTAAAAAGAATATATATATATATATATATATATATATATATACAAAAGCTATTTCCTCAATTCTTTTAACTCACTATATCCAGATGTCTGGCCTTAAGAAGTCCCTAATTATAGACTGGAGTCCCTTCTAGCCCTAAAATCTTTGTGATTTTTATCCTGTTACTAGAACAAGGATATCTTCTGATACCTATATAAATAAAATTTCACAGATAAGGTTTATGGTTGATTGGTCATAGACTGATTTTTTTTTTCTTTCTAACAGTAGGTTTGTTTGTTTCTGATGAGGTATTAAATACTGTTCATTGTTTTATATTTGCTGGATGTGAACAAAAGTTTAGAGATTGCCTAATGGCAAAAATAGGCATGGTTCTTTGCAAGGACGAAACAGATTTGTAAGGATGGGAATTTAGAAAAATGGAAAGTGCAGGATGGAAGGACACATAGCAAGAGATCTGTGACTCTGTATAGGAAAATGTTAAAAGTGTGTTGTCTTTAACAAATGACCCTTTTCTTGTTTTCCCAAAACACATCCAACATGACATTCAGCCTTATGTCTGTTTTCTTTAAAAATGCTAAAAGCAAACTGATGGCATCTGTTGGCACAATACTATCAAAAACCTTCCTCTGGAACTTGGGTTCACTGGACATCATTTTGTACCTGGGGTTTGATAGTTCAGTGACACCATCTGGCAGCCAGCATTCCAGAAAATCTGAGGCATGTAATTACTGGAATCCACTCGACCTCCCTTGGGGTAAATCCGACTCATTTGTCGTTTATTATAACTGTGCAACTTATTAAGGAAAATGGAATAAGAAGAGCTAAAGCAACAACAATAAACTTAAAACAGACAACAGTATTTCCCATAGCTAGCTATATATATATATATATATATATATATATATATATATGTCCATTACATAGACAAGATATATCTTTTAAAATGAATCTTCTGTGGAATTTAGAATTCATGTTGTATAAGATATCATATGACCCAAATAGATGTTGGTAGTTAGCAATCTACTTTCTATTTACTAGAAAATTCATGGGTATTTCGAAATGACACACTGAAAATTCACACACACACACACACACACACACACACACACACACACACAAAGAAAGAAAAGTTAGCTATTATTCCTTTTATCATACAAGGATACTTCACAAATTCAATTGCATGCGTTTTCAAGTAACCAAGTCCAACTGATTCATTAAAAGAAGACATGTTGTAATGAATATTCCGTTCTGTAAAAGAAGAATATCCCTTCAGAGGCATGCCATCAAATACTTCTACATGAGCCAATACAGAAATATAAGTGCAGCTTATATCATTAAATTTCACTAGACATGTGCTATCATATTAGTTTCACTTAAGTTATACAATTCTCCTTTCCCTTAATTCATAGCTGATTTTTAAAAAATTAATATTTTATTTTCTCCCAATTACATGTAAAGACAATTTTTATCATTTGTTTTAAATAAAATTTTGAATTACAAATCACAGAATTTTTATATAATAATAGCAATAAATTTGAGGAAGCAGAAAAGAATTTGTATAATGCTCTACTCAAATCCCATGTCCTCTGTATAAATGTTTTTCAGTAATGGTGATTACTTTTCCCTCATAGCAAGTGTTATTTCAGGGAATGTTTTAAAGAAATTTCCACAACTATTAATCTAAGAAATCTAGTTTATGTAGAAAAGTCCTTTGAAAATATAGTTAAATGATAAATATGTTCATGCTGTGCAAAGGAGCTGCCTTCTGCTAACTTACTCTTAGTAACTGAGAGCCACCATGTGGGTGATTAGTGGAATAACAAGTTAATCATGGAACTATATCATGGGATATACCAGCAATGGACAGTCTATCAAGATATGCCCTCTCTTCCAGTTCCCCCCCAAAAGAGAAAAACTGAAAAAAATGCACTAAATCAGATTCCAACACTGCAGGATAGCATAAGGCAAAGCAAACAAAGATAGCTATTAAATGTAATTTTTTATGTTACCTTCTGCTACATTGAAGCCCTGAAACTTTACAGGCTGGGCATAGTTGATCATTGTGGATAAATATGGGTGAATATTGGTTGTAGCGCCCACATATTTGTATGATGCCATCCATGCCTGTTCATCTTCCACAGTAACTAATCCCTGAAAACATATTTAAAGGAATAAATGCTTTTTATTTCTTCCATATTGCTTATTAAATTCATCATCTCAATGCAGATTTTTTTGAAGAATAAGTTATTCAAAGCTGAAAAATTAATATTTTTCTTTCTTTAATGAATAATGTGGTCTAAGTTGTATCTCAAATAATGACACTAGCACATGACATCTCATTAAATTAACAAAAAAAATTATAATTGTTTACATTGCTCCAGAGCTTTAAAATTTTCAATGTTTTCACAAACCTTGTCTCAGTGATCTTCACAATAGTTCGGTGAGGGAGGTAAGGCAAGAATAATTATCCCCAGTTTAATAAATGAGAATACCAAGGCACAGAGAAGTT
This sequence comes from Sarcophilus harrisii, assembly GCF_902635505.1. Taxonomy (NCBI): domain Eukaryota; kingdom Metazoa; phylum Chordata; class Mammalia; order Dasyuromorphia; family Dasyuridae; genus Sarcophilus; species Sarcophilus harrisii. The sequence continues at coordinate 162,827,501 of NC_045427.1, forward strand.
GATTGACTTGCCTGATGTCATTCAGCAGGTTAGTACAAGAGCTGAGACTAGGTCCCAGATTTGCTGATTCCTAGCCACAAGCACCTTCATATTTTATATATATATATATATATATATATATATATATATATATATATATATATATATATATATATGTATATGTATATATGTATGTATACATATACACATATATATATATAATACTGCATTAACAACTAGTTTAAGACTTGTGAATGAAGTTTCTTCTCAGAATAACATGTCATCTTTCTAAATCTATTTGTTTGAAATTTCATCATGTCACATGGAAAAATGAAGAAGTAATTTGTTTCTCAGGAAATTCAGAGTATAAAAATAAAACTTCTAAATAACAAAATAAGCTTTAAATAGATAAAAAGACAATAACCTTACTGAAAACTTTGAAGAGTAATAGTTAGACTGAAAAAACTTCTCAATAATGGTTTGAACATCAACTCCCTAGATTATGAGTTGTTTTTAGTAACATATTTTTTCGAGCAAATCAACAGGTCTTTTCAATAAAACAAATGGTTAAATTCATTTTTTAAAGAGAAAGAATATCAAATTGGTGGTTTGACCCAGGTGTTTGCATAATTCAATCCAAACTATCCAAAGGGCTTCTTCATTGTATCTCTATGTTGGTACTTAACACCTGCTTTTAGCACTGAATTTATGTACAAAGCATAATCCTTAGACTCTCTTGAGGTTGTGATCTATGTCTTTCAATTTCTGTGCTTTCTCAGAGTTTAATATAGTTTCTAATATAGAGTAGGTACTCAGTATTTACTGATCACAATAATGCCCTACCCTCAGAGTGTAGACTTAGAAACTTTTTTTTTTGACATGACAATGAGGAAATTTATTTTGCTTGACTATCCATTTTTGTAAAAATGCTTTTTTCTTTCATTTTCAATGGAGGTATAGAAGGAAAGGAAGAGACATGAGGGAGAAAAGGCAGATTTTATTGATCGAAAGCAACAAAATTTTTTAAATGATGCCTTAATCCTCATTTGTCTTCATTAGAAAGCAAATACAAAGGTGAGATGAATATCTTTATAGCAGGCAAGACTGATTTGAGGTTGTGGCTTATATAATCAGTGACTTAGCTTTATGTTCATATTAAATTTATTTGGCAAAAACATAATTTTCATCTTTATGAAAAAAATAAATTAAGTTAACCTAATTCCACATAATTTTCTTTCTCTACAGTTAAGTCAATAAATAATCTCTTGACAAATAAAAAAATAAGGTTTAATATATTGTATATATTAAAGGAAAGTGCTAGCTATTTATGTTCTTGGGTCAGGTCAGTATTTTAGATTATCAAGAGATTATGTAGTTCTTTTTATTAGTTCCAGAGTTCCTTTTAATTCAGTTCCAAGGGGGTAGAGCTAATGACCTAATGGGTCATTTTTTAATTTCTTTTTTAATAGGCTGATCTTGAAGGCCTGGGTTTTTTATATACTACAGCATTGAACCATAAAAATTCATTCTAATCAATTATGTTTCTTTAGGGTAAGAATTAGTGCAAATTAATTATTCCTAATCATGGCCATTAAACTTCGTTAGTATGTCTTTGTTATATGGTTTAATCAGGCTTTAATAATTCCGTGTCTTGGAAAGTTGTTTTCTTTTTAATATTATGTTATTATGAAATATAAATGTTATGCTTAAAAATCAAATTTCTCTGAATAGGGAAGAGTAATTTAAGGGCTGAATACTTCCTTGAAAAACTAGGTATAGGATTGTATTATTCACAAAATAAGTTATGTTTTCTATAAATAGAGGAAAGTAGAAATTATAGGGAATTCTTTTTTTTTGTTTTACCTTTTTATTGTTTTCATGTTCAAGGTCTTCTGCAGCCTAAAGAGAAAAAAAAATTATATTTACCCCTCCAAACTGCAAAAAAATTATCTCTTACATGTTTATGTATGTGTGTCAAGAAACACACATAATATATTGAGAAATCTGTTTCTTCTAGAATCATAATTATTTTCTAAGATTTTTATCAGTGTAGAAAAGGATAAATATTTATTGTGTAATATCAAATGTACCTCAATAGCATGTAAGTTCCTTGAGGTCAATGACTGTTTTAATTTGGCATTCCCCCCCCACCAATAGCACAGTGTCTAGCGCTTAGTAGACACTTAATACATGTTTATTGAAGTGGAATAAATCTGTTTCATTTATAGACAGTAAGGAGGGGTAAGTTAATATTGGTATAATTTTTTTTAAAGCAATGAATGGACATTAAAAAAAAGATGGGACAATTTCATTGTCCAAAATTGTCCTAATTTCATTGTCCTAATACTGATTTTCTTTTACTTATAGCTTTACTTTTATATTTTCAGTCATATTTATTCAATAAGTTAGTTAGGTATGGTTCCAGAAAGAGTTTTTAAAGAAGTACCTGCCAAAAATGAGTATGCCTTCCTTACATGTGAGACATAGAGTAAGCATTTAAACAAATAGCTGTTTGTTTTATTTTTATTTAATGTTGAAAGTAGAAACTGATGAAAATTATTGCCAGTTGAATGATGGAGAAATACCTCAGTTAGTGGAAAAATGATATAAAATTGTTTACATTTAACATAAGAAATTCCCAAGTCTATGAATGTAAGATCATCCAAAATAGCCAATCATAAAACTTGAATAAATGAAGTGATTTGAAGTTTACAGAATCAGTACCTTTGTTTTACATTTATTCCATATTTATGTGGTAAGTACATCATTTTCATCTTCATGAAAATTTGATGAAGACCTGGATTTACAAATCATGTTACCAAACTCTAGAATACCAGCTCTGTTACTTACCACCTGTGAGACCTTGGACAAGTAATTTAACGTCTCTGAGCCTCAGTTTCTTCATCTGTAAAATTAGGGGATCTTGAACTAGACCAGGGATTCTTAATATTTTTGTCTCATGGAACTCTTTGGAAGTCTGGTGAAGTCTATAAAGTCTTTTTCAGAATAATATATTAAATACATAAAATAAAATACTTAGGATTATAAAGGAGACTGGATTGAAATGTCATCATTGAAATATTTTTAAAAACAAGTTCACGCACCCAAGGTTAAAGATTTAACATCACTTCCAGATTTGTGTCCTCAGTTCTCAGACCAATGTCTGACACAAAACAGATGTTCAATAAATAATTTATTCACTTGGCTTGACTCAATCTTATGCTCCTATGGTCTTTCATTGTATGTTCACTCATGATGAGCCTTACTATAAAAATAGTTCATGCCTTTTTAAAAAAAAATGGGTTATTGGGACAATGGGAGAAGGTATGCTAAAATAAGACTATTTATTGATGAAATGCCAGAACAGTGGACTAAAAGTCAGAAGGCCCAAGTTCTGAATTCATTCTCACATAAACTAACAATGTGACTTTGCATAAATAGCTTATCCATTCTTTAGGTTCAAGTTTTCTTATATAGTTT